>NC_064264.1:25867500-26479722 GCF_003254725.2 Canis lupus dingo | reverse complement strand
GTTGATCTTTGCTCCTCTGCCCCCAGCCCCAAGACAGAGATGGTGAATCACCCCCCCTAAAAGAAAAGAAGAAGAAAAGAAATAGCAAAATTTTATGTCTGGGGTCACTTTCGGACTCAGTTCCCTACGTGGCAATACAACACACTAACAATTTGAGTTACTGGGCCGTCCCCCACAGTTACAAGTATTTCAAGGTCAATTTATCAATTTAACAGCTTCATCTTCTTAATCACTAAACTTCTGTCTCTTTGAGCTTGTGCTGAAAGACTGTGGCTGCTAATTAAAATGGAGCTTTACTAGCAAGTACACAAATTAGATCCTGTCAGTAAGTTTATTCTAACTATTGGTCATTTCTAAATGCCTTTTTAATCCTCTAATTTTTACATTAAAATTCAAAAGCCTAACAATCTTAATCACCCCTACATCAAATTCATCATTAAGAACAGGAAGCCAGATGGTATAATTTTGATTTACCGGACTTCAGCGTGAATTAATGTACTGAGTGCCGATAATGAATACATCAAACCTGATATTGCAGAAACCTATGAATCTGGCATGTGAAATTAATAACACACTCTGCACAATGAAAGCATGTAAGCTCATATAAAACTGAGGAGTAATGGGCCCTTTTATTTTAAATGGTCTTTATTAGCCTTCCGTTTTGACTCTTAAGAAAAAGATGAGCATTTTGTTTAGGAGTGTACTTGTCCATTGTACAACTATTTTTCCCCAATGTAACACAACATGAGCAAAATTAGGATGATTCATAACAAAGCTCGTCTGGAGAAATTTGCTCCAAGGGTTCTCAGAATAGCTGCTAGTTCTGCATTTATTTTGGGACTTGTACATATTAGAGAGGGTTGGAAAATTTCTGTAAAACATCATGACCTATAAAATATTATGTTACTGTTTTCTTATAACCGGACCAACTTTTTTTTTTTTTTTTTTTTTTTTGGTAAGATACATATGCTCGAGAACCAGTCTTGTATCTGAAACTTTTTCTTTTTAAACAGACGTATACTCTCTTATCCCCTGTTGTATCATTATTGCTAAAGGTGTGCTGTTTCACAGCCAGGAATTAGAGAGAATCCAGACCCAGTAATGCAAGTCACGTGTGCGAAGGGATGCTCCTAATGGGTCATCACAAAGAGTTGCTCACCACATAGAAATTATCGCCGTCTGAAGTAAGTTGAAGCTGCTGTTTGGGGATAATGTTTATTAACGTCTCTGCTAATGCCTTTACATATTTTCATAAATATATCTTAATTTTTGTTGGCTTGCAGAGAATTCTCATTTTTATTAAGGATTAACAGGATTAGAAATGCAATATATTCATGCATTGAGTGAAAAATTGGTGGAGTAAATTGAAACAGAAAATACAATGTTTTTAGGCAACTTAGAGTTTGCCCAAGATAAAGTGGTATCATCTAGTAGAGCAAGAAATATGTATTATTTCCATCTGGATTTTTTAAAACACAGAATTTATTAAAATCACATCGTGATTGTGGTGTGAGAATGCTCGGGTGTTTTTCTTTCATACAAGCAGTGGGGTTACAAATCGGCTGTCCAGTACAAGCCTGGAAATGGCCCTGTGTAATATACTTTGTAAATGAAGTCTTTTCAATGTTCAAAGTGCTTCTGCTTCATATTCCTAATACATATCAATAGACAATGTAAAGATCCAGAAATGTGGAGGCGAACAATCTTTGCTTTAGACTCGACACTATCTATAATGGTATTTGAAGAAGGTGAAAATGCCTATTTTACTTTTAAAGTGGTGATAGGTGACCAGACGCTGCAGGTTAACAACCTGAGCAGCTTTCCAGTTGCACAGACCTTCGTTTTTCACGGCTCTGCAGGTGTACCAAATATTTCAGCAGCCTGCCTCTGAAATGAAGGCAGTGCCACAAATAGGATAATGTTCAAAAAAATGGCACAAACCTTACACTAAGTGCTATTTTCTAGATAACATTGCTCATTGGCTCAATCTATACTCACACTCGGAAGACAGCATAGAGGATAATTTGTATCTCTTAGAGATTCAGTGCTACGATTTATTACAGAATAGGGAAGGGATGTATTAGTTCTTTATCTTAAGGGTAGGGAAAATAAAAGCACTTTTTGGGCTCCTGATATTTATTTTTGTGACTTAGCCTTCAAAAATTGTGCGTTTTAATAAAGATTAGGCTTTTAAGAAGTACCCCCTTTAAACCTTACATCACTTTGAATGGAATAAGTCGGTTATTTCTAGCTGAAAATTTTTCTTACTCCTAAATCTCTTTAACTGAAGCTCATTTGACAAACCTATTATAAAATGAATAAATGCAGCACTGTGTGATTTGTCCACTGTCAACATGTTAACACACTTTATTTGAAGGTAGATTGATGGAGGGTGGCTGAAAGAGTTTACCCTCCTGAGTTAAAGAATAGAAAACCCTTTTTTCTTAGTTTTTTTTTCTTTTTTTTTCTTAGAAGTTCACAAGAGTAGATATACAATTATCCTCGACTTGCTGATGCAAAGGAACAGAGCATTTAGTTTCTTGTCACTGTCTCTGAAATTCCTAAAGGTACAATTAGCATTTCATTTGACATAATGTTGAAAGGTTCATAGATTGATCTTCCCTAAAATGCAGCAAGAATTTTTTGAAATGCAAATTTTGACATTTATTAACTTTTATTCCAGATCTGTTTATAGACTGTAAAACTGTGCATACATTTAACTCGAAGAAGCTAAAAGGACAATGTTTAGGTGGATACTCTGTGTTATAATAAAAGTCTATTTTATTGTTTCAACAATGAAATTTTTATTATCAGAGATTTATGATATCAGCACAGCAGTTTTTACTGCATGATTCACAGTGTTTTTATAGATGTATATTCAACAAAACAAGGAGAGAAATTGTACTGCAGTGCTCCCTCTCAGGAGTGCATTTCCCCATTGAAATAATGTCAGCGGTTTTCCACCTTCAAAGCCCTATGTTTTCAAATCAATTAACAATTCTAATTGTGCAGGAACAGTTGTTCACTTAGCTTGGCAAATGGGACAGGAAACATTATTTCCTTTCTTTGCCTAAAATGAAGACTTTAATCTTCTGAACCATATTTAACATATAAAAAACACACAACCGAAAAGTTAGACAGTTTGAAACTCCATCACTTTGCCAGGGCCGGCTTCCTTTCCGTGTGGCCTACATTCACTCTCCAGGCTTCCCCAAGCCTCTCTGGAAGCCCGGAGCAAGAATGCTTTTACCTCTCGGTGCGGACCAACCATCTGCAGATTCATTTAGGCCCATCTTTAATCAGATATTTATCTAGCCAGCCAGTGGTAAGAGTTATTACTTTTCTGAGGTAGCAAACCAAGCATTGGCTGTGACCCGAGTTGTGACACTCAAATGCAGATCTGTATCGGCAGGTTGGAAACAGCTGACACACCAGAGCGAGGAAGCCAGGTCTGCTGTGCCACTTAAAGTCCTAATGTCATTTCCACTTAAAAAAAAATTTTATTGGGATTAAAGTGCAGCTTATAAGATATTGAACAATGCGGTTCATAAAACAAGAAACGCATGCTATCTTATAAGACGTTATTAAATATGTACAGTTTAACCTTTTCTTTTTTACAAATGTATATTTGAGTTATAGCTCATAATGTCTGTCCATATTTATAAAACACATAAATGCTATGATTAGGGAAGATCTTTAGTACTTAGGAATCAAGGGGAGAATTTGCTTTATTATGTTTTCAATAGCTTCTGAGATCACTCAAATAGATACTTTCAGAAAGACGGCTTGTCTTCTAGAATGATGAAAAGATCTCCAACAAAAGAAGAATTTTTTCAATTCACTTTCCCACAAAACTTTAATTCAGGGCGCTCTCTTGGATGAGTCTCCGTGTGATGGACCTCTGGCTTACTATTCCATTTGACTCTTACGGTTTCCAAAGTACACCCAGGCTATTATTCTCTAGTGAGAATCCTAGAATTTCTTAATCATGTTTCCCTAAAAGTAATGCCAATGCAAGTAAACATGTAGGTAATTCAGTTCCCTCAAATAAAAATTAAAATATCCTCTTGGCGTTCTCACAACGATCAAATGTACCAGAAATTTGTGCATAAACCAGGCCACCTGTGTGTAGATTTTGTTCTCTCGATGGAACTGCTGCAGCTGATTGAAAAGTAGGGACGTCTTCCCAGGCTGATCTGATTTAATACAGAAGTGTTTTGCACATTTTGGTCAGGTGGATTTCAAATACTCTTCAATGCGGTTCAAGATCATCCATAAGGTCCCTTGGGATAGTAGAGAATTCCAAGGCAGCATAATGGATGCTGTAGGACATCTCCATGTACATTTTCTCTTAGAGAAGAGAAATAGATAATAGGAATAGAAAATGTATTCGTATGTGTCATGTTCTCATTGTAGCGTAAATAGCAGCAACTTGGTATTTTAAATCTTGTTTACGTTTTTGAGAGGAAATATTTTATTGTGTATTCATATACTTATATGATGTGGCCATAGCTCCTCAACCTTCAAAATCTTACTCAAATGCCCACTTGTGCCTGAAGATTTTCCTTATCTCTGCCAAGTGAGAAATGGATGATCTCTCCTTTCTCTATTCATATAGCACTTTTAAAAAAAAATCACTCTAATTGCACTTATCCCTTCTGTTTGTGTATCAGATGCTGGATTACTCTGTGAACACTCTGAAGAGGCAGACTGTTTTCTATGACGCTGTGCTCTCCATTGAGCTAGGTTTTGGGTATTGTGGACAGAAGGTGATGCACGATAGAATACTGAGTGACCAAGTACAGAAGCAGAACAGCACAGAGTGGATGCATAGCAGGTTTTCTCGACCTCAGCACTATGGACATTTTGGCCCTGATAATTCTTTGTCATGGAGGCTGTCCTGTGCATCAGACGATGCTTAGGAGCATCCCTGGCATCTACCCCCTAGATGCCACTAGGACCTCTTCCCCAAGCTGTGACAACCAGAAGTCTCCAGACATTATCAAATGTCCCCTGAGGAGAAGAATTATTGCTCCTACTCCCCCCTCACTCCTTGTCGAGAACCACTGATGTAGAGATGGTAACATCCAAAATGCTGAAAGAAAAGCTACTATGGTATTTCTGAAAGAAGCCATCATTTAATGACACATAACAATGTATGCAATATTTAGCCCTACCAAATCACCTCATTGATTATCCTCACAAATCCTCACAGCTGCATCTTTCCCTCCCCCACATCATCTTTGTAAGTTCTCATTAATTACTCTTATTATTCATCTTATTAATTTGCACCGGCTTGTGCTAAAGTATGTCCTCTTTATGTTCAGGTGCTGTGAGCTTTATGCCCACATTCACTTCTCCACATGTGATTATGAAAATAGTTTCTTAACAGTAAGATGAGTTTGGTTTGGTGAGGTCTCCAGTCAACTTTGTGCCAAGGTGCATACTTCAAAGGGGAGTTTAGCTACATAGCTACTATGGAGTTTTATTGCATTACCTACATTTTCTATTTAGACCTGAGTGTGTCCATAGTTGAGAGTATGTTTAGTACTTAGAAGGGTATTAAAGAAAGAAGAAATGGAGTGGCAAACGTAAAGATTTCAACAAAGAAATTGCATCTGAAGAAAGAAAAACTAAAACAAAGAAAATCAGGAGGAAGGGAGAACTGGAGAAAGTCTCATCAATAAAAATTAGTCATGCTTTGTGTGTCCTCCGTATTTTTTCACAATTTCTCTCAAGCTCAAACTACATAGTTTCTTCATTCTCCCAGCCTCCTTGCAAAACCAAAGTCTTTGCCCCTTTCCCTCCTTTATAACTCTTCATCCCACCATTACTGCTATTATTATTTTATCATTATATTTTAAAACATCATCATAGCAATGTCTACCTTCAGGAAAGAATCATACAATTTTAAAATGGAAATTTCAGGAATAATTATAAGAAGAATGAAAGGAACAAAAGTCTGAGATGGCTGTTTAAAATTATTTACCTATTCATTCATTTATTTTCCCTTAAGCAATTCAAAGTGGGGGAGGTTTAAAAATGTTTTTACAACTACATTAACAATGTGGTCAGATACACTACAGTCGACCCAAGTAAGGGACACATGGCAACAGCAAAGGGAGGGTGGGAAATGAGAGGCACCCAGCAGAGATTGCCAAACAAAATGCATCTTATTAAGCCTTGTACAATTAATTATTGGAGGCAGGGGCACAAAATTGCCTTCATTTTTTCTTGAAGGTAATGTGAAGAGGGAAATGATGGGTTAAGATTCGGTGTCCATTAGATGAAAAGCAAACCATTGTTGAGGAGACACAGAACAATATTTTATCCTGAGCTGAAACATTTTTCCTTTTGGGAAAGTGAGCTAGTTACAACAATAAAAAACTCAAATTCACTTTGCACTTTTCAACAAACAAAAAGCAAACTGTATTAGATATCTGGTTTTAAACGCTCCTTGCATAAGTGGAGTAAAAACTTGAAAGAAAAAATACTTTTCCGCTTCTAAATATTAGGAAAAATATGCCACGTGAATGCTTGTATAAGACACTTTAGGTCTCGTGATGTTCAAAGTCTTTCACTAGCTTTTGCAAAAGATATAGAATGGCTCTCCAAATGGATGAATGACTATTCTTCAAAAATGACCTTTTATAAAAGCCGAGGGCATAAAATTAAATCATAATTCAGTGAAGGCATTTTTCCAGAAAATAAGATAATATAGTCCAGGTATATTACTTTCAGATGCCCTCACCTAGGTCAGTAATAGCATTTGGAGAACTTTGAAGGAAAAGAAAGTTAACATCCCTTAGATCAATGATCCTCAAAGATTTGCACCCCAACCAGTGCTGGATGACCCAACAGGCAAAACACAGGAGAAAAAGGGAGAGAATAAAGAAGAAAAATCTGGAAAAACACTGTTGTAATTTCTGTAGATGTGTGAATTCTTTCACTTTGAGCAGTTTCATTTTTATTTAGACTACTAAAATTATCTTCATTTTGAATTAATGTCAGTGGGGATCACAATATTTTCCAATGTTCCAGGCTTCCAATGGTTGGAGGAATAAAATTGGAGGAATAGGATTTTCTAGTATCAGTAATATTGCGGCTGAAGATGCAATTCTCAGCTTTGGCAGTTAAGACTGATGTGGGCTGGGAGAGGCAAGAGAATGAGAAAGAGCAAGGTGAGGAACGATAGAATCTCTCTTGAATATCTAATTTTTAGCAACCAGGGTAGAATTGGCAAAAACAGTCACGCCGATTCTCAAAAGCTTCACTCTGGTGCCATCCCCCTTCTTACTTCATAAACTCTCTTTCCTGTCAAAAATCAGCATCTCCACTGAGCTTTTGCCAAATAGTTTATCACAGTCAAATCAAAGCTCAATTTGCTCATACAGATCTCAAGTGCCCATCTTCTGAGCTATTGGTTAAATGGAGGTACACATCTCTTTTTTAACAACCATTCAAGTAGCAAATTAGATAAAGCTTAGACAACTGAGGAGTTTCACAAGTGGGAAAATCACTGTGGGTAGTGCAGGGGTTTATATTTGAAAAAGGCCATCCTTTTTCTCAAAGAACAGCTTTAACTCCTCTGAAATGGGTAACCTGAAGAACTAAGATTTCTGGGCCCTAAAGCATAGATATATTTTGGATGCCACCATCACAAAAAGAACACCGTGTAGAATATATTTTGAGTAAGATTTCCTTCTAATTGGTCTGCCAGCAGAATCACTTCCAAAATTAATCTTCCCTAGCGAACTAACATCCTCCCATGGGTATCAAGAACCTAGGATGTAAAAACTCATGAACTGAGCTAGAATCTTTAAAAAAAAATTTTTTTATAGGAATAGTGTGTCCTGATTTACTGTTATTTCTTCTCCTCGACACTGAGTAAAAGGGGATTATCAAATCACGAAAAGATTGTCCTCAAGTAAATACTCTGAGAAGGTGGGCAGACGTTATTCTTATCAGTGGACTGGGAGTCTTATTTCCATACTACCTTGCTCCATGAATTCTTGTTTGCATATGTAATTGAAGAAGCCCATATTGTTGTTAGGGTCACTCTGTTTGCACTTACTTCAAAAGTCAGAATTAAGGCTGAATTTTAAATGAATAATATTAATAAAACTATTATCATTTCTACACTACAGCTGAGTTAAATAATCCCATTTATATTAATGTGTGCTACCCATTTTTTAAGGAAATATTTGTCGGTCAAGTAAAGGAATGAAATAATTGACTGTTTTCTGTACACAGGTACAGTGTGTGGTTTACATCTGGCACAATATGCGTTTTCTCCCATATTTCAGAATTGGAAAGGAGAGACTGGTCCAAAATCTCTGTGAAGACAGGAAGTATGGAAGAGGAAGAACTGACAATTTCAGTTTGTCTTGAAGAGAGTCCCTATCTTTTGTGCTAGTCTCAGTCCCTGTTTTTGCCTCATTTAGCTCTGTTCCTACATCTCCATCCAGTTGATTTCCAGTGTCTCTTTCCCTGATTCTAGTGGGAGATTGTGGTTTTCTACTGCGCCTTCTACTTCATCTGCCTACGCCTTTGAATCGGACCCCCATCCAACCCTATCACATTAGTGAGTGCTCCCACTCTGCTTCCATGGCCTCTCTAGGCCTCAGATTGTGATGCCTGGCCCCTTTCTGGGGATAGCTTTTCCTGGGGATGACTACAGACTCCGTCATCCCTGACTCCTTTCCCAGATTCCAACCCTCCTCACATTCACAAGCCAAATTGGCTAACTCCTTCCTGAGAACTGATATTATTGAGGAAGTGGGAAAATCTCTAAGCCAGAAAATAGAATGAAGAATAGATATAAGACAGGCATTTGAAAAATCAGTTGAAAGTAATTATGATATCCTGATCTTAGTGAAAGATGCAGACCAAGGAGTTTGAGAAGGTTAGAGTGATCTTCAGAAGGCACACAGAGTAAACACGTAGGGTTGTAGAAATATTTAACGAAAGGGGGTCAATTTGTCAAAACTACAGTCAAGAATAATGACTGTAGGGTTGGCAGTAACAATAGAAATGGTTTCTTTATAGACTTACATGTATTTAGTAAACACAATTTTAAAGGCAACATTTTTATCATCTGCTTTTATCTCCTATCATGATTACTTTTTCCTTCCTTACAATACATGCAATTGGAGAAATTCTGTAAGTGAAGCATGCCTTTTTCTTGTTAGGTCAAAACAAAGCATTACAGTGGCCTCTTAATAAATGTCAATTACCTTCCCTTTTCCCTGAGCCTGGAATTATGCTAATAACATTCTGCTGAATATTCATAAACTCATGCAATATTTGATCTGGAGAGGAATTTAGAGATATTCTTACTCAATTCCCTCCAAGAAAGAGGAAGATTTCGTGGCTCAGAGACTTGAAGTGGCTTCTAAGAAGTTGCCCAGCAAGTTAGCAGTGCAGCCAAGGCCAGAAGCCAAGTGTCAATGGGAGGGAGCTGCAAGCACAGAGCTCTGTGTTAAGGAGACAGCGTAGCCCAGGAACTGAAAAGAATTGTGTTTCCAGGCTGGAGGGTTAGGTAGGTGCCAGAGCATCCAGGGTCTTAAAGACATGTTAATAATTCAGGGAGTAATGAGAGATATTAGCTGCTAAGGAGGAATGGTGACACCAGGGTGGCATTTTGAAAAGGATGCATTATTTTTCTATATTATTTTCATTGAGTGATACAATTCTCTGCTTCTCAAACATCCTTGTTCTCGATTCAGGGTGCAAGCTTTCTTCCTTTGTCCTGATGGCAGTTTCTCTCTTTGTACCTCTTCTACTACTTCTGTTTACCCTCCAGGCTAGAACATTCTACTCCTAGGTCATTTCACCATCGGTTTAAAACAGAGGTGATCTTTCTTTGCCTCATTTCTCTATCTCCCCATGTTTTTCTGTCTATCCTCATTTCTTGGATGAGCATACTTCACTTCAAATTGGTTTTTTTTAGGCTTCACCTTGTCCTTAGATCCTTTTCCATGAGTGGATGCAATGCCTTCATTAATCAGGCTCTGAAATCCAAACTTTCCCATAAATACATTCCTTAAATAAGAAAATAGGGCAAAACTCTTTGTCTATCAATGTAGAATGTTCATGTATAACTTTTTAGTCTTTTTGTAGGCATTTGTCCTATTGGCAAGTCCTGATGTTTCTATACTTAATAGCAAGACATTTGAAGTAATCATTTTCTTTCTTTATACTACATTCATGACACTACCTTCAACTGTCATACCCTAGAGCATCCAGATTACATTGCCTTAAATCTCTGAAGGTCCAAACATAATGCCAGAACTAGAAAAGGAATTGCCAGCTACTGAATAGTTGCCATGTGACAGATGTTGTGCTGTAAAATTTCCTTATCAGGCTGAGTTGAGCCAAACTGGTACTCAGAGGCTAGACTTCGGCAAAATGCATGAGCTAGTGACTCTTCTAGGTATCTCTTCAGGAAAGTAAGGGGACTTTTACATTTTGGCTAAAAGCAAAGAGATGGATGTGGGGAGAAGGAAGATGAAAAGGGAGAAGAAGGAAATGAACAATGCTTGTGGGATGCATGGTATCTGTCCTTTGCTAACAGGAGAAAGTGGTACTGTGAGCCAAAGATGAGATGATTTAGAAAAAAATAAATGCAGAAGTTGTATTTGTGAAAGAAATTGTGTTCTGGGCAGGAAACAGAAGCCTGCTTCAAAGGGTCATGTTAGAAAATAGATCCCCAAACTGAGAAGAAGGCTATTTGCTTCCTGACTCTGTCACAAACCAGAGTGCTGCTTGAGGGAAGCAGGGAAGCTCCTGGCTGGAGAGCAGCCGAGTCTGGAAGAGGAGTCCTTTCATTAAAAGAAGGAAAATTGGTCATGATAAGTTTCCATCACAAGAACATGATTTGGGGCAGAAAGGAGGCTTGCAGAAATAACTGAGAGGATATTGACTTTGGTCATGCAGGTGAGCTCCAGGAGCAGTGTATGTTACTATTATCTCAAAAGAATAGGGTTGGGTGACATATACATTACTTAATTTAACTCCTTAAGAGTCTTTTGAGAATAGAGTTATTATCCTCATTTCAGATGAGGAAATATATACTTAGGCAGATTAAATAGTTTCTCAAGGTCACACAGGTAATGAATGGCAGTCCTGGGATTCAAACTGAAGCCTTGGCAATGCCCCATACTGGTATTATTTAGGATCATGCCACATTACTTCCTGATTGCCTGGTACTTGCTTTCTGATTGGTTGAGTATTCAAGTAGGAGGTGTCCAGAATAAAGGGTACCCAAGAGCTCAGCTGATTTCTTTTTCTTTCTTTCTTTCTTTCTTTCTTTCTTTCTTTCTTTCTTTCTTTCTTTCTTCTTTCTTTCTTTCTTCCTTCCTTCCTTTCTTTCTTTCTTTCTTTCTTTCTTTCTTTCTTTCTTTCTTTCTTTTTCTTTCTTTCTTTCTTTCTTTTTCTTCTTTCTTTCTTTCTTTCTTTCTTTCTTTCTTTCTTCTTTCTTTCTTTCTTTCTTTCTTTTTCTTCTTTCTTTCTTTCTTTCTTTCTTTCTTCTTTCTTTCTTTCTTTCTTTCTTTCTTCTTTCTTTCTTTTCTTTCTTTCCTGAAAGGCATCATAGTACTGCAGGAAGCATGCAGGCTTTCAAGTCAAGCTCAGATCCCCACATTGTCAACTTACCTTTAGGAAAGTTACTTTTCCTCCATGAGCCTTAGTTTTCTTGTCTGTAAGTGGGACAGTCAACATGCTTTTTGAATAATGATGTAAAGCCAAAATGAGTTAAGGCATATATAGCTCATACTAAAGTGCTCAGTACATGTACACTCTCAGTAAATGATAGCTATTTTCATTATTGGCAGTTCTTGCAGTTTTGCCTGAACTTCTTGCATCCAGGAAAGAAACCATGTGAAACATGTCAGTGCCAAATACCAACAGATCACATGTTAATACTGTCAGTTCCTGCTTTATCTTGCATCGTCCATAGCATGTCTTTTTTATTTTTGCTTCCATATATACAATAGCATATGGGAGTACATCATTGTGACCCTTCCTGCTAGGAACCAAACCATAACTTCTTTTTCTATAAAAAGAAGGAGAGGGTATTGACCTACATCTTTTCTTTTTGGCAAGTACCCACATTACATGTTTATCGACATTTAAGTTCTTTCTTAAAGCAGCTCACTTATAGCTAAAAAATACATTTCTTTCACTTGAAAGGACATCAAAGAGGCATTTCTGTATAAAATTCACTGAGTTTTTCTTAACTATGCATTGTCATGAGACCATATGGCCGTAAATGATTTAGTTTTTCATGAAAAATGGTTTTAAATCAAAAATGAAACCTGCTAAAAAGAATTTGCATACTTGATGAAAAATAAAGGCAATAAAATGTTTAATCTGGCTGTGAGAAATGTACTGGGATTTCATAAACAGCCCTTACATAATAAGGAAATACATTTTCATTATGACTGTTGCATTACCAGGTTATGGAAACTTGGCCTCTTTAGATAGCGATACAGAAAATCTGAGCATGAATGGTGTTCACCTTAAGATTCAAGCAAAAGAATCTGGCACATCTGGAAAATTGTGGAGCAGTACCTGTCCAGGTCCATATAAATGATGAGCTTAACTGGGAAACCACTCAGATTTAGGGATAAATGGGGAAGTGGGAGTGAGTGGAAGGAAAGGATGCAGTCTGATCAGGGCACTGTGACATCATTAATAAGGACAGGGAAGGTAGATTTGTAACATAACATCAAGTAAACACTTAAAGAATGGTTTTACTAAAATCTTTATGGGAAATTGAAGGTGAGAGGACTCAGCAGCATTGAGAGCACAAGTACATTTGGGAAAAGCCAACTTGGCCCGGATGCTAATTGGCATCAGCAACAGTGGAGGTGCCTCAGCCAAGAAAGAAGATGTCACTCAACAGAAAGGAGCATGGAGGAGAATAGCCACCAATGCCTGACAGTGGGTAAACAGCAGGATTAAGAAGTAAAGTTCACATGAGACACCCACCCCCTGGGAACTCTCAGAAATATTTGGAGAGGGTTTGAAGTGATTGACATTCCTGAAGAATTAATGTGGTGGAGAAACTATCATGGTGATATCCAGCTTTAATGTAAGTGGATATCATAAGTTATACATTGAATTTCTTCCTACTTAAATAAGCTACTAAATCACACTATAAAATGCAGTCCTTGATTGTGGACTTTCTTGAATGGGTAGAATGTAGGTCACAGCATGCCTAAGGTTCAGTGTCTATCCCTTTGATTTGTATTAAAGAGGCAATGTTGAGAAAACACCATGAATAAAAGAGAATACAAAGTAAGGGCATGTCAATATTAATTGTCGCAATTGCCAACCATCTTGGAAAGAAGCTTATTTCTCAATTTACTGCATCGATTAGATGACAGCTGCTTCTTGTGGAGAGAGATAATTCTGTGTTATTCAAGAGGTTGTCCAAGTTACAAGCAGGACTGTGGATGACTTCACCCATACCACACATCCTGGGCTGGCTCCATACTGCATGATCTCTTAGACTTCAGCCATCCTTGGAGAGATTCCAAGTGTTTGGGGCTGCCACCCAGATTCTCAAGGAAAATGTTATTTCTGAGTAGGATTTATGAGCTTCATGGTCTACATTGAAAAGAAATGGTCAAAATACTGAATCCTTCCCCACATAAATAATTTATTTATATCTAATGCTTATTTCAACTTGTTATAGTTCTGAGGTCCTCTAAATCTAAAGATACATAAAGACTTGAAAGATCATGTAGGGAATGTATTGGCCATTAAGGATCTAGAAGAATGGAGGGGACCCTGGCTGGCTGAGATGGTAGAGGGTATGACTCCTGATCTTAAGGTCATGAGTTCAAGACCTATTTTGGGCCTAGATATTAAACAAAAGGATCTGGAAGAGTGGAAAGTTAATTATTTTATATTTAATGACAGAAAACCTAGGAGTCAGACCAGTGTCCTCAGCTTGCCATCAAAAAAGTGTGAAGCCCAAGTGGTATATCAATTCTAAGTTATGCTTTCCCAACTTGATGTAAGAACATCTTTGCACAGCAATTTTTGGGATGAGTTGCATCTTTGGAGAAACTTCTTAAAATGTAGTAAAGGATTGGGGTTCCTGGTAGCTCAGTCAATTAAGCATCCAACTCTTGATTGGAGCTCAGGTCATGGTCTCAAGGTCGTGGGACCAACCATGCATTGGGCTCCATGCTTGTCATGGAGTCAGCTTGAGGTTCTCTCCCTCTCTGTCTGCCCCTCCCCCAGCTCATACTCTCTCTCTCTCTCTCTCTCTCTCTCTCTCTCTCAAATAGATAAATAAAATCTTTTAAGAAAAGGTGTTATAGGTTCATAGTTAGGAGCTAGTATGCTTCAGCCAGGCTTCTTGAGTTTATACCCTGATTCCTCTACTTCCTTACTGTGTAATCTTGGTTAAGCTGTATAAATCTCTCTGGGCCTCAGTTTCTCCACTTTAAAATTGGATCATACTTCTACCTATGTGGTAAGGTTTTAGTGAAAGCTAAATAAATACCTGGCAATATTTTGTATGGAAACCAAAATAGCTTTTACAACTGTTCCAAAAACAGATGTAACCAAGAAGAGAAATTTGAAATAAAAACTTCTAACATACAAGAAAGCATCTTAGTCTATTGGTGTTTTTACCTGAGATGAGACAATGAGACAATGGTGACAAAAAAAATAATGTGTATATCAAGCTACAGAGATCATAAAATTTTTTTACATGTATTATCACATTTGAGAATTATAATTACAGATGGATATACATGAGATTATTGAGGTTAAGTGTTGGGATTGAAATCACACAGTTTTTAAGAGACAGAGTTGGAAAATGTACTGAGATCTTCCAATCCTAAAGCCATTTCATTACTCACCCTGTTAAATTAAATTTTTAATGCTTAATACTTATAGGGTTAGAACCATCACTGAGAAATATACTTTGTATGAATAGATATTTTCAACACATCTGCTTTTACTCAGACTTCTGTCCTTTCTTGTATTGTGGATAAAATGTTTTAACTAATGCCTAAGTCATAGGACTTCATGATGCTGTGATTTGGGGGGATGATTAGTTAAAAGGTCACTCAGAGAGGGTCAAATATTTGGTTCCCTCTGGGAGCCTGGGAGCAGGTCAAGGACTGAATCTGTCAGGACTCATGATATTGCAGAAAACTTTAGCAAAGATTGTAATCTAATATCACTCTTTTGCTAGAATCTTGTTGAACTTCAAATCAAACTAGACAGCTACAAAACAGCTTCAAAATTATCAAAAGGTAAGAAGAGTCTGAGAAATTGCCACAGTTAAGAGGAAGCTAAGGGGACATGAGGGGTAAATGTGAGATGATATTCTGGAAATGGGATCCCAGAACAGAAAGAAAAGATTGGGGCAGAACTATTGAAATCCAAACAAACTACAGAGAGTTCAGTTAGTAGTCATGTACTAGTATTGGTTTCTTGGTTTTGACAAGTGCACCATGGTCCTGCAAAATGGTAAAATAGGGGAAAACTTCCTATTTTCTTCTATTTCCATTCAATTTGAAGATCAAAGGACCCTTGACTCATTCTCTCCCCTCACACTTTTTTATGATTTGCATTCTAGATGCCTGACTTGTTCCTGATCTGTCTTCTAAAAGCAGAAAAATGCAGAGATGCTTGTGATTCTCAGTGAACACTCTGAGAACCTCCCCATAAGGTTTTTGGGGCTCATGATAGTACATCATGTAGTCATCACTTGTTGGGAGCCTACTATCTGCCAAGCACAGTGTTAGGTGCTGGATATACAAAATAGAAGCAAAACAAAATCCTAGTCCTTAAGAAGGATGTGGTCTATTTGAGTAAGCAGATACATATGTAAGAGAGAATTGCAATGCATAGAGATGTAGAAAGAGTATCAGGGGAGCCCAGGAAAGGGGGACAGATGCCTCATATAATCTGAAGGAAGAGATCAACGTAGGGCTTCTGTTGGGAGTGACCTCTGAACTGAACCTAATGGTCCTGGAAAAAAAGACAGTAGCCAATGGAGGTGGAAAGAGGAGGGAGGGGCAGCCCCGGTGGCCTAGCAGTTTAGCACTGCCTTCTGCCTGGGGTGTGATCCTGGAGACCTGGGATCAAGTCCCGTGTTGGGCTCTCTGTGTGGAGCCTGCTTCTCCCTCTGCCTGTGTCTCTGTGTCTGTCATGAATGAATGAATGAATGAATAAATAAGTAAATGTCTTTAAAAAAAGAAAGAAAGAAGAAAGAAAGAGAAAGAAAGAAAGAAAGAAAGAAAGAAGAAGAAGAAGAAGAAGAAGAAAGAAAGAAAGAAAGAAAGAGAAAGAAAGAAAGAAAGAAAGAAAGAAAGAAAGAAAGAAAGAAAGAAGAAAGAAAGAAAGAAAAGAAAGAAAGAAAGAAAGAGGCGGGAGAAAGTCTTCAGGCAGTAGACATTGCATCCCAGGGCACTCTTGGTGGGAGACATGAGAATCTTGTTGACACTGACTGGGAAGGAGGAAATAACAAGAGGCAATAAAGCCACAGGAGAATACAATGCCCCAAACCTGGAAGAGTTGAACTATAATGATGGCAGTTGAGATACCATCCTCTGGGAAAGAGAGCAGGCTTCTCCTCTGGTAAGATTTCAAACTGAATTACCTTTCTCATCCAATTCTTTTCAGTCTTAATAATCCATATGTTTAGTCTTCAAGATAAAGCAGCTTTATTGCTGCCTCCTATATTTGGAGATCTAGATCGAGCAAATCGCTTAAGATGATGGGGTTTCCAGTCATTTTCCACCTGTTCATAATTCTGAACCATCATTCTGTTCTTGAGCAAGCTGGGCCTCTCTTTTCCCATCTATAAAATGGGGTTTATAATAATACAGACTATTTTGTTTGATTGCTGTGAGGATTAAATTAGATACAGCACATGGTATGGAAAGCACTCAGGTTTTTGCATTACGCAGTGTTTTACATAGTTGGGCAGTTCAAAGGGCACACCCCAGAGTCAGGTCGTCTGGAGTTGTGTCCTGGCTTTGTCATTTGCTGATCGTGTGACCTTGGGTCAGTTTCTTAATTCTCTCTACTAAAATCTCCTTCAGGAAAATGGGCAATGTTTTATTATAAGAACTGAATGAGCTAACAATTGTAGACGGCTGAGAAGAGTGCCTGGCACATAGATTTGTTGTGAGCAGATTACATGAGCTTATGCACACAGTAAACACTCACAAAGTGTTAGCTACTTTTAGTATTACATGGAACTGGAGCCTTAATGCTTCTGGCATGCCTGGGCAAGAAATGAAGACCTAACCTTGAGGCCGGCCACAAACCTATCAGAAAAGCAGTTTTCTGGGTTTTGTGCTTTTTTTGGCTCAGGCCTGCCAGCAGAGGTCGTCAATCAAACAGATTAGTTATTACCTCCTGGCCCTGTTATTGTTGACCTGTGTTCAAGATAAGAAGGAAAAAAAAATGTATCCAAAGAAAACTACAAGCAATTTGCCACAAACCTCTGAAAACCTCATTCTAATTTTAAGAGAGTTTCATGGAGTTTGGGAAATAAGTTTTACTACTTCTGCCACAGATCTTCATTCTTTTCTTAGTAGTACTTTATATTGGTTATCATAACAGGAGGAGGCACCCCATCATTGAAGTACAGTTACGTTATAGGATCACAAATGGCTCAGACTTTCATATGTACAAAAATTGCATTTGTTTACAATTGAGATTTGAATAGACTCAGAAGAAAATGAGACGGATTTTTTTACAACATATTCACATATAATTACTAACTAAAGCAACCCCTTCCTTTTATTTCATTCCTCTGCTTTATTTGGGGCCTAGCATTCAAGATAATTATTGTCTAGGATATTGAGATGTACTGGACCATATAAAAATAATTCTTCAAAGATACACTTCTACAAACCATTGAGCAACATGAATAGGACTCTTGTCACAAATACAGACTGACAGGTCATTCCTTGGCATTTTCACACAATATTGAAAATCAGCCTAAACTGGCAGGTGTAAAGTTCCTAGATTCTCACTTGACAGAATAATTCAGTACTGATAGTTTGTGACTGATAATAGGCAAAAGGTGTGCAACAGACAATAGCATCAAAGAAAAGAATAAAATTTTATTCAAGAGCAGCTAAAAGCATAAATATTTTTATATAAAGTTCTCAACAGCTTAATGCACATGGAATTCCAATGACCATAATACAGCAGATTATCTTGAAAATATCGCTAAGTGAACTCAGCAGTACCTCCCAACACGTGTCTCCTTCAGATTTCTCTGACTTCCTGGCTGGCAAATATTTACAAAGGCAAAAACTTGCCCTTTTGTCTTAATGTAAATGCCAGCTCCTTTATCCCCCCAATGGTGCCCATTCAACTCGTAAGCACACTCACCATTTCTGCCATCTCTTGCTTGCTTATGATGTTCTGTAATCACTCCAAATCAATAATGGACTTCATCTTTCCCACTCTCATCAGCAAAAGAGAGATCAGTGCAATAACCATTTAGAAAATCCATTGGGTGAAATGGACTTCTTTTGTAACTAAGCCCCCCGCCCCAAATTCCTTGGAGCCTTTTAGGTCAGGGTGGCTATCTGATATCATGTGATCAACAGGTGACCCAACTCCCTTCAGTCTAGTTGTGTTCCCAGGAACGTTTTGCTCCACTGATCCTCCAAATGTATGTCATAGGACAGTGCTTCTCAAACTAGAGTGAGCATGTGTATCACCTGAGTTCTAGATAGTTCTGATAGGGCTTGAGATTGTGTATTTCTGTTATGTTCCTATGAGATGCTGATGCAGCCAGGCCAAGAATCATATATTGAGTAACAAGACTCTAAGAGAGTCACAACAACTCAAGACACTAAAGAAGGCATCTGCCTGAATTCGATCAGCATATTTATTTGCATAATAACCTAAATCCCCAAAGTTTCTTAGAATAGGAGAATGGAGTGTCAGCTTCTGCTTTGGGCAGACAGGGTGAACGGAAAAATGGTTATGTTTATCCTTTTTAGAGAAAAAGGATCAGGTAAGGACAGGATCCCAAAGAAAGAATTTTTTTGGAAAACCTAGAGCCCATAAGGAATATACAGGCACTGGATTTCTACTTCCCTTTGCTGAATAAGAAACTCTCAGTTTCATGCAACTACTCCATCCCATCCCCAGATGCCACAAAGATTGACACACTAATATTTACATTTTGAGAAGTGTTTAATTCTGCAGGAATAAATTAAGGCATGAAATTAGTAATAGTTAGTATTGCTTTAATTATAAGTCAAATTACTTAGGAAATCATTCACAGAAAACAATGGACATCCCATTAGCAGGGAGAAACATTTCATTAGGAAATGTATTCAATATTAGGGAGACTTCCTAGACTGTCAAATGGTACCTGATATATACCATCTGGCTTCATTGTCCCTTAGTGGCTTCTTGGTAGATTGGCTCATCAGGAGCTCACAAAAGAAAGCTGGGGGCTCCTCGTGTCTACCAGGGTTACAACGGGGACCCCAGAGTTCCACCAGGATCATTCCTTGATGTGGCATTCTTTTGGCAATGACTTGCTCAGATTCTATTTGTTTGTACTTGTTAATGTATTCAATTCAATCCAGCAAATATTTATTGAGCATTACTGTCAGGCTCTGGGGGACATAAAGATAAATAAGGCTTGATTTTTATATTCACAGAGCTGATCACCATGTAGATTATTTTATAAATGCTATTATGTTGGAATGCGCCTTGTCTTGTTGTTTCTCCCCAAGTAGGATGTAGGCTCCTTGAAAGCAAAGGTCTTTTATGAATTATTTTGATGTTCAGTATCTGTGGAGTTTCTAGGCAAGAATTCACAGTAGGACAGTAGGACGATTAGGCAAATTTGCCCCAGCCACTTTCCATCATGACCAGAGTCTACCTACATGGCTTTCTTTCTTTTTCTTTTTTTAAGATTTATTTATTTATTTATTTATTTATTTATTTATTTATTTATTTATTTATTCATGAGAGACACAGAAAGAGAGAGGCAGAGCCATGGGCAGAGGGAGAAAGCAGGCTCCTTGTGGGAATCTGATGCGTGAGTTGATCCCAGGACCCCGGGATCATGACCTGAGCCAAAGGCAGGTGCTTAACCACTGAGCCACACAGGTGTCCCTCCATGTGGCTTTCTTATTCCCAGGGAGGTATGCCCTCCCCAGCCCAGGGTAGCAAGATGGAAAGAAAAGTCTTGAAAGCCCTCCCTTCTCTCAACACCGGGAAAGAACAGAATACCTTTATATAACCTTTTATTTTCACTGTTAAAATAAGGTATAGATGTTTAAAGTTTTGTTCTGTTTTGTCTTTTCAGCATTTTGTCTTATGGGACAGATTCCCAGGATTACCAGTTGACACAAATGACAACACTTACGTGTCAGGTACTGTTCTAAGAATTTTATGAATATCAACTTATTTGATCTCAATAACAAGCCTTATTTTAGAACTAGGCGAACCAAGGCACAGAGACTAAGCAGTTTGTCCCAAGTCACACATCTTCCATAGCAGAGTATAGCAATGACTTGGGACTTCATCCTCTGGTGTTAAACTTATTGACACCGAGAAAGTTGAAAAGAAATGTAAAACTGCATTCATTTCAACGCATGCAGAACATTTCTTGCACAACATATTTCCAGGTCTTCCTCACAGGAATACTTTTTTTGAATCACTGACTCAGTTTCATTTTTATTATACATCACACCTTCTGAGAACATAGATCCCAAACGAACCATGAATCTCTCCTGTGCAACCCTCAGGACACTCAAATCACCCTGTTGGTTGTGTGATTATCAGACTAATACACATATCCACACAAGATGGGAGCTTTGTGAGGACAGGGCATATGGGTTCCAAATACCAACAAAATGCTTGGTCCAGAGGAGAGGCTCAATGGTTTTGGTTGAAGAAAACCAAATTAATCTCCATTTTACAATTGAGTAAACTGAGACCCAGAGAGATAAGAGATGACTTGCCCAAGCATATACCACTCAAATGAGGTAGACTGAGGAAAGCTCTGAAAGTTGTTCTGCCCAACTTTGAAGCCCACTTTCTGTTCTATACTGCATTTTGCATTATCTACCCATTAACAGTTGCTTCTATTTTCTGAATGGAGTCATTGCAGTATTTACAGAATGCAGTTGATGAGTATGAGATACTAAGACATGAATTGGGTTGTTATTGAAGGTTGCAGTAAACTTTCTAAGTTTATTATGTTTATTAGTATGGTTGTGTTCCTTTTAATATGTTTTTAGTTTATCATAATGTCTTTCACTCAGTAAGAATGTAGCACATATTTGAGTAACTGAATTGTTAAGAATACCTGGGAAGCAAAGACCTCCTTATGTTTAAGGTATTGTTGATGGAAAAAAATATGTAGTGCTGACTCTCAAGGTTGATTAATCAGTCTGCTTTTGATTTTATAGGAATAATTTTCATATCTGAAAATGATATTCCTAATAAGGACATACCAAAAAACAGCACCAGTCTTTCTATTATTGGCTTAGGAATAATTTAAATAGAAGTCAGCACAGTATTACATTGTTAAACTTTATTCAAGAATTATAGAAAATATGTTATTAACTTCACTTAAAGTCTAAGCTGAAGAATTTCCTCTGGAAGACATTTCCTGATTAGACCTGAATTGTTTTTCTATGTCACCACAAAGACAATGCAAATGCTGATTAAAGCAATTAAAACTTTCCTTTGTTTGCAGAAAGAGATGTACCCAGATATGGCTTTTTGTTTGTAGACATCTTAATAAGCACTAGCAGACTGAAATGAAATCTGTCATCAGTTATATTTTTCTCTTAGACAAACTGTCTACTTCACATACATATTAAGCAAGATTTGTTACCAAAGCTTCCTTATATTTCTATTTGTTGTTGTAAAATGGTAAATGTAGAAATAACACTAGATCTATCAATTTGATAATATAATGCAATACATCTGGCAGCTGAACAGGAAAAAAAATGTAATGACATATTTGGCAGAGAGAATGGTTTTTATTATGGGTTTTTCTTTCTTTTTTTTTAACACAATTGTGCCATTTGTTGTAGACTAATGTCAAAGAATATAAAGTATTATTGGAGATGGAGAATTTAGCTTTTGTAGAACATAAATTGACTGCCATGTAAATATAACCATCAGTTTTATTGCTTGTTAAATATTTATTTACTGAAATGATTTGCCTAGGAAAGCTTGCTGAAGGGAACCATGCCTGTTTTTAGTTATATATCATTGAATTCTTTTATGATTTTGACTTTTTTTCTGTTTTCAAATTTACAATTTTACATTAAAATCTACTATAGAATATAATGAAATATAAGAACTAATTATCTAGAATATATAGGATAATCCATTCTAAAATGGCTAGGATAACTGAAATTTTATTTGAAGCCACCATTTTAATGAAATTGACTATTTAGCAGCACAGTTCATCCATTCACTCCTATGTTCATCAAACTTTTTTTGACCACTACCTATGGGTCAGGCATTGGCTTCTGGGGACAGTAATGCAAATAAGCCATGAGAGACTCAGCCTTACTGGAAAAAAAAATTCATATAATATGTTGAATATTGTAATATAGAAGTTCACAATATATGCTCATAATACATATATCAAAATGAATCAAGATAAGACACTACAAAAAAATGTTTTTAATTCCATTTCCATTTCATGGAAATAGAATTGACCCTTGAACAACGGGGGTTTGAATGACTTGGGTCCACGGATTTTTTTGATAAATACAGTACAGTATTGTAAATGTGTTCTCTTTTCCTTGTGATTTTCTTAACACGTCTTTCATTAGCTTATTTTATTGTAAGAGTACAGTATGTAATACTGTATAACATACAAAATATGTGTTGACTATTTATGTTATCAGTAAAGCTCTGGTCAGCAGTAGGTTGTTAGTAGTTAAGTTTTTGGAAAGCCAAAGTTATACATGGATTTTCTACTGCATGGGGATTTGGCACACTAACCTGTGTGTTGTTCAAGGATAAACTGTAAAAGATAATGGTTATGAAGTGATACATTATAATACTTGTGCTCCTATGGCCCGAAGAATATTAAATTGTGTTATTCACAAAGTATCATAAGGGTTTCCTGAATGGATATTGGTTTGAGGTTGAGATTCAAAAGAGGGAAAAGTCTTTCTTGTAAATAGATTTCAAAACACCCACTCCAGTTTTGCCTTGGCCCAGGAGCATTCATGAAGCCAGAATGAATCCAGTCATGGAAAGAAAGATGACACTCACTAAGAAATCAGGGAAAGTAGCCACATTACACAATAAGAAAAATATGAAGATTAAGATATATGTAAAACCATGGGTTGGGCCTTAAAACAAAAAGTGGGTATCACAGCCTGAGAGGAATGAGAGTCAAGTGGAATCCAAGAAGATAATCCAACCTATCCCTGAACTATTCATTTAGACATACCAGAAAAAGGTTATGATATCTTTTCATAAGAAGAGATAAAAGATAATTATCAGAATTCAGTATATATCTTTCTTAGTTTTCTCAGTACAGTGATTTAGAACAGTCATATAAAAATTTGGAATGTAGATTTCCTGATCCTCAAGAATTCTTTTGATATCTTCATAGAACCCCAAGGAACATAAACCATCAATGCAGAAGAAATCGGTAAATGAGTTGATTTCCTCCCTGCATTACAGTCCAGATTTCCTGTGCCAATTGTGAGAAAAATCATAGTAGCTGTCACCACTACAAATTTTTGTAAAGGGCTTATTTCTATCTGAGTGTGCCACACACTTCACTTCACTTGCCGCACATGGAGCAGAAAATGAAGGAAAGATACAAAATGTATCTGATGTACTCAATCAATGTAAACAGTCATTCTGGAAAACTCGATTTCCCACACAAACTTCATGATTAAATGAACATACTCCTTGCATGGTTATTCTAATTATTCTCTAGACCCAGCCCAAGTTTCCATTCTTCCAATAGTAGCATGGCTAAGCAGAAGGAGGACAGCATGGAAGCAGAGGTTGTGTCTCACCTGTCCCACTGTTGCTGGATCACAGACAAGATAATTAATTAATGATAACCCTCAACCTAGGTACCTCAACTGGTACCTTCCTCATAGGCCAGAGTTAGAGGAGTCCATAAATACAACACTATTGCTCTATTTTGATACTTGATTTTTAGAAAACTAGTTAGATGATATGAAATAGTGAAAAACACCTTTAAGACTGAAATATGTCTTGAAGTTACAGGTTGCTACTAACTAAATATTGCTGCTATAGGAAAAATTTCAGTGTCACAGTTATTTACTGGGGATAGTAGAGTTGAGTTATAAATTAGATGAAGTTAAACATGTGAACATCCAGGAAAGACATAGGAACTCATAGAATCTCTTAAATGTTACTGATTTAAATGGAATATAAATTTTCTAGAAACATAATGATGACATATCTTAATTTTAAATTCAAATCCCCTTTGAGCATCCAGGTCACTGTTCATTGGCAAATATCTTTTGGATTTCTAAGAAAATTTTAAAAAGAAAAAGAAAACTTCTAGGAGAAACAAACTCAATATCCATTACAGAGAAATCTGTGTAAGACTTATGGCCCATATAATAAAAATACCAAACTAATATTGAAAATTATAATTGATATGTGATAAATAAGTGGAAGAAAAGCAGGTTGCAAAACAGTATGAATCAGCTGATTCCAGTTTCAGGATAGATGGAGATTATGTGTGTGTATGTGCATGTATGTGTCATTCATGTATTGAAAAAATATGAAAGGATAGGTACAAAATATTAATAATTGCTATTTCTAAGGGCTGACTTTTACTTTCTAACTTTTTATATTGTCTAAAAGTTTTACAGTGAGGTTGTCTTATAATTTTTAAAGGCTATTTGTACTTTTCAAAGTATTTCTGAGATAAAATTTCTAAGTGGCCTTCTGCAAAAAAAGTTAATACAAACACTCATACATAGTTATCATCAATATACTTTCCATAAAAGAGTAATGAAGTTATAATTTTAAATTATGAAATAAATTGAGTTTATTTCATTTTGTAAGCAACTGCATTGAATATTTTTTTTTATTATTATTAAATTTGTTTTTAAGGCACATGCTTTAAAGAGTTTTGGTTGGGAAGTTTACCAAAAGCCACAGAGTTCTAGAAAGGTTTAGAACATTTAAAGATTAACTGTTTTGTTTTGCTGGACAAATAACAATGATATTCAGAATTTAAGTGTATTATTTTTTCCCTGATTTGATCACAGACCTAATTTGATAAAGAGGTCAGTACTTGGCACATTTGAGCAAATATCAAAATGGTATTGGATATTTATAGAACTAAATTAGATGTTAAACAAATGGAAATTATAATTTAGAGAAAGAAAAGACAGGGTATTTATAGCCCGTTGAGTATCATAGGAATCTTCACCGTAAAGAGATTTTTTTAACTTGTCATTTTTTAAATGACAAATAGATCATTTGAAATATCTAACAAAATATTTCTTTTTACCTGAATTATGGAGTTTTTAGGTCAGCCTTATAAATATTGTGGGTAAACTATTCTGAGTACTCTTCAACGCAGGAAAAATTTGATAAGAATGTCAATGAAGTGATGCTGAGTCAGCGAACATTGGGGTTGAATTGCTTTGGCACAACGTATAAGCCTAGGACTTCATTTATTCTTCCAAAGAAAATTCCTGATTTGCCAGGGTTACTATTGGATATTGCTGCAGTCTGGAAAGAAAGCTACAACTCTAAGCAAAAGTAACCAGTATTAATTTATTTTCTATTATCAGAATAGAGAAGCCAGCCACATTGTAAGAACCTTGACCTTGAGCAGTTTCAGCTCTCTGTGCTTTCATTTCAACATGGAGTTTAAATGCAAGCCAACCACCCCATTCAATGTCAACAGTGTTCCAGGGCTAGATATTAGACATACCACAAAATTATACAGTAGTATAGTTTATGAAGAACGTAAGATATTTCAAAGATAATTAGGCTACAGACAATATTTATTGTATCTAATCCCAAACCTTGAATAAAATGTTACTCTATCGAGTAATCCCTTCAAAGCTCTGTGTTCTCTTTAAGCAAATTCTGTTGCACCCAGCAAATTACTTGCTCAACAATAAGGATTTTACTTCCAGTGTAGACATCTTTTGAGTTTCTTCTAATGGAAACAAATAGACATGGAAGTGCTAGGAAAAGTAAAAGAACAGTAATCACCACCTCAGAGCTGATAAAAGGTTTTGCCCTGGAGAGATAAAGGAAACTAATGGACCCTAACTGGACCTTTCAATACACTCTCCATTTGTTAGAAGGAAGGAACTAAACTGTCTGCAGAAGGGGCTTGGGTTGTTGGGAGAGTCCACCCTATGCTTTGGAGAGAGAATTAGAAAAAATACTTTTCAGCATGTCAGGTAGGTTAGCCAGAGGTTACCCAAAACTTTCTTAAATTGCAAACATTTGAGTTACTTTGCACTTGTGGGATTTGTCAATACATCTGAATCTTAAAACTTTCTATTTTTAAGTGCCCTTCTAGGGCACTATTTGGACCTACTAGGACCTACTATTCGTCAGAGGACAAGAGTAGGGGGAAAGTATGTGAGAATGCAACTTCATGAAATAAAGCAAAATAATTTATGAGTACTTTATTTAAATTTCTGCAGAGGTAGAACCTAAACTATTTCTCAAGTGCTAGAGGTGATATATACTGTAGCCTCTATTGTTACTTTATTTGTATAAATGTTTCAGTATTTGTGAAAATGTGTATAAAGACTATCATTGGGCCTCTCTCAACCACAATATTACCACATTGTGATCCCAGAAGCATTTTAAACCAGACTTTCCTACCCTGAGGGGCTTTCAGAAACAAACCTGGGTGTTAGGTAGTGGCTCCCACACCCTCAGGTATTTTTGAATGTAAATAAAGGAGAAGAGCATTGATTAAGGAGTAGTAAGGATTAGTCAGTCATTTATGCAGATTCACTACTGAAGCAGTGGAAGTGTCCTGTCAAGTCCATTTGGACTTTCAGGATATTTCTCCAGGTTCTACTACTGAAGTCTCTGGTTAAGTCTTGAACTTTGTAAGATTTCTCACCTAGACAGTTCTACCCATCTGTCCTGGAACTAAGTTTTTTGCCTCTCTCAGGGTTGTTTCTTTGAACTTCATGGAAGTCTCCTTTCTAGATTGGGAGCATCCCCATGTTTGTCTCCATTGTTGTTATCAGGCGAGAAGAAAACAATAGTCCTTCCAGCACCCAATGTTCATTTCTGACTATTCCACTTTATGGGCAGTTGGTCAGGTTGCATAGCTTTTTGTAAACCACCCCTCACTAACCCCCCTACCTCTTTCAGCCCTCAACCCCAGACTCCAGGGAAGTGTCCAGAGCAGTGACAGCCATAGTACATTATCCTTTTTTTTTCATCACAGTGCAGATCTTGCTGTTCAAACTGGCTTTGCTTCTAAGATTGACAAATTTAACTTTTCTATAACACACGTTTTCTGAGAATAATAATCATAATAACCGTTTTTAAAAAAGTTTTATAATAGTATACTTTTCCCCACACATGACTATTATAGGCAGAAATTTTACATAATTTAAAAATTCCCCTGATTCAATATTCACTTTCTTCCCTTTGTGTGAAGTCTGTGAGGGCATAGAATTTAGCAGGAAGAAAAAGAATATATATATTCTTATATATATTCATATATATATACGAATGCTGTTATTTAGGCTTTCCCTTATTGATTTTTCCCACTTTTTTTCACACTAATATTTCCCTTTCTTTTCAATTGTGAATATTAATTGAGAGAACTATTCATTATATTTGAAGTCAGATAATTTTGTAATAAACTTCTTATATAACATTGACACTGTGATTCAAACATGACTCTGAGGAATGATGACAGAGTAATTCTATTTTATATAGTAGTTGCTGTTATCAATTAATAGAGACAATCTGAAGAGTCAACATTTGAAGGCAAAGATTTAAAAATTACATTAAAAGGAATCTTCAGGTGGAATTGTTGGTAATGGCTTTTTTCCCCTGAGCCAATCCTCCAGGTTGGATTCAAGGCAGGGACTAACCCTAATTGGCTGAAGCCTGTTCCAGAGTTTGAATAAAAATCATTCCCTGTCTTGAGAAAGGAGCGTAACAATTTCTACCCTCCTGAAGACAGTAAGCAGATAACAGCAGCCAAATCACTTATTCCTGCATCGTGGTGCACAGTGGGATGGTGAGAACTCTGATCAGTCCAGTATCCTAGGTAGGGCACCCCTTGTGCCCACCTGTCAGCTGGGTGTCTCAGGCTGCCTGCCAGCAACAGGGTTCTCGGCAGCAGCTTTCAGCACTGGCTTCTCTCTGTTTTTTGGTCAATAAAATATCCAGAAGTGGTATCTGGTTTCCTCCTGGGGGGCCTTTCATTCTCCCTTAGCTGGGTCACATGCTTAGCAGCTGGATATCCAGAGTGCTACTCATCCAGGACAGCGCAAGGTGCTTGGAAGCCATCCGTGCATTAAAATCTCTTGATGCTGCAACATCTTACTTTGCTTTTTCAAAGACTAACTCTTTCAAAAAATGATCTGAAGCCTCTAGAGGTATGTTAGGGAAGCAAATTCTGTAAAATTACACTGATCACATCTTTTCCTGTTCCCCGTTGCCTGAGCTGAGGCAGGACGAGGACTCCAGTGCCTCTTGTCTGAGTCAAGCTGTTTTCATGCCTTCTGTCTGCATTCCGGGGGCTGTTGCCATCTCACACTACTGGGGTCTGGTTTGACAGTCTCCAATCATCAGTATCTAGGATCCCTCGCAAGGGCTACAAGTATCTCCTCTTTGGTCCTGCGGGGCCTGGGAGTCCTTGGACAAATCAATTTGCTTCCCATAAGGTAGACGTGCTTAGCTAGTCTAATTAATAAAGATCCTGGATTCTCTAACCTGGGCAACAGGAAGCACATGGTGATGATAAGAAGATAGTTCTGAAGAAAATGAAGTTGCTTTTGGTTGCTATTTTTATATGAAGATAAAACACCTGTGCTTTGGAAGTGTGAGTCAAGCATTCCCAGCTTAAGCTGCTATAGACAAGTTGGAGCAAGAAGGAACAGACTTTATGCTATAACCTCCCTACTTTCAGCTGTTGGTTTACCTTCAGTTTAGTGGAAGGCATTTACGAATCCCCCAATGTATACCTTTTCTGTTAACAATCCTTTGTTGAGGGACACATGTAGAAGACAGTTCTGCGTTAAGTTTTATAAAGGTTATGAAGAGGGGCTCAGGAGTCAATCGTGCTTTTTTATTTATAAATTTCTCTATTTGCAGAGAGGCAAATCCTCTAGGTGAATGGTCAGCTGAATTATGTCTGTTCTTCAGTGCCTTTCCCCAAAGAGAATCTTCCATTTTTTAAAAAAATAGTTTACCTATTTCTTTAGTGACATTATTTTAAATTTGTGCAGTTTTGACACTATAGCATTTTGAGCTTCAGTGAAAGGCAGCACCACCTGGAAAAAAACTAAATCTGAATGAGAACATACTGCTTTATCTTCTGAAAAGTGGGCAGGTGGTCATATCTGTGTCCCCATGGTGAGGGATCAGTAAAATAATATACATAATAACACCAAACAGAATGTCAGAGGCACAATGTGAGTAAAATTTATAACTTATTCTTGCTTCTTTAGTCCTTCATCTTCTAAAAGGCAAAAGTTTACATATTTTCTTATACTGATAACTATGCAATGAGCATTGCTCAAATGTTTACCAGCCTGAAAGACTGACCCCCCCCTATCTGTATACACTTTATAGTAAAACATAAATGAGGGGCTGTTTTCACAACATTTCCTCTAGATAATATCAAATTATTTTTTTTCCAGTGTGTGTAAAAATTCCCACTGTTATTATCCTGCTCTTTGCTTTTCATTTTCTTTTCTCTTCCCCAGGGCAAGTGACTCAGCTAAAAGATGCATACAAGTTAAAAATACCCAACTCAAAACTATTGGTGACAACATTTCTATTTCCTATGGCTAGATACTCTTCGAGGAATCCCTAAACCCTGAGGAAACTTGTTGATAAAGGAATAAATGTGATGGATGGATGTATACAAACAATTATTCCAAGTCAATACATTTATGGTGCGTAGGAGTCTAGGCTCTGTGCTGAGTCACATACCCCAAGGAATAGAAAAGAAAATGAAAAACAAAAAGTGAGATTGGAATAGTGGGAATTCTTATAAGCCAACTTTTAAAAAATATTTGCAGACTATTTATAATAGACTAACAGTCAATCTATCTAGGTACATAGTTTTTCATCTTTAACTGTAATGGTTTATAGAAAATGTGGCAAAATCACTTTTTAAAAAATATTTGATTTAATTTAAATTTTAATCGTTCTTTTTTAATTTAAATTTTACTTAGTTAACATACAGTGGAATATATTGGTTTCTGGAGTAGAATTCAGTGATTCATCACTTACAACACTCAGTGCTCATCACAAAAAGTGACCTTAATACCCTTCATCCATCTATCCCATCCCCTCCCTCTTCCTCCCTTCATTAACCCTCAATTTGTTCTCTATCTTTAAGAGTCTCTTATGGTTTATTTCTCCCCTCCTTTCACCCCCACCTTTCCCATATGCTCATCTGTTTTCTTTCTTAAAGTCCACATATGAGTGAGATCATATTATATTTGTCTTTCTCTGACTGACTTATTTCACTTAGCATAACACATTCTTGCTTCATCCATGTCATTGCAAATGGCAAGATTTCATTATTTTTGATGGTTGAGTAATACACACACACACACACACACGTACCACATCTTCTTTACCCATTCATCAGTTGATGGACATTTGGGCTCTTTTCATAGTTCGGCTATTGTTAATAATGCTGCTATAAACATTAGGGTGCATTTATGCCTTAAATCTATATGTTTGTATCCTTTGGGTAAATACCTAGTAGTGCAACTGCTGGGTCATAGGGTAGTTCTACTTTTAACTTTCTGAGGAGCCTCCATACTGTTCTCCAGAGTGGCTGCACCAGTTTGTATTCCTCCCAACAGTGCAAGAGGATTCCTCTTTCTCCACATCCTCACCAACATCTTGTCATTTCCTGACTTGTTAATTTTAGCCATTTGACTGGTGTGAGTTGGTATCTCATTGTGGTTTTGATTTGTGTTTCCCTAATGACAAGTGATATGGAACATCTTTTCATGTGTCTGTTAACCATCTGGATGTCTTCTTTGGAGAAATGTCTGTCATGTCTTCTACCCATTTCTTAACTGGGTTATTTGTTTTTTGGGTATAGAGTTTGATAAGCTCTTTATAGATTTTGGATACTAACCCTTTATCCAATATGTGGTTACAAATATCTTCTCCCTTTTTGCAGGCTGCCTTTTAGTTTTGTGGCTTGTTTCCTTCTTTGTACAGAAGTTTTTATCTTGATGAAGTCCCAATAGTTCATTTTTGCCTTTTTTTCCCTTGCCTTTGGAAATGTGTCTAGCAAGAAGTTGCTGCAGCTGAGATCACAGAGGTTTCTGCCTGTGTTCTCCTCTAGGAGTTTGATGGATTCCTGTCTCACATTTAGGTCTTGCATCCATTTTTAGTCTATTTGTGTGTATGGTGTGAGGAAATTGTCCAGTGTCATTCTCCTACATGTGGCTGTACAATTTTCCCAACACCGTTTGTTAAAGAGACTGTCTTTTTTCCATTGGATAATCTTTCTTGCTTTGTTGAAGATTAGTTGATCATAGAGTTGAAAGTCCATTTCTGGGTTCTCTTCTGTTTCATTGATCTATATGTTTTTGTGCCAGTACCATACTGTCTTGATTATTACAGTTGTTGTTTTTTACTTATTAGTTAAGTTTATTTCCTTCTGGTTAGTCATTAACTCTGGATATGTATATATATATATATATATATATATATATATATATATATACACATAGCATGTACATATGAAAAAATAAGACAATCCCTATTGAGTCACTAACAGCTGTAATAGAACTTCAATCTTTTCACAAAGGGGAGCTTATGTGTTCCAAAATATATAGACATAACTTCACTGTAGATTTTTATTATGTGTAAATCCTGAGTCTTATGATTCCATTTTGAGGCATGTTCTCTGTGCCTGCCCCTGAACATAAATTTGTTGTATACACTCTATGAAGAATTTCACAAGGCCTTTGCAACAGATAACCAAGCCTTTTCCCTTTTTTTTCTTAATATATGATATCCTGGTGAATTTATTTAAGTATTACTAAGTCGGGTAATAGAAACAATTAGGGCTAAATCTGGCTCTACTGCTTTATTGATAAAACATCAATATTTTAGTTATTTTGTATTATGAATTTTCTTTGAAGTACTTTTTTTCTAGTTTGTTCAACCTTTGCAAATATCCTCAGAGATCAGAGATCATCCTGGATAATAACTACTGAAATTCAGTTTCAAATAACTGCCATGATAAAATCACCACACTAATTGGCTTAGGAATGTAGACACCAATGCAAACGTGTGGTTGGGATTTTGTGCATATATATCATACTGAAAGATAGAAGAGATCTATTCTGGCTGGGAACTAAATAGAGCAATAGGTGACCAATACAAGACTCAGCCCAGCTGTTGTTATTCTTTTGATTTCCTAATTCATCTTCTGGCAGTTACTACAGTGGGCCTCTATTGTTTAGTATTATTATAACTGGCTTCTTTTCCACTAAGGGGAAATAATTCTTCTCTTATAGACCAAGCAAGCACCATTGGCCTTGGTCCCATCTCCTTTTCTCTGTCTCTCCCTTTGAGGAACAGGTCTAGACCTGGTAAAAGTTCATTTACAATTGAAACAAATGGGTCAGGTTAGTATTGGGTAAGACCAGACACAATTTCTCCATGAAGGAAAATATTTTAAATGTATATCACTGTACTAGTTGAAGTGTTGCAGCCCAGTTTAAGGAGGGTGACTTGGCAGAAAAGAGGAGCATATCTTATTATTTCTTTCTACTATACTAGAATGACTATATATTTTCTTCTTTGAATTTTGTATTAACTCTATTTCCCTTCTATTACTTTCTTCTTAGCCTAAAGACGGTCGGTGTTTATTTAACTCATAAAAAGGTTGTGGTGGTTAGTAAAATATGAAAATTAAGTTATAATTTATTATTGAATTTTTTCCTTATTCTTATTGATTAGTGTATTGAATACCAAATCCTAGAAAGTGGTCTGTGGGTAAGAGTATCAGGTTTTTTAGTACCTGTTACTAAATACTGACAAATCCTCCTTTGACTAATACTCTTAAAAAAGAAAAGATATGGGCAGCAGGGGTGGCTCAGAGGTTCAGCGCCTGCCTTGGGCCTGGGGGGTGATCCTGGAGACCAGGGATCAAGTCCCACATCAGGCTCCCTGCATGGAGGCTGCTTCTCTCTGTCTCTCTGTCTCTGCCTCTCTCTCTCTTTCTTTCTTTTTTTTTTAATTTTTATTTATTTATGATAGTCACAGAGAGAGAGAGAGAGAGGCAGAGACACAGGCAGAGGGAGAAGCAGGCTCCATGCACCGGGAGCCCGACATGGGATTCAATCCCGGGTCTCCAGGATCACGCCCTGGGCCAAAGGCAGGCGCCAAACTGCTGCGCCACCCAGGGATCCCTGCCTCTCTCTTTCTATGTCTCTCATGAATAAAAAATAAAATCTTTTAAAAAATGAAAAAAAAAAGAAAAGAAAAGACATAAAATCTGTCCCCAGGAGAAAAAAAAAGAAGGGGAAAAATACATATATTTTTAAAATGTATTTTTAATATATACATATAAATTTTAAATCACTCTCTCTGTGAAAGCAGAAATGGACTTCTTATAGCTTTCTAGAAGCCTGACTGCTGGTTTGTGAATCAGAGACTAGACTGAAATCCTAAGTAACATTTCAATGCTACAAAACCTTTTTAATAAGTGCATAACAAATCAACAGCTTCCAGATCTGCTGTTGGGAAAGGAAGTTCAAATTTGTTGAACTTTCATTATTATAGGCTTGAACGCTTCTCGTGGAGAAGCCAGATCTGCATGATTCTGCTGCCAAGCGAATTGTCTTGGGCTGAACTCTGTTCCCCTGAAGCCTAATTGACAATTTTGTTGCCCTTCTCTGACTATTTAAGAAGAGTTGTGAGGTCAATGGCAATGATACTTCTCCGAGTCATAAATGCCATCCAGCAGGACTTTTTTTTTTTTTTAACTTGTTCTTTTAGAAAGCTCCTGTGTCAAATATTTAAAAATAAAATGTTTTACAGGAGAGGAGGAATCTGACAACAGTGCTGACCCACATTTCAGAAGGAAAATGAGAAATAGAGGGGTCAGATCCCAGCCAGCGGAAGCACAATGAGTACTTATGCTGTAAATGAAGTAGTGAAATCGCCCACCGGAACAAGCAATTTTCATAACCAGTACGCTTCAATAAAATGAATTTTATCATATCCTGTGACCTCCTCAAGTTCCCAAACCAAAAGTCTTCAGGACGTATTAGACTGGCAAAAAATCCACAGTTACCTCAGAATAGGCAAAATAAGGAGTATCCAAATACCAATTCTCAGAAAATTAACCCAAATAATATGCTGCAATAGATATTTGAAGGGAATTTGTTAAGTACTTGATCATTTATTTTCATAGTTTTCTTTTTTCATTAAGAAAAAGTTTGGATGCTGTATTATCAAAATCTTTACATTAAAATACTGAAGTCAGAAGATTAGACAGAAATATCAGAATCAAAGTGTAGAATCCAAATATCTGATAATTAAGTAAATGTTAAGGTTAAAAGCATAATAGTATATTTGTTACTGTATGTATTGTAAATATTTGATTTTGTCCTCCACTGTGTGAGAAAATGTCTTTTACTTTTTCACCTGACAGTTATTTGAAAAATATTGTGCCAATAAGAAGTGATTTTAATATTTCCCCATAAATTTTAGAGAATAAATATCTATTTGAAAAGCCATTATTTTCCATAGTTATTTTTGGAGTATCTGATAATTCAAAATATAAAATTTGTAACATTTTCCTTAACCTTTCACATTTTCTAGTTGTAAAAATAAGAGAAAATAGATATGTTCATATAAACAAAAATACAATTTCCATTTAAAATTTGCATGCATTTTAAAGTAAGTATATATTGAAAAATATGCTTTCAACTTATATAAATATGAATCATATTACAAAATTCTTTGGAAAACCTAATGCAGATAATGCAGTTTGATTGTAGTGTAATATCTGAATAAAAATATCAATTATCTCATAACTTTTAATTCATAAATTTAATTAAAGAGAAATCCAATAGTGATATAAAGTTGAATAAACCAAGCCCAAATTTCATGGGTCATTGTAAAGAATCCAGCTTACTTATTATACTTTTCATTAGATATTACTTTTCGTTATGTGACACTTCCCATGGATTACATAAGCTATTAATTGATATATTTAGAACAATATGGGATGAATAGTGTCACATTACAGTAGATGATTTTTCAGACTTCATACATATTCACTGTTATGACACTGTTTAATCTTACAGACATATTTTCTGGGATTATCTTCGTATAGGCCTTATTTTGTACTTTAGCAATGGTGGATCAAATTCCTTAAATGATAATAAAACAGAGTCATAAAAGAGATGGTCAATAAGTTACATGGTTTTTCTTCATATACCAATCCTGGCTTTTCATTCTGACACCATTTCCCCAAGTACACTTCTGTGAGTACTAAAAGAAAATGTGGTTGATATGCGATCCTAATTTTTCAGAGGAATTTGTGGCTGTATTTTGCTTTTCTATAAGCACATGAATACTACATGATTAACAGCAGTACAATAATAAGTTTATTTTGAATTTCATCTTTATAGTCTCATAAGAACCTCAACTTATGTCAGAATTTATACCTAAGGCACGTATTAGCTAAAACTAAAAAATATATAGTCTATACACATTATTTTATTGTTTAAATGGTCCTCATTCATGTTTCATTTCAATAATATTTCCCCAGCTTGTAAAGCTTATGTTACATCGAGCTCCTCTTTAAATTCACAATGCATAAAACTGCCAGGTGGCCTAATAACAGAGTGCATTAACAGATTGAACTATAAATCAGATGGTTGTGCTCACGTACTGTAAAAATACCACCGATTTCTTTCAGATTATAGTTTGTACACTGATTCTACAGAGTGATCACAAGTGCTTTGGGAAATTTGAAGTGAATAAAGAGGTCATATATCCCAATGTAAAAGATAATATTACCTGAAGTTTCATCTGATCATTATTTTTATTTACCTTTGACCATTATTATGAAATTAAATAAGATAGTGAACTTAATACCTATGAAACACTGCCTAGCCAAAAGCTATTATTATTAGTATTAGTATTTAACACTATTAAATCCATGCTACAAGTGGTTTCTTTTTGATTAATGATTTAATACTATATTAAATAGTCATGCATCTCAACATTTACTTAGAATATACACTGTGTTTGTTATATGAAATAATGAAAATTGAAAGTACATATAGAAAATACTTATTTCTTGGACTCTTGAATAATTTGAAAAATAAAAGAGTAATTCACATTTCTTTTTTCAAAAGGGGGATTTTTTTTTTACAGCATCTAAATTAAGAATAACTCATTGTGTAAAAACCTGAACTTTTAATATTTGGAAACAGAAACAAAAATCAACTCAGACAATCCAGTATATGAGTAAGGAAACCAATAAACCAAAGAGTCAACTTACTTCCTCATGGTTGCACAGTGCAGTGGCAATAGAGCCAGAGTAAGGGACCTGTGAGTACACTAATAATAACTTCCCTTTGCATAGTGCATAATGGTTTATAAAGTGGGTGTATAGACTTTATCTACTTTACATCAATAAACTGATTGAGGGGATCCCTGTGCGGCTCCGCGGTTTAGTGCCTGCCTTGGGCCCAGGGCGTGATCCTGGAGTCCCGGGATCAAGTCCCACACAGGCTCCATGTATGGAGCCTGCTCCTCCCTCTCCCTGTGTCTCTGCCTCTCTCTCTTCTCAGTCTGTGCCTCTCATGAATAAATAAATAAATTATTTAAAAGATAATAAAAAATAAAAAATAAACTGATTGAGTTGCATAGGGATCCAGTTTTTTGACCTTAGGTACAAAGCTTTATGTGCTATCTTATTACCTCACTGTGGTTATCTTTCCATAACATTATGATTCTTCTGTGTCCCATGAGTAGTTTCATGTTAACAGAATATATTTTAAAGCTAAGATAAGAGAATAGAATTAGATGTGTGTTACAAATTGAAATAATATAGTGCAATTGAAAACATATATAATCTACATGGGGCTAGGAAAGGTAAAGTCAATTTTATAGCTCTATCTGTGAAGGTAGTAAAACAAATATCTAAAGCAGAATAAAGATGGATTTAGGAAAGTTTTCAAAAATTGTTGATTTCAAAAATGTGTTGATTTATCAGCAAGACCAATCTAAAGAACAGGTTCATGTCAGAGAATGGTAGGTGAAGCTGCAGCAATCACATTGAAGTCTTTAAAGAAATCATGCTGACATATGTTAGCATTCTAAGAGTGAGCAGAATCTTACATGAGATTTTAAAAAAAAATATTCATGTGCATATGGCACGAAAGAACCAGATAACATTTTGGTTAAACAATGAGCTCTTGTACATGTTATATATCCTTCATATGTGTGAGGGATCCTCATTATGGATGTAGGCAGATTTCAGTCACAGGAATGGTAGGGAACCAGAGGGTCTCAGATCAGTATTTGAACGCTTTGACCCATAAATGAAACAAGTTATTTCCACCTATGAGATAATAGCAAGAAATAACAGTCATACCCAAATGCAAGAGCAATGGGGAAGTATAATGCTCTCATGTACACGAGAAGTAGGAAATTATGGGCAAAAAATACAAAACTAAATAATGGATATTATTAAAAATGAATTTTTCCTTCCTAAAAATGCTATCTGATCTATCTTTTAGACATTTCTGAAGCCTGCTCACTACCAAATATTCAGTACATTACTGTGTTCAGGGCATTATGATTGACACTCTGAGATCTTCACACTGACCTTCATACTCTACAGCAAGATTTCTCAACCTTGACACTATAAACATTTGTGCTGGCTAATTCTTGTCTTGTGCATTGTAGGATATTTAGCAGATCTTCAGTTCTACCGTAGCACTAGCTGCCAGAAGCAATCTCCTACCTCCCCAGATTTTGACAATCAAAACTGCCTTGAGACAATGCCAGATATTCCCAGAGTGGGAAGATGACGGTAGGGGGCCAGTAAAGTCCTTGCTGCATACTGCATAGTCTTGAAAATGCAGAACTGACAGGATAAGCATTTAATCTTCAAAAACACACTCTCATAGTTTGGAGACGGAGGGGTTAATTTTGATTGAGGGAGTATAGGGAAGCATTTTGGAGAAGATGCAATCAACTGAGGACTTTTGAGAAAAGACACTTTTTTTTGAAAAGCTGAAAGTGGGTTGGTCAAGAAGGTAAAAGATTTGGAGCAAAATCTTAAAAGTAGAATAAAGTGAGATGAATCCAGAGGGCAGCCAGAGATGTGATGCACAGAGCCTGTCCTTTTGAAATTACCTTTGGTTATAGACATTATAAAATGGTAAATACACACACAGATAATAAAAATAATTTCACCGGGCTTTTTCTTACATTTTTTAGAGAACCAACATAAATTTAAATTTCCATTTATGAGTAGAATAGGGATTAATTGGAGAGAGTTTAGAGAAGATACCCACACAATGATTAATAGGCTGAGAAATAAGATCTGCAAATTTAATTTTTGAAGAAAAGAAGTATTTTAAGAAACAAAGGTAGGGGAAATTTTATAATGTGCCCTCAATTAATGTACCTCCCACACTGAAGGCTGTGACAGAGACAGTAGAACTCATATTCCATCTGTTTCCCTATGTTTCATACCCCTCTGCAGGTAGGAGGGCCATCTAACCCAGCCAGTAAGATGTGGGAAAGCGATGTGCCAAAGCATGGGAGCAGAGTGTGATGCCATAGCTGGACCTCCTCTGGCTCAAGCAACATAGGGAACCAGATACTCCATGTAGTGCAACTGAGCAATTGGGTTCCTTGAGTTCTCTTGGATCTCAGTGATCATGTGGGGCAGAGTGTCCAGTCTGCCCACATTGCACATTTATTCTGCTGTGAATGAGAAGTACACTTTTGTTGTATTTAGCTTGTGACATCTGGGAGGTTGTCTTTTTACCACAGCATTAATTAACCCAATGTGACTAATAGAAAGCATTCTATAAAGAGAGTTCTATTCTAGGGAGAAAATAAGTCCAGTTGGAAATAAGAGCGATGTTAAAGTGGGAGTCAATAAAACCATCAATTTTATAAAAATCACAATAATGGGAACTAATTCTTCATCAAATTGTTTTTGAAAAGTATAGTCTTTGCCAAAGTTACATATTAGAATAAGTAACTCTCTGAAAGCTCTTTTCATAAGAAGGTTCTGAATTTGGGCCTAATCTTCCTTTCCAAGATTATTTCCTACAACTCAACCATATTAACCACCTTCCCCAACCAAATAATTTCAGGACTTCCTTACCTCCAAGTCTATCCATACCTCCTTTCACTCGCAAAATCCTACCTTTTTATCTCCACTTATCCAATTTCTATCTTTCAAATCTTCTTTCAAATCTTAACTCCATCCATTCCCACGTGAGATCAATCTAGACCCTGACTTCATGCAGTTCTTCTTCTGAACTTATTAATTAGTCTTAGAAGTTAATCGTTTAGTGTTTATGAAAATCATTTATTTCTGGCTTAGTCTGTATTTGTTTTAATTTCCATGTCATCTACAGGAATACGTTAAAACTTCCTGAGAGACAAGTTCATTTGCTTCTATCCCCAAAGCAGTGAACAATATGTTTTACACACAGTAAATACTTAATAAAGATATGGGTATTGCTACTGCTCTATGGCTTTAATCCTTAACTTTCCAATTTACATTTCTTTTTTTAAAATTAGGTATATTCATTTCCTTTTGTTACCTACATAGCTAATGTCACATTTAATGTTACACTGAACATTAAAGAGCAAGTCATAATGATACTGAGTAGATAACTTTCTATATACCACCATTTCTACGCAGATGGAATTCAAACACATGTAGTCTGGACAATGCATCTATGTGATACTTACTTGCCCTTTATATGCCCTTCTCGAAGAAATTTATTTTTATTTTTAATATAAGACTCTGATTACCCTTTTATCCTTCGTAGTCATTGGCAGAAATATTAATTATCAGAACACTTACAGAAGATAGACAGAGGATACACGGAAGGCCTGGAACACCAGGCCCTCAGCAGAAACTGGGGTAGAAAAGACAGGACCCCTGATGAAGAACAATGTAGTTACTGTGTGATCTATTATATCTTATGATGGATCACAGAATCATTAGAACTCTGTGCCAACCAACAAAACAATTGTGGCAGGCCAAACCACTGTTCTCTCTATTTCCAAACAAAGGGGTGTTCAAAAGCTGAAAGATATTTGCCCACCCACCACTGGCAGCAGAGGTAATAGTAAGAGAAAAGTTAGAACATGTTAAGAGAAGTAATCTATGTACAATGCTTTTGCCCTAACTTTTCAAGTGTCTGCAAGGTTCAGCTAGGTTAAATTTCTTCTACACAGCATTTGTTTGTACTGATTTCATGGACATATATGTGAGTACATCCTAGATATTCTTACCTGGAAGTCCAGGTTTTATTGACTTGTGATTGTATAGGAATATTCATCCTTCAGTAGCTTTTTGTCTAAAAAAAGGAAAATCAGTAAATGAAAACAGTTTCCATTAGTTTTATTGTTAATTCCAGTTATTTTTAAGGCAGTGCATTTCCAGATTTCTTGATTGTTGTGAAAAGGTGTTTCATATATGAATTTATCTAAATGTGGGTATTGCATATTTGCCTTTTTGTATTCACCAAAAGGGAAGAAAAGACAGCAGTATACATTATGAAAATGACACACTACTATAGTTCAATAATTTTAAGAGGTCAGATGTTAGCAGATGCTGCTATATTAGATTACCTAGAAATAAATTTTCTGTCCATAAAATAAAGTCAGGAAAATATACTAATAGCTATAAGTTTTTCATACTGATCATTCTTTACCTGAATCTATTTCTGAGGGTAAAGCAACATGTATGAAAGGATTGCTAGAGAAACATTTATTATTCCAAACTTTTGAAATCTCATAGAAACTGTTATTTTCAAGCATGAAATTAAATGTGGGGTATTCAGGTCACTTAAAGTCCAGATTTTGTGTTTGTTTTCTTGGAAATAAGGTCAAGTCCACCATGGAGCCTAGACCAGAGTGTGACATAGTAGCAAGTTCTATCAACTTAAGAAGTAGAATCAAATAATTCTTGTCCTATATGTGTTACATTATTACTGGGCTTAATTTCTTTGAATTTGGTTTATCAGTTTTCTCTTTATAGTTTTTCCTGAGAAATTAAAAGTTAAATAAAGTTTGAAACAAAACAAAAATAAGAGACCAGTCTCATTTTTCAATTAGATAATTGAAAAAAATAAAAATAGCACTGCTTCCTTTGCTTCTTGGTAATCACCCCAAAACAATACAGATGACTAAAAGCTGAAAGATGAAAAAAAAAAAAAAAAAAACAACCCCTTCCTTTGGTGCATTTGGGAGACCTCTCTAACCTGAGCCACAGTGTATGTGAAAAGGCTGCCAGGTATAGGGAAAGTCAAATAAGAGTGCAAGAAAAAGCTAGAAATGATGCCCATGATTAAAGATCTTAGATGAAGATAATCGACATAATTCTTCAAAAAAGTAGTCTACTCTGGGGAAAAAGCATGTGGCAGTATGTTGTTTGAACACGTAAAAACAGGTTTGAGGGCACCCCTGATGGCTCAGCGGTTTAGCGCCACCTTCAGCCCAGGGTGTGATCCTGGAGACCTGGGCCTGAGTCTCACGTCAGGCTCCCTGCATGGAGCCTGCTTCTCCCTCTGACTGTGTCTGTCTGTCTGTCTGTCTCTCTCTCTCTCATGAATAAATAAATAAAATCTTAAAAAAAAAAAAAACAGGCTTGAATTGATCCTAGTTGCCTTTCAAGACCTGGCATAGTATGAAGGAAAAGCAGTGGAGATGGATCTATGTGGAAACACATAGATTGTCCTCTTCCCAGGAAGCTGTCTATTGGTGAGGCAGGCTAGAAGACAGGAGACTTGACATTGTAGTTGACTACAACTATCAATTGTGGTTGGTCAAGAGGAAAACGAGCAAAAGGAACTTATTCCCATACTCAACTCTATGTCCTCAAATACTTCCATTTCTTAGAATGTGTTCCTGACAACCCTCAAACACAATGAAACATCACTCAACTAGTGAGTTTAGGAAGAATTCATCTCAAAGTGGTTTCCTGCCCTTAGAGTAGGATATACAACATTGGTACCCCTGATTCTCAGGCCTTTGGACTCAAACTGAATTATATCACTAGATTTTCTATATCTACAACTTATAGATGGCAGATTATAAGACTTCTCAGCCTCCATAATCACAGAGGCCAATTTCTAATAGTATTCATCAATGGATGATAGATAGATAGATGATAGATAGATAGATAGATAGATAGATAGATAGATAGACAGACAGATTCTATTGGTTCTGTTTCTCTGGAGAACAATGACTAACACAATCTCCTAATCCTCAATATCTCAGAAGTGATCTTATTTAAAAATAGGGTTGTTACAGATATAATTAGCTATGTAGGTTAGGCTCTTAATACAATATGATTGATGTCCTTATAAAAAGAGGGAAATTTATACACAGATACACAGACAAGAACATCATATAAAGACAGAGACACACAGAAAGAACTCTATGTGGTGATGGAGGCAAATTATAAAATGTAGCACCTATAAGCCAAGGAGGACCAAGGACTGATGGCCACCATCAAAAACTAGGAAGACAATAAATATTTATTTGAAGCCATCCAAGTTGTGCTACTTTGTAATAGCAGCTCTAAGACACTAAACCAGGCAAAGAAGAGTCATGAGACTTCGAGACCAGTGATTTTCAATATGCTATCACCATCCTTTTTTTCCCTCATACTTTTAGTAAATTTTTGGTCACCTGCAGCAGTGTATTCTCAGAGCAAAAGGAAGAGAGAGCAGGTCTCACAAGGTTTATAGTCAGAGGGAAGAGCACCACATGGTGGGGAGCCAAAATTTACACATAAAGTATTCCTTAGGGTAGGAAATGGAAGTGGGAAGGGACCAGGGGAACATAAGACAATTGGCATGACTCAGACTTATGGGGGAGGGGAGTGGGCCCCAAGTATCTTACTGTATGTAGAATGCATACCTGAGAAGTTTAACTGGATCCTAAATAAAGTACAACATTTTAAAAGGCTGGCAAGGGGAGGAGGACACCAGTGTGGCTCAGTGGTTGAGCAACTGCCTTTGGCTCAGGGCATGATCCCAGGGTCCTGGGGTAGAGTCCCACAGGGAGCCTGATTCTCTCTCTACCAGTGTCTCTGCCTCTTTCTCTGTGTGTGTCTCTCATGAATAAATAAATAAAACCTTTAAATAAATAAATAAATAAATAAATAAATAAATAAAGGCTGGGGGGCGAGAAGCTGCTCTTTCACACATTTTTTTTTTAAAGTTCAAAGAAATATGTGTTTGAGAGATTATAATAAGGGAGAGAATATTATAAGAATTCTGGCTGAAAGGAGTAGATTTCTTGCACAGGAAAGGAAGAAGATATTCCTTGGTGCTTGAAAAAGAAAAGAATGGGAATAATGAAGAGTCAGCTTAAGAGGGATTACCTAAGGGAGACTGAAGAAACTGTGAAGTCTTATAGTGATTCCTTGGAGCTCCTATCCACTAACCACTCTATGTGGAGCTGTGGAGGAATTAGTGGGGACTCTGATCCCACTTCCAAGAGGGAGGAGAATTTGATCCTCTGTATTAAGTAAAATATATTTTGGTGCCCAAAAGGAGAATTCAAAATGCATTTCCTTTTAGAAACATCATTATAAGTATCATTGGAAGTATAACTCCATGAATATTCTTCTTTTGGATAAATAAGCTGTCAAGGACTTTTCTGGAAACCAAATTCTCTTTGTCACAGTGTTTCGACAGGAAAATACCGTCCCTTGCCAATACATCTTTGTGACATGTCATGCTTGTGAATGGAGAGTCCTCTGTGTATATGAACGTGCTTGAGATTGAGTAAGCAGGTTGTAAAGACTCAATTCAGAGGTCTTAGGCCTGGGACTGCCATGTCTTTGGATATATTGCCTTGATTTTCCTATCCCTAAAATGGAAGTAATAATTGAACTGTCAGTCTCTGAGGATTGAGAAATTTGTCAAATATAAGTGTTTCAAATTCTTTACACTTACATTAAGAGTTTTTATTCTGAGAGGAAACTTAATAACCAAAAATGTGTAGGTGCTCCATCTGAGGAATTTTTTTTAAGATTTTATTTATTCGTTTTAGACAGATACTGAGAGAGAACATGAGCAGGGAGAGAGAGGTAAAGAGAGAAGCAGACTTTCCGCTGAGCAGGGAGCCCACATGGGGCTTGATCCCAGGACCCTGAGATCAGGACCGGAGCCAAAGGCAGACACTTAACCAACTGAGCCACCCAGGTGCCCCCATTTGAGGAATTTAAAAACATCTGCAAAAGTTTGACTAATTACCATCAGTGCTTGTTTTTGTTTCATTAAGTCAATGGCACTTTGATAGTGGAAAGTTCAAATTTCTGAGCCAGATCCACATAGAGTTCTGTTTTGTTGCATTTGTACAAATGAGAAACGGTTTTCACAGTCCAAACTTACTTTTAATCTGTTTAATAACAAATGCAATCAAATGTGGTATTGACAGTATAAAGTCATTGAGGCTTTTGAAATGCTGACGTAATATTGAACTGCTAGAAAGAACAACACAGAATCTATGAAATTTAAGAGTGAATGAGGTTAACAAATAAGGGACTCAAGGAGTCACCTTGATAAACATGACGTTCATGGTCACAGTACACCCATTTATATTAATTTCTATTTTAATCACTGTGCTGTTAAACAGAATTGCAAAAACTATTTGCATTGGAAGTTCCCTGAGATGACTTCAAAGTCAAAATTAAACTACTGAATTCCCTCTATTTAGTAAAATGTGGGTTTCACTGAGAATTAAAAAAAAAAAAAAGGCAAAGCTCCATAAATACAAAAGTAGAGAGAAATCTATTCAAATTGAGTGTCAAAGAAAACAAATCTGGCTTTGGGCTGATTCTATATTTCAGTTTGGAGTGATGAAGCACAAAAATAGCTATGTTTCATCTGATGACCTTTTGATCTATTCCTTTTTTCTCTTTTGCTTTTTCTTTTTCACCAAATAGAGTTTTGATGTCCAGACCTCAGTAGAGGTATTTATTCAGCTTCATTTAATTTCTTATTATGTCCAGCTCTTTTGTCAATAGTGCATTTGGAGAACAGATTTTCAGGATTGTGCACAATGGCCTACCTATTGCTGTTGTCTGGGCAGAAATTGGGATATTGGTGTCAGATTGTTGCTATTGATCCATGTTTGTTTCTATTTTGAACTAAGCATCAGAGACATCTATGTTTTTATTTATTAACTGTGTCTCCTCAGTCATGATGGCATAAGGTGGTAAGTCAAATGACAGAATTGAGCTCCTAAAATCGTGTAACCAATCCCAAGCATTCTAACATCTGGAGGAATACAACCAGAAGACGATTCTGAAACGTGTGTGGCAATGGAGCTAAACTCCCAAGAGTTCTAGCTATACTTCTGTAACCTTCAATAGTTTCTGTGTTTTTGACCTTACTGAACAGCTGTTAAAGGAATTATTCTTTCATGCTTGGCAGTTTTGTTTTGTGACTATCTTAAAATTCCCCGTAAACAGAGATATAGTGATCTGCATGAGCCCATTTCAGGAGAGTGAAGTCTGATTTTTTATTGCAGGCATAGTATTTTATTGTATTGTCCTAGCTTCTGTTATCATCCACCTTTGTAAAAAGATTTTAAATGGAATGCTATGCTGCTGTCATAAAATTTTAACTTAGTATACTTCCAAAAATATGCAGGTGTCTCTTTGCATAGATTTTGCTACTGAAATGGAAGAATGTTTACTTCAACTGACTTATTAGACTGTGTATTTATCATTCTCAGTTTTGAAAACAAAAGACTGAGATGATTCAGTACAACAGTATCTTATCAGATAGCAAGAGGTAAGTGGAGGAGAGTTGACCTAGGGAATATAGAAATAGAAAAATTTTAGAAAGAAAATTTTAGGAAGTATTACCATGTATTGTATATATAGTGTGCGCATGTGTATAAGCATAATTGTGTGAAGACTGGTTTACTGGTAATATACAAACTTCTAGAATTCCGGTTGCAGATATTACCAGCAATGATCAGGACCTGCTACTAGTTCTAGAAAGTGTAAGAATAAAGTCTTGGCCAATAATTTATTTGCCCTCAGAGTCCCCTCAAACAGAAGACCTTTAAAAAACCCCAAAACTACTGAATTTAGAGATTCTTAGAAGTCATTTATTTTACCCCAGTGCTCATGCAGACACTGCATGACACCTCGAGGTTAGATAATATCCAACCTTCCGGGCCTTGAAAGAAGGGGGTTCTTCGCAGAATACCCTGAAGAACAACACACAGCCTCCCTCCCTGCAAGGGTAACTTCTCTGTACCCAGGCCTCATGGCTCCAATGTCCCTGCACTTGGACATCACTGCTCTATACATTAAACCTTTCATCTACTTGAAGATTGTTAAATTATCTCTGACTTCTCATTTAGAGGAGAAATAATTCTTGTTCTTTTAGCCTTCCCTCAAAGGTATTAAGCTTCAAATCTTTTATCACTTTCATTGCTCTCCCCTGGAATGTGGCCAAGTACTTCACAGGCCTCTAAAGTTTTGGAACTTCAGACTAGAAGCCATGTTCTGACAAGTGAGAGGATGACCTCCAATTTAACATAACATACATTTCATACATTCCTGGAGCACCTCGTTTGCTCTTGTAAACTACAGTTGATGCAAAGCAAATAATCTGTTACTCCCTACGACCCTTGGTTAACCTCTCATATCTCTGCAACGTAGCAGACAAGCATTTCCCATCTCAGAGTTATATGCCATATTTTTTTCACTCCGAAAAGACAACAGTAGGCAACAAACACCTACAGTCACTAGGAAAGGAGCATATGTTCTATTTATGGACAATTATAAATATTATATGGCAAAAGTGATAAAATATGAAATCAATTTGAAACAAGGCAGGTGAGGCCTGCTTGTTACATGAGACAAAACGAAGGTGGAACAAAATAGTGACAGATTGAAGAGTTTTTTAAAAAGTATATATTATTATAGGAATTTCAGCCTCATTTTCAAGAGTCCGCTGTGATGCCGTGATGCTTTGTGTGCAATGTGATTCTAGCCCTGGAGGACAAGCCTAGAGGGTTATGAGGTGGCTGCCTGGGAGTCCATCATGGAGAATTGTGATGGGTTCTGAACTGGGAAAGCTGACTCTGTTCTATCTGCCAAAAGTAAATTTGCTGAAAATATTTGTAAGCTGCAGCCTAGATCTAAATAAAAGTTAATTTATTTGCACTAAAAGAATAAGGATGATTCATAACATTTTTGTTCATTTAGTTCAGTGATTCTTAACTGTTTCTTTTCTCTTCCTCTTCTTTCTTTCTTTCTTTCTTTCTTTCTTTCTTTCTTTCTTTCTTTCTTTCTTTCTTTCTTTCTTCTTTCTTTCTTTCTTTCTCTTTCTGTCTTAAAATTGCTGCCCAGGCTAGAAGCTCTCTTCCCCTCCAGCCATCTCTGAGCCCCTTCCCACCCATACTCCACTACTGTATCCATGCTGATGCACCACGCTGATTTCCCTCTGCTCCTCCTGCCAATGCTTGTTCCTCTGTTTGGGCCGTTCCTCTTTTTTCTCTTTTGTATAGTTGACTCACTCAGCCTTCAATATCAAGTTGGTGTTAATTCTCTTGGAAAGCCTTCTCTGAACCCCCCTAAATAGTCCAAGGATTCCTGCTATGTGCTCCAATAGCACCCACAACTCCCATCATTAAATTTTTTTGCAATGGTTTGTGCATTTGTCTTCCTGCACAGACTGTGGTACCTGTGGATCATCTTGCTCATCTCATTTTCATAGTATGCCCGAGCACTAGCACAGTGCTTGGCCTGAAGGAAAGTTGCATATGGTTTGTCAAAGAAGCAACAGCTGACACTGACATCATCTCATTGAGCCACAAACATGATTGAGTCACTCTTCTCTCTTAAAAACTTTGATTATTCTTCGCTGACTACAGGATCCAGCACATGTTTACAAAGCATTTTTAAATCTTTCACAATGTACCCATAATCTAACTTTTTAGACTTCCTCTCTAAATCTTGCATTCAAATTTTTTGTCTATATATCAAGCAACATTTTCTTACCTTATACAGTGACATATATTCTACTCAGCATGACAACTTTTTGAGCTAACATTTCACTCTAGCCTGATTTGCCACAAATCACCGTACAGACCACATCTGGCCTCCACTGCACAGCATATCTCTGATTTCCCACAACAGGGCTTCTCTGCCCCCTACAGTTGAGGCATCTGAGGGAACCTGTTCAACCAAGGGAGGGAGCTCCCCTGGGCCAATTTTGATCACCAGCAACAGTTCACAGACCCCTATTCTGAATGGACAACCCTGGAGTACAATGTATACTGCCCTCTGAAGGTCCTAAAAGGGCTGTCGCTTCAGCTACCCACGCGGTGACAAGCTCAGGAATGCATTTTTGGAGTGCTGTTTCTTCCTCCTCACTTTACGCTTCCTTTTCTTCCACTCCAGTATCATGTAATTGCCTGACAAAATAAACTAGCCGCGGGCAAAACTTTATCTGGTTTTGGAAAACCCCAGGGTTAAAATATCTTAATATGCAATGCACACCTTTACATGTATTGTTTCCTCTACCTGGAATTCTTCTGACTTGGGCCACCCAAGCCCATTCTCTTTCAGAGTTTCTATTTATCATCCAAACCCTAACACAAATGGTATCCTGATGGTGAAGTATTCCTTGACCCAGACTTACCTGCTCTGCCCTTTCAGGTTTTTGTTTTTGTTTTAAAGATTTATTTATTTATTTGAGAGAGAGAGAAAAAGAGAGTGAGCAAGGCAGGGGGAAGTGCAAAGGGAGAGAGAGAGAAACTCTCCAGCAGATTCTTCGCTAAGCTTGGAGACTGATGTGGGGCTCCATCTCAGGACCCTGAGATCAAGACCTAAGCCAAAATGGAGTCAGGTGCTCAACCAACTGAGTCACCAAGGTGCCCCTTTGTCCTTTCAGTTCTGATTGCATTTGTACACATTTCTGTTAAATCCAGCATTGAAATCACATTTTACAAATCTATGAGAATATGAAAATTACGTATATTCAGTCATTTCATTTAAATTTATTTATAAAATATTTTTTAACAAATGCTTGCATGTATAGGTGTTTAGAAAAAGATCAAAGTAAATAAAATTTTCTGTTATTGATATTAGATGCTGTATTAAATAAACTCTATTTATAAATTTCTTTTGACTCAAGCTGAACTTATATGTAGTGCCTATTTTGCCCTGAGCAATATCCTACATTGATTATTTGATAGGTAGTTCTCCTAAGGAGCCGCTTTGCACTTGTTAGTACAAGATATTTTTTTCCCCTGGCTAAGGGAGAGAGGGGCCTCCAGAGGCATTTGTGGGACCTCCAGTGGCTTTAGGGAGCATTGAGGGTGAGGTTGGCAGAGCCAGAAGTACATGAAGTACAAACCCAAGTGCTGAAGACTGCACACCAGGCACAAGCTGAGGAGTTATTTTCATGTCCCTTGTAAGTGTTCGGGTAATATTGTACAGGTCTCCATGTGGCCTTATATGACAGACAGTGAAAAGTACCAGTGTCCCCACCTCTTCCGCATTGCCCTGACACTCTAGTAGAACAGGGCAGAACAAAAACAGACCACAAGGAAAGAGACTGCTGCTCAGCAAACTGGAGACCTCCATAGTCTCAAGGGCTGTGTGTGAAGAGCCATTTATTTTCACCAAAGCAGATGTAATAAATGTTGCAGCTTAGCCCTGCATCTGTCACTTGGATGTGACTCCCTAGCCCCAAGATGACCCCCATCTAGTATAGCTACATCTTTACAGCTTCTTGCAAGCTCTTCCAGGGTTCCCACTGTCCTTGAGTCTGTCATTCAGGGACTGCCAGCCACACCTGGGGCTCTTCCCTAAAAGTACCTGAACACCTCTTACATTATTGTCCATTCCTCTGGCTGGGACCTATACATTTGGGTCCTTCTGCCATGGGGCTTGCTGGCTGACCCTTGGGAATAGCTTTCTAAGGGCCACTGGAAACATTTGGGACCAAGATCCTTGCTAAATAAAAACTAAGAAATATTTACCAAAAAAAGTTCAATTTCAGTCATGATTTTTCATAGTACTGTATAGGTCTGGAGAGGATCAGAGAAGCTCTGAGTGTATCCTTAATGATATTTGCTGTCCAGAGGTGCCACTTGGGTAACTGAAGAGATGAAAAATGTTTTTTCTCAAATTCCCTAACTCTATGATAAATGATATATAAGGATCAAGCGCCATTTCTTAAATTCTAAGCTGAATATGAAAATTTTGTTTTGGCTTAAGACTAAACTACTACTTTTAACCTTAAAATTTAATATAGAATTATTCCTTCTGGGTATATAGCATGAGTCTATGGATGTGTCTTCTTTTACTGCCTCTGTTAATTGGTACTTTTTAACTTCTCATGTAAAACCACTTGTAAGGCTACATTTAATGCAGAAAACCTGCATGACTCCTTAAATTATGAAAATCTTATTCCTCAAAAGTCAATAATCTCAGGGCCCTATGAATTTATTATAAATATTAAGCTTTGAATAATGTAAGCTGATCCTACCTGATGGGATTTCACTCCTGTCTTCTTCACACAACATATTAGAACTGCCAATGATCCTCTGGAATAAGCCCCAGTGGATGAAAGGGGCTTGGTGTTGAAGGGGGAGGGTGGCGGTTACCTTTGGAAGTTTGACGCTTTGGTAGAATGTGAATCCCTCTAGCCAGTCAGCTTGTCCACTAAAATGGCCTTGTTAGTCTCATAGGAAGGCTCTTAATCACGCCTTAGCATGGTTTTTAACTGGGTATTTTGTGAGTCATAGTACTTCAGATTAGAAGTGTGGGTTTTAGAAATGACATTATATTAAATATTTGGGAATATCAGTTATTTAAGATTCTTACCACAAATTATATTTTTGGTGAGATACTTTGAGATCTATAAATACTACAAAGAATATTTTCATATAATACTATAATATTATAATAATAAGTACTTCATTATAAAAGCTCAAACACACACCTTATTTAAAACAAGAAAGAATATTTTAATTTTTTTCCATTAACTGGCATTTTTCAAAACTAAAATATAATGATTTTTACAAAATAATAATATATTAAGAACACCAGGTTGGGAGAGAATGTATGTTTTAATTTTTTTTTTTTAAAGGTAAGTGGTAGATCATGAAAAAGCTACAAAATAATCCTTTCAGTGTTGCCAATATTTACTGGGATATAGTATCCAGCTACAAGTTAAAATGTATCATTAGGGTTCTTGATGAAGTGACATAATTGAATGAAGGAACATAAGTCAAAATAGTTGGCCCAAGTTTGTCTACAAAAGTAAAGTCTCCAAGACAATGATGTCGATTGTCTTTTCCACTACCAAGCAGAAAATTGTCTGCTATAGACTATCAAAGGCATGGCTACTGCTCTTTGCCCAACTGTCTAGTTTCCAAAAGGGTTGTAGTGAAAGGACAGATACCAGAAGCTCTGGAGTTCCTCAGCAGGAGGGCTAGTGCAGGAAAGAGTATTAAAAGCATCTGGTGAACTTTGGAAGAAAATATATTCACAGTGAGAACAATCTTGACTTACTGAATTTGGATTGCTCCAGGCAGTGGAATAGGAAATAGATGTCTTAAATATACTCTTTAGCCACTTGGATGAGGCCACTTAGCTAAGAATCATTGCCCTAGGTTGTGCCTTTCAAACTTCAGTGGGCAAGAGAATTATCCAGGGGGCTCATCTAAAAATTCTGATCCATAGAAGTGGTGGTAGAGCCCAGGAAACTAAATATTATCAAACTCTTCTGCTGACTTCTGAGACTAGGGCTCAGAGGCCACCCTTAGAGGCCAAGGCTTTGCCTCTCACAGGGGAGTTATTTAAAATGACATCCAGTGACACCATTACCCACCAAATTCATCTTTAAATGGCTTCTGCACCTTAACTGCAATTTAATGATTTATTCCAAGGCATTCAGGAATTTCTTGTCGAAAATTCAACGGACATTTTTTAAATTCTTTTTCCACTCTTTTTCTTTCTTTTTTTAAAAAAATTAATCAAGGGATTTAAAGATTCAAAGAATTCTAGAATTTGATACAAACAGAGAAATAGAATATAAGAGGGCTGTCTCCCACACTTATCCTGCATCCCCATTTTCTTTGTGCCAAGGGCAACCATTCCACCCTTCTTACCTGGTTATTTTACATCTACATTTACAACTAAATAGTATTTTTCTATTATATTATTTGCTGATTTTTCAATCATAGTCATTACTTGTTGAGTTCCTTTCTGTCCCCATCCCCCCTTGCATGAGCAACTTGGTTGTCCTACTATCCCTATTCTCCCAATATACTCATGTCAAAATTTAGATTATTTACATATTCCTGTATAGTTTTTTTCTAGACCTAATAACTGACTAATTTTAAGTGCTTCATTTAGTGATTTTATCATCAATTCTTCTCCAAACACTTAACCTCTTGCCTAAATTTCCTCTCAATCTGTCCTGATACATCTGAGACATCATCCCTCGTATCTTGCTGGAGACATCCCCTCTCCCCCAGAGCTTTGTAACCTGCCCCAGACTGGGTAGTTGGTCTCTGCCCTGCTGTACAGTTGTCTTCCTGGGATCCTCTGCCCTGACTTGTCATTTTATTCATGTCCAGTGCCGTAGCTCCTGCATCCTGTGCTGTACATCTTCTTCATTCCTTGCTTTATGCTCTCGTTTTGGAAGGACATATCCACAGCTTCCTGCATGGCAGAAGCAGAGAAGATGGATGGTTTGAAAATATGCATATCTGAAAATGCCTTTAGTCTATCCTAAAAGGACTCCTTTATCCCACTTTAAACCTATCTGATATATCAAATTACTGAGTCTTTTGATGTTTTTATGGTACAAACTGAGTTTCATTTTATATGTTTATCTTTTACTTTTCATGTTACCATTTAAAATTCCATTATTTATTGGTTATAATAATTCCCACATTGTATGCCTATTTTCTTTGCAGTTTCTAAATTGTTTTGCTATTATCTATTCCCATATTATCTCCATCTTTGTAAGTTTATGGCTTTTCCTCCCAAAATCCATTTATTCTAATAAATTTTCTAAAATAAAACATTCTGGGAAGGAGTGAAACATTGATATTGCCTTCTCTCTGCACTCTCTACCTGAGAGCACCATAGTTGATTCATCTACCTTGACCTCTCAAAATAGCACTGACCACTGCTACCCTATTTTTCCTTCTTGAAATATCTTTGATTTGCTTCCAGGGTGGCATTCTTTCCCAGTTTGTCTTCATCCAGGGCTGTTCCTTTGCCGTCACACACTGAAAAGCTCATCATCCTTCTCTCCCTATATTTTATTTCTTTTTAATTTAAATTCAATCCACCAACATACAGTACATCATGAGTTTCAGATGTAGAGTTCAATAATTCATCAGTTCCATATTACATCCGGTGCTCATCTCATCTCATGCCTTCCTTAATGCTCATCACCCAGTTGCCCCATTCTCCCACCTGCTCAGCAATCCTCAGTTTGTTTGTTTTTTTTTCTAATTAAGAGTCTCTTATGATTTGTCTCCTCTCTGATGACTTCCCATTCAGATTTCCCTCCCTTCTCCTATGATCCTCTGTGCTGAGGTATTATTCCACATATGAGTAAAACTATATGATAATTAACTTTCTCTGATTGACTTATTTTACTCAGCATAGAACGCTCCAGTTCTATCCCTGTCTATGTAAATGGTAAGTATTCATCCTTTCTGATGGCTGAGTAATAGTCATATATATATAAAACATCTTCATCAATTCAGCTGTCAATGGACATCTGGGCTCTTTCCTCTTTCCACAGTTTGGCTATTGTGGACATTGCTGCTATAAACATTAGGGTGCAGGTGCCCTTTTGGATTGTTACATTTGTATCTTTGGGGTAAATACCTAGTAGTGCAATTCCTGGGTCATAGGGTAGCTCTATTTTTAACTTCTTGAGGAACCTCCATACTGTTTTCCAGAGTGGCTGCACCAGTTTGCATTCCTACCAACAGCACAAGAGGGTTCCCCTTTCTCTACATCCTCACCAACATCTGTTGTTTCCTGTTTTGTAATTTTAGTCATTCTGACTGATGTGAGGTGGTATCTCATTGTGGTTTTGATTTGTGTTTCTCTGATGTTAAGTGATACAGAGCATTTTTTCATGTGTCTTTGGGCCATATGTATGTCTTCTTTGGAGAAATGTCTATTTGTGTCTTCTGTCCATTTCTTGACCAGATTATTTATTTTTTGGGTGTTAAGTTTGACAAGTTCTTTATAGATCTTGGATATTAGCCCATTCTCTGATATGTCATTTGCAAATATCTTCTCCCATTCTGTAGATTGCATTTTAGTTTTGCTGACTATTTCTTTGCTGTGCAGAAGATTTTTATCTTGATGAAGTCCCAATAGTTCGTTTTTGCTTTTGTTTCTTTTGCTTTTGAGGACATGACCTTGCTGCAGCTGAAGTCAAAGAGGTTTCTGCCTGTGATTTCCTCTAGGATTTTGATGAATTCTGGCCTCACATTTGGGTCTTTCACCCATTTTGAGTCTATCTTGAATATATGGTATAAGAAAATGGTCCAGTTTCTTTCTTCTACATGTGGCTGTCCAATTTTCCCAACACCATTTGTTGAAGAGACTGTCTTTTTCCATTGGTTATTCCCTACCTAGACTTTAAATGCCATGTTCCTTCAGGTTCAGTTTGCCCTCTCTTTTTTTCATTCTTTACTCTTCTCAGTCAACATTATGCTTTCCCTTCTTTCAACTACCATTTACTCACTGATGAGTCCCACAAATATATATGTAATTATCTCCTCTGAACATCTCTGTACCTCTCAGCTGATCTTATTACATAGATATCTCACATATATCTCAGTTTCTGCATTTCCCAAACCTGGCTCATAACTTGGTTTTCTATTAACCGTTATCTTAATAAATAGTGCTGTACAGTGTCCTATTGCTTAAGTCAGGACAGGGACCAACAGTCATCATTGGCACCTTCCTTTTCCTAAAAGTATCCCCTGTGAGGTTGCTTTTACACCCAAAATCTCTCTCAAATTTTCCCTTCCTGCCATCTGCATCGCTGCCCTTCTGATCATCTTGCACCTAGGTGAATGTATGAGCTGGCCAAACAATCCTCTCACTTTCATGTTTGTTTTTCTCTTAACTTTTCTTCACAGGGCAGCCAGAGCGGTCTTTCAACCTACAAGGACTGTCACGTCATCATCACATCTCCTACAACCACCACCTGAACTCAACCCCTATGACCCTTGCAATGTTTTTCCATTGCTCTTTCAATAAACATCCAAGTTCCTAGCATGTGCTGCTGCCCATTTCCAACATCATCCAAAAGCATTGCCCCTCTTGCTTTCTTTATTTGTGTCACCCACACTGGCTTTCTTTTAATTCCTCCAAAGTGACAGGTTCCCTTCTGCCCATTGAATCATTGTCCATGCTCTTTCCCCTGTAGGAACATTTTCCTCTTGCTCCTCCTCATTCATCAATTAACACATTCAACTCAATTGTTACCTTTTTTGGAGTGCCTTTTATGACCCCTACCCCAGATATCTCTGAAGTACCTTCTAGCTTTCACAAGAGTATGGAGCCATCCTTCAGGTCACTTGACACAACTTTAATTATATATATTTATCTGAATTATTTTTATTAGAATCCATCTACTCCATTAGACTACATTCTTTTCTCTTTTTTCTTGGGGAGAAAGGATGTGAGCATGCAATGGGGAAGGGAGGAGGGAGGGAAAGAGAAAGGGAATTTTATTCAGGCTCCATGCCCAAGGCAGGGCTTGGTCTCACTACCCTGGGATCATGACCTGAGCCAAAATCAAGAGTTGAATGCTTAACCAAGTGAGCCACCCAGGTGTCCCCATTAGATCACATTCTTGAAGAAGACTTAACTTCATATTCGAGGGTATCTGAATTTGGCCTACTCCACTGTCATGTGGTATTCCTGAGAGCAATGAAAAGTGTTTCAATGGCCCTTCTAGGGTCTTACAGAGACAAAGAAGCCATGTTTCTAGGTCATTTCAGTCTTCTTAAGCCACAGTCATATAAATACAATGACTTGATAAAAGAAAAAGATAATTAAAGCTATGTCTCAAGAGTGGACAGAAGCTTAATGGTCATATTAGTTTCTTAGGGCTACCAAAATTAATTACCACAAACTGGGTGGCTTATAGCAACAGAGGTTTATTCTCTCATAGCTCTGAGGCCAGAGGTCTGAAATGAAGGTGTTGTCAGTACTGCAATTTATCTGGAGGCTCTGGAGGACAATCTTTCCTTCCCTCTTGTAGCTTTCCTGTGTCTGTCATACTCTAGCCTCTGCCTCCACCCTTCCACAACCTTCTCTTCTGTGTCTGTATCTGCTTTTCTGTATCTTATAAGGAAACTTGTTCAATTTAAGTCCCACCCAGAGAGTCTAAGATGATCCCATCTTGATATCCTTAACTTAATTATAGCCACAAAGACTCTTTTCCTAATCGGGTCACATTTGCAGGTTTCCAGTGGGTATATCTTTTGGGGGCCACCATTCATCCCACTGCATGAGATGGCAGTCTGAGTGAAGAGACTCTCAAACTGTAGTTCTTAATGAAGGTACATTGAAAGAAAGTGAAGATTAGAGAAAAGCCAGTCATCCATCAGAATCTGATGAGAGGTACAGGAGCAAGGTGTGTGTGTGTGTGTGTGTGTGTGTGTGTGTGTGAGAGAGAGAGAGAGAGAGAGAGAGAGAGAGAGAGAGAGAAAGAGAGAGAGAGAGAGAGAGAGAGAGAGAGATAGAGAGAGTGGTGTTTGGATGAAGCTGCTCAGGTACTTCTATTCCCTAAAGTTGAGGACCTGTGTCTTACAGGGCAAATCTTATTCTCCTCTGGATTTGTACACTTTGTACTTGCTTATGGGGAGCTTGGAAACAGAGCACACTTTCATAATTTTTTAAGGTCATTCTATGTTCACATAGCTGAGGAGGTCTAAAGTAAAAGAAGCTTCTCCACTTTGCCACACATAACTGTGGTCTCCAGGACTCAAAAGGACTGTCTACAATCTAGGACAAGGTTGTTATCAAAAAAGACAAAGGCAGTCACAGTAAAGAATAAAAAGCCACTAGGTATAAACCAAGGGAAATGGGTATAAACTTGTGTCATGGAAGATTCAGTTTAGCTTTAGCAAAAAAATTGAGTTTTCATTAAATGTTTGTTGAATTTAAATTGAAATGTTAGTGAAAAATGTCCAATCTATGAATAATATCCTTTAAATTAAGGCAGGTTTTCAACCAGCCATTGTGCGAAGTTGTGGTCCTTCCCAAAAAATGATAAGAAAGACTCGACCATGCTTGGTCCATTGACCAACAGCATCAGCATCGCCTAGGAATTTAATAGAAATTCAGGACTGAGGCTTCATCACAAGACCTACTAAATCAGAATCTGACTTTGGCCAAGGTCCCCAGGTTATTCATATACATATTAGTTTTTGAAAAGCCTTGGACTAAATTAATCTTCCATACCTCTGCTTTTGTGGAAAAAAAAAATGAAACAGGTTTCAAATGAGCCACTCTGTAGCTCATGTGGATGCCTGGCTGGGTTAAAGCCTGCTCCTTGATTAAGATCATCAACATTAATTAATTCCCCAGGTTGTACCAAGATGGTCCTTCTGAGATTTTTGCATTGCCAACAGCTACTAGAAGGAATGCTACACCAAGCAATGAGGAGAATCTTCCAAAGGGAGCACTGAGGTTTCCTACTCTGTGGGGAGTTTCATGAAGCAGGAAAACAGGAGCCCCTTCTTAAGTAATGGTAATATTGGCTTCTTAGTGGAACTCCTTTTCATCTCTCACATACTGTATTACAGTTCTAAGTAATTTGGCTCCCATCCCAGCATCTGTCCAGTGTTTCTGAGTGCAGGCTGCCAGTCACTAGGACCCATGCAATCGTGTCACCTCTTCCTTTTAAAAATGGTTGCAGAATATAACAAAAGCCTGTTCTCTCTCTCAGAACAATGGCTGTGAAAGAAAGTTATAGGATTCTGTTTAGAATAACTGCACAGACCAACCTGGCTGAACTTGTTTTGTTTAGGAGTTAATCAAATCTGTATCATCATACAAACTTTTCTGCTTGCTTGGCCTTGTTTTAAAAACAATACCTTCTAGCTGTTGGGACTAAATCCAATATTACACAACACAAAGGTGAACCTTTTAGAAAATATTGCTCAGTATAAACATGAACAGTGGAATTAGGCTTCCAACACTAAGCATTTTCATCCTGAAGAATTGCTCAATAATTTTTCTGTAGTAGTCATAATTTTAATTAAAACATTTTAATCAGCATGTGCTTAGAGACAGAAGTAGAAAGCAATTCTAAACAAATCCATAGACGAGAAGAAGTGACAAAGGTCTATTGAAAATGGAGTTCTGGGATGTTGTTTTGTGGTTTGTTGAGATGAGAAACACTGCAAGTGAAAACAAGAAAGCAATATTTTTTGCCTTTTGACTTTGAAAATTTTCTGGACCAAGGCTTTATTCTGTAAGATAATAATAGAAATAGATTTTATTGTCATTCATTGTTCCTTAAGTTTCTGAAAGAAAAGATTTTTTTTTTCTGAAATGAGCAATCCTTGCTGAGGAACAAATAATTTCATATAATACCATTTCTAGAAATACTAGAAATAAATTATGTTCACATAACATATTTTAGTCCTCTGATTACCTTAAAACTACAGGAAAAAATGCATTTATAAACAATTTTTTAGTTACCATGTGTTTTGTCTTTTAAAAATTTCTGTATATTAAAATGGGACCCAGAACCTGGTTTTACAGCAAAGCAAAGAGGCTAGGAACCCAGATTTTATTATTAAATTAAACTGGTTTGAGTTTTCACTAAACCATTTGCTACCTGTGTGACCCTGGGTAAATTATCAAACCACTCTGTGCTTCACAGACCTCACTTTAAAAAGAGGGGAAAAAAAGAGAATTAATATTATTATTACAATACAGCAGAGCTGTTTTACAGATTAAATGAGAAAATGCATATAAAGTGATTGCTACAATGGCACTTAGTAAGTGATCAATATTATCTAATTACTATTATTTTGATCCCTCACATTACTTAATACAATAAACAAAAAACATGTTTATTTAAGTACAAATAAAGTTAATTAACAAATATATTTTAATAAATGTTATATTTTAGTTTCTGGTATCAAAGCTACATAATAATTTCTTTTAGACTTAATGCAAAAAAAATCCATTTTCCATAAAGAAAAAAAATTACCTTGAGAAAAGATAGTTTAAAGTTGAATAAAAGACTTTAAGTTGAAATAGAATTCAATAATTTAATTATATTCATTGTAGTTATATAAAGTTAATATAATTCAAGAATTTTACTTACAAAAATGAGATGCTTCCTAAATAAAATTTTTAAAATATAGATTATTAATACATTTTCAACATTTTCTATGTGTCAGACATATATTACATAGGATAACTCATCCTGTGTTAATCCTTGTGCTAATCATCACAACAACCTTATGAGATAGGTACTCATTTTATACATAAGTAAAGTGACAGGGGAGTAATGTAACTTGCTTAAGATCTCACAGCTAATAGTGGATGGGGCAATTTTCAAGCCCAGAAATCTGGCTCCAGAGTTGACCCTTAACCACTGTGCTATGGGACTTACCTAACATCTATAAATTAATAATCAGAAATTATTATTGAGCAATCAATATTACAAATGACTAACCCTCATATATGTATATCCTGACATTCAGTTAATTAAGGTTGATGTATTTACTATAGTTAAATAAAATAAGCCTTTTCCTAATTAAAGTAGATAGAATTTGATTTCTCTTTCCTCTTTATTGGGGGGGTTTCTGCCTTTAGTTTTGATTATGGTTTGCTTCCTCCAACTATCACACTTTCTACATCATCCTACTGTTCTTGTAGCATTTCTTAGTTTCAAACATCAGCATTAGTTTGTGGTAGTCTCTCTTCCAGGAACTACCACATGGACTCATACTTTTTGTTTCCCAAAGTCCTATCCTGACTCCTCAGCCTGGCCTCTCAAGGCTGCCCTCCTAAGATGCTGCTATAAGTTGAATCATGCCCCTCAAAAGATATGATGAAGTCTTACCTTTCACATCTCAAAATGTGACTTTCTTTGCAAATAAGGTCTTTGCAGACATAATTACTTAAGATGAGGTCTAGGAATTCATCACCAATTATGGGGAGATGAGCAGAGGGTTTTCCCTACACCTCCACCAACTCTCCAGACACCCGCTGGGTATCCTATTATTCAACTTAAATCTGACACTATCTACCCAGAGATGGTGCCATATCCCACAGGTTAGGGACTCAGTCCAACAAGACTGCCCCCCAATCCCCCCTCATATGTTAATCCCAAGCCCAGGTTATCACCTGTGCTTCTGATCGACCCACTATAAACCAGAGGTTCCCAAAACCCTCACTTTAGCTTCAATTAATTTGCTCAGCAGCTCAAAAAACTCAGGGAAACATTTTATTTACTAGATCCCCAGTTTATTATAAAAGGATATAATTCAGGGATAGCTGGGTGGAAGAGATGCATAGGTTAAGGTAAGGGGAAAGAAAGCAGGGAGTGGAGCTCTCATGACCTCTCCAAGAGTGCCACTCTCCCCAAACCCCCATGTGTTCACCAACCTGGAAGCTCTCCAAATCCCATCTTTTTGGGTTTTTGTGGAAATTTCATTACATTTTCATGATTGATCAAATCATTGGCTGTTAACAATTGATTCAACCTCCAATCCCTCTCCCTTCCTCAGAGGTGGGCAGGGGGTGGTGCTAAAAATTCCAACAATCTTATCATAAGGTTAGATCCTTTGACAACCAGTTCCCATCCTTAGATACATCTAAGAATCACCTCATTAACATTACAAGAGACACCTTACTGTCATCACAGGGAATTCCAAGGGTTTAGGGGCTCTACCAGAAATTGGTCAAAAACCAAATACGTACTTCTCATTATAAATCATAATATCACAGGTCATACTAGAGTAGAATGGGCCTTTAATCCAGTATGATTGGTGTCCTTATAAGAAGAAGAAAATCTGGATCCACACAGAGAGATACATGGGGGGAATGCCATGTGAAGCCAGATATAGAAACTGGAGTGACTGCATCTGCAAGCCAAGGAATGCCAAGGGTTGACAGTCACCACCAGAAAAGGCAAAGAAGAATCTTACTTAGAGTCTCAGAGGGACCGTGCCCTGCTGACAGCTTGAGTTTGGACTTCTGGTGAGAACTGTGAGAAAATACATTCCTGCCATTTGGGGCTAGCCACTTCGTGATACTTTGTTACTGCAGCTTGAAGAAACTAATACAGATGCTTCCAAGCTTTTTGGTTCTCATTTTTTTTATTCCTTCCACCCAAAACCCTGATATCTCATCCCTTTGGATCTAGGACCCGTTAATTTCCAAAATAGAAAATTATCTGAGAGTTAGCATGAGAAGGATAGAAACCAATGTAAATATGATACTCTATTTTATCAGACAATGTAGTTCATTTTCAAAAATTCCTTTTCCTAAGAACATTTTCTCATGTGCCCTCTAATTTAAAGAAGCAACTCTAATGTCAGGAATCTCAGGCTGATAGGAAACGGGGCAATACCAGAGAAAGTAGGAGGGAAGAGTCTTGGAGCTAAGCCCTGACTACTATTCTTCTTAAATTGTTTATTTAAATTCACAAGATCCATTTCTAAGCTCTTTCCCGGTCCTTACTGTGGTTAAGTACTGGGATCAGGGATGAGCCTCCAAAGTCTTACAAGGCCTGGACTGCAGTCTTTCTCCATACCTCTTCCCCTAACACTGTCTTCAATATACACAGAGAGAGCTGGGCCTCATTCTTCCTTCACCTCCTTACTTCAGCTTCCTTGACTTCTATTCTGTGGTAGTGGTCACCAGGCAGGACAACTTAACTATGATAACTTGACATTATCATAGTTCAGAATCATTTCCAAAATCCTATGTTTTAAAATACACCCCTTTGAATTCCCCAAATCTCTCATTAAAACAAAAAATATGCTTGTGTTATTCTGATTTCAAGCCCTCTACTCACTCCCTAGAATCTGAGATCACCCAGTTCCCCCTACACTATTACTTGCCTTCCCTTTACAGTCTCATGGCCAATCCTTCACAAGGAGCTTACCCTTTTTCCATGATGCCCTTGCTCCCTTAGCTTTTTTACTGGCATCTGCTTTGTTTTGAGCACAGGCTTTCAGGTAGGATTGTCTCTGGAGAAAGTTGATCTACCATTTCCTGTAATAAACATATGTTTATCCAACTAAAACCAGGTCCTCACACCCAGCATTCTTTTACATCATGAACCAATTCCTCGTCTGCTCCTTTTAGGATCCTGAGAAATTTCTACAATTTTGCTTGAAGCCACAACTTACTTATTCTTTTTATATTAAATATTTCTAAAAAAACTATTTGCATATGACAAAAATATATGCTGATTTCACTCAGAAAGTGAAATGGACTCTGTGGGAAAGGGTAGACCCTTGTATTTCAATGCCGAGTTGTTTTAGTAAATCCAGAAGTGATGAAATAAAGATGACTATAATGAATATTTCCAAGAAATTTATTTTTAAAAACTTTTTTTCACTCAAAAATTGCTCTTAAAAATCTGTAAGGACAATAAGGAAAAGACAAAAGAAGACAAAGAAGTACCACCTACGCTTCTTTGGATTCTCTTGCTCTAGTTGTGCTTGACACAGATTGGCCATCCATCTTCCTAGCACTCATCACACCAATGGACCTAAGTTAGCAGCTTAAAAGCTGCATTGCATGAGCATTCACATGTGGCTTGGCACAACTCTTACCCAAACCTGCCTGCTTGGTAATTTAAAAAGCAGTGTTTATTTATCTATCTATTTATTTATTTTACTATAATACTGCTTTACAGAACCGGCAGCCAAAGACAGCACCTGGAATCTTACCTCATTCTCCTTGGGATCCCAGCTACCACAGCTGTCCTAAAGTTTTCTTAGAGTGAAAAACATTGAGTAACTCCTCCAGTGCTTTTTTAAAACCACTATATACCATTCCACCAAAAAAAAAAACAAAAAAAAAACCAAACAACATAACAAAACAAAGCAAAACAAAACAAAACAAAAACACACAGCCTGCATGTACTGAGTGTTGATATGCTGATTAGAAAAGAGAACTCTGATTCTCTTTTCTTGTTTCTTTCTTTCTTTCTTTCTTTCTTTCTTTCTTTCTTTCTTTCTTTCTTTCTTTTCTTTCTTTCTTTCTTTCTTTCTTTCTTTCTTCTTTCTTTCTTTCTTTCTTTCTTTCTTTCTTTCTTTCTTTCTTTCTTTCTTTCCTTTTACCTATCTTAGGTATTTCAAATATTTTGGAAAGAGGGAGCAAAAATCATTAGCTAATGTCCATAGAAACAGAACAGAACTTGTGGGGTAGGGGGGAAAACAGGGGATTTGAATAAGTAATTATTATATTAATTCCAGAATAAAATGTATAGTCAATAAAATTGAAAACTCAAAGATTTAGGTAGCATATAGATCATGAGACAATTTATAAACTGGTTGATAATATATCTCATCAGACAGAAACAATTTCTTCCAAGAAAAGTAAAATGGTAGATGTTTCTGTCCCTTTTCAATGCTTTGCCTGGTATGGAATGAATTCCCAAGCTCAGCATTTCATTAAGATATTTTGTGGTTATGAGGCCATGCATGAAAAATTCTAAATTTGTTTAAGCCATTTTATAATGCCAAATATGTATCTTAAGTGTATACATTTTTCATTCCAATTTTTTTATATTTGGAATTTTGTATTTTATTTAGGTAAGAATTGAAAACTGGTTTGATGTTTATGATATGGATGGAAATAATAATGATGGTCACTATTAGGCACTGACTTATACCAGGCCATCCGTGAGAAACATTACAAGCATTGATCATTTAATTCTCCAACAAGTCTATAAGGAAGTATTGTCAGTTTCCTCTTTATCAGCTGAGGAAACCAGGTCTTTCCTGGTTTTTCTGAATTTCTAGGGATTTCTAGCCAGTAAATGTTGAGATTTGGATCCACATAACCAATCTCTGGAGCCCATACTCTCAACAATGACATTATCTTGCCTCCATGCCCATGGACAGAGAGCCAAAGCAATGGATTTGGATTCAGTAAAAGACTATCAGTTTTCTCTACATGTTACCAACCAGTTGATATTTTTAAAGATTTTTTCCAATGGAATTGATGGCATTTTTCACTCAATAGTTTGCTTCTTGCAAACCTACTAGATCCTCCATGAACAAGAGTTTCTCTCTTTTTAAATTTTTCTTCTGATTTTCTTTTTTCGAATGCTCTCTGAAAATATTCACAAATTTAACTTATTAATTCACTTTAGAATGCCTTGATATAATATGAGTTCTTAAAAACAACATAAAAGTTGAACGGTTAAACCAACATCTGATTTGGGCTAGAACTTGAAGATGTGAAAAGGAATGCATTTTTCAGTCTCCTAGTTTTGCAAATAAACAATTGTTTTTCTTATCCACTTTTACTAATCTATTGGTTTGACAATATACTGCTGAGAGAACAGAATCTGAAAGAAATTTTTAGCTTTGAATCATCAGTGGAGATCTTTAACTCTTATTGGGTTTCCTTGGTACAGGTAGGTCTATCTTTCCATTAATTTTAAACCTTTATGATTGTGCTGACTCTTCAAAATATTCTACAATTTACATGTTTTTGTGTTTAAGTGAATGCTTCCAGAGTACCGTCAGCATCCTGAACTTCATAAATGCCTATCGCAAGAAATTTTATGACTCTGATAACCTCATAGGTGAAAAAGTTTTCTGAATGGTGGAAAATTCAGCCAAAGCCTAGCTTCCAGGTTTCCTATTCCTTTTAAAACTTGTCTTTCTTTGGTAAGGGTTTTGCGTATCGTTTATCTCATACTGTCAAATAAGGCTTAGAGATATGCTACAGAATCTGTTTGTACATGTCAGAGAAGATGGTAATAAACAGTTTCAGTTTGTACTGGCTAAGGGAATTAATATAGGGACACCTGAATGCTTGATAAATATGATGTGGTAAATATATTCTTACTAAGTCTTTGTAATTACTAAAACTTGGATTATGTTTTATTTTTTATTTTTTATTTTGGATTATGTTTTAGTAGAGGTATTATACAGTAGTATTTGGTGACTTGCTTTTAAAATAGTGTGATTAAAATTTATCTTTAGTCTTCATGGTATAATCATGATACATCAAGACTAATGCTTTAATTTTTCCACAAACTTAAAGTAATAATCTCCTGGATGCAGGCTATTTTTGGCTGGTATAACATTTCCCAATTATCAGTAAAATATTTTCCCATGTAATTTCATCATCTTTGTCACATATACCCCTATGCTTAGAAAAAGTAATTAGTGGTTAACGAAAACAATTGGCTCATTAAGAAAAGAGAAATTCCCTCCAAGGGAGTTTTAGGAAACATGGAAAGATTTTTAAGTCTATCAAATTCATGCAGTTGCCTTAGTTTAGACTTCCTGTACAATCCCTTTTAGATAAGATGACGTCTTTGTTGCTACATAGAAGGAAGAGAGTGGGGTTGGGTGGAAGAAGGGAATGTAAAAGGGATGATTTATATATCAAATGTAAAGAAATTTCATAGCAGGATTGGTTGTGTCCCATGTATAACACTGGTTGGAAAATTATATTAGGGAAAACATAGCTTTTTCTAAGACATCATGACAATATAATATAATATGCTGTCATGTCACAATTATGCCATGTAACGCCATTATTAATTATGACAGTAACAGAAACTGGCTACTTTATATTAAAATAATTATATTTTTTCCTCTTGCATTTGTATTGGTTTGCTATGACTGCCATAGCAATACTATAAACTGAGTGTTTAAATAACACTCTGGACTAGAATTCCAAGATAAGTGTCTGCAAGGTCAGTTTCTTCCAAGGCCTCTCTCCTGGCTTATAGAAGGCCATCTCTCCCTGTGCTTTATGTGATTATCCTTCTGTGTCCTAATCTCCCCTTCCTATAAGGACACCAGTCATATTGGATTAAGGTTCACCTTAATTGACCTCATTTAACCTTAATTACCTCTCCGAAGACCTTATCTATCCAAATACAGTCACATTCGGAGGCACTGGCATTCAGGATTCAACATATAAATTTGAGGGACACAGTTCAGTTTATAACACTATTTAAATATTTATATTAACTTTGTATATAGATTTTTATTTAGCAAGCCTTTCTGTATCCTTCATATTTCCTATATATCTCATGTTTCAGCAAACAGGATATGTTGCATTCATAGAAAATCCATTTTATACAAAATAATTGTTTGATCATAAAAGAAATATTTATTAGATGATAATGTCAGTCATATATTAGATATTTGAAATATTCTCCCAGACATATTTTAAATATTTTATTTATTTTTATGTGCTTCAAATGGTCTAACCAAGCCCTCAAAAACATAATGTTAGCCCATCACACATATTTCAATATGTAGGTACCAGCTAGTTTTTATGTCCTAAAATAAAGTACTTAAATACCCATTAAATTTTTAAAATAAAATTATAGAAAACTTTCTCCTGAACATGTTCAGAAATTAAGTAGAATAGTTATATGATGGACTTACATGCATGTGCATGTTTGTGTGTGTATATGTGTTTGTTTTGTATAACTATAAAAAGGTACTTGGATTTTAGGTCTCAGCTAAAAAATTAGCATATTTAATCTTATTTTTAAGTTAATTTTAGTATGCATTAAAATATTGGTGCTAAGTTTATTTTCATATATTAACAATGAAACTTTGACATGTAATAGTAAACAGTTTAAACAGCATAATTTCAAAAGAAGTAAACTTCAATTATTATTCCTTTACAAATCTGTTATCTTTTTTCCTTAATGTAATAGCCAAATATTTTATTTCATGTTGTATTCAAACCATATAAACTTCAAAAAATACACTTAAAAAGTTTTGTCATAAACTTGGACAGGTTACAAATTCTAGGGAGATAACCTTCCAGCATATCCTGCAAAATTTCTGCACAAATCTTGCTATCCAAAATACCTCTTCTTTTTTGATTAATTTTTATCTCTTCTATAAAAAGTGTTTATAAAACATTAATGGGCAATTTCACTTCAGTTTCCAGAGAGAGATTTCTGCTGCATCAGATCTTATATTTGCCACAGTACAGTATTCCCTTTCCCAGGTACTTATACTTATTTCCCAGTAGACCCCACCATCTGCTATTGATGCCTGTCTGAAGTAGGAAATTCCTCCTCAGTCTCTTCTTGTTCAAATATTACTCTCCAATACTACCACCTTTCCAAATTACAAATTGCTCCTGTATATTTGTACCCCAAAGTCAAATCTGCAGATAACTATCTTCAAAGGTTGAAGACCAAGACATATTTAATGACCAAGTGCCTTTTAATCTACCAAACCCAAAGGCAAAGGAAGAGTATTAGAAGTTTCAAAACTCTGAATAATAAAGCTACCTAAGAATTTACATATCACATGCAGATACTTCTTAAACAGCCAAAAACATCTTTTCCATAAAATCCTTCAGGAGTTTGTGTATTGTTTCTATGCAAATATATGTAATTTGATCTTTTGGAAAATCATGGTGCTATATTGGATTCTTAATCTCTCATTTCTATTTACCCCTAGGTATATTATACCTTACCAGTATGGAACATATTTTATATTTTGTTTTCATTTTACTGACATGGGGTTTGTCAGGTGACCTTCATTTTTGCAGATGCAGAAAGGGAAATTTTATCCATTCAGGGATCACAGAAAGGCTATAAAAAGCTTAATGGATAAGCTGTGGATATTTGCACAAATGGCAGGACAGATATCCACCAGTTAAATTAAAAAAAATTTTTTTTTCAGTATATGCATAGAAAAAAAAGTATGGATCCAGAGATGTATGTTCATAGGCATAGTGTGAGAATTCAAAAACACAAATGTACATTGTTACTTTTAGATGACATGAAAACTTGAACACAAGTATCAAACTCTGCCAATTGAAATAACCAAATAAATACTGTACAAAGGATGGATTTGTTTCATTACTGGAAATAAAGAAATAGGACTGCTGTAGCCTGATTGTTTGTATCCCCCAAATGTTGTATCTTGAAATTCCACCTCCTCAAGGTGATGATGATAGAAGATGGGGCCTTTGGAGGGTAATTAAGCTCTGCCCTCATAATTGGGATTAATGCTCTATAAAAGAGACACAGAGACCTAGCTTGTCCCTTCTACCATGTGAATATAAAGTGAGAAGCAGGCAGTCTGCATCTCAGAATCCAACCATGTTGGCACCCTGATCTTGGGCTTCTAATCTCCAGAACTGTGAGAAATAAATTTCTGTGGTTTGTCAGCAGCCCAAACAAATTACAAAAAACAATAACCGTAATGTATCAGTTATCAATTGCCACAATAATGCTTACTAACAACTTCAGAACCTCAATGATATATAAAAAAATCAGTGCTGCTGTTCAGGATTTTGAGATTAACTCAGAATTTATTAGCTCCTTTGATCTCAGCTGGGCTTGCTCCCTCTTTGGGGATCCACAGCTTATTGGCTTATATAGGCTGACTTCAACTCAAGGTTTTGGGCAGCTGAATTCTACTGCATATGTTTATCATCCTATAGGCTATCCAGAATATGTTCCTATGATAACAGCAGAATCCAAGAGAAGCAGAAACACACAAAGGCTTTGGAGCCTAGGTTCTGAAGCAACACACCTTTATTTATGCTCCATTCTATTGCCCAAAGCAGCTAGTGTGGCCTTGCCCAGAGTCTTAGTGTAAAGGCACTAGAAAGTTACATTGCAAAGAGTGTTGCTACAGAGAAACTGGTGCTATTTTACAATCTACCAAATGGTGAAAGGAATTTCAAGGTGTTTCTGAAAGCACTCCAGGTTGAATGATCTCTTGGAATTTCATCTACAATAGAACTGGAAACTTGAAACCATATAAACATAGAATTTCTAAAAGATGGTGCAAACTATGGTTGTAAAGTAGAATATGTTGCAGAAATAATCATTTGCCTCCTACTGGCCTTCCTTCCCTTTTCTCTTAGAAAGAAAACCATAGGCAATTTTTTCAGTGAGAGGGTTACCTTACATAAAAGAAATTCACACCAAAAAATACAGTTAAATTTTGAAAACTAAAAACTAAGAAAAACATCTTGAAATAACCAAGAGAGGAGACACTATATAAGGGGAAAAATAATTAAGAATACTGCAGATTTTTCATCAGAACCCATGGAGATGAGAAGGAAGTGGCACAACATTTTTTAATTATCAAAAGAAAAGAACTATGGATCAGAATCCTATATTCAAAAAAGAAAAATCCTTCAGGAATGAAGAAAAAATCAAGAAAGACATTCTTAAATAAAGGAAAACAAAAGTATTTGTCATGAGCAAACAAACTCTAAAATAATTGCATAAGGAATTTCTGTTAACAAAGAAAACCATTAAAAAAGCAATCTTGGAACCCTAAGAAGGAAAAAAGAATACAATGAACAAAAATATGGGTATATACAACAGGCTTCCTTCTCATACATTCTAAAATTATGTTTGAAGACTAAACAAAAATTATAACAAGGCAAAGATGTCCACTCTTACAAATCCTTCAATATATTGCTAGATATTCTGGACAGTGCAGTAAGACAAGAAAATGGAGAAAAAAGTATACCAGAAAAGAAGAAATAAGACTGTATCTATTTACAAGTCACATGATGGTCTATGTAGAAATTCTCAACAAATCTTCAAAAATATCTTAGAACTAATAAATGAGCTAAGCACTTGTAATATTCAACATACAAAAGTCATTTGCACTTGTATATACTACATATACAACAAACAACATGGAAACCAAAATTTTAAATTTAACATCATTTACAGCCACTCAAAGAGCAAAAAAGAAATATTAAGTATGAATATAACAAAACATGTACAGGGATTTGTATGCTGAGAACAACACAAGTGCCTCAGTCAGTTAAGCATTGCCTTCCCCTCTGGTCATGATCCCAGGGTCCTGGGATTGAGCCCCAAGTCAGTCTCCTTACTCAGCAGAGAGGTTGTTTCTCCCTCTCACTCTGCCCCTTGGCCCACTTGTGCTCTCTCTCAAATAAATAAACACAATCTTTTTTTGTTTGTTTTTTTAAAAAAAGAACAACAGAAGACTTAAAAAGTAAATTAAAGAAGATCTACATAAATGGAGCAACATACCATTTTCATAGATTGGAAGACTCAACATAATAAAGATGCTAATTCTTCCTAAACCAAAATTAACATATTGGTTTAACACAATTCCAATAAAAATTCCAGCAAGATTTTCTTGTAGATACAGACAAGATTAATGTAAAAAAAAATATATGGAAAAACAAGGGAACTGGAATAGATAAAATGATTTTGAAAGAGAAAACTAAATTGAGAATAACAACTCTACTTGATTTCAAGACAAGTTTTATATATACAGTAATCAAGACCATGTGGTAAAGGGATAGATACATATATCAGTGGGGCAGAGCAGACAATTCAGAAATAGATCCACACAAGTATACCAAAATGATTTTTAACAAAAGCACAAAATCAACAGAGTTTCAAAAAATGATGCTGAAGTAATTGGACTTCCTTAGATAAAAGCAACAACAAAAACCAAAATAAAACAAGCAAAAAACTTTGACCTAAATCTCATACCTTATACAAAAACTAGCCCAAAATGGATCTCAGACTTAAATGTAAAATATAATACTATACAACTTTTAGGAAAACGATTTAGATAAAATTTGGGGGGATCTAGGGCTAAACAAAGGATTAGTATTCCTGACACCAAAATCATACTCCATTAAACAAAGATTGATAAATTTGACTTCATCAATATTGAGAACATCTGCTCTGTAAAAGACTGTTAAGAAGATAAAAAGAGGCACCTGGATGGCTCAGTAGGGTAAACATCTGCCTTCTCCTCAGGTCATGATCCCAGGGTTCTGGGATCAACTCCTGCATCAGGCTCCCTGCTCAGAGGGGAACCTGCTTCTCCCTCTCCCACTCCTCCTGTTTGTTTTCTTTCATTCTGTCAAATAAATAAATAAAATCTTAAAAAAAAAAAAAGAAGATAAAAAGATAAGTTAATAGAGTGGGAGAAAATATATGCAAATCATAGATGGGACGAAAGCCTAGACTAGTATCCAGAATACATATAGAACTCTCAAGCTCAACAGCAACAAAAAGTAAAAACAGGGATCCCTGGGTGGCGCAGCGGTTTGGCGCCTGCCTTTGGCCCAGGGCGCGATCCTGGAGACCCGGGATCGAATCCCACATCGGGCTCCTGGTGCATGGAGCCTGCTTCTCCCTCTGCCTGTGTCTCTGCCTCTCTCTCTCTCTCACTGTGTGCCTATCATAAATAAATAAAAAAAAAAAAAAAAAAAAAAAAAAAAGATTAAAAAGTAAAAACAATCCAATTAGAATGTGGGCAAAAGACATAATAGACATTTCTCAGAAGATACGTAGATGGCTAGTAAGCACATGAAAATATGCCCACATCACTAACCATTAAAGAAATGAGAAAGTAAAACTAAAATGAGATATCACTACACATCTATCAGAATTGCTAAAATATAAAATGATAATTACATTAAATGCTGGTGAAGATACAAGGAAGCTAGATTACTCACACATTGCTGGTAGAAATGTTAAATGGTACATCCTCCCTGGAAAAGAGTTTTCTGTTTCTTGTTATTTTGTTGTTGTTAAAAATTAAATTATACAATTACCATACAAACTAGCAATTATACTCTTGGGCATTTATTCCAGAGAACTGAAGAACTATATTCCCACAATCCTATAAACAAATGTTTGTAGCAACTTTATTCATAATAACCAAGAACTGGAAACAAAGATGTCCTTCAGTGAGTGATTAAACAAATGGTGGTATATTCATAGGGTGGAATAGTGCTCAGCAATACAAAGTAACAAATTATTGACACAATAACCTGGATGAGTCTCCAGTGACATGCTGAGAGAAAAAAAAATTCAAAAAAGTTACATAATGTATGGTTCCATTTTGAAAACATCATTGAAATGAAAAAAAAAAATTTAAATGGAGAACAGATAAGTGGTTGGCAGGGTTTAAGGAAGGGGTAAAAGAGAACAGGAAGTGTCGAGGGATCCCTGAGTGGCTCAGCGGTTTAGCACCGCCTTCAGCCCGGGGCGTGATCCTGGAGTCCCGGATCGAGTCCCGCATTGGGCTCCCTGCATGGAGCCTGCTTCTCCCTCTGCCTGTGTCTCTGCTCCCCACCCCCTCTGTGTGTCTATCATGAATAAATAAATTAAAAAAAAAAAAAGAACAGGAAGTGTGTGTGGCCATAAAGAGCAACATAGGGGCGCCTGGGTGGCTCAATGGTTGAGCATCTGCCTTTAACTCAGGTTGGGATCCCCAGGTCCTGGGATAAGGTCCCGCATCAGGCTCCTCATGGACAGCCTGCTTCTCCCTCTGCCTGTGCCTCTGCCTCTCTCTGTGTGTCCCTCATGAATAAATAAATAGAATCTAAAAAAAAAAACAAAGACAAAAGAGCAACATAAAAGATCCTTGTGGTTATGAAATGTTCTGTATCTTGATCATGTCAATGCTAACATCTTGATGTGATACTGTGTTATAATTTGCAAGGTGTTACTATTAGGTAACCTGGATAAAAGATACACAAGAAATTTTTCTTAAAACTACTTGTGAATTTTCAATTATCTCAGTGTAAAAAGTTAAAAAATAGAAAAAGGCTTTCATATTGAAAACTTAAAAAAAAAAAAAAAAGGAAAACTTAATACCCATTGTTAGAAGTCATCTAGTGACAAGTGACTGGAAGAAAAAACCATAAACAAATTACACCAGGTAAATATTGAAGAAGAAGAAGAAGAAGAAGGAGGAGGAGGAGGAGGAGGAGGAGGAGGAGGAGAGGAAGAAGAAGAAAGTACAAGTCAAAAAGTAATACCATAAGAAGTAGACTCCAAGGCATAAATCTAAATGGGACATAAAGGTAACATGTATAAATGACAAAGAATTTAGTATAGTCTTAAATACAAGTATCGAGATCTGATAGATAAAAAGTGGTATTTCCCAAATTATAACTAAGTAACACTAATTCTAAGAGATTGACACAAAAGAGGGTATACATTCAATGTTCAAGGGTATTTGGACAACTCTCCTTATTGTACTGCTCTCCTTAAAAATAGCTCCTCACAATATCAGAGCTTTGTAAAATTCTATAAGATCCTTCTTTAACATAGTCCAGCAATTTTTACTTCAGACTCTTTTTCAATTAATACTGAGAGCTCAGGTTTAGCTGTCCAAGACTGATCTATCAAGAGGCTAGCCTCTAAAGGAAGGACTCAGCCCAGCATGATCAAGTCAATCCAACACAGCCAAGGGCAAGCCTTAGAATCCAGCTTTCTATCACCATCATGCCAGAGAGGTGTAGATGCTTGCAATCAGGAACAAAGATATAATTCCTGCTAATGACTTGCCTTTTCTGTGGCTGCAGGCACAAGGTTAGAATTTCAGACATCCAATCAAGCCAGAAAAGGCCTGGGACCCCCTCCACACCCAAACACTGAGCTGGCAGGAGGGGATACAGCTAAGGTTCCTCCATATCCTATCTCACACCCCAGTTCCTGATTGTGCCAGTGCTGAGCAGAGATCCCTAATCAAATAAGGTTTTGATTCTGATACATTTCTGGTGCTGCCCCAAAATGCCATGGGTAATAGGAGTGTAAACACTGCTCCTTCTCTGCCTCCCTGTAACAGCTCAAATGGACTTATGGACAAGTTCTTTCACATTTTCAAGAAAAAAACTTAATCCCTATGTGTATAAACCCCTCTGTAGAATTAAAAAAAATGTAAGTCTTCTTAATTCATTTATTGAAGTAGAACTTTTCCGAGATTTCTCTCTTTCATCAATTCCCTAATGGACCTCTTCAATCTGGCAAGTCAGTCAGCAAACTCCTGAATTTCATTTTCATGAATTCTTGCTCACTTCCCTAAATCATTTTCCCTAAGAAATCTTCCTGGTCTTCAAGACAGCTTTTTATTTTTTTCCTCTCCATGTGATGTTCTCCTGTTTTTACCCAGCATTCCTTCAACTGATAATCAATGCTTTTCTCAGATCTAGTCCTTTCTGACATAACAAATGTTAGTTTAATAAATGAATGTGTAAATGCATGAAGTAACTTACTTAATGCCCTCCAAAACTTCATGGCTTCCAAATCCATCTAATACATCAAAAAATTAGATCCACATGTAAAGAAGTCGAGTTTGGGGAAAATGACAATATTAGCCAAAACAAAGTACAACAACAATATATACTTGAAATATAAGTAACTTCTAAGAGATTATCTTAAAGCTATCAGCAAGTGCTTAGAGTCAGATTCTGTAACTCAGAGGCCAGTTTCCTGGTCCCCTGTTCAGCCACGTGGAGTCCAAAGAACATTTTGCCTTTTATCTGGCTGGAATTTATTTTTATTTGTCTGTGCAAAGTGATGAAATATCTGATCTCTGAGTCACTTAAACTCCTTCAGGAAAGAGTTAACCTAGACAAAACCTTTCAGAAAATGAGATTTCAATATATTCTTTAAATGATCTTTTCACTTTATAATCATAAAGGTTTTTTAACCACCTAATCTAAAACCCATCCACTATTACAACTGTCATTCTAACAGCATAAAGAAAGGCACACACTGAGTCAGCATAACCAGAATGTACGAATTCTACGATATATCATAACACTAAGTTATAGTGGGAAGCAAAAAGCACAACCCTCTCGCTAAATGGCCCATCTATATCTTCATAGCCATTATCAGTAGAGAGTGGAAAGTGGTGCAAGAAGGTTGACTTTGGAAGGGCTTTAATTCTTGGGGCAATCACCCATCAAAGTTTTCTGTTCCACGAATGATACAATCAAAACCTTTTATACCAGACAAAGCTTGCTCTGTTTCCTAAGCTTGGGGGCAAATCTTTCAGATCTTTCAGCCCACAGAAAACAATTTATCAGTTCACCTCCCACTCAACAGAGAGAACTGCTATGAAGTACCTGTGCCCAGAGCTTGCCCTGAGTGGTTCCAAAGTCACCCTGAGTCTGAAGAGGTACATAATCTGTCCAGTGTGTTCCAACTAAGCCATTCCTTCTGCCATTGCCTAACCATTTTGGAACTGCAGTCCACCATGATAGCAAGATTTGGGGTATTCTTTTTGTGATACTTGCTCTCTCAAAAGTGGTATGTGGGAGATCTATAGTCTATAGTCAACATATTTTCAGAAAACATAATAAAACAACAGCTTTTATTTTATGACCTGGAAAGTTATTAATTAAGCATAATATAAATATGTAGTTTATGAAAAATAAGTCAACCAATAAAAGCCATGCTTCAGAGATTTATACATGAAATGTTATAATTTTCAATAAAAAGCAAGCAGATTCAGCAAGATGTCTTGAGGAGAAATACTTTAGTAATCTTACACTCAAAATTATACATCATGACTTATTTCCCCCTTAGCAATAAGATATAGATGTAGACATGAAAAAGACCCCTGGATATACCCTCAGAAAGGGCTCAGTTGACAAACATGAACACTAAAACTGACTCCAGGCATAACAAGTTTCTCAGAAGTAACTGGTCACTCTAGCTGAATCAGGCTGGTGTCACACTGTGATATTCTAGGTTTTCCTTCCATAGAAAATTATTTTCAGGGCCCCTGGATGGCTCAGTCAGTTAAGTATCTGACTTGTTTTGAGCTCAGGTCCTGGTCTCAGGTTTGTGAGATCAAGCCTGGTGTAGGGCTCCACATTCAGCATGGAGTCTGCTTGTCCTCTCTCTGCCTCTCTCCCCCCACTCATGCATGCTCTCTCTCTCAAATAAATAAATAAAATCTTTAAAAAAATGTTTTTTTCATAAAAACTTACATGTTAATTTGGAAATACTGTAAAATATTTTAATCAAATAAAATATGCCTTTATTGGAAGTTTCATTATCACTTTAAAAAATGATTTACTCTTTTAAATCCAAAATTTACAACTTGGTTGCCCTGAATTTGGAAAGATTGTCATTTCAAATTCAGGTTTTGTTTAGAGGAAAGATTGTTTTATTTTTGTTCACCTCATGTCTCCATGATTGTTGATTATTTCAATAGACTACAACTTATTTACTTTTAAAACATCCTAATATTGCTGTCAGCTGTACATTTAAGCTGACATTTAAAAGAGGTAATGTGGAGCTATGGGGCTGGTTACATACAAGCAGTTACTTACGTACACACAAAATAATTATTATAAGTGTAATAATCTTTTAGTTTTAGTGATTAGACATATATTCAAAGTACTTGAAAAATTGTGCGTGGTCTCCTAAGTAACAAAATTCACTAAGCCCTTAGTGCATGCTCCAAAATAAATTAGTAATGTGAACTTTATACTTCTAGCCCCCTCTGAATGCAGCTAGAAATTGAGGTTCAGTAGATAGTTATGTATTACACAATGATCTATATCTGTATAATGTACAACTACACACATTATAAACGTGTCTGTATATATCATATATACATCTGTTTATTTATCTATAGAGATAAAGAGAGTTTCCAGTTATCAATTGCTCCATAGGAAACTATATAAAAACTTTAAAGATATAAAACAACACCCATTCTATTGTGCACATGATTTTGTGGGTCTGGAATTGGAACAACACACTGCAGGAATGACTCATCCCTGACTCTTGATGAGTAGGGCCTCAGATAGGGAGGAACAAGTAACTGAATTGGCTGTGTCAAAGAAAATGGCACCAGCTAGGCAAGGGAGATTATAGTCAAGACTTGAAATGGGGAAGAGAACTTAAACTTAAGTCCACTGAAACAAAAGGTGGGAGGGATTTTTTTTTTTAATTTGTATTTATTTATGATAGTCACACAGAGAGAGCGAGAGAGGCAGAGACACAGGCAGAGGGAGAAGCAGGCTCCATGCACCGGGAGCCCGATGTGGGATTCGATGCCGGGTCTCCAGGATCGCGCCCTGGGCCAAAGGCAGGCGCTAAACCGCTGCGCCACCCAGGGATCCCTTTTTTTTTTTTTTTTTTTTTTTTAATTTTTAGGTGGGAGGGATTTTGAATGCTGAGCTGAGCTAAAAGTACTGGAGAACATTAGAGGGGAGGTTGGTCAAGTGATAAGGCTATTTGCATTTGCCATAGTAGGCAACTATCCTCCCAAAAGAGACTGGAAGATAGGGGCTCCATCATTCTTAATGTTCACATTTCAAAAAGATGGCGCTGATCCTTGTGAAAGGCATTCCTGGGTTGTAAACCTGGTCAGAGGCTGGGACATCTCAAAGGGGCAGAAAAGAATTTACTACTGCAAGTTTTCTGAAGTAATTACTCTAAGGAAAGGAAGGTGGAGGGGGCGTCTAGTCAGGAAGAAATCTAAATTCGGTCAAGCTGAGGAACATTAAGACTATTCTGGTCAGTCATCATAATTTGCCTAAAGCCATATGCCTAAGGCCTTGATTCTAGATGTCAACTGGTTTCCTTGGTTCTCTGCATCCTGTCCACTGGCCTTGATATGTCCAAGATGCCTTCTTTACTTACGTCTTATTCCTGATGAGGACTGGCTAAAACAGTGGAGGTGTTTGGGTTTTTCTCTATATATAGACTCTCCACATAGTGGCTTCAGCATCCTTATAACATAATGGTCTCTGGGTGGTCATATGTCTTACATGGTAATTAGCTCCTCCAGAGCAAGTGTTCCAAGAAGCATGGGCAAAATTTGCAATTCTTCTTAAGAGCTAGCATCTGAATTTCCAGAATGTCACTTCCACCACATTTTATTGATCAACACACTGAGTTAGCTCAGATTCAAGGGGAGGGGAATCATACTCCACCTCTCAATGAAGGAATAGCAAAGAACCTACAGCCATGTTTAATCTACCATCACTATGTATATGAAGCAACACAGCCATACTAATAGAGCTAGTCATATGTTGTAGGTTACATGATCTAAGTACAATACCCGAATTTTCTGTATAATTATAAAATCAAGTAAAAAGCATAACTAAAACTGAAACATACTTCAGAAGTGACAAATGCAACAAGTGTTGCACAGGAAATTGATTGACCTGAATCCTAGTGCAAAGTTTGTGACAATTAGCTGTCTGACCTTAAGTAAATCAGTTAATCTCAAAGCCTCCTTCATAGTCTAAAATTCTGTTATTCCAATTACCAGTATTGCCTTGATTTGTATTGTTAAGCATGCACTGAGAACACATATAAAAGGCCCAGTAACCACTCTCATTAATTCACCATTAAACCTTTGATCACGGTAATTTAAGTACTTTAAAAACCTAAGAAGAAAAACAATATATCAAGGATAGATGTGACCATTGTAAATAGCAATAGAAAATACATTTCTTCTTAATGAATCTGTTCCAGATTAGTTTCATCAGTATACTCCTCTGTATGGTGGGGAGGTTTCTGTTTGGTTTTGACTTTATCAGACTCCCAGGTAGAGCATTCTCACCTTTGCAGAAGTAGGAGTCATCTCATTGATTGTCTTGAGTAAAAGGAAATGGCTCATGCATCTTTTCTACATTATAACAAATGTCCTTTTGCATTATAATTGAATGGTGATTGTTGTGTTCAATCAATGGGAAAGGTTAAAGGAGCTCCTCTGCCAGCATTTTTAATGGAGAAGTCGATTAAGATTCAGTTTAATCATTCTGGCTGCCTCAGAATTAAAGCAACAAAGACCATCAATGGCACTATAATTACTAGTCTTTCTGTAAGTTTACACTGCTATTTATGCAGCTATAAATTTTATTATAATGCACAATGCATCTAGGTTAACTTTGCTTTATTTGCAATGTAAAATATTTGCTTTAATTGTATGAAGAGAAGAAATTGTTCTGATAAAGTATATTAATTTCAGTCCAATCATTTTTTTAAAAGCCTAAGAGTCTAAGTGAATCAGTATGATACTCTGTGTTAAATAGTTTAAAGTCATGGCCTTAACCTTGGGACACTTGAGACATATTTCAGTTTATTGAACATGGAGACTAACATCTCTCCCAGGTGACTGTAAAGGGTCAAATGTATTATTCTAATCCCTGTTCCAAACAGAGAAAAGGTCATTATACAGTACCTACTGCATGTTGTAAAGAATGAAAAATTCACACTGGGGGCGTGGGTGCAAATCTATTTTAGACTTGGCCTTTAAAATGTTTTTTAAATTGAATGATTAAGTGGTGATGAACCAGAAAAAATACCTTGAAATTGATCCCATTTATTAATTAGTTTGCACATGTAAAGGTCTTTCTATAAATAGTCAGAAGACTAGAGAAAATTGTTCTTCTTGAATGGAGGAATGACTTTCAAATTAACCTTTTTTTCACTATAGAAATAATGCTTATAAATGCACTTATTACCATCCAATTCTTTGACCCATTCAATATACATATAGGGGCCTGTGGAGGAGTTTATGCCTTCAAAGTTTGTACTTGGCTCACAGTTAACAAGTCAGCTATGGGGAACAACACCAGGAAGAGAAACTACTTGAAGGAATATTTAGAATGCGGAGACTTGTCTCAAAAACTTCAGTTTTGCTGTGATCTTTGTGAAAGGATATTGAAAAGAAATGCTTTAGTAAATTTGGGATATTAGGGAGTCAACTAAATTCCCCGAGGAACAAAAGAGAAGGAAATTTGTGAGGTGAGGAAGAAAATTATTTATCATTTCATTCCTATTAGAGTAAGATTCCTATTGAAAGAGGATGTACAAAAAAGAAAATAAGCTGCTGTCTTTCCTTAGGAAAGAAAATCTTACTTTTCCATTTACTCAGATCTTCTAGAAACTTCTCCTGACAAAAAGAGAAGAAAAGAAAAGGAAAGTTTTAATTTTTACTGTGAAAGAGAAACCCTATTCTCAACACCTTCATTTTATCACATTATAGTTGAAAATGCTGAAAACCTATGAAATCCACCATCTTCTCAAAGTTACAAACCTCACTAATAGAGGCATAGGTCTGAGACCCACCTCTCTATCATTCTAGCTTCTCTACATTGTCATACTTGTTGGTGTTTAGCAACATACTAGAATCCATGTTTGACTTTCATAAGTGACAAATTGCGAACCCATTATATTTTGTCTTGTTTTAGTATCTGCCCAGTCATTAGTTCTCTCAGAAGACAAATCATTTCTACCTTTTATTCCTTAGCAGGAAAGGAAGGGAAGGCCACTAGTATTTTTGGTGGAACTTCTATATGCCTATGAATATGTGAAACATTTTAGATACCCTGGAACCTTTAATCTTTTCAATAGCCCTATTTAGTAAATATGATTGACACAATTTTTAATATAAAAACAGATTCAGAAGAGTAAATAACTTGCCCAAATTTATGAATTCTATAGTTGCAAGGTCATGGTTTTTCTGACTTAAATCCCATGTTGTTTCTATGACAACATGGTGCGTCCTTGGCAACAGTGGTTACAAGGCCTTCAAGTTTAGACAATAAAGTATTCATACTACACCTTTGATTGCCAGAGAAATCCATACCAATTGATTTTTTTTAAATTATGCATGCATTTTTATAAGTTTTTTCCTCTCATTTGTGAACATACAATGCATTTCAATTTCACTAATAAAGTGCTGTGTTTTTTTCTGTTGAAATTATGAAAATTGGATTTCATTATAAAGTGTATTAGAGAAGATAGATAATTAGAGTCACGCAAAAGCTCTTATAACAACAGACTCTTTGGAAGCATATAAACATTTTTCTGTTACATCTAAATAATTTACTTCTAATATCTAAATGACATTACAAATAACCAAAATTTCTACTGTAGCGCTCTAAGAATTGTACATGATATATTATAAATAAGCTTGACTAGTAGTGGATTTGGGTAACTTTGTTAAAATTGAGTCTAGTAATGCAAACCTCATGAAAACTAAAAACATCAAAAAATGAACACATTTGACTCATAAAAACAAAAACAATGTACCATTCAGGCTATGCTATTTCAAGTTCTCATGTTATACAAAATTCAGAATCTATGCTTCAAATTTGCAGAGCAGGCCTATTATGTGATTAGAAGTTAATACATTTACTTGTACTTTTATAAAATGTAATCCTATTTAATAGTGACAATTTAATACACACGGTCTCTAATTAGGGCACTCTAGTGTATAAATACAGAATTAAATCTAATAAAAATTAAAAATTACTCCTTCTAATGTATAGTATTTTATAAAATCCATTTTCCATATATGGGGGGGGCATGGAATTTCAATAAGAATATATTTCCTATTATCATTTGTTGATCAACTGATATTTTCATCAGTTTGGGATTTAAATAGTACAGGGCCATATTCAGTCCCAATATGGGTCTTAACAAGTTCTATAATTTCTTGCTCATATAAGATCATCATTCCATAATAACCATCCAAGATGTGTAGCAACATGAGCCTGACCCAGAGCATCTCAGGGCCAACTCAGGGTATTCGTTTATTAGAAATAATTAAGATTAACAGATATTTGAAGCAATGAGTTGGCAATAGCCACAATGTGGATGGTACAAATACTCTCTAGAGTTACTTAGAATATTGATAAAGACATTTACAAAATATTTGGTCTTCACAGACACTATATTGGCATGCTGGACTTTTTCCTGCAGACAAAAGAGAAGTAACAAGTTTTAAGGAGTGACAAAGCCACTCCTTAAATCTATGTTTAGAAAGATAATTCTAGTGGTATTATAAAGAGTTTGTCAAAAAGCATTACCTAAGTCAGAGAGATCATTTGTGAGGTTATTCCAAGAGCAAAGTGGGAAAGAGTTAGAAAGCAACAAAAATGGAAAGGAGGGGGCATATGGAGGACTGGAAGAAGCTGGCTGGCTGCCAGCTAATTGGATAATAGGGGTTAAGGAGAAGTATAAGGCTCTAAGGGTTCTAACTTAGACGAACAAATGGATGAGTAGTGAAGGCTTACTACATTATTTTTCTCTTTATTCCTAATATTATTTGAACATATTTGCTGTTTTGAACAAATTTTCCATTTTAATAAAATGCCAAAAACTGCCATTATCTTTTCTTATTTAGATTAGAAAAAGTGTAGCCAAGTTAGTAAGAAATAATTATCTGGTAAAGCTTATCCTTCTAGGTTTATCCAATAGACTCCTGATGCTTTGACCTTTAACTTCAAATTCAATATACTCAATTCTAGTGCTGGCCACACTGGAGTATTTAGAGTGATGTGTACTGATGTCTGTAACATATTTGAAATGGATCAAAAATGAATTGATAGACAGTAGTAAAACAAAGCAATGTATCAACAGTTATAGAAATTAGGAGATGGGTATATGAGTGATTACTGTATCATTCTTTCAACTTTATGCCTGAAAATATTCATAATATTTTATTGAGAAGGAGTCATTCTCCCAGGCTTCCATCTTCCCAGCTCTGTTTCTAGCTCAACCCATTTTCTAAGAATTGATATACTTTTGCCCAATCTTAAGGGTGGGCCTGTGACTTTGGCTAGGTGAATCATGATACTCCATCAAACTGATCAGAATTAACTGGTTTCTCTGTAGTCACGTGATCTACCACAAACCAGTTGGAGTCCTTTTCAAAGGAGTTAGTGGGGAAGAGTCTATATCTTTACAGAAAAGGAGGAGAGTTGTTAACCCTAACATAGACTATCCCCATATTTCATGGAGAGGCATGAGAGGGTGAATCCAATGCTAAAAAAAGGCAAAACTGAGAAAAAAAAATATGTGCCATGAATTGCTAAATTTGTGGTCATTTGTTGTGCAGCAAGAGAAAAACAGATTTTGAACACATACCACATGCAGGTACTATGCCTTTATAACAGTTTTGAATCTTATGTTCTAATTTAACAACCATTTTCAGGTGAAAAATCTGATAAAACAGAGATTTAAAGAAATGTAATTATAATATCAATGCAGTAGTAGGGGTGAAACCCTGATTCAAACTTAGACTAGCTGGGTCCTGAAGCCTATGGACCACTCTGCCTTCAAGTATCTTCCTCTGACCCTTTCCTAATTAATGCATTAACTCATACTCTCAGTACATTCCTGGACTATTGCAAAAGCCTCATTTGTTTTTGCATCACACTCTTTCCACCATCTTCCTTTCCCCCAAACCTTTCACCAAATCACATCACCATATTACCTTGACCTTTGATGTCTCCAACCTGCCTGTGGAAGAAAGGCCACTCTAGTTGGCATTGCATTCAATGCTTTCTGTAATTTGAGTACCTAGATTTAGTCAAAGAAAGTTTCAATGTGATGTTGAATGTTTACTGTACTTGCCTGATTGGGAGAAAAGTATACATATAAGGGGAAGTTGCTTCAGACCATTGCTTCTTCAGGTTCAGTAGATGCAGCTAAACTGTGGCTGCTCTATTCTTTGCAAGAATAAGATTGAGTAATACATCTAAATGCTAACTGGCTTGTAAGTACTAAGGAGATGAGTGTGCCAGAATGGAAATCATATGGGCCGGGAATTCCCCTTCTGTTGACCACAGAAGGTATAGGCATAATCTATCAAGAACAGAATGCATGCCATACTTTGTTCATTAGCATTTAAAGAGGATGTTTGGCATCAGACAACAAATACAATACTTGCAAGATCTTGGCAGCAGAATATTTTGTCAGTTAATGACAATCCACAGCTTTTAAGAAAAAGACTAATGCCCAATGTTATGTTGAAATTGTTGCTTCATTTTCACTAACGAAAATAAAATGAAATAAAATTAAAACCCTTGCTCTTCCAAGTATCACACTTCTACCGTGGCAATCAAATAGTAAGAAAAAAAAAAGAAGATTCTCTAAACAGCAGGGAGAAAATATGTTTTAAAAACTCTCAACAGCCATCAAATCACAATAACCTACAAAACGATCAAAACAGGCTAAACACATAGTGGAATCAGAAATCAAGACAGTTGTATTGTGTGGTTGGCTGACAGTCTGAAGAGAAGCAGGAAAGAAACAAATACCATGTTAATTGGATTGCAGAATACTACTTAATTGTATTTTGATCTTTATCTGGTTTGTTAATCACAATGTTCATATTTGCACATACTAGAACTCAACAATATTTTTGTCAGTATATTTATGCACACACACATAAATGCACATATATATATATATTTGATTTTTTCAATACTGCCACCTTCAAAATTGATATGATTTGAAAATAAATACTAGTTTTTTAAAATTTGGTAGCTTAATAATGTAGTAAAAAATGAAATTTAAAATAATATGATTTTTTCTTAACGTGTGTAAATATAATTATAAACCATATATAAATTTATGTGTGTTTAACTATAGTCAGATTAACATGTACATGTGTAAAAAAAGTCTTGTCTATGCATTTATATGTATAAGATTCAGAGTTGTCAAGGACGAGGTAAAATTGAAGCTCATTTGTTGCTGGGAATGCAAAATGGTATAGACTTTTTTGGAAAACTATTGTCATGATTAGTAATGTTTTTCAATCCAATAATTCCTCTTCTATTGTGCAATCAGAAAAGCATACAAAGATGTCAATTTACACAGAAATATGTCCTGCCGATATTCTTCACAATAATCATTTGATATAACATCGGTATTCCAAAAATAGAGAATAATGAATTCTTTGTTATATCCACATGATAGAATATCATGAAACTATTAATATAATGTCTATGAAGAGATATTTGTCCTGTGACTAAAATAATTATGATTATTTATTCATGTATTTATTCGACTAACTTAATGGAAGTCTAATAGGTACCAGACGCTGGGCTGGGTACTTGGATTGAAAATGCTTCGAAGACATATACAAAAATAAGTCGGTCAACTAAATTATTATATGTTTTTTTATATGTTTTTTGATAGATGCACTGTGAACAAATGGGGGACAAAGGTAGTTACAGTGACTCTACCTGGGTGGGAGCGGGACAGGCACTCAGGGAATGTTTTCTAGAGAATACAAAACTTACAGTGAATCTTGAAGAAAGATTTTATGATGTCAAGTGAAAAGGTAAACCAAAAAAAAATATACATAGACTTAAGCTAATTACTTAAGTTTATAGCTATATCTGTGTCATGGAATCATGAGGGACTATTAGTCTCTTCATTACATTTTACTGTATTTTCCATTATTTTTGCAATGAATAAGCATTATTTTCTCATTAAAATATTTTAAGAAATAAACATAAAGGAAACTATCAGATACCTGTTGGCTCTTTGGAGCTGAGGTTTGCGTCAAGAGAGCTGGTTCCTGGCATTTCTGATGCTGCAAACACCTAAGCACTGATGGTGCGCTCTGCTTCCTGACAGCCCTTACAGTCCACAGTGAGCTCTGTGGTGTCCCAGGTACAAAGCTGCCTTTATGCTGCCCTTGTGTCTCAGAGATGCACATGAAAGCATTTTCTTCTGCCAAGGACCCTCCTCTCCATGGGGTTTGTAGAATTATCCATTGGTTTTGTGTGAACCAAAATATTCATGCTTTCCTCCGTAACCAGTATCACTGTCCTTAGATGAGTAACATTTTTCATTCTTATTTAGTAAACACATAAATAACAGGCACATTGAAGGTCCCAGATACATTTAAATTTCAGTTCAGGTTGAAGCTAGGACTCCTGATTTGCAGTTTGAGGTATGGAAAGATTAAAGCCAAGGGTGAGGCAAATCATACAGAAACTCCAAAAGGACAATCGGTAAAAACCAATGACAGAGTTAAGATAGGAAATATCTAACAGGAAGAGCTATATCTTGCTCAGATCCTCTATTAATGATGACAATTTTCATAATACCAATTTGGGCTTAACTATTCATTTGTTCTCAGCTGGATCCAAGCAGCATTGGCTTTTGAGGGAAAAGTAGAGATGTGCACACTGACTGGCCCCGGGAACCAAGAGTCATAAAGAATTCTTGCCTTTGGAAAAGGGCAAACAGAAGAATAAACAGCCAGAATGGCAAGATTGAATGTAACAAGGAAGAACTGAAGGATGAAGGACATTTTAACACGTCTCGGCAGGGAAAGGAAATCCTTTCTTGGTCTCTAGGAATAGAAGGGCTGAGGAGAGATGACATTAAACCCAACCTCACTCTTTGTTGTAACACAGTAACCGCTGACCTTATCAGTCCGGAAAATTAAATAATCATTCAAAGCGATGAGCAAGGAAATGGTGAACTTTTACTTTTAACTCATAAACTCTCAGGTGGTCCTAGGTATCTCTGCATTATTCAAATGATATCTGTTGAGATTGAGAAACTATGATGACTCAGATGAGGTACCGGGCGCTAGACATGCAAAGACGAATGAGAAAGAGTCTCCAGTCAGATCAGAGAGACAAATATGCCAAAAAATTACACTACAATATGATAAATGCTCTTGGGCAAACACATTATTTATAGAATGAGTTGGAATCAGAGAAAAAAGAAACCTCTGGGGGTGATGGAGACTTCTTCATACAAGAAGGCATGTTTCACTCTGTCTCAAAAGATCACTTGAAGCTGCTGAAGGAAGAAAAGACAGTAAAAGACCTGCCAGACAGAGAGATCATGAACGAAGGCACAGAGGCATGAAAAAGATGACAAGTTTTATAAGAAGGGTTCAAGTGATCAGATCATACATTGAGCAGAGCACAGGGCATGATCTGAGAAGAGGAGCTCATTTTATAGCTGTGTTAACCCAAACTGGACCAACAGAGCAAAAAAAAAAAAAAAAAAAAAAAAAAAAAAGGAAAGCTGCAGAATAGATGAAATAGATGAAAACCTGAAAGAGATAACAGCATATAGAACTAACTCAATTCTGTATAAAATATACAAAAACAAAAATGAACAAAAACCCCAAAAAACCTAGGAGAATCTCTGTGAAGTAGCCTTCTAAGATGGGACAACTGGCTTACCAATTATTTTAAGGACTATAACCATGTCTTTTATATCTCCTTACTGGTTATGGAATATTAGATATTGTTGTAAAATTTCAAACATTTAAAAAACATCCAGGGTAGGAAGTAAATGATCATGTAATTCACAGAAGCAAGTTTACATCTTCTGTATACCAAAAACATATCTATATATCTAGCTCTATACGTTTTTCTATATTTTATCTCTATATACAAAATGTGACCAGCATAATTTCTTTTTTGCTCTTATAATAATGTGGCAAATATTTTAAAAATCTATATATAGAGAATTATAAAATATTTCAATAAGAAAAATTCCTACAAATAGATTTTCTGGGTCAAAGATATATAGATAGGCCATAAAAAAAGCTGACCTTAAAAATATATTTTACAGGGCATTTGGGTGGTTCAGTGGTTGAGTTTCTGCCTTTGGCTCCGGTCGTGATCCTGGGGTCTTGGGATCGAGTCCTGTATTAGGCTCCTCACAAGGAGCCTGCCTCTCTCTCTGCCTATGTCTCTGCCTCTGTGTGTTTGTCTCTAATGAATAAATAAATAATATATATATATATATATTTTACATTCTCCATATCTTATTATTGAAGAATATTACCTAGATGTAAAATAATTTCTATTGACCTATAGAAGTTTCTTTTTACTGACTTAACTTACATTCTTTGATTATTAGTGATAATAATATATTTTCATATGCTGATTTGATGGGCCTTTCACGATTTTTATGTATTTATTTTTAAATTAGGTTACTTGCTTGTTCTTATTGATTTATAGGAGCATTTTATATATTGTTTGTTCACATTTATTGAGATTTTAATATGTGCCAGACATTTTTCTAAGCACAGGGGATAGAGCAATGAATAAACACAATCTTGCCCTCAGCAAACTTACATTCTATCGGGGGAATCCAGTAAAGAAAGAAAATATATACACATATATGTAAAAATGGAAATGCTATGAAAATAAAACAGGGTAAGAAGATAGATCATTGTGAGAAATGCTACTTTAGATGGAAGATCCAGAAAATCCCTCTGATGAGGTGAGATGTGACTAGACTGAAGTGAAGGAATGGACCCTGTAGAGTTCCTGAGCAGGAGCATTTCAGACAGAGGAAATGAAACATGCAGAGAAGTGGTTTAACAATTTACTTGAATTTATATTTATTTAATAATGAGTTGAATTATCAATATTTACTTCCCTTAAGAAAATAATTTGGCAAACTTACATATATTCCTCTTGTATGAAAACTGAGGTTCATTGAAAATTTTAGAAGCAGATGATTGCTAATTCCCTTCTTACATTATGTATTTCTATTTCAAGATTCCTTTCAAAATATTACATTATGGGCAGCCCAGGAGGCTCAGTGGTTTAGTGCTGCCTTCAGCCCAGGGTCTGATCCTGGAGACCTGGGATTAAATCCCATCTCAGGCTTCCTGCATGGAGCCTGCTTCTCCCTCTGCCTGTGTCTCTGCCTCTCTCTCTCTCTCTGTGTGTCTCTCATGAATAAATAGGTAAAATATTTTTTAAAAATTACATTATACCATATACAAAACAGCAACATTTTTTTCAGTGTTTAAAGTGTTTCATTGCTCAGCAAGCTTCCTAATCGTTTATTTTTTTCTATATTAAAATTTTTATCAAAATAAATTTTTCTTGGGCTGGAGTACTTCCTTGAAGATTTTCTAAAACATGCTTTGTAAAAACATTGCTGCATTATTGAGTCTTTTATATCTAAAGTCTCACTTGTGCTTCCAGTTTGGAAAATAACTTTGTGCTCAAACCATTCTTTTTTTCTTCAATCTCATCTATCTATGATCTCTGTCTTTTCTTTTCTTTTATACTTTGCTGTTCATTCCTTTTTTAGTCTACATTCTGGTACAATTTCTCAAGTGGGATTTTACAATCAGTAATTCTGATTGGGGCGACATTCATCCCACTATTATTTCTTCATTTCACTAAGGGGTTTATTTTATATTTTTGATGCTACAGAGTCTTTTTCTTCTATTTCTCAGTTTGTCCCTAATGTGGCAGTCTGGTTCCAATTAAATTATTGATGCCATAAGCTTCCAATTCCCACAGAGACTAAATGGTAAGACATCTCAAGTTTTATTCTACCTTTTCCATTACTATGTCAGTGATGACACTTTATGTAATTGTGCAGATCAGTTCCCCTTGTGTATGTTGCTGACTTCCCTTAAATACCCAGTGAGACTTCAGTGTATGATCACACCTTTAAACATAGGCATGCAACTGCCAGCAGGAAGTTGTACAGCCCTGCTGGCAATTGTCAAGACTCCCTGTGTTTAAATCCCAATTCTTTACTTACTACCTGGATAATGTACCTCTGTTTTCTCATTTGCAAGATAAAGACAGTAATAGTATCAAATGCATGGAGTTATGATATGAAATATATAGAATACTTATAGTAAGCATGTAAATAGTGCTAGCTGTCATGTAAGTAACAGTGTCCTTAGCAACATTTCCCTGTGTAAGTCCAATTCTAGAGTTTTCTGAGCATTAGTTGCTATCAGGTCACTAGCAAATAAGGACAGTTCTCTTTCCAGGGATGCTGGAGATGAATGAATGAGAAGGCTGGTTTCTTTAAATGGAGGTAGATGGTTGCTGGAGGAAGTGATCTGGGAGTGCTTCCAACTGCAGGGTGTTAGATAGACTCTGCTTGGCAGGTTGGGTCCTTCAGTTGAGGAGAGCTCAATGGTTGGAAGGTTTTTTTTCCAGGATATGGTGGGCTGGTGGAGCCATGTCTTCTGCCAGCTGCAATTCAGCTCAGCAAGCTGGACCTTCTGGAGCAGGACTGGCTGCTGAAGGATTACTGGTCCTAATCAAGGGATCAAATAATAAAATCTAGGTGTAAGTATCTTACTAAGTGTACCTGATGACGGGTATGAAATGAAAAAATCTGTTTTCCTCCACTGGTGTCTTGAACAGTGGAGGAGTGGAAGGCAAAGCATCCCTCTGGTCTATCGGGATCATCTCTACTGACTAAATGAAAACACCAAACTTGAGGTAATTAGCTAAAACTCTGCATTAATTCCTTTTGTAACCCTAATTTTTCCCTTTCTATGTGAATTTAATAACCTCAACAAAAACTAGGTGAGAAACCATATGTTGAAGCTCATAATTTTCCATTTGAATATTTTAAATAAGGAAATTATGTGAGAATTGTGGGTTTTAGAAAAACGACTCAGCTGTGTGCAAACCAGACTGGCTTGCTTTCTTCTTCCTTCATGAACCACAGTCCAATTTCTACAAAGCCACCAGGCTTGCTTTTCTGAAACCACAAATTTGCTCAAATAATTTCACTTTTTTAAAGATTTACTTATTTATTTGAGAGAGAGAGAGCCAGTGTGCCCCCTGGAGGAGCAGAGAGAGAGAATCTTCAAGCAGACTCCTCACTGAGCTTGGAGCCCTACATTGGGGTTTCATATCATGACCCTGAGAGCATGACTTGAGCCAAAACCAAGAGTTAGAGGCTTAACTGACTAAACCCCCCAGGTACCCCAATTTCACTTTTTAAAACACTTCTGATGGAAGGAAGACAAAAGTATTGGCTATGGAATTAATCTTGAAGCTAGCTGATGAAATTCTAATCTATGGTAGTAGTGGTTGGAATAGAGAAAAACAAACCAAACTGAGAAATACTTGGCCTGTAGATATAACAAGACTTGGTGTGGAGTTCATTTTAGAGAGTATGAGTCATTCATTTATATAATTAAAATTATTAAACACCTACTATTTAGAAGCTAGTTTTAAAAAGAGGTCAAAAATCAAATTAGTTGCCTTCAAGGAACTCATGATATAATGGAAGAGACATGCAATCAAATAATTATAATACTAAGTGATGAGTTCAGTATAAGGATGTGCACACATTATTATAGGAGCACAGCACTGGGTATAACTAATTCTCCCTGATTGGTCCCAGAAAAGACTTAATAAAGAAAACCACTTTGGGAATGTGCTTGAAAAATCTGTGGGAGTAAGCGAAGTAGGCAAAAAGAAAAAAATAGAATTCCACACAATGAGAAAAGAATTTGCCAGAGAGATAAAGGACACAAAATATTCAGGGGGTGCTTACATGGCTGGGGTGCAAGGGAGCACTTTGGGAATATTGTTATAAAGGCAGCAAAGGGAAAATTATGGAAATTATCTAACTTGGACCTTATTAGGCAAAAGAGAATAATTGAAAGGTTTTAGATATGGAACTGACAAGATCTGGTTGCAGAGTACGGCATGGATCTGAGAAGGGTGAGGAAGAAATCATAAAGATTAAATAGGTAAAAACTCAGATAAATAATGAATAACAAGCTAAGGTAGCAAGAGAAGTAGATATTCCATCAAATGATTGTAATGCAACTTGCAAAATTATTCAAAGAATATAGACACACACCACACAAACATCTCAGTTTTAGAGGAGCATAAATAAATCTAAAAACCCTGGGTCAGAGGGATTATTGCCCCATCAAAAGGCTGTACTGAAATACCCATGAATCTGTAACCAAATGCAAAGGATCAAGTTCCTCAACCTATGGAAAAACTTAATTTCAGTGCACTTCAAAATGTCCCTCTGTTACTAGTGAGAGTTCCTAAAGGGACGTTTCTCACATGCTCACAAGACAGACTGCCAGCCTCCTCACTACGTGGAGTCTACCCCTTTGTTCTGGCTCTAGCATTTTTTCATCTATTCCCTGCAGGGCCCTGCTTCTGCCTCTGCTGATGGTGTCCCTTGTGAGAAGGCCGGTGGTCATGCCAAAGAGGCTGCCTCTGGACACTGTCCAAGCTACCAACCTGGAGTGCCAGAGGAGTGGTTTTCTTTGCACAGGTTCTTTTTTTCTTTTTTAATAATAAATTTATTTTTTTATTGGTGTCCAATTTGCCAACATACAGAATAACACCCAGTGCTCATCCCATCAAGTGCCCCTCTCAGTGCCCGTCACCCATTCACCCCCACCCCCCGCCCTCCTCCCCTTCCACCACCCCTAGTTCGTTTCCCAGAGTTAGGAGTCTTTATGTTCTGTCTCCCTTTCTGATATTTCCTACCCATTTCTTCTCCCTTCCCCTCTATTCCCTTTCACTATTATTTATATTCCCCAAATGAATGAGAACATATAATGTTTGTCCTTCTCCGATTGACTTATTTCACTAGCATAATACCCTCCAGTTCCATCCACGTTGAAGCAAATGGTGGGTATTTGTCATTTCTAATGGCTGAGTAATATTCCAATGTATACATAAACCACATCTTCTTTATCCATTCATCTTTTGATGGACACCGAGGCTCCTTCCACAGTTTGGCTATTGTGGCCATTGCTGCTATAAACATCAGGGTGCAGGTGTCTCGGCGTTTCATTGCATCTGTATCTTTGGGGTAAATCCCCAGCAGTGCAATTGCTGGGTCGTAGGGCAGGTCTATTTTTAACTCTTTGAGGAACCTCCACACAGTTTTCCAGAGTGGCTGCACCATTTCACATCCCCACCAACAGTGCAGGAGGGTTCCCTTTTCTCCGGATCCTCTCTAACATTTTTGGTTTCCTGCCTTATTAATTTTCCCCATTCTCACTGGTGTGAGGTGGTATCTCATTGTGGTTTTGATTTGTATTTCCCTGATGGCAAGTGATGCGGAGCATTTTCTCATGTGCATGTTGGCCATGTCTGTGTCTTGCTCTGTGAGATTTCTGTTCATGTCTTTCGCCCATTTCATGATTGGATTGTTTGTTCTTTGGTGTTGAGTTTAATAAGTTCTTTATAGATCTTGGAAACTAGCCCTTTATCTGATACGTCATTTGCAAATATCTTCTCCCGTTCTGTAGGTTGTCTTTTAGTTTTGTTGACCGTATCCTTCTTCGCACAGGTTTTGAACACAGTCTTTTCTCTGTCTGCAGTCTCGTCACTTGACCCAGAAGTAGCCTCTGTTGATAACTAAAATTTCACAAACTCTCTCAGACAATTCCATTTTTCTTGACCCTGGTTTGTTACTTGTTGTCCCACCAAGTTTCTCATGAAAAATTTCTACCACAGAGGCTCAAACACTGGCTTCTAAGAATCTTCTGTTGCTCTCTCTCTTCAGCCCCAAAGAATATCTAGAAAAGGCAAATTAATTTACCCATGTCACCACTCTTTCCAAAACATTATTATTATTATTATCATTATTACTATCATTATTATTTTGCTTATTTAAAGTGAAGAAACTATATTGTTAGGAGTTCCAAGATGTATCAATATGAATCTCAATCATCTACAAATACCATCAAATTCAATATGATAGTAGCTTTAAGTGATAAAAATTACTTTCTGCCTGAAAAAAAAAAAGAATTATTTTCTGTCTGATAACTGGAAGTCTGGAGACTAGTCATCCAGGGCAGAGTGACAATGATCACCTGGGATCCAGGGTTTCTCCATCATTAAGTGTAGACATTGGTCCTCATACTCATTACCTCGTGATCATAAAAGGGCTGTTGCACTTACAGCCATTGCTTTTGAGTCACAAACAGGAAAAAGGTTGAAAGATTAATAAAAATCTTTTCCTTGAATAGTACTAAATAAGTTCTTCAGTTCCTTCTCTAAGGAGCAACTGGAAACAGGACTGGTACCTCTGGACTGAGGAAGCCCTCTCCTGTCCTTGGACTGTTTATGGATAGGTCTGGAAGCCCCAAATACTTATAAATACTTACACTGAACATGATGAATATTTTGGGCAAATATTATCTGAGCAGATTTTAACTTTAAAAAAAGATGGTAGCCTTTTAATACTTAAGGAATGGTGCTGGTCACACCAATTACACATATAATCATTTATATTTCTATACTGTGAATGTCTTAAAAACAGAAATATGTCTTCCTCTTTGTTTCCCCAGGGTGTACCTGAGAGCATCCAAACACAAACATGTGTAATATAACTTTCTTGAATAAATAAATAGATTAGTTTCTGACTAATTCCTCTCTACCCAGCCAGGGCAAAGGAAGGAAATGTTCTCTTCTTTCTACTGTGGAGAAGTTTGCTTGATGAGACTGGCAAATATTTTTACTAGTCACAATTGAGGAATGCAGAAGTTCCTTATTGATACACATAAGGTGTTCCAGAAATAACTTTAAACACCCTAAGTTTCGACATCTGAAAGTCGTTAGCAAATGAAACTTTAGTGAGCAAAGGATTTTTTTTTTTTTTAGGATTTTATTATTTATTCATGACAGACACAGAGGGAAAGAGAGGCAGAGACACAGGCAGAGAGAGAAGCAGGCTCCATGCAGGGAGCCCGGCACATGGGACCCGATCCCGGGTCTCTAGGATCACACTACAGGCTGAAGGCGGTGCTAAACCCCCAGGCCACTGGGGCTACCCAGCAAGGAATTTTTAGTACAATCTTTCTTTTTCTTTCTTTCTTTTTTTTTTTTTTTTTTTTTTTTAGATTTTATTTACTTATGAGAGATACACAGAGAGGCAGATACATAGACAGAGGGAGAAGCAAGGCTCCCTGTGGGAAGCCCAATGAGGGACTCGATCCCTGGACCCTGGGATCATGACCTGAGCCAAAAAGCAGATGCTCAACCACTGAGCCACCCAGGTACTCCTTTAATGCCATCTTTCAAAAAAAATTTTATAATGACCTTCCTAATGCTTCTCACCTCTAAATCAAGAATCCAGATTTAATTACTTAATCTTCTCAATGTGTTCTTTTTCTCACAAAGTTATATAAATAGAAGAGGCTTCCAAAAAACGATTTCTCTGTTTTTTCTAAGTCTATAAAAGTTCACTGCATTGTACTGCAATGGTTGGCTTTTACATGCCTGTTTGTGCACACAGGTGAATATTTTTCTGTTGAATAGATATCTAAAGGTCAAATTGTTAGATCAAAGCATATACACATTTTAAAGTTTTTATCTATAGTGTTAATAAAATGAATCACATGATCGTTTCCTCACATCCTCACCAAAACTATATATTATTTATATTTTTAACTTTTGCTACTTTGATGGATCAGAAACTGTCATTTCAATATTTTGGTTTTAATTTCTCAGGTTCCTGGTGACTTGAGCATCTCTCCTGTGTTTATTATAACTTGCAAATATTTTCTGTGAACTATCTGCTCTTATCATTTACCTATTTTTCCCCAATAAATCATTTGAGTCCATCTACAGAAGCTCTGTTTTAGGAATATCCACAATTATTTTAAAAAATCAGTTATGTGGGGTATTCAATTTAAATTTGCGATATGCATCTCTGCATCTTGTATATGTAACTGTCCTGAGGTTGACACTCTTTCAATATGGCGAGGATACCCAAAATTTGCTATGAAGCTACTAGAGTTAATTATATTATCTCATCTTAATCACTATTGCTATTTCTCTCCATCTCTGCTGCTCACTGTTTATAAAAAGGAAGAGGAAAAGTAGGTAAAAGAACACAGAAAGGAAAGATAAAAATTGTAGGCCTGTGGATATATGGATGACAGTTCATTGCTGATCCATATTACATCTCAGTCCTGTTTAATGTAAACTATCACTAAATTTAATCATCTGATGCATTTTATTAAAATCAAACATAATAAAGTCTTTTATTACAAAACATAAATTAGAAAGAATTATTCACATTGTACCAAGTATATACATCATTATGATGATGTTATAAGATACAATTTACTAGGGAATCACTATCAAGAGAGGTATGCCTATTGCAGAAGGTGATATGGAACTAAGATTAAGCATTAATTTTCCTTTACTTTAGGATACATTTTCACTGCAAAAAGTGGATAAGGATGGGTACATATTTCTTTATCCTTTCAACAGCATATCTAAACATCTGGCTAAATTTTGTGTCTTTTGTGTAAATTCCTGGACTTGGGAAAAGAAGTTTAATTCTTTTCTCCCCCTCTAAAATAGCCATGCAGATGTTTTGTTGGCTTTTACTACACTCTCCATAATTCTTGTTTACATTAGAGTGTCACTAGCATGCTCCTGATTCACAGATTCTATAATGATGGCATAATCTTCTGAATAATTCTCAACATTCTGTGGCAATAGTCTTATGCCTATTCATGACCACTGCCAGTTAAAACCATGGACTTATGATTTAAAGGAAATGTTCTAGTTTGAAAAAAAATATTGCCTTTTATTCTTGGGGGTAGTTTCCAAATAATGTGTTTAATCATGGCTCACATGGGTGAATCTCACATCAGTCACAACAGTACCATTAAGCATATCTGGAGTTATCCTAGAACACTGCCCATGTCAACTGGACAGCCAGTCCACAAAGCTTCTTCATTCTTATAATGAATAAAACGGAAGGCAGATAGAAAAACTGTTAGGACTGCAAAAAGAATTCTAATAAAGGGATGAAAAACGTCAGATGATAGTAGTAACCAATCATTGGCCCTATGAGGTAGATATTATTGGAGAGAATACAATTGTTAAGATAATCTTCCAAAGAAATAATTTGTTAAAGACCATGGAACTCAGAGGCGTCAGAGCCAGGATTCAAATCTCTGCTATTTCACCACCTGTCATGAATCCGGGTGTTAAGCTTTAAAAGATTCATTTCGGTTGTGCAAAAAGCACAAATTACAAAACAGATTGGTTTTTTTTTTTTTCATTTTAATAGCGATATAAGGGAACAAGAAAGGATCTGAGAATGAAAAGATCTGAGCAGTGAGTCAGCATACTTGGATCATAGCGTTTCTACTGTGAATCAAGGAAAATAGATCTATGGAGATTAAGGTCTTGTGGGCTTCTCTCTACATCTGCTCATTTCCGACTTCAAAAATGATTGTGTTCTCTCATCTCATTAAGAGACCTAATTGGAACTTTGTGCTTATTATCGTTATATGCAGTCACTGACCTTCAAGCAACCAATATTTATTGAGCAACTATTATAAGTCAAACATTATTCAAATATACTTTAAGGAATTAATAGCTTCTCCGCATCAACAGATTAATATATTGTTTTCCATCATATTGAAAACTGAATCAATTCACTTCACAGGGAAATATGGGGAAGAAAAAATATATACTTATTCCTACCTCTGTAATCTTGAAACTGAAGTAAAAACCAAGACAATTTTTTCTCTTCTCTTCTTGTCAACCTATTTATAATATGGAGTTTTATAATATTTAGAAGGAGAAAGAAACATACAGGGATTGAGACCATAAGAATGAAGAGAAGAATCAGAATAAATTCTGTAAACTAGTTTTCACTTACTTAGATGGATCTAAATGGAACTTAAGTTACAAAAACCAAAAATGTTAATGACTATTTTCTTTTCTTCCTGTGTCTTCAGGACCACCAATACCATGTCCAACTTGACAGTGAAGATGATCTAAAATAATAGATGTACCCTAGTTGTGCCCAGTGTGTAAAAACATGTAAACACAGGCCGAGATAAGATGTAAGCAAATGTCTCCTCTCTTCTTTTTTCGTATCATGCACTGGGCATCACACTATGGGCTTTTCTGTTCATAGCCCTAGACTGAAGCCAGAGAAGGTGAAGAAATTGGATTAGAAACATGATTTCTCCACTGTCATATATGGAAAACACGAAGTAATGGAACCCATCTGGCCACATGAAAAGTTTTAAATCTCAAAAGGAAATGGAAAAATATTAGTTGGCAAAAGCAATGTTTTAACCAGTCCCAAAGCTTCCACTCAGGAAACAAAGAAGCAGCAGCCATTTCTTGTGTCAGTAAGTTTATTAAATGGGAAGACTGGCAATCTTGAGTAAAAGTAGACTGTCCATCCAATTAAATTACAGAATATTAAAAAGGTCAAAGCAATATAGAAGTCCTCTAATTCATAGAAAACACTAAAATTCTGATTTCTCATACTCCTGACAAAGATTGTAATTGCGATTTGAAAAGGGTAAAATATTTATCTAGTCCTTTGACAAAGATTGAAATGAGAATGTGACTGGTCACAAACGTAACCTCACCAATGTAATGTGAAAACTAATTTTTTTTAAACAAATAAGGCTGAAACAATATACCTATTTCTTTTGTCTTGCAAGGAAGATTACAAAAGTGGTTCTAACAAAATCATGTATTCTTTTAATCTTTTAATATAAGTTTAAAGTTATCTTGTTATGTAGGAAATGATTTATTTATCTAAAATATCCAGGAGTGTCTGTATCACATACGCATTAACTCTTCATCTATCTGTGGGTTGTTTTGTGGTTTTCAGCTAATATTAGGTTTCCTTCATACATTGTTAAAGACATCAAAGAAGGGGAGCCTGTGTGTGCACCAAATCTTTCTAATGGACACGGGATATAAACTGCAACGTGTGCACAATAATGGTGTGACTTTGTTTGCAATAAACATTTAAAATGACCGACTTTCTCATAAATACACTAAATAGGATGATCTATGAGATTTCTAATTTATTCTTGTTTAAAATTTAACCATGCTTTTTTAAAGCATATCAATTTTGTTAATACCATGTAATTAAAACATGTCAGTGCACAGCAAGTTTTAGTCTAAATTAATGACTATGAGAATTATTTTAATTAAATAACCAATTATAGAAAAATCACAAGCATGAGAGCTGACATTTAAATGAATTTCATTTAAATTGCTTCTTAACATTGTCCCATCTAGGACACTAATGCAGAATGAACTATTGTATCAACTTAGATTATCACTATTTTTGTATGCACATAATGTATTCATATTCAATCACTGGAACTGAGCAGAATATTTGGTATCGATCTAAAACTTCTATTAATAAAAACACAGCAGAATGAGCTAAATGAAAAACAAACCATCTTTCTTTTCTATTTCCTTTTTTAAAAAATATGGGCTTCTAAATGCTATTGTAATTCTCACAGAAAAAAAATGTTTATACACTTGGGAATTATTTAATATATTTAATTGTACCTAATTAAATCCGGAGACGTTTGAAATTCACTTTTAAGAGAATATACATATGTGACTTCAATGCCCTGCACATAGTGGGGCTCAATACTGCGGAATACATATATTTCTTTTTTTTTTTTTTTTTTTTTTTTTTTTGAATACATATATTTCTTTGTCTCTTTTTTCAAATGTGCTGTTGGTGCATTAGGCCTCCTCTTGGAAATTGGACATCTGAAGAACCTTAGCGGATTAGGTGGTTACCTACACTATGAAAATCCAGCTGGATATTTGTTTATATGTTTGCTCCTAAATAGCTCAAACAATACAGTGTCATTTTCTCTACTTTAATAAATTATTGCTATTATTTTTATATTATATAATTAAGTTTTTAATATTCATTTCATATTCTTCCTTCCACAAAAAAAATAGAATTTTCTTTTAGGAAAAAGCTAATTCATCTATTGTAACCACCCCCACTAAAATCTTTTAACTTTATAATACTATTTCTGGTAGATAAGAAGAATGCCTGAACACAAGGCAAATTTATCCCAATTGTGCTGTCTTATTAACACAAAATGTAAGTTGTAGAAGGAACTACCAAAAGAGCTGAAGTTTTATCCATATATGAATTGAAGTTGAACATATTTTGATTCATTGCCAAACTATCAATAAGTTTTTATTTTTATTTTTTAAATTAAAAAAAATTTAATAAGGTTTTAAAAGAGGTATGCAATCCATATAAAGCAATTTCTCCTTTGTTTGCCGTCAACTCAGTTTGATACAGAATTTATGATTTTAAATGGACAATTAATATTCTTTCAAATCATTTTTTTCTAGGATGAATTTTATACATCCTTTTGGGGGGGAAATCTTATTTATTTAGTAGTTTGTAGTCTGTAATAAAAGGTGCTTTCACCACAGCTTGCTAGAAAAAATAGCAACCATATTTAGATTTGACTAGTTAATTGTTCTCCTTCATTAGAATGCACTAGGGCATGTGGTTTAATTATTATGTTCGTATTTGTAGACGTCACTTTTTTTAAAATCATCAAAGATTATTTAATATTGGAAAAATTGAATATTTTTCTGCATACTTCATCCTGCTATCACTTTAAAAATAAAGAGGAAAAGAAAAGGCTACTGCATTTGTTGTTCATTGATTAACCAGTAATGTTATGTATAAATAATGTATCTGACAGTATGGCAGCCCACTTGGGACATTATGCCATTTACTACAAAATAGGATGCAACATACAACTGAGCAGTGAGAACAAATTAAACATCTTTCCTTGGTAACTTTAGCATTTTTATTAGGTGATAAACATCACAGTGAGAGGAAAGCAGATGTAGTTATTTCAGTAATATTAAACTTAATCGAAAGCTAACTTGACATATAGCATAATACTTTTGCATTATAAAATTTTGTCCAATAGCAATAGAAACCAAAATTTCCAAGGTCATTATGAGATAATATCTGTATAAATTAATGGCTACCTTGTGTAAAATCTCATCTATAGCTACTGGATTGTATTATTAATATTGATGAAAAATTTTAAACATAAATCTAATGTCTTATAAGCATGAAAAATCCCCAAATATTTTTAATGTTGTATTATTTTTGCCTTAACAAATGTGTTCTATAGGGTTATTTGACTATGTGTGAATTTCCTTCCTCCGGGGCTGTGTTAATGTAATCTCAAAACTCTTCTAGAAGCATCCAAATAGTGAATAAAGTTAAGAGCAGTAATGTAATTAGCACTCAACATCCATCTTCCCTCCCTTCTCATTTTACTCCATCATTTACTCATGAGAATACAGAGATGAAATGCCCCTGTCCTTAAAGGAATTAACAATTGAGTAATTGAGAAAAACTATTAAAGTCCATTTAATATACAGGATGAATTGTTGTAACACATCCTTTTTTCCTTTCATTCAAAAATATTTATTGTGTCTTTACCATGTGTCAGGCACTGTCCTAGGATCTTTAGTGAACAAAACAAAGATTCTGCCCCATATCATTATTATATTCTAATGGGGGGAAATCATCCGCAAACAACAAACATTGTAAATACATAATTTGTGTTGCATGCTACAAGGTGAAAAGTGCTATAAAAGGGTGGGGGAGTAGATGAAAGTATAGAGAATGGTAGTCAGATGAGTGGTTGTCAGTGTAGGCCTTATAAATAAGAGGAGCAAAGGTTAAAGGTGAAAGCAGGTTAACTTCAGCTGGGAGAGTAGTAAATAAGAGGGAGCAACCAGTAAAATGCTCCTAAATTGGGACTCTGCCTGGCATACTCAGGAACTTCAAGCAAGTCGGTATATCTGGGATAGACAGAGTAAGGGAGGTCAGAGAAGAATTCGACAGGAACTGGGGTGCTAGATCATGTAGGTGTCATGGGCTACTGTAAGGAATTTGGCCTTTGTAAAAAAAAAAAAGGGGGGGGGGGTGGGAGGAAAGGCCGTCATTGGAGGATGGTAAGCATGAGATTGACATGACCTGACTTATGTTTTATAGGATCACTCTGCCTTCTGTACTGGGAATTCACCATAGAAGATCAAGGGTAAAAGAAATGAGACCAAATAGGAGACTATTTAAGCAAATCAGGCAAGAAATGATGGTGGCTCACATCAGGATGGTATCAATGGAAAAAGTGACTTAATTCCAGAAATATTTTAAAGATAGACCCAAAGATTCCTGGGAAGGAAGGCATTGGGTATGAGAATGGAAGGATAATTCCAAGGTTTTGGGTCTGAGGTAAAACAAACAGAATTGCCACCACTTGGGATGGATTAAGCTGCTGAAGGAACAGATTTGGGATAAGAAGCAATCAAGAGTTCCAAACTGGACTTGTTGAGTTTAAAATGTTTATCATATAAAGCAGTGGAAATGTCAAGGAGGCAGTTGAATTTAATAGCATAGGGGAAGGTATGGAATGGAAGTAGAAATTTGGAAATATTCAACATCTAGATGGAATTTAAAACCATGAAATTGGAGATACCAAAGGAATGTGTATAGATGAAGAAGAGATATGTCCAAATACCTGTGCTCCACGATTAAGTGGTCTGGGAGGAAGAACCAGCAAAGAAGGCTGAGAAGGCAGAGGACCAGCAGAGTAGAAAGAAGACCAGTTCAGTGTACAAAAAAATCTAAGACAAGAAAGTATATCAAGAAAAAAGAGTGATCAATTGTTTCAAATGCCTCTAACAGTTCAGGGAGATGAGAGCTGAGAATTGACCCTTAGGTTTAGCAATGTGGCTTTTGACCAGAGCAGCTTTAGTAGATGCAAGTCAGATTAGAATGAGTTTAAGGCAGAATGGGAGCAGACAGTTGAGAGAAAATAAAAACAGATGACTTTTTCCAAAGAGTCTCGCCTCAAGTGGAGCAAAGACACAAGGTGGCTGCTGAGGGCAGGCAAGATGAAGAGAACAGTATAATCGTACAATAAGAGATTACATCAGGATGTTTACTTGCTGATGAGAATGATCAAGTAGAGAATGAAACATAAAGAGATAAAGAGAGGTGATAAAGATAAAGGGAGGGAGGACTCCCAGGGTGTTATTCTGGACAAGGGAAGAAGAGGTTGGATGTAGGCATAAACTGCGGGGCTTGCTGTAGATAGAAGCAGAGACAGTTGGGTCTGTGGTAAGAAGCAGGAAGCAGATGTGGGTGCAGATACTGGTGGGTGGTCAATGTTGTAAAGTCTAAGAAGGTTTCCTTCCTATTGCTTCCATTTTCTCAGAAAAATAGGAAACTATGGGCATAGATTCTAGCCCTAACTATGGATGCTTTCCAAAGCACTTGACCTAAGGATTTAAAACAGTCTACTGGGGCTGGTCACGGATGTTAACAGCTAGAGAGAACATGCCTACAGAATGATAGTAACCTAGATTTGCATAGGATTTTGTATTCACAAAATACTTTAAAAAAAATTTATTTATTTATTTATTTATTTATTTATTTATTTATTTTACAGAGAGAGAAAGAGCGCAAGCAGGGGGAGGGACAGGCAGAGGGAGAGGGAGAAGCAAGCTCCCTGCTGAGCAAGGAGCCTGATGTGGGGCTAGATCTCAAGACCCTGGCATCACGACCTGAGCTGAAGGCAGACACTTAATCGACTGAGCCACCCAGGCACCCCACAAAAGACTTTTATATCCATTTTATCATTTACTCTCCACAACAGAAAAAAGTTATCAATGCTCCCATATTATAGAAGAAGACATTGAGCTTTAAGGAAAAAAATTCATTTGTTAGTAAGTAGGCCTCTGGAATCTGACCTTCTGGAAGGAATTCTTCCTAAAATACGTATTAAAGTTTTTTTTTTAGGTGGTAGTCAACCATACTCTTGTTTACCAGACAAGGTAATTCGGTATTCTGATAAAAACAGAACAAGTGTTACAAAATGGGAGGATATTTATTATTATTCATCATTATTATTACTATCTTACTAATAATTATTTCCTTGCCCAATATACTTCTGACAGATCTTAGGAATTTTATTTCTCAGCAAAAGAAATGACAATCGTAAAAATGGCCATGGGGAGGCATTTTAAAGGTCTCTCCAGGAGATACCACGGAGCAATTAAATTCAAAAGTACAGGCTCTAAGGACTGAGAGAAAGCTGAGGAAGTGCCAGGGAAAAATAAAAAAATAAAGCCTGAGAAAGTGGCAAGGATGTGACTCATGTTCCTCCTGACTCTCTTTTGATTCAGTCATGATGATGAAACAGAGCATTTTTCAACTTTTCCTTCCGTTCCATTCCAGAACACCTTCTCCTTAAAGAAGAGAATGATAGCCACAACAATTTAGGGTGTAAATATTGATAACACAATCCTCACCAATAGGTGATAGGAAACAATTTAATAAATTTAATTCAGGACATCAGGGCAGTAAATAGTAACTAATGAGGCAGTGACTGGTGGTAACTGATCCCAGTCCCATCTAGGATTTTCTTTTCTATTAGCAATCCCCAAATACTGAGCATTCCCATTAGTGTAATGTTCCACAGGTTGTAAAGTGCATTCATACCCATTATCTCATTTCATTTTCCCTATAGGATGGTGAGTAACCACCAGTTTAATTGGTTAGATCCCCAGTTAGGATAGTTGGATGAGTACAGAAACTTACATCTATCCTGTTCATCAACACGCTGCTAGCACAAAGCCTGGGGTAGGGAGAGTTTCATCTGATAGTGAGAACAAGTAAACAGGCAAGTATCCTCCCCATTTCACAGATAACAAAACTAACAAAGCTTTATAACTGGTAAGTGGCAGTTTGAAGTAAGACCTACGAGTCTTAATCTAGTGTTATTTTCACATGTAGTGAGAATCAGCATCCCTAAGCCTCATATTTTCTGCAGAAGACTGCAAGATTGTGAGAAAGCAATAAGGAGAGAAGATATTCTTGGTTTACACTGTATTTAGAAATAAGGTAATGTGATGGGTTATGGTATCATACTATACATTACACGATTATACTCCCTCCTATGCTTCTTAAATGTATTTAAATAGATCTTTTTTTTTTTCTAGCAAAATGTGTATGTGTACACTGAGGGAAGAGTTAAATGGTTTATTACCCTTGGAAATTGTATGTATAGGTATGATGCTTTGAGAAATCATTTTATACAATTGACATAGTCTAAAGGAATCTTTTAAAACTTTTGTTTAATCTCACAAAACTAATAGGTATTTCTTTTGTTGATTAAAGTATAGAATAGTTTTGTACTAACTCTTCTTTAGATGCTTTTAAAAAGTGTGTTTATCCACGTTGGCCAGTGTGTGGAGAAAAGGGAACCCTCTTGCACTGTTGGTAGGAATGCAAACTGGTACAACCACTCTGGAAAACAGTATGGAGGTCTCTCCAAAAGTTAAAAATAGAAGTACCCTATTGCCCAGCAATTGCACTGTTAAATGTTTATCCAAAGGTTACAAAAATAGTGATTCAAAGGGGCACATGCATCCCAATGTTTGTAGCAGCAATGTCCACAATAGCCAAAATATGGAAAGAGCCCAGATGTGCATCAACAGAAGATATGATATATCTTTATTCTTCTATATTAGAATAAAGAAGATATGATATATATATATATATGTATATATATATGGGTATGTATATATATGTATATAATGGAATATTACTCAACCATCAAAAAGAACAAAATCGGGGATCCCTGGGTGGTGCAGCGGTTTAGCGCCTGCCTTTGGCCCAGGGTGCGATCCTGGAGACCCGGGATCAAGTCCCACGTCGGGCTCCCGGTGCATGGAGCCTACTTTTCCCTCTGCCTATGTCTCTGCCTCTCTCTCTCTCTCTCTCTGCGACTATCATACATAAATAAAAATTTAAAAAATATATTAAAAAAAAAACAAAATCTCACTATTTGGAGCAACTTGGATAGAACTAAAGGGTATTATGCTAAGTGAAATAAGTCAAAGAAAGACAAATACCATATTATTTCAATCATATGTGGAATTTGAGATACAAAGCAGATGATTATTAGAGAAGGGAAGGGGAAAGAAAATAAGAGGAAAACAGAGAAGGAGGCAAACCATAAGAGACTCTTAACTGTAGGAGACAAACTGAGGGTTACTGAAGGGGCAGTGGGTGGCAGGATGGGATAGCTGGGTGATGGCCATTAGGAGGGCACTTAATGTAACGAGCACTGGGTATTATATGAAACTGATGAATCACTAAATTCTATCCCTGAAACTAATAATACATTGTATGTTAACTAAATTGAATTTAACTAAAAATTTAAATAAATAAATAAATTATATCCCCTATATCTATAAAATTAAAAATAAGGAAATAGATGTAAAATATGTTTATCATTTTGTATGTTACCTTAGGATAAAAAAGCCAGCTAGTATCTAAAAGAAAGAATAATAATAATAAAAATATGTGAATTGTACTTATGTTTGTACTACTATTGACAAAGGTAAATCCTTGTTAATGTTTCCCACTGGAATATTTTGGGTATTGTGGACATTGCTGCTATAAACATTGGGATGCATGTGCCCCTTTGAATCACTAGTTTTGCATCCTTTGGATAAATATCTAGTAGTGCAATTGCTGGACACTAGGGTAGTTCTATTTTTAACTTTTGAAGATTAAGATCCTGATTGGGACTAATTACTAGCTAAGGTATATTGGACCCATGGAATTGAAATCTTTATGTTAAACACTCTTCTCAGGATAGAGATGTTCATGTTGGCAGTGTAACATTCTTTTTAAGGAACAGCTTGTCATCATTTTTACAGCTTTCCAGCTTGCATTCGCTGATCAATAATTGATCAGTTGCTGATACTGGGCAACACTTAAAAGGGCCCCCACATGTGTGTGTCATCCACATGGCCAATGTGACTTCTCCATATCAAGTTGTAGTTTCACAGCGTACCACTTGGTGGCAGATACAGTAAAAGTCATGCAAAGGGAGAAGCAAATCCAAAAGCACACAGCAGCCTTGTTGGAAATATGGAGTCCCCACACCTGTGGAGCTCTACAGCTTTCACTGTGGGGATTCAGAATTAATATGCCACCCAGAACACTGTGGGCCTGATGGGATAGGGGAGCAAGGCAGTGCCAGGAGGACCGGGAGGGAAGCAGAAAAGGGAGGAAGAAAAGGTGATGGAATTGGGAAGAATAGGTCTTGGATTTAGCCAGGGGTCATGGTATGAGATTCACAGTGAAATTATAACACTGGGCATCATCCTGTGTGCTGTTATGTGTTATGATGGAGCATCTGTACATAGACAGGAGAAATAATTTAGCCTCTAAATATCTCTTTATAGAGCTTTCTCTCTGTATATAGTACTTCTCTTTCTCTATATCATATATATATGTAAAATACATAATGCATATATTATATATATATTATATATATAACAACGAATTACCACAAACTGGATAACCTAAAATAACAGAAATGTATATATGCTGTCACAGTTCTGAAAGCCAAAAATCCCCAATCAAGGTTTCCGCAGCATTGTTTTCTTCTGGAGTATCTGAGGGACAATCGATTACCTGCTTCTCTTCTGACTTCTGGTGGCTGCCAGCAGTCCTCAGGGACCTTGGCTTATAGGGACATCACTCCAGTCTCTAACTCTGTCTTCATATAAGCTTCTTCTTTCCACATCTCTCTGTGTCAGATTTCCCTCTTTCTCTTGTAAGGACACACGTCATTGGATTTAGGGCCCACCCTAAATCCTGAATGATCTCAAGATGTTTAACTTAATTACATCTGCAATTTTCCCAAATAAGGTCACATTCACAGATTCCAAGTCAAGGGCCACAGTTCAACCCATAACTCAACACACACACACACACACACACACACACACACACACACGAAATCATGTACATACTATATACAATGTATATACTAATAGCACATATACATACATATATATATAACATGTATACTTATGTATGCAAAAAAGATGGTTATACCTTTTTTATAAAGGATATTATAAATAGGTTTTACATGTTTTTAAAACAGTTTGTAACATATCATATCATAAAATTATTTTCGTGGCTAGATGTATTTACAGAGCTGCTTCATAAGTGAGAAAGTCTCTATTCCTTAAAGACTTTAATAGTCTTTGTTTTGTTGTTTCTCATGCCATTAGAATAACTTATACTCACTAAGATTAGAGAAAAATGAAATGGACATAAAAATATTTGAACTTGAGATTGTCTTATTTATTTAAGAGTCTTAAAAAAAATTTCCCCTATTCAGTTGTCAAAGGCAGCCTTGAAGATGTCCCCAAACTCCTTCTTCCTGCGGCCCTTACATGGTGTAATCCTGTCCCCTCGAGTGTGGGCTGGACTCAGTGGCTTACTTGTAACAAACAAAATGCAGCAGAAGATATGGAATGTCACTTCTGAGATTAGGTTTCAAAAAGACAATGGTTTCAGTCTTGCCAGTCTCTGGTGGTTCACACTTGCTCATTTTGGTATAATGCAGCTGCTCTTCAGAGAGCCTCAGCTAGTTAGGAACCAAAACATATCTTCCTCCAATAAGCAAAAGGTAACTCAGGCCCTCCTTCCAACAGCTGAGAGGAATTGAGCCCTCTCAACTCCCACAGGTAGAGCCCTACGAGGGGGATGAAATGGTTGGCCCATGGCTTGTAGCTTTGTGACAGACACTGAGCCAGAGTCGCCTAGCTCAGCCACACCTGACACCTGATTGAGAAGGTATGAGATTACAAATATTTGCAGTTCTAAGCTAAGTGATCTGTAATGTGAACTTTCCCACAATGTGAAGTATTTTAAGCATTTTGAAATTGAATCTTGTTTATTGATCATTTATTGTACTTCTCTGCAACAAGACTGTCTACAAATTTAAATTAATGTTACTTCTTAATTTTTGTGACCAGCTCTCAATATTTAAAATTATTTTGGATTGGATTAGCATTGTTTTTTGTATAATTACCCAAAACTATAAATTATATATCCTTAGAGGTAATTATTAAATACTCAAGGAAAATTTTTATTGAAAATGCAGCTCTTAAAGAGGAGAATGGTGCTATTTCTCCTACCCTTGGGTAACTATTGGTTTTAGAATGTGATAGTTTTCAAAATTAATTTCATTCCAATCTTTTATTTTTATAATTAAAAGCATGGTAAACTTTGTTTACTTATTCATGCATATAAAGAGGTAGATGGAAGTGGATGTTTTGCTAAAATAGTGTCCAGGGCCAGATAAATAATTTGTTGGGTCCAGTGCAAAAACAAAAATGTGGGCCCCTTGTTCAGAAAGGAGGAATAAAGTGATGTTACAGTTAGTAAAATACAAAGCTTTTTAATTTACTCCACAGACTCTCTCTTAACATATCATGAAGTTTTTTTTTATTTGCTACTTAGTGTCACTCTAAGAAAAGACAAATTAAAATCTTAAATTATTAGCCTGAATTTCACCATTAATCTTTATATTATGCAATGACAGTTTTGCATGCAAATATAAAAACATTTTATTTGTATGCCAAATCAATGAAATTATAGCTTATCTTTTGCAGCTCATATATACACATGTATTTTATTCTTACCAGAATGGTAGAAAAACTGCACAAATCACCTCAACTGTTTTTGTTTTCCTGCTTTGTTTTAATGTGCACACCTTTTCTACCATTGGCTTACAACTGAATAAGGAAAGACTGAAAGGAAAGGCTACAAGTTGCCCTGTCTTTCCATTTCCTTCAATGCCATCACGTTCAGCATAAGCAACTGATCAATAGAAGGAAATAACACAAATAAGAAAATATATGATAGGGTCCCAATTTTGTTAGATTGTCTTTTCATCACCTCCCTTCTGCATCTGATGCAAGGTCTGATTCAAGTGGAAGGAGTGGCCTTCTAGAGACATCAATGCCGTCATCGACTCAGTTGTTGATGCAACACACTTAGAATGTAGTTGCTTTAAGTTTTGCTGAACTCCCAGGCATCAAGGGCTCCCCAGAATTCAGTGTTGATGGGACACCACAAACTCTGTGAAGAGGGGCCAGCAAGAAATGGTAGACACACATATTAAGTGAGGGTATCCTTTGCTCATTGTCATGCTTCATTGTCCCATCAGACTTCACTCGCAAAACACAAGTTCAAAGATTAAATTGCTTAAATGTTCAAGATATTAACAGCAGAGACAATAAACCAAGCACAAGGCCCTCTGACCATAGGGTCTGATGCAATAGTGAGGTTTTATACCCATGAAGCTGACCTTGGTTATATTACACGATTCTTTAAAATCATCCTGAGGTGCATTGCAAACTATTACACAGTGGCTCTCATTGATATTTCAAATGATTTTCAGCTGACTATACTACAAAATCCTTCTTAGATTTGTTCAAAGCCAAGAATTGGGCTCTATTTGTCTTGCAAAGTCTTTACCACAATGGTCATTAAAGCCATTTTCTTTCTGGAAGTGCATGTGTGTGTATGCAAGAGCCCACGCACGCACACACACATGCCCACACACACACACACACACACAGTAGTCCTCGTAGTCCATTTGTTTGGCTCCCTGAGGGTTTCACACCTGGGGGTAATGCACCTTAATTAGATTCAAGATCAGTGCCATCTATGCCTAACTTTATGAAGCTAGCTGAGGGGAATGCTGAAAGGGGAAATCCAAAAGAGAAATCAGCCCCCTTCATAGGCATTTCTCAGGCAAATCCACTGTAGAAAAGAGAATGTATACAAGTTGAGGCTGTGAAAATTGATACCCTTGAAACTATCTACAGCTTCACCCTTAAAAAGTCTTTGTACTATCTCAGGATAATGCAGCTCTTCAGAAGCAACTTGGTTAGGGAAGCTAAAACAAATTCACAAATCATAAAACGCCCATAAAATAGTTAAGAAAATTTAAGTTGTACCAAAAGCTTCTGATATTAACTGGAAAGCTTAGGTATAATAAATCCTCCCTGGAGAAGCTAGATTTGTTTATTGAGATGAGAAATGATACAGATTCTTGGATTTTGTAGTCCATAACAACTCCAGTGAGTGTGATTAAGGAAGCTAAATAGGTACTGAATTCTCAGAAGTGAAATTTTTATTTTTCCTGGCTTAATAATGTAAATGTGTTTCCTTTATCTTTTAGATTCAGGTTGTTTGTTGATTGAACCTGTTCTTTATATAGAACATCTAATTTAAAAATTCAAATGTTTTATGGTAAAAATCTTCCTGCTTTTAGAATTATGAAAGCTACATATTCACTGATAGGTATTCTTGATCCTTTATCTATCTTTGTTTTACCCTGTGGCCAAGATCTCCCATAGATGAGCTTAACGTGTAATCTGTCCTATATTGAAAAGGGCTATCATTTGCTATTCTTCTGAAATATGTATATATATATATATATATATATGCATAAATCTGTATATTTATATAAATGTAAAGCTTATATTAAGTTTTTTTTTTAATTTCATTCCAGTATTCTCTTTGATAAGTTACAAATCTAGATTTCTCAAGATGCTATTCTATATAAGAATAAGTGAACTTCAGACTCCATGATCCACAATTTATCACAGAGCCCAACCTTTAATCAACTAAGTAAGACTGAGCAGTTACTACATGTCGGGTGCCTTACAAAGCACTTCGGGAGTGGTAACTGAATGTGCAGCTTGGATTGTAGAGAGCCAAAATGACTTAATAATGTTTGTAACTTTTATGACCTTCTTTTGCTCTTTGAATCAGTGAGCAAGTTAGCTGTAGATGCCCTTGGTAGAGGGATAGTTTGTTGCTCACACAAAATCTCCATATTAATATCCCTCAAATGACAAAGTCTTCTGGCATGATCGCTTGAGAGATAAAAAAAAATGATTTCCAATGAGAAAACAACAATGTGTTTTAGATTCTATTCTTTGTACCTTACTAACTTCATTCTATTTTTGGATCCATTATCTACATACCACCCTGATATTGAGAAATAGGAGGGAAAGTATTCCTTTCTACATTGATGAAACGGTTTGATTGTCATGTACTAGAAATGACCTCAACACATAATTGATTCTGCCTTTTAATTATTGTCAGAAATAGTGGCATAGGATCAACTATTCAAAACTCAAATCATAAGTTTTGGCAGATGTCCTCCAGCCATAACTGGCTTATATCCAACACTTCTGTGTAACAGGTCAAATCATTCAGTTATCTATGGCTACATTTTGCCAATTAATCTATCTTGAAGGTTCACCAGGAGTTACATTGTTTAAAACGAGATATATTTTATAGATACTTTATGTGAGATGTTTTATGGTCATGGTGGGAGGCAGAGGGGGGAGAATTATCAGCTACCATTTTGGAAATCACCTGGGCTATCTGTCTATTTGTTGAAGCAGAGGCAGAAACATTTTTCAAAGAAATCTCTATCCTTCTCACAGTCACTCCTTTGGCTCACCTCCAAACAAAGGTGGTCTGACTAGTTTTGAGAAATATATTTCAGGTCTATCCTCTGTTAGTCAAGAGTCAAGTATATAACTCCACTTTTAAACTGCAACATAGAATTCTCATATTTTCCTTTTTTTTTTTTTTTTTTTTTTTTTTAGTCAAACAATATTAACCTTGAACTCTCTGGTGTCCAAACCTTCTCAAAGATTCATTTCAAGAAATAATATTCATGAAAGATATATGATCTACAGATTATTGCAGGTATTCTAAATTTTATCCTGGGGTCAGTCCAGCTACATATTTATAACACATTGTTTTGAGTTAATAAAGATTGCTCTTACTGCATTTTCTCAAGACAATGGTACTGACATCATTAGGGCACATAATAAGAAGTATATTAAGAAGCAACAATTATTAGCAGGACTAACCCTAGAGATATTGAAGACATTTTTACTTTTATCACACCTAAAGGAGATCACAACAATGCACTGTGTTTACTTTACAAGAATTGTGTTTCCCTTACAGGAACTGTGATCAAATTTTCCTCTTTGTTTTGGGCATCAGTTCATCTCTACCAACTAGACTTGGGGTGTATACTCATGTATACTAACGTTGGTTCTGGCCTTATTTTCTTTTCTTCACATTTATTTATTTTTTTTACTCTATTTCTTCCTCTCTCTGTTTTTTTTTTTTTTTTCTTGACTCAATTTCAATTTTTTTGGAAGATTAGAGTTTAATGATGGAATAAATCCAGAACACCCTCCTCTCCCCTCCCCCTCTTTAAGAAAACAGGGTAAAAACCAGACACTCTGCCTCATTAGAAAACAGGAAGTGAAGAAGTCAGAGCTGTGATGGTTGCTAGCAGCACATCTCCTGGATTTCCACAGGAGAGAAATGGCAGCTTTTGGACAAAGTGAAGAATAAGACAAGTTCTTTGCTCCTTTGTACTGAAATAAATGTGCAAGATGAGGCATGCTGTGGTCACCATGAAAGTGCCAAGGTCATCCAGGGCACCCAATCTATGCTACCTTGAAGAGCTGCCATGATTCTCTTCTCTCCACCACACTGGACTCTCTCCACCAGGAGTCTGCTGGAGGACCTTTCTGGATTAGTCTGACATTGATAGAAATCCTTTCTGGACTGACCGTGTGCTAATTCTGTGGAGGGACAAACAGTGCCCCCCAGATTTTCCCAGACTGTGGCTCTATGAGCTGGACACAGTCAAGCTCTACCTAAACTATGAGAAATGAACAATTTGGTTCAGGGAGCTAGTAATGTGATGCTCATTATCTCTTACCACCTCACGAAGATTTGGGTTCAGGGGAGGTTTGGGGTGAAATTATCTGTGAATGAAAGACCAACCTAACTCCAATATCTGCTGCAACACATGTGTTTCTATATGGTTGAATCTGAGCCCTCCTGTCTTTTTTTATCCTATTCTGTCTCGTGTGTTATAGTAATCTGAATATTTAAGTAGTGTAAACTTTAAGTAAAAGATTTGCATAATGTAGAAGAAATAAACAAAAGAGTTCAAGATTTCAGAAATGATGTCATTTACTCTGTGATCAAATTCCCAAATGTAGACTCTCATAGGATTGAGTTACCAACAAAGAGTAGAGCTAAAGGTCTTTAGAGAGTCAAGAAATGATTAGGCCATGGCCTTAGCTTTGTGATGCAGATATTTAAATTGCTCAAAATGGTAACAACAGGTAGAGTAGAGAGAAACAGGATGAGTTAACAATCTCAGTGTTTGAAGACCATGGCTCATCACTGAGTGCCTAGAAAGTCCATACTTGGGAGAATGAGAAGATTGTGAAGACGAGTCATCCATGACATGTACAACAAGATGAAAAAGTATTTTGAGGAAAGATATTTAGGATATAGGAGTTGCTGTAAATAATAAGTATAGGTGAGGAAGAGCATATTAAAATGGAGGGAGAGGGATCCCTGGGTGGCGCAGCGGTTTAGTTCCTGCCTTTGGCCCAGGGCGCGATCCTGGAGACCCGGGATCGAATCCCACATCGGGCTCCCGGTGCATGGAGCCTGCTCCTCCCTCTGCCTGTGTCTCTGCCTCTCTCTCTCTCTCTCTCTGTGTCTATCATAAATAAATAAAAATTTAAAAAAAATTTAAAATGGAGGGAGAGTTGGGAAAAAGATTATGCTTGTGTGTGGAAGATTTGGGGGGTCCTAAATTTATGCATAAATTAGATGATAAGGGTAGAAGGTCTGGACCCAGAAAACTAGTGTCTGGTTCCAAAGGCACCAGTCCAAGTGGTACCAGGACCTGGTTCTGATAGGCCACTATCTTGAGTCTTGACCAATATCAGTTTGGCATATCCAAACTTCTATTTCTACTTGATCTGTGCTTACAAATGCAGAAGCATATATGTTACTTTCATCAACTCCCTAAGCCTCTCATTCTCTCCCATAAATTCACAAGCCTTCAGTCAAAATCAAGAAGGAAAATTCAGCCTGTGATGAATGCAAAACTTGCAATAGCAAAATATTTATGATAACAATTTTGTGTGTATCCATACAGTGCCTTTTACTCAGTCAGATCCAACCCTACATCCTGTAGACCGTGCCAGCAAGAGGGAGCTCTGCATATCCTCCGGTCTTGTTTTTGGCCAGTGCTAAGCCCTCTTGGCCTTATTCTTGCTCTACTCCTTACCTTTCAACTCCGCTCCTGAGTTTGTCTGGCTCCTGACCTTTTAGATTTCATCTTCCCCTCCAGACTCGAAATTAATTCCTTAGAGCTGATGACAGATTTCATGTGTTTAGTATGATCTTTTGTGTTTCCATCTCAAATATGATTTTATGCTGATCATTGTCAACATGTGCTTCTGAACACATACACACCAGATAGCTACCCTCCAGATCAGTTCTGCCGTGGGGCATTCACCCAGGTCAGAGTGAAACACTTCATCATCTTGAAGGTTTGATAAACAACTCTCCCATCCCTAATCAAATCCTTCATGTTTAACATTATATCCTCTAAGTGATGATCCTGCAATCTGAGAGTGCAACCTACCCCAATGTGTCATTAATTCAAATGTGCAAGTGGAATTTCTCCTAAGGGTTAAATGTATACTTTAATTTGATCTTCTCTAGATCTTGTCATAAACATGTTAAAAAATTTCTATTAAGTGGCAAGAGAACAAGTCATGTAGTAGTACACAGAACCTCTAGGGCTATTAAACCTTTCAGGAGGAGAGCCACCCCCTCCACATGCTTGGTGGGTTTTTTGTTTTACTTGTTTCACCATCTGCCATATTAGAGGAAGGTAAGTAGATGGAGAGTAGAAATAATAAGAAAAGACACATGACCAGAAATCAATAACATTGTTAAAATAGGTGCTGTACTCTTGCAAACACCATGTTTGTGAGTTTGAAAGTGGAGGAGTCTTTACAATAGTAACAATTACATTGCTAACATGCCTTTAACATTTTATACAAATAACAAATCAGTGTTATGATTTGAGAACAGAGACTGAAACATTTAAATAAACTGCTTAAATCACACAATCTACTAATAGTAGCCATAGGTTATCCTGCATTTGCCAGTCTAAGACTTAACTGCATTCACTCACCTAATTGGCACAACATTTCTCTGAGGTACACACTTAGGGCTCCTTATTCATCTGTAGATAAGTGGAGGAACAGAGAAGTTAAGTCACTCACTCATAACACACAGGTAATAAATAATAGTGCAGGGCTCCAATTCGGGAAGTTTCACTCGGAGGCCACACTTTAATCCTTCTACCCAGCTGCCTGTTCAAGAGCCCACAAGAGTCAGATACCTTCCAACGCCAACCTCCTGCTCCTTCTAGCAAACGTGAGACATTAATAGCAGTACATCTGTTTATATTTCTCCTTGGAGGGAAGCCCCACTATGAACTGAGAAAGGAAGGTGCCTTGTTGGTACTCAGATAAAATGCAGAAAAGAGTGAAAAATGACTACTAATAAAATTTAATCCCAGGAAATGCCAGTTGCCTGCTCTAAGTGTGTGTAACTCCTCCGTATCATTGAAAGATAAACACATAGCCTTCACAGGAAGCTATTTGGTTTGGGTAGCAATGATTCTTGACATTCAGGAAACTTGCTGTGCATACAGAAACATAAAAAGCTTCTATTGTATTTCTCAGTGGTGCTAAAATGTTGCATAAATAAATATTTCACTTTGTTTCCTTCTTAGTAAAATTATCTTTCTCTGCTTTGATAGATTTTCTGGTATTTAGGGCAACCTGTCCTAACCTCTGTTAGAAGAAAATAAGAAGTACTCCCTATATGCAAGATAAGACAAATCTAATAGTTGTGTTTGCAAACATCAAATAGCAGTGGGCTCAAGAAGTGTGATATAAAGCTATCAATTAATTTTGTTGTAACTGTATGCACCTGTGAACAACTGCTTAATTAAAGAGGCAAACAGAAATCTCTCACAATAATACCTCACATTACTTGCACTTATGTGACTGTCAATTAGCTGGAGTGGATAAACACAATTGGAAGCATGCCATGTGGACTTCTGGTAAAGGAAGAAAAAAGATATAACCAGGAGATATGTGAATAGAGAAAGGAGGACCCATAGACAAATATGGACAATTCTCTGTGGGAGAAATATCCGTTCCAATAAAGGAAATAAAAGTAGATGCTTTATACTGAAAGAACCAAACTCCCTCAATCACTGGAACAAAGAAAATGAAGCTTTCATACACAAATATACATCAAAAGGAAAAAGAGCCAGAGCATCTGGGCTGCTTGTGAACACAAGCATAGCGCTGGTGTTTTATTTCTATATAAAAGAAAGCAAGACGAATCTCTAGGCTACTTGTCTCCCAAGATAATAATATTCTACCTCAAGGTCTCTCCTCACAATTTTACTTTGTCCACAATTCTTTAGTCTTTCAAAAAACAACTTTGGCAAAGGGTTTGGGAGAGAAGCTTAAAACTTTCGAGAGAGTATGTCAAGGTTCCCTCTGGAAAAAGAGATGGATTGTACAAGTTGGAAATTTCCAGTTGTCAGCTCCGGCTCTCCAGTGATTTATTTTGCTAATTGAGGGGAAAGGACTACGGAGTTATGAGATTGAAAATTGAACAGGCAACATTTGAATTATGATGAAATTATAGCCTACCACTAAAAGCCTCCTTCAACCTTTGTCATCAAAGAGGGTAGTGAAGTTGTCACTGCTTTTATCCACTAGTGAGGCAAGTTTTAGTGATTTCTCAGAACCCAAACATTTGCTGTATCACTAGAGAACAATCAAGACAGCCCTCTGAACCGATAAAGGGCCAGGAGCCCCTTGAGGGTTGGGGTTGCAGCATACCCTGGGTTTTGTGAAAGTCCGATGGAGTGGATGGCACTCAGTTTAAACGAACTTGAATGAAAATGACACTTAAAAAAAAAACAAAAACTGTCCTATCCCTACCCATCTAGTTCTTGAGTTTTTGAAGCAAGGAATAGGTCACATTTTATGAATAAAAACACAAAAATGGAACTGAAAGAAAGCCAGACTCACTTAACATAGTGGTTTGCTGCTAAGTCCTTGCTTGTCCTGAGAAATAAATCTAGAAGAGAAAACATTTGAGCATTTACAGGTGGGGTCCATGTGTAAGCTAGAGATGCTCATATCACTATATACTTTTCCTGACTTATAAAAGTACATTTCTTTGTCTTTTCTTTCACCTGTTTTCCTCACCTCTCACTCCCTGCCTCAGGCAACCAACAGTCTGTTCTCTATATCCATAAGCTTGTTTGTTTTTCATCTTTTTCTGTCTGACTTTTTTCACTTAGCCTAATACCCTCAAGATTTATCCATGTTCTCACAACTGGCAAGATTTCCTTCTTTTTAGTGGTTGAATAATGTTCCATTGTGCATATATATCTCTCTCTATATGAAATATGTATGTAGCATATATCACATCTTCTTTATCCATTCATCCACTGATGGACATTTAGGTTGTTTCCATAACTTGGTAATTGTGAATAATGCTGCAATAAACATTTTTTTATTTTTAAATTTTTAGTTTTAATTTTTAATTTTTAAAGGAATCTTCATCCTGTTTTCCACAGTGGCTACACCACGTTTGCATTCTCACCAGCAGTGCACAAGTGTTTCCTTTTCTCCACATCCTCACCAACACTTGTTGTTTCTTCTCTTTTTGATAATAACCATTCTAACAGGTGTGAAATAGTATCTTATTAAGATTTGGACTTGCATTTCCCTGAAGATGAATGATGTTGAGCGTCTTTTTGTGTGTCTATTGGCCATCTGTTGTCTTTGGAAAAAAATGTCTATTCAGGTCCTCTGCCCATTTTTTAATCACATTTTTGTTTTCTTTGCTATTGAGTTGTTTGCTCCTTTTTATTAATTTGGATATTAATTTGGATATTAACCCCTTTAGATAGTTGGATATTAACCACTTATTAGACATGACTTGCAAATATTTTCCATTCAGTAGATTGCCTTTTTTTGTTGTTGATGATAAAAGGTATGTTTCTAAGGCAAACACAAAGTAGTCTCTCAAAATAATGCCTCAAATTACTTGCGATTATGTATCTGTGATAATATGTGTCAAATCTGGTTCATTATCTGTTTTTATAAATAAAGTTGTGTTGGAATACAGCATGCAAATTTGTTCATGTATTGTCTCTGGCTGACTTCACACACAATGGCAGAGCTCAGCCGTTGTAGTGGAGACAATATGGCCTAGAAATCCTGTCATATTTATTATCAGGCCTGATGCAGAAAAAGTCTGGTGACCCCTGATTTAGTTGATATGATTGTATTCTTTTTTAAAATGCTTACCAACTATCAGGTACTATGATGTGTCTCATTATCTTGTTTACATGCTTTATCTCGTTAAATTGAGCCAACAAATATATGCAGTTAATTTGATTTTTATCTTCATTTTCATAGTTGAAGTTTAGAGAGGTTAAGTAACTGGCCCATTGTTCAGAGGTTAAACCCTCTTAGAAACCCTCTTTGAGGCCGTGCTGCTGGGCTGGTGGGTGAAGATTTTGTTCACTCCTCTTTTATATTCCAATAACACTCTGTAATTACCTGTGAGAAAATTATCACACCATTGCTGATTATTTGCCCTGCTACCTGCCAACTAGACAGGCCTATGTCATCTTCATCTCAATTCCTGAATGTGTCACAGTGACTACAACATTGCAGGTGTCCTAAATTCTTGTTAAATGAGGGAATATACATATTGGTGTATAATGCTGTGTTAGTCCATTTGGGCCATCACAACAAGATACTCTGGATTGGGGGGCTTAAGCAACAGAAATTTATTCTCACCCTCATGATCTGATTTAACTTTAATCCTCTCCTTAAAGGCACTATCTCCAATACAGTTAAGTGGGGGTGGTATTTAGCACTTCAACATATGAATTTTGGGGGATACCATTCAGTTCATAGCAGTTAGTAGGGAAGACATCATTAGTCATCTGATCTCACCTCCATCTCTAATCCCCTTCTGCTCTGTAATCTTTATTATGAAGCTAGAAAAGTTAAAACTTCTAGTAGAGACTAGAGAAGGCCATATGACTTGAGATCTGACAAAGAGGTGACATCGGCTCATTCAGCCCATTTCTCTCCTTCCTTCTTCCTGCCTGGAACAGGGACATGATACCTAGCGGTTCAGCCTTCCCACTATTGTAAGGTCCAAAACCACACACTAACTAAGGAAGAGCTGGCAGGGGCCTGGATTCTCAAAGTCATTGGTAATTTACACATCAGGGTAGGACTGCCGATTTCCAGACTTCTTGGTACATGATGCAATACTTGCTGCCAAATGCAGTCCCAATTGATTTAACTTGGAATAAACAGAATGATTCCACCCTAGTTAGAAGGACCAGCACCAGTTCTACCACTAACAAGTGTTACAAAATTGATAAGCCCTTCATCTCAAAGACGTGGGGCTAGATGACTGATGACTTTCTTCTTGCTCTAAAATTATAAGACTTGATGGTTCATATAGTGAAAAAATCTGCAACAAGCCAGGATTTTCCCAGATAATTCAATATAATATTCTTAATGGAGAAGTTTGCTAGAAAGGTCTATATGAAATAAATATAGTTTAAAAATATTTTAGTTATTCTTGCCTGTAAAACCTTTTTGCCCTGGTGTTTTCCGCTGCAAGAATTATTTTAAATTTGTAATGATTTATTTTCTTAGAGAGAACCAGTAAGGACTGACAAAGAATGACACCGTCTCTCCTGTCCTGCCTATAGATGACTCTGTCCCTGTGACTCCAATTGACCCCTAAATATACTGTTAAGCACATATTTTAAACCTGACAAGATAATCAATAAATCTCATAAATATTGATGTCTTACAGAGGAAATGTATCTTCTCCTCGAGATCAGCATATGGAGTGCAGTACCCCATCCAGTCATTCTTCATAAGTCCTATAGAAAGTCATTGTCACATTATTTTTGCTTTCTTACTATGTCATTATAGAGTGTGTCAAGGATGCCTGTCAGGCACTTGTACCAACAATGTTTTGAAGCCATGACATCATTTTGACACTAATTTCCATTTTTCCATTATTCCATAAGAAGCCCCTAACATCTCCTATTTTATGGCAAGCTTTTTACTGTCTAAGAACTCAGACATCAACTGTGACTATCGTTTCCATGAAAAAAAAATTTAAAAAGACAGGTTGGTTGTTAATTGATGTGCTAAGGATTAGAGTAATCTTTGTATATCCTGGTAATATGATATACAGTGATTGGACTGATCCCCCCCTTTAAGTCTCTGCCTAATGACACCCCCATTTTTCAATTCCTTAATAGCTGCAAGCCTTATGGAAGGAAATCCTTGGCCTTACCAAGTATTTTCATTTTCAGGAATAACTCCAGTGTGAGTGAGATAAAACAGTGGGAGCCAGCGATTTTTCAGAGTACTTTACACTGTCACCCACCCCATCCAAGTCTGTCGCACTTACAGTAAGTGGTTTCACTAAAATCCTTCAGTTTATTGATGCCTCCTTCATCCTTCATTGCATGTTTGCATCTGGCTCTGTTGGGATGGGCTGCATGTAATATAAAGTGCTCTTCACCCAGCGGGGAACCAGGCCTGATTCAAGGCAGTGTGAGCTGTGTACGTCCTTGGAGACCGAAGACATGACAGACTTGTTCTGGTCTTTGAGGAGCATTTCCCTAACTAAATGGGCTCACTGTGCCCAGACAAGTAACAAAATATAACAGTCTACAGTTTGCGAGGGAAAAAATTAGAGGGGTTTAGTTAAAAAAGCAAAGATGAGCTCTAATCCTAACTAGGCTTCTTATTACATAGGAAATGGGATGAGTAAGTATTATAGTCCCAAGAATTAGAGCTGAGTTAGGACATCACAATTTTGTTTTGACAAAATTTAAAAATGCAGGGTGGACCACCTGGATGGCTCAGTGATTGAGCATCTGCCTTTGGCTCAGGTCATACTCCTGAGTCCTGGGATCGAGTCCAGCATCAGGCTCCCCAAAGGGAACCTGCTTCTCCCTCTGCCTATGTCTCTGCCTCTCTCTGTGTCTTTCATGAATAAATAAAATCTTTTAAAAATAATAAAATAAATAAAAATGCAGGGCTTTTTTGATGCTTCAGCATAGCATAGGGGTAAAGTTTATGGACTCTGGAGCTATATTCTCTATACTCACAAATGCCTCTGTCACTTACAAGCTGTGTGACTTTGAGCAAGTTACTTAACGTATCTGAAAGTGGGGATAATTATTGGATCTTACCTCATAAGATTGTTATGAAATTTGAATGAATACAACTAAAGTATTTAAAGTAATACCTGACATAGTAAGTACTTATTCAATAACTGTTAGTTAAAATTAACAAATGGTCATTTTTTTTCATCACTGTTTATGAGCATTTGCTTACTGAGGATAAACTATAAGCACAAATACTCTCAGTGAGCTAAAAAAGAAGTATCTGGTCAAACCTTATCCCTTATAGACTGTGATGGCTTTGTGATATGTCCACTTGGCTTGGTTTAGCCATGGTCTCCAGAATTTTCTTTCTGGTGTGTTTTCAATTAGGGCATACCAAGAGGGACATTTTCTCAGAACTGCGAGAGGATGGAAGGGAAGCAGCAGCCATTTTGTAGTATACACACCCAGTTATTCAGTTATAGGCTAACCCAGGTACCATTAGGGAGGGATTTTGTAGGTATAATTTCAGAGCTCCTGATCAACTGACCATAAATTAATTCAAAGGGCTTGACTCAATTTTATGATCTCTTCACGCTGACATTCTTTCATTATAGTTTTTGACAGAATATTTTATAATTTGTGCTCTATTTTTTATTTTCCTGCATTTGTCCCATCTCTTATGGCTTCCTTTCCTCCAATCCACAATGTTTAAATAAAATAACACCCTTTAAAAGAAGGTTTAAGCTTCCCTGAAATGGAACTCCAAGCTTCCACGCATGCTCCTAGGATTTCATCCCGCTGATGATCTTCCCTTCTTGACTGCCTCTCTGGGAGTCCAAGCTTCATCTTTTGGAGATTCTACACTATTCATGGTCTCATCGATGTGGATGCTCATCCTAGACCTCAGGCTTGGCTTAGTTCTGCATTTTTGTGAGACTATTCCTTATAATAAATACATTTATCTATCTAAGCCAGGTCTTAGTTATTCTGCTTCTCTGATTGAACCTGTACTTACACATAGGTTTACTGGAATGGAATTTTGGCCAAGAATACTACATATTTGAGTCACCTTAAAATTCAAATCCAGTCTTTGACATACCTGAAATATTTAACAGTGTAGGTAACCATTATAAAATCTTATTAAAATGATTATGTCAAGGCAAGATAATTCAGTTGCTATATTAGATATGACTTAAAATACACTATCAGTGGTGAATTATTTGAACACTGGAAATTGTTAGTAAAGAAGCCATGAAACGTGTGATAAGTATAGGAAAATAAAAATTTGAAAATAAATTATGGAATGTTATGTCAAAAATTATGAGGGTTGGGGGCGGGGGTGGCACCTGGGTAGCTCAGTGAGTTAAGCATTTGACTCTTAATTTCAGCTCAGGTCATCTCAGGGTTGTGGGATTGAGCCCCATGTTGGGTTCTGTGCTCATTGGGACATCTGCTTCTTTCTCTCTCTCACTCTGCCCCTTCCCCTGCTCTCTCTCTCTCTCTCTCTAAAATAAACAAATCAATCTTTAAAAAAATATGAGAGTGGGGCAGAATGTGGAAATGGTAAGATTTCAAGAAGTGTCAAGTTTGGATGGAATATAATATAATGCAAAAGCCAAAAAGGCAAATAATAGTAATAATAATAATAATAATAATAATAACCATTTTTAAAGTATAATTAAAAGAGGTAGAACAAAAATGACCAGGGTATATATAACATAGAAACCCTTGTGAGGTCATGAATTCATACTATACAACACTTCTGTATTAAACGAAAGAACCAATTAAATGAAAGGCATCCACACAAGTGTCTTTTCACTGTTTTCTGTAATTCTCTCTCTCTCTCTCTCTCTTTTAATTCAGTCAGATACTACTCTAATATAAATTACTCCCTGGAAACAAGTTAAGCACTTTCAGGAGATGAATTAACTCTCAGTACAGGTTAATAGAATTAAGCATATTAGAGCCTCAGTTTGATCCCTATGACCTTAGAGTCCAAAAGAACTTCAAAGCAAGTAAAACAAGGGGAACAAATATGTGCACCTTCCCCTTTCTGTATATTTTATGTGAGACCTGCTTGCTAGATCTTTTGGGAGGAAGAGAAAATGACACAAGCTGAAAAAAGATTGCTCTAACCGAACTTATAGGGAAGAAAGAGAAAAGGAGAAATGGGTAGAAAAACACAAGGTGGGTAAGCTTTGGAAGGCAGCAATCAAGGACAAGAGCCTGATTTAATAATTATATCTTCTCATTATAACTTCTGACTATAAAGAAATATCACAATATTAGGAACGTTTGGGGAAAATAAATCCCTAGGGCCCCAGGATGCAATTCAGTTATCATTTTCTTGCTTTTGATTTGAAGTTGAGTTTTAAAATCTATTATTTTAAACTTGGAGACAAGAAAATAATATACATTGGATTCCCTTTTGTATTCTTCAGTAATTGAAAAGAAAGAAATAGAAATCGTCCTTTTGTCCTAAACCCCTATAACTCTGGCTGGCTGCAGCCTGGCTCTCAAGAAAATAGGGAGTCACAAAGGAAAAATTTGGCCCCAAGAATGTGAGAATACCATGTGGAAGATTTACTGTCAAATGATAGTTACCCATAATTGCCAGTCATTAGGGCAACTTTCTTAACATCAAAGCATATGTTTTTGCTTTATGTACCAAAGCAAATAAAACTTTCATATGCTGGTACGAGTTTACACTCTGGCATGTGTGAGTTTTCCTTAAATAGACTTTTTATCCTTTAGGGAAAGCTTTATATTTGTTGAAATGCAAGAGTGTAACATGATGGCTTAGAAAGAATAGTAGAGGATTGAAAGTCATGAGCTCATTTTTCGGGCCAGGAAAGCTTATTTTGCCTTTTAAAGTGATACAAAAGCAAATTGTCAGTAGAAGAATCACTACAAAGCACCAAAAAGTTAAAAATAATCTTAATCACACTGCAGCTGGGTCAGTCAACAAACTGAATATGCAAGCCATGGTTCATCCTGTACTAGGATCCATGGAAAAATACAAAATAATGATGGTATTAATAATTAACCTTTGGTACTACTTTATAATTTAAAAAAAGACTGGCATTTATTATCTAATTTAATCCTCAAAACACCATATGAACCATTTTTACCTAAGCTTCAAAACTTTGATGAGAATTTACAAGATGTACAGCAAATAAACTAAATCTCCTACATGGCAACAAACAAATATAAAAATGTTAATGTGTAGATAGAGCGAACTGGATGCACAGGTGATTATAAAGTGATGATTCTACACTATTACAACTTTCTTCCCCACCTCATCCGACCACCTCCCCAAAAAACCACACACACACCTAAGTTTTTCTTCCAAATTGTCAAGCTAGAAAGCTATTTACTTACTATGGTGAGTTTTCATATCACGTAACTTGTGGGTACTCCCCTTTTGCAATTGTTTTCTGGGCTGACTTTTGAAAGAAAGTATTTTCATTGCTTTGTAGTTGCATTTTGTTTTGAACAAAATAACTATTACTCAATGAATTTTGGCTGTCTCCTAAAAATTCAAATTTGCCCTCAAATAATGTATATTGGGTACTTTAAAAAGATGTCTTTAGTTTTGAAAGAAAAAAAATTAAATATAATTAAATATATATGTAAACATATTAAAATAAATAAATAATAGATAGATTGATGATAGAGATTGATTCTGGAGAGAGAAGAAAGCGTATAGCTACTTGAGTGAAAGAACTGTCTAATCCTTTCTCTTGTACTTTGCATTTAAGAAAGCTTATCCTAGGATTCTTAACTACAAGGCTCTGATGAGCTCCTCAAAACCAAACGCCTGGGGTGCCTGGGTGGCTCAGTGGTTGACAGGCTGCCTTTGGCTCAGGTCATGATCCCAGGGTCCAGGGATCCAGTCCCACATCAGGCTCCCTCAGGGAACCTGCTTCTCCCTCTGCCTGTGTCTCTGCCTCTCTGTGTCTCTCATGAATAAATAAGTAAAATTTAAAACAAACAAACAAACAAACAAACAAACAGAAACACCCAGAAAAGATTATGAGAAATCAGAATTAAGTAACTAGACCAAATTTAGAAACGCAACGACATGGTGCAAAAGAAAGGTCACAAACTGAGGATTTGGGTGTCACTCTATAGAAAGGCTGTCAGGGGACTCATCTCTTCCAAATGTGAAGGACATTACTACAGCAAACATTCCATGTGATAACTTTACTACTGATGTTCTCTTAATTGTCTACGGTTCTTTTTGTCTTAATTTTCTTAGTTATTAAAATAATTTGATATTATTCTCTTTATAGCCCACTGTAAATTCACCTAAGGACAAAGATGGATATAGATAAATTATACATAAATTGGTTTCAGTGGGTGGATGGTGACAAAGTTATACCATCAATCTGAAATATGTGGAAATATACAATTTAAATATACATTTAAGTTACCTTGGCTGAAAAATGAGGTCAAATAAGATGGGATGTATTTGCATTAGTTTGGGTCTCTTTCTCCCTTTGTCCTCAAAGCCAAGTGAACCTCTGCTTTGGGTTCAAGAAAGCCTATACTAATTGAAATTGAATGACAATGAATACCACAAAATGAATACGATGTGCAGAGGTGGCAAGGAGATAGACTGCAATGGGACTCTCAAAGGTGACAGCAGTAAACACAACTTGCTTATTTAGTTATTCACCAATAATTAAGGAGCTCCTAGTACATCCCAGACACTTTCCCAAATAGGAGACAGAGGCAAATGAGAAAATCAGGAGCTCTGTCCTCCTGAGGTCATTGTCTGATAGGAAGGGCACAAGGGATCAACAAATGCTTCAAAAAAAGTGACTTTAGGGAAAGTGTTTATCAAAGCAAGATGTAGAGTAGAGCATGTCAGTCTGGGGATAAAGTTGTGAAAGAGAAAGAAAGAAGCTTTAAAAAAGGTCTTAAGATTTTCTAGTGTTAATTTTAATATCCTTTCAAATATTTAACCTGAAGACCTGGAAATAATTAGTAACTTAGAAATGGAAGACGTGAAAGATATTGTGGTGATCATTTTGCCATATATACAAATATCATATTATTATGTTGTACACCTGAAACTACCATAATGGTATATGTCAATTACAACTCAAGTTAAAAAAAAAAAAAAGAAAATCTTTTAACAATAACAACAAAAGATGAAGTGGAGGAAATGGGAGAATTATTTGTGGCTGGGAAGGTGGTAGATGAAATAGGACCACCTTTTCACACAGGAGGTTTCTGTGCAATAGGCAGAAAGAAATTTGATAGTGGAATACGGGTAAGAGAACGAGTTTATGGACAATATTAAATTTAACTATCAGAGGCAGAGGAACATTCCGTTAGTCATCAAGAAAACCATTGAATTCAGCAAAAAAAAAAAAAAAAAAAAAACCACACACACACTTTTCACCCAAATATGTACTTATCCAGAAAAGCTAATTTCGCCACTTGAGTACAAACCATTTACCTTGTAAATATACATACTTGATTTCTTATGCAAATAGTAAATAGCAAAAGTCATGGAGGCCAAATGCAGATATTTTATTTCTTGGATATTCTTTGACTTTGTTAATTAAGAAGTTAAGACAGATAATGAACCTCTGTTTTCTGTATCCCCGAGTAAGTAAGTGTGAAAACATTTGGGCCACTGAAAGTATTGAACAGGATCTGTTGCTTATTATTCCCAAAGCAAGCAAAGGGGAAATTCCATTTTAAATATTGATTTATGCATCCCCATTCTGATTGCTGCCTCTGAATTATCACTGCTCCTATCATCAGGAAACAGAGTTCTGTGAATCAGAACTGTGCGAAGATGCAAAATCTCCATCCTGCAAGGACAGGAGGAGTGCTACTGCCAATGCAGGTCAATCAAGTTATAATGGGCTCTAATTAGCACTCCAAAAGCTGTTAAATTCTTTACCTGCAGCTGAATGGCAGTTAAAAAGGTGTGAAATCCTTTCTTTCCTTTGAAAACATCACAGAGTTTAAAAATTTTCCCCAATCTCTTTCTTATATCTTAAAGTCCAGAGGGAGAACCAAAATGGAAAGAGAAAAGGTGGTTTCGATTCAAAAGGTTATTATTATTTTTTAATCTTTTGAGATCATAGTATACCCACTTGGCTTGTGTCCCTCAGTATTCTGGTCTGTAAAATGGGATGGGAACAAAAATACCTACCTTGCAGAAGAATTGTGAGGAATAATTATTTAATGTTCATAATGTTCTTTGAAGATGAAGAAAATGATTCATGTGGCTAAGTGTTATAATCACCAACCTAAGCCCAGGCAGAAATATCAGAAAAATTAAAGCTCACTTTGAGTGAAGAGAAAATTTCTTCTCGATGCCTGTAGTTTTATATTTCTGATGCTAACACCAAATCCACAAAATTCAAGATTTAAAGTAAAATTATATAGAGAAAACTTCTCTCATGCTGCTTCAACTCATATCCCTTCTGATCCTGAACTAGATAGCATAAAGCAATCTGGGCTTGCAGTGGAAGAGTATTTCTCAGATGGTATTCATCATTCCTTACTCATCCACATGGAAAAATTAATTTAGTACATGCAGGTGTAAGTGTAATTGTGCATGAAAAATTATTTACAAAAGAAAGCAAAATGATCCACTAATCATATTTGTGTTTGGTGTCTCTTTTCACTTCTTTTTTTGTGTTATATAATTATAATTACAATCTTAGAAAATTTAAGTCATATTGTATTTCTTTCGGTGTCTATTTCAACTTGGAAACACTTCTACGTTAAAATTGTCATCAATAAATATTTGAATGCCCACTAAATGCTTTACACTTTAATAGATTTGGTTTGGAAGCAAATAAGAAAAGAAAAACGTGTTCCAACTTTCATGGATCTCAAGTTTAATAGAGACAATACAAATGCAGCAAAATATGTCCAGACTTAACAAATATTGAAAATAATAGACATAGGTTAGAGAAAAATGGTGTAGGCCAAGAGATGAGGAAAGAAAATGAATTGTTCCAATCTATGTTTATATTGCTTATCTTACGGATATTTTTTGACTCTAAATGTTGAGACATTAAAAACAAAAACACCGGGCAGCCCGGGTGACTCAGCAGTTTGGTGCTGCCTTCGGCCCAGGGTGTGATCCTGGAGACCCGGGATCGAGTCCCACGTTGGGCTCCCTGCATGGAGCCTGCTTCTCCCTCTGCCTGTGTCTCTGCCTCTCTCTCTCTTTCTTGTCTCTCATTAATAAACAAATAAAATCTTAAAAAAAAAAACACCCATGTAAAAGCAACTACTAAATAACAGTTAAGTAATTGAAACTCAGCAGATGAGAAGAGAGAACTATTTAAGAACTGAAAGTGTCTGGTCATTTGGTAGAGTTGTCTGCTGAGTTTGTGCCCCTAGAAACCTGATGTCAGCTTCTATGGATGAATACTTCCACAAACCCTGCCCAGGCTCCTATCCTGAATTTCAGATCTGTATTCAAATGCTTATGGATCACTTTCAATTGGATGTCCTGCAAGCACTTCAAATTCATTTGTCTGAAACTGAATATAAAATAAATTCCCTATCCAACTTTCTCCTGCTGTGTCATATCTCAGTTAAGGGTTCTGTTATTCACTCAGTGTGCTGCATTGGAAACCTGAGTTTACTGTTGACTCCACTCCCTAAACCACCCCCTTCTAATCCATCACCAAGTCCTACCGGTGTTACTTCCAAAGCTTGCTCAATTTCATCCACATTGCTTCAGTTCCCCACTTCTGGTTTATGTCACTGTCATCTTTGGGCCAAAGGAGGATGTTTCATTTGGGCGTCTTTATTGTCAGCAAGAGAAATGTCTTCAACTTTCTTTAAAAAAAAAAAAAAAAAAAAGATGTTATTTGTTTATTCATGAGAGACACATAGACATAGGCAGAGGGAGAAGCAGGCTTCCTGTGGGGAGCTGGATGCAGGACTCAATCCCAGGACCCTGGGATCATGACCTGAGCCAAAGGCAGACACTCAACAACTGAGCCACCCAGTGGCTCTGCCTTCAACTTTCTTTCTTTTTTCTTTTCTTTCTTTCTTTTTTTTTTTTTTAGATTTTATTTATTATACCTGAGACAGAGAGGCAGAGACATAGACAGAGGGAGAAGCAGGCTCCTTGCAGGGTGCCCAATGTGACACTTGATCCCTGAACCTGGGATCACACCCTGAGCTGAAGGCAGATGCTCAAATGCTGAGCCACCCAGGCATCCCTGCCTTCAACTTTCTTAAGCAAAGACTATGAGTTTATGGAGAAGATCCCAGGTAGCTCCCAGAATTTCAGGACTGGTGGAGTAATTTGGCTTGAGAAAGAATAAGAAGATGGATGGAGGTCATGGGAACGAATGGTGTCTCTGCTGACTTGGCAAACACCAAAATTTTGGAATTTTTTTTGTCATTTATCTCAAGGGTAAGAGCCCTTTGCCCAACCCTTGGCTGGATCTGGGTGCAATACATTGAGGGGAGATCAGATGCTGAGCTCAGAGCCACCAGAAAGTGTGAGGGACTCCTTCCTGTGTCTCTTTATGTCCAGTCTTGCCTCTCTTTTTCTCCCTACTCTGCACACAGCCAGAGCCACCTTCCTGAAACACAAATATAAACAGAACTATGGTTCCCACTCAAAATCCTACTATGGCTGCCTGTTTATCTCAGGAAAAAGGTCCTCACACCTTTATGAACTGACCCCTCCTTTCAAAACAATCTTCGTTTTTTGCCATTCAAATCCTTCCTTCTCCAGATGCTCTCATGAGTTCCCACCACACTGAAATTCTTGAGAACCGCTCTACCTTCTTTCCTTTGGGTCTTTGAAAATGCTCTCTGCCTAAAATGCCCTTCACTCTCCTCCTCACCCTTCTCACACATCCCCATATCACCTCTCCCAGCACTACTCTGTATTGAATTGGCTAGCATGTTGCTTCCTTTGTGTGGAGGATTGACTAGCATCCTCCAAAAATTCATCTCCACTCAGAGCATCAGAAGGTGAACTTTTTTTAGATATAGGATCTACGCAGCTGTAATTAGTTAAGGATCTGGAGAGGAACTCATCCTAGATTTAGAATGAACCCTACACTCAATGACACCCTACACTGGTGTCTTTATAAGAACAGTAGAGGACAGAGACACAGAGGGAAGACAAGGACAAATGAAATAACAGAGGTCACATGCACATAGAGGCAGAGGTTGGATTTATACTGCCACAAGCCAAAGAGTACATAGACACTAGAAGAGGCAGGGAAGTATCCTCCCCTAGAGCCTTCAGAGGGAGACTGGTCCTGCTGACCTTTTGAATTCAGATTTCTAATCTCCAGAACTGTGAGAGAATAAATTTCTGTTGTTTTAAGTCATTGAAGTGGGGCATTTTTTTTTTTTTTTTTACCACAGCCTGAGGAAACTAATACACTTGACAATATGCTCTGTTAGGTACAGGAAAGACATTTATTGTGCTTATTTTTGCATCCCAAGAGCTTAACCTAATGCCTACGTATAATGGGCTTTCAATATATAATTGTAGAATGAGTGAATAAAGGCAGGTCTTCCCCACATCCCTAGTACACTAAGTCTTGGCTCTGTCCCAACCCACCCCCCATCCCTGTGGTGGGTGTTATCATCTCTCTGTTTTAATAATCCATAGACATAGTAGATTAATACCTATTAATATCTACTCTTAAAATAGTATCTAGGGGTTATTTAAGCTAAAGTGCATGTGGGAGAATATACCTCTTAAACAAGATTTGCATTTTATCTGAAGGGGAAAAAAAAGCCTTAAACTAAAGAATAAATCTCTTGTTATAGAATTTCACATCTCAGTAGAAAATATAGAAGATATTGTCTTGGGCAAAGGAGATAACCTTGGGTTTCTGAAACTTACTTTTTTCAGATTCTGTAGATTATGTGAACTTGTCTGACCCTAGTCTTTTGCACGTTGATGTTTTAGTTAAAAATTGTCAGATTTTACCAAGAGGACACAAATATCTCAAATTTCAGAACATCGTCTTCTCAAGAAAAGATTAGTAATTTGATTAAATGAAATCTCGAAACCCAAAACAGCGTGAATATGGTCTAAAGCACAAAGGTAAAAAACTGATTATAGACTCTGTCCTGGAACCAGACAGATCCTCCATTTTGAGTGCTTCTCCGTAGGACGTTGGCAATATTGATTGAATCAATCTGTTTTCAATATTCATATGCCAAATGTATCTCAGTTCATTTTGAATGAACAATCACATAAGCAAACCCAAAAAGCAGATTTGCATGTGAGTGCAGACATCCTTGACCTTTATGGAGCCCATGTGCACACACACGTATACATATACACAGAGATACACACATGCACACACTAAATGTTATAATAAGGTATTTCACTCTATGCACATCAGTTAGGATTAAGAAAGGAGCTGAATTTCCAGGGTTATTAAGAGCTCTTTTCTCACCAGCTCCATCAGTCATTGTCCAATCCCACAAATGGAATAACAAAACCTTGTGAAGGCATTAGCACTCACCCTGAAGAGCTATGTGCTATCTGTCTTAATATTCCAATTTTGAAGATTTCTTAGATGACACATTTTAAGATTGCCTTCTATGTAGGGTTTATGCTAAAGCCCTCTAGCACCTCCTAACAAAAATTATATCTCTTATCACTTATTATTATACATCAGAAAGTGCTGAAAATTGCAGAAGTAGACATCTAGAAATGTAGTCTATAATACACAGGCAACAAACTTTTGCTAACTGGGTAAAAATGCTTTATAAATTCTATGAATTAATGATACATTTGAATATAAAAATGTAGGCTCTAATTGCCTGCCTATGCCAAAAATAAATTTCCTATAACTCCAACTATATAGTACTATAGAAAATAAAATAAAATTTTGGATAGAAAGAAAACTATAAATCTTGGGCACCTTTCAAAAAATACAAGTATCACTTACCATTCAGTTATTTTTCAAGAGATGCTTAATTGAAGAAACTGAAAATGTATTTTTGATGACTGAAGGAAAACAGATTGACCTAGAAAGTTGACTGAGCACTTGGGAATATTACAAAGGAATACTATTTCAAATGTACCCAGCTAATGGAATGAGAAAATTGCAAAGCACTAGACACCAACATTCTGCATATGCCCAGGGAAATGATAGGCATTGACTTTCTGAGGGATGTTTGGATTATGGAGGAGGAAGTAGGTTTATGACCCTTCTTCTGATTCCTGGCTGAAGCACTGAAGGTGCCTTCCCTGCGCATGCCTCTTCCCCACATTTGGTATGTCAAGGAATGTTTCTGAACTCATTAAGCAAGTGAGCTGAAAAATAGAATGAAAGCCAAGGAGTGAGTGGATTTTTTGAATCAATGCATTTGGGGAAAACTCCTCAAGAATATTGCCACATTTGACTTGGGGTGCATTATATCCCCAACCTAGACGGTTTCTCTCAATTGTTGGACCCAGTCCTTGGGAGCCTAGCGCTGTCGCATCTCTGCCGACAGCTCACATCCCCAAATTGATTTTGCTTTGTACAAAAGATGACTTTTCTTAACATACCACCTCAGCCCCTCTTAAGTTTACTGTTTTATCTGCTTACTTTCCTAGGCATCATCTAATTAGTTTGCCAAAGGAAAATTTCCATGCTTTAAGCAATATTTTCACAGCAATTCTGGTTTGGCATCATAAAATATCCTGGTTATAAAAGCAGGGGGCAGGGAAGGTTAATAGGTAAGGGACACAATTTCCAAGTCACTTGGTCCAAATGCTCTACAGAAATCTGATTTACTCAGCTCAACCTTCAGACTGAGTTTCTTGAGCCCAGTTTTTATTGCTGCTCCAGTAAACTATGGTAGGGAAAGATAAGGTGGGATTATTTGGTTAAAACGAGAAAACTGAAGCTGTTTTTGAAGTAGCCTCTTTTATTAGCTTAAATGGGCAGAGAAACAAAACTTCATTTGGGATTTAAACCAACTAGCTCAAATCCCATGCTCCTTCTATTATATCATGATGGTTGTTCTTGGCTCACTATTTTCTTTATTTGACGTACATTTTGGTGATTGCATCAGCTCTCGTGGTTTTAACTACCACCTACACACAGTTCTGTATCTCCAACCCTGACCTGTTTCCAGAATCTTAAACTTGAAAATCCAACTACCTATTGTATAGAGTCATTAGACTGTCCCAGAAATCACAACAAACTGCATATGCACTTACCTTAAAGAGACTTACTCTCGGAATCAGAACTAATCCATTTAAAGCATTGGAAACTTTGCCTGTTTAGTTCAATAAAAGAGTGTGTTTATTTATATTGTTTCCATAAGGAAGCTCTTCATCCACCCCTTACCAATCTGGCCTTCCTTGTAATCCACCCATTTAAGGTAACTCACTGCTTTTCAGCCAGTTGCTCACACCAGAAACCTGGGAGGCTTGCTGAATTCTTTCCTCCCACCAAGCCACACATCCTACCATTTATATCTACCAAATAGTTCTTGAATTTTTAAGTCCCTAGTGATCACTATCACTACTGTTTAAAAGACACATTCTAAAAAAAAAAAAAAAAAAAAGACACAGAAGGAGAGGAAACATTTCTAAAAAGAAGATAATAGTGGCAGTAACACCTTCATTGATAGCAGAGGTGAGGAAGCTAGAGGTGGAAAAAGGGGGAAGAAGAAAGGCTGGCAGAGCCAGGTGCTTTGCCTGGTGGGCAGGCAGTGAATGAGTTTGTGGTTCTGCAAGTGGAGGCTAGATGAGCACAACTTGCCACATCAAGCCCCAGATGCCCATAAGGAGCATTGGGCAATTGAACCTCAGCCCTGTGCATACCAATGGAGGGGAGAGAAGAAAGTGTTGACAAATACGATACCTTAAAAAGGAGGTCTTGACTTTGTGACTTTTAGTTGCATTTTCTTGTTATAATTTTCATTTCAGTATCGTAAACATGATCACACGTCATCCCTAGAATTATGCTGCTTCCCTTTAATGCCTGAGCCAAGCATGGCAAAAGAAAACAAATGAAATCTCCCTGGGTTCTCTTTTACACTGCTGAAACACTGTAATTTCATGTGGAATTTAACATATGCTAAATAGGAACAAAAGGAAAATGATTACAGAAAATGCAAACATTATCTTCACAATTACTTTTCCAAATTATAGGGTTTTGATGCTACAATTATTAAATTTAGGACCCAAAATACCGGTATAGCTTGCCTTTTCTCCCAACCGCAGACTGTCTTCTCTTGGGAGATGCAATCTTATCTTTCACCTGCCTAAGATAGTCTCCCAGACAAATTAAATCCTTCTTTTTTTTTTTTCTAATTTAAGGCAAAAATACAAATTCTAGGGAGATTATTTTGACCTCTCCATTCCTCCCTGGTTCCTGATCTGTAGTACCCGACTCTTCTGGAGATTATTGGCAGGAAGATTCCATTGGCTGATGCCACAAGTGATGCTGCTCTGCTCAGTTCAAAAGGAACTTAGAGTCTCCTCTTTACTTTGGTCTTGTACTTTACATACCATGTGAAGCCTCCTCAGAGTTTATCTGTTTTTGAAATCTGAATATAATTCAACCTTCATGCTATAATATTCATAGAAACTAATTAAATCAAAATATCACACTGATACAGTATCTTCACAAAAACTCTGAGGACTGGCATTTGGATCATTTCCACGAAATCATTCTACACAAAGGATATGTTACACTTGAAAGCAACTTTAAAGTCCAGTCAGTCCAATACTTTGATCCTAAAAATAAGAATTCTCAAATTCAAGAGATGGACTATTCACCCTACCTTGTACTTCCTACCCTGTTTAATCTGTGCTTGTACCATATCTTCTGCATCCAATAGATCAGCTATGAGCTGATCTGTTGACAGCTAACATCCCAGGCTCCTTCAACTAATTTCTTTTCATCTTCTTCATTTTTATAGCTCCATCTGTAAATGCATTCTTACATCTCAATTGGTCTTTTTCTCCAGAACCCTGATATACGTCTTTGCCCTACTTTTCCAACACAAGAGTTTTAATTGTATTTAGGTGTGGTTTCTGTCCTGAACCCTGGCCACTGCCCTGACACTGCTCTGGTTGTGGATCCAATTTTTTGTGTCAACCTGCACTGCCATCCTAAGCAGGTGCTCCTATGACATACTTCATGTAATCTGGTATCTTCCAAATCTAGTTTCAAAAAGAGTTCATTAAGTTGATGTATTTATTTTTGTATTTACTAACTGTGAGGGGAAAGGAAGACCTGTAGATATACTGAATAAAACTTTAATGTCTATTAAATCTGGATATGCTGTTCCTTTTATTTTTGTATTATATAACAACACAAGCTTGGTGTGGCACAATGGGAAATATATATTTGGTCTTTATCCCTAGTCCCTGGCACTTGGCTTCTAAGACCCTCAGAATATGCTGTGATAAGAGTGTCTTTGGTATACTAATGGGATGACTGGTGGCTGGGGGACCCTAAATAACTTCTAGATGAGCCTGGTCACCAGAAAAAGCAAGGCATGATTAGAGGGAACGGACCTTTCAAGTCCCGAAGGGCTGGAGATTGAGTTAATTACCAATGGCTAATGATTTAATCAAGCATACCTACATAATGAAACCTCCATACAAAAACCTAAGTAAACGGGGTTCAGAGAGCTTATACATCAGTGAATGCATTGAGATACTAGAAGTATGGTACATCCAGAGGAAGTATGGAAGCTTCTCACACTTGCCCTATGCATTTTTGGCATGTGGCTCTTCCTGAGTTATATCCTTTATAATAAACTGGTAATAGTAAGTAAACCATTTTCGTGAGTTATGTGAGCCATTCTAGCAAATTACTGAACAGAACGTAGGGAGGTCATGAGAACCTCCAACTTGTGGGCCAAATCAGGCAAAAAATGTGGGTAGCCTGGGAACCTAATACTTGCAATGACGTCTGAAGTGAGGACCCTCTTGTGGACCTGAGCCTTTGAATTTACAGAGTTTTATTTCTAACTCTGTATAGTTAGTGCTGGAATTAAATTGAATTGGAGGATACCCAACTGGTATCCAAAGAGTGGAGAATTGGCTAGTGTAAAGAAACAAATGCACGCACACACACATTTGGTGTGAAAAACTGTGAGTAAAACTGTCTTACCCAGACAACCAGAGTTAAAATCCAGGTTTTACCAATTTTCAGCTATGTGACCTTGGACAAGTTATTTAACCTCAACTGTGATCATCTGTAAGACAGGGTGACAAAAATACAAGCACCTACAACACAGGGCTATAGGATGACATAGGTTAATGTATGAAAATTAGTGAAAACATTGCCTAGTAGTCAACAAATACCATTTATAAAATCTTCATATATTCGCTTTCTCATACTAACCTATTGCTCTTCGCTGCTTTTTACAATTCATAATTTCCATTCATGATTTTCCCTTAAAAAAAGCACTTTTTTAGAATTGTCCTTAGTGAGGGCTTGATATTGGTATATGCTCTCATTTTTGGTTTATCTGAAAATATCTTTATTCAGTCCTCATATTTTAAAGATACTTACACTTGGAATAGCTGGGTACTTCCTTCCTTCTATCACATTGAAAATATAATTTCAGTCTTCTGACTTGATACGGTTAAGAAGTTTCTGCTTTTTCTCTTACATCTCTTTATTTTTGTTATTTTGCAGTATCACCATGCTGTATCTGAGTGTGCATTTCTTTTTCTCACCTTGGGACTTGCTGAACTTCTTGAATCTTTATTGGTTATGGAAAATTCTTATTCATTACTTTTCATTTCCTATTTTCTAGTCTCTCTCCTTAACCTGATGCAAATCTGATTAGATAATTGGAGGCTCTTTAACTTTAACCTTTAACTTGGTTATTCAATTTGGTCTTTTAATCTCTCATATTTCTGTTCTACTACATTCTGGAAATTTCTTTCTGACTTATCTTCCTTTCTACCAAATTTCTCTCCTTCTGTGTCTAATCTACTATTAAAGTTAAACTTTGAGTTTTAAGTTTTAATTACTGTCTTTTTTAATTTCTAGGAGTTCTGTTTCATTCTTTTTAAAGTTTGCCAGTTCACGGTTTTTTTTTTCATTTGTTTTTTGTTTGTTTAGCTTATTGTTCTCTGTAGATATTTTAATCTTTTATTTTCCAAGTATAATGAAGCATAATTATTACAATGTTTAACCTCTCTGTGGAATTCATTCTGTTTTTATTTCTCCCTGTTGTTGTTAATTTCAGTGACATGCTTACTGTCTTACATTATCTTTTATAGGGAGCTCTTTTTCTTAGAAAATAATTGTAAGGATCTTGAAAACATGGATAAAGACTTATTTCTTTATAGAAGGCATATTTGTATTTTTCTTTCCTGAGGCACCCATGGGCACTATCAATCATGTTTATTTAAGCAAAATTCACAGCTTAGTTTTTTTTTTTTTTAATCTCCTAGGTGTGCAGTGGTTTAAAGCTTGAAACACTCTGGAGAGCTGATTTGTGATTATAACTTCAGAGAAATGGTTCTTATTCTCCTCTCTCATCCTGCTCTGTTCAGCTGCTAGGTAACTTTTCTATAAGTCTTTGAGAAGAGGGCATTACTTTTGATTTAACTTAGCTCCAGAGTGTAAATCCATAGTCTAAAGTCATCGACATTATCAGGTGAAGGTGTCCTGTTAGAACACCATATTGGGATGGAGTTAGGTTGTGATTTTTGACCTCCTGTGCAAAAGACTATGAAAATTGTGCTTCAAGTTTTTACTTACATGAATGCCCTTAGGGAAGGAGGTGAATGATGATAATGATGATGATGGGTGTGGGAGAGGGTGGGAAATAGGGAAGGAGGCTTTGTCCACTTATTTGGGTGACTGCTTTCACTCATTTTTTCCCCATAATAATGCTTCACAATTTTGTCATCTTTTCAATGACTAAAGCAATGTACTTCACCTTGAAAATTTATGCTATCCAGGTATTTTATTTTTTCAACAGGAAGGACAGTTGCTATCACCCAGGAAAGAAAACCCTAGCCTATCAAATTATAGGCACATTTGTCATGCCAAGTGCTATTGACAAAATCAAACACCTCCTAAAATTGATATTGAATTTTTAAATATTTAACTCAATTTTTTGCAAAGCCTAGCTCATTGCAAGAATTTAGCAAATATCGGTTGACTAAAATTGTCTACTGATTTACATACTCAGTAGAAGTTAAATGGTGTAGCTTACTTAAAAGCATAACTTTTAAAGTATACTCTTGAAGAAATGAAATGACTGAACAGGAATAGATTAGAACATATAGAGACCCAAACTATAAAGAATTTAGGTGCCCCTTTCCAGTGAGATTTCATATAGAACATTTCCAAACCATTAAAATAACTCTGAGGATTACTCCAATGCATGTGAAAAAAAAAAGTTAAACTTGTTTCTAATGATTCATCCTTGTATTTTTTTCCTTGGATGGTGCTTTAAGCATGTCATTTGGCCTACTGAATCTTAGTCTGCCAAAATGAAATCTAGGGGATCCCTGGGTGGCTCAGTGGTTTCGCGACTGCCTTTGGCCCAGGGCGCGATTCTGGAGTCCTAGGATTGAGTCCTGCGTCAGGCTCCCGGCATGGGGGCTGCTTCTCCCTCTGTCTGTGTCTCTGCCTCTCTCTCTCTCTCTCTCTCTCTCTCTGTCTATCATAAATAAATAAAAATAAATCTTTAAAAAAATGAACTCTACTGTTAAGAGTCACCTTCCCAAATAATTTTTTAAATATTTTATTTATTTATTCATGAGAGACACACACAGAGAGAGGCAGAGGCATAGGCAGAAGGAGAAGCAGGCTCCCTGGGGGAAGCCTGATATAGCACTCAATCCCAGAACCCTGGGATAATGACCTGAGCCAAAGGCAGTTGCTTAACCACTGAGCAGCCCTGGAATCCCTCCCAAATAATTTTTTAAATATCATTATTCTTACACTCTTCGCTATCTTCAGCCCTCACCAACTGTGACCTTGGTTATACCATCATTATAGTCAGATTCTTTCATGTATCTTACATATACTTGATATTTCAGACACTGCTTCCCAGTATTTTGTTCCTGGCCTTGCCTTGGTGGTAAGTGGTAGTAGACTTTATCTCTCACATGAACTGTCAACCCATCCTTGATTTTGTGTTTTTTGCTTCCATTTTAAAACCAGAGCTTATAACAACAATATTCTTCTGGTTGGCTGAATTTGAGAGTCTACAGCAAATCAGAGCGATGTCTTTGTGAAGTTAATACATTGTTATAGACCACCAATTAAGACATTTTGTGGCATGGCTTTGCCAACGAGAAGATGCTTCCTAGGTATTTAAGAAGTTATTGACTTCTAAGCTTTTGTTACCACATTAAGATGAAAATTGACTTTGGCATCTGTTGCTCTTGCTTGCTCAGCTTTCTACAAATCCTTGTGGTAGCACTGGGACTGTCAAATACAGTCTTGCCAACTCCTACTCCTAGCCTTAGTTAAGGTATAAGCTAATCAAACTCTTACCCAAGAATCTGAATTTCTAATGAAATTACAGTGATGAACTTACTACCATTACAGTTTATAAAAGAAACTATCCACGAGTTCCTAACTGGGATCCCCAAAGACGCTTGTCTAAGTCCTTCTGATATGCAGTTTTAGTTGTTAAACCTTCTCTTTGAGTATATGAGTTATCCAGTATCCTTTCATTAAGCCATTTTCACTTTTATTTGTTCCATACAACCGAAGAATTCTTAGTAAAACAAAAGAGTTTTCATTAATTTTTACCATGGGTAGATTTCCTTCGAGTGTCAAAGCTAATGCTTAATCTTCAAATGCCAATGAGCATTGAGAATAGTGTCAACATTCAGAATAGGTCAATGAGCATATTGACAAAGAAGACTTTGTAGTTATCTCAGGAGAAGAAGTTTCAAGATCACTTCTATACTTTGTCCATGTAATATGTGTATAGACAATGATCAGAAGTCTCTGGGGATCTTTCTTTATAGGTAATGTCACCATTCTAATTATACAATTGTGAATGCAATGATGGATTTATTAATATATGGTATGGTACAGCACAAGATTTGTTTCCATGCTTTTGAAAGTCTTGTACTATCTACAACATGACAAATTGTGTTGTTGTTTATTCTCCATAAGCAATAGAAGTAACCAGAATTAAAAAGATCAACAGATTTAACTACCTAAAACTTTTAAAATCTGAATATCAAGAGAAAATATTCAAGCCTTTTGATTTAGTAATTCTTCTCTTGGAAACCTAGTCTCTGTTCATATTTCCAAATATTAGGCAATGTTTGCAAACAACCATAAGAAGGGTGGGGTAGTCATTGAATGGAATATTGCATAACCACTCAAAATGCTCATTTTCTGTAACAAAGATTCAGAGAGCTGGAGTTAACATTTCAACCCCATCACTTTCTTGAAAGATCTTAAGCAAATTCCTTAACAACCTATGTCTTATTGCTTTTATTTGTAAAATGTGGATAACAATAATGCATATGACATCATGTGATAAGATTTAATGTTTTACTGTAGATAAAAGTATTAAAATAGTATCTGGCACAGGGGCACCTGGGTGGCTCAATTGGTTAAGCATCCAACTCTTAATTTCGGCTCAGGTCATAATCTCAGCATTGTGAGATAGAGCCCTTCATGCTAGGCATAGCATGGAGCCTGCTTAGGATTCTCTCTCTCCCTCTGCTCTTCTCTTCCTCCTTCCCTTTCTAAAAATATATATATGCAAAAATATATATATGCAAATATGGCACAGCATTAAGGAGGACACAAAATCATAGATGTTATGTGATCATAAATTTGTTTAAAAAAATAGAATACATTTAAAACCCTAGGGACATTAAGTAAGGTTTAACAATTGTTTAATGAGATAATGGAATTCCTCTACCAGGTTTCTTTATCTTAAAAAAAAAAGAGAGAGAGAGAGAGAGAGAGAGAGAGAGAGAGAGATTTTATAATGAAAAATAATTTTTCAAAATTAAGTCTTTCCTGATCAAATTATCTGATTAATTGCACAGAATTACATATATGCTCATGTAATTTCATTGGGAGTTGAAGGTATCAATCAGACAAACTTAGAATTCAAGCCATTCCTAATCTAATTCAAGTCGTTCCTAATGACTTTGCTTTCTAAAAAAGAGATCTTTTTGGAAAACATATTGTTATTATTCCCCAGCGTAAGTATGTTCTTTCCTTCACGTTAGACTCTATTCATACTTTCACATGAAGGCATTGGTGAAAATAAACGTTTGATGACTTGAAGTTAATTTCAATTCAGAAAACATGTGAAAGGAGAATAGCACATGCCAGGCTACTCAGCATAACTTAACGAGGATAACACTTCCTTGGGAAGAGACCAATCATCCTTGGTCAAGATCCATGTTAATTTTCAGAAAAGCTTTTAAGAGAAAGATTTTCCGATTTGGAAAACACTTCAAAAGAACTTAAAGTGCTCTTGGGTCTAGTTGAAACCTCATTTGCAATGATCAGAGCTGTGTACCAGCTATACTATGATTTCTGATAATGGGTTCTGCATTAATTTCTGTTGTTTCAGGAATTTATGTAGATAAAGCTCATCTAAGCTTGTCAGTCTTATCATTCTGAAATGGTTAGAGGGTTAGATGCAGACTAATTGGGATGGCACAGGATCGGCTGTAGGAGGAGAAAGTCCCACACAATTTACCCAGTAAAAATAGCTACCACTCAGTGAGTGCTTAGGTGTCCAGCATCTTACCTGCCCTGATTGGTTTGATGTTAAAAGCCCCAGTGAAGGTTTACTAATTTTCTTTGTTTCAATCCACTTGCCCCAAGACTTCATAGGGACCAAATAGGAAGTCACAATGGTACTGTTTTTCAAAGGTTATTTGCTCCTTCCTTCCTATCTCTTCTCACACAGAAACATCAATAAAAAGAGATAGAAATCAGAGTAGGGGACCTTCTATTGTGCTCATTGGCTCAAGGGCAGAGATTACCATAGATTAAAGGGGCTGTTGGAGAAGTGCCTGGGAGGCAGATAATGTTCACCACCAGTGCCCTGTGATATTCCTCAGGAGCATAGAATAATACAGTATTTCATTCCAACAATGTGTGCTAAATCCAGGAGCCTTACCTTATGTGCCCCTCCCTTTCCTCCATGTGTCTCAAATTACATAGTTGGAATTTCTTTTTTTGTTTGTTTTTTCTTATTTCACAAACCACTTCTGTGAATCTGAATGTAGCCCAGTCCCTTCCTGGAGATGGGAAAATGTGAGAGAGCCTATGTTAATTATATTCCTAAAACTGCAGTCTTTTTCTTTTCTTTCTGGTTTTACTTCACTCTTATCCTACAAGGGATCCTTCCTCTCCCCCACAGAATCCCTTTTCTATCCTAAATATCACCTCTAGCTTCTTATTAATATCATTGGCTCAACTGATCCCCTTTCTTGGATCATCTTTCATCATTTCAGTTGTTTGCATGGAAAATGAAATTCCTATTGAACACTTTGCTTTCATACTAAATAGGATCTAATTTTCAGCCTTTAATTTAGATCAGTCTTTCTGTATTATCAAACTGATCTAGGGTAGCATCCTAGCTCTTCTTCAGCAAGTTGCAATCAGCTAAATTTCAAATCCCGAAGCTTGAATTTAATACAATGACATATGTAAAATGGAATTTTGCAATAAATTTAAAGAAATGGAACTTAATGTATCTTAATAGCTTCTCTTGAATCTATATCTTCAATTGTTAATAAGCCACATCACTGAGGAAATTATTTCAGTGATTGATTATGTATCTTCTAACTCAATTTTAATTTGTTAAAATCCATAAATAAGAATCTTTTAAAAAATATATGCATAACAGCTTCTGAAGTAGTCATGTATTTCCTTTAAATCAGAAGAAAAGTATTATTATAGAAATATGTGCATGTAATTTAGATTACATACATCTTAGCAAATTAAACATATTCATTATAAGAAATACTGAGTTATTTTATATCCTTCAATAGAAATTTTGTTAATTGATCTCCACTTAACCAATTCCCAAGCAACAGAATTAATGCTGGCTAATTTAAAGAGAAAAGCAATTTATTGGAAGCATATCAAGTAGAAATTTGAATAGCCAGGATCTGCAAAAAATGCAGAAAAGAGAAGTTTGGAAGTCAATCAACCAAACTAGGATAATATTTCAGGCATCTGGAACTCTGCTGCTGGACATTCATGTAGACAATGTTGCTCAATATCATATGTATTACCTCCTTCCAGGCTCAAAACACTGCAGTCTTTACTGTGAATAATTTCTCAGTTACCTGTAGTCTTGTTATTCTCCTAAAAGCTGAAGTCCTGAACAGGAGAGTTTGATTACCTGATCTTGGGTCACTTTTTCCCTGGCTCCCAATAGGTAGAGACTGGAGCTTGCTCTTTGGCTTTCACTGGGAGAGGTGGAAGGAGGGATTTTTCCTTTCAACAAAATTTACACAGAGGGGCTTTTCTCAAATAAGAAAAGCATTTGGATGTTGGGCTACAAAAAAAAGCAATTGCCCATTCAAGTAATTACATTTATTTACTCCATTCCTTTTTTGATCAAATTAAGCCTTCTTCCCATTTTATACCCAGGGGATTTAATTCTTTAAAGATCATAATTATAATCCTTAAATATTTTAATATCAGTTCTCTAGATAGAGAAGAAAAGATATATATATATTTTTATATTTAAATTCATATATTTATATATAAATATTGAAAAGGAGTCTGGGGTAGAAATGAGTTTTCAAATCTACTTCAAGGACATTTTAAAGAGGAGAATATGAGAGAAATTCTGTCTCTGTTAATAGCTATTAGGTAATTCAGAAATGTTTCATCAAATTTGTCTGGAAAACATAATTTTTTAATTTACTTGAAAGCATCAGAGAAGTTATAAGATAGTGAAAAAAAGCAAATGAGAGCCAAGAGGACAGAAGCCTGAGAGAGAGGGTGACACTGGCATTGAGGGTAATCTTTATTCAGCAGGTATTTGGCATTCGGAGATGCTGATTTGAGACTGGGAAGATGAGCAGTAACGGTGAAAGCTTGTGTAGCTAAGAGGCAGGGATTGGAGTCTGGAACCTGTCAAAAATGGAGACCAGATAAATCCAAATCATATTGAGTTGGGAATTCTAAAAGACTCCTCTTTAGTAAGTAGATGACCCAAAAAAGATAGGCTTTCACAGGAAATGTGGCTAGGCTTCAAATTATTTCATTCCAAGAAATTGCCTTCAGGTGATCCAGATAGCTCTGTATCACACATGTCCTTCACCAAATCAAACATAAATGATCTCTGGAGGACTCTCCTGGACCTCAGAGTATTTCTACATGTATTCTTTGCAAATACAAAAATACAATGTTTATAACAGAATTTAAAAAGAAACAAGGTGCACAAAGAAGCTAGGCATTATAATTTAAAACTAGTAGAAACAAGAAATAATAAGAATGGCCCTATATAGTGTCCCAATCATGAAGTAATCAGATAGACTTTAAAATACCAATATTTTATTTAATAAGAAAACAAAAAAGCAAGATTGAGAATTTTAGAGAGGTCCGGAAACAATAAAAAACAAAGAAAATCTAGGACTGAACTTTAAAATAACTGAGGGGGACCTGGGTAGCTCAGTGGGTGAGCATCTGCCTTTGGCTCACATGGTAATCCTGGGGTCCTGGGATTGAGTCCCACATCAGGCTCCCCACAGGGAACCTTCTCCCTCTGCCTGTGTCTTTGCTTCTCCCTCTATGCCTTTCATGAATAGATAAATAAATAAAATCTTAAAAAAAAAAACTGAAAAACTTGTCAGTTGAGTTAACAGCCTATTAGACAAGAATCAAGAGAAAATTTGTAGATTGAAAGATAAGTCAAAAGAAAATATTTGATAGGGCAGAGACAAAAGGATAGAAAGTACAAAAGATAGAGTAAGAGACCAAAAAATACTTGAAGAAAGTCTAACCTACTTATTAACAAAGTACAAAAGAAAAAAATTAGAATAATGCAAAAGGAATATTTATAAGACAATGAATAAGTACTTTCAAAAAAATAATGAGGGACTTGAAGCCACAGAATTAAGAAGCTCTACCAGGGCGAATTAGGATACAACAATCTACACCTATTATATACATCACAACAAAACTTCCAAAATCTAATGCCAAAGAGGGAAAAATTTAAACAACATGAAAAATGATAACCTGAAAAAAAGCTACAATTAGTGAGTTAAAAAACAAGATTACACATTTTTCTCAAGAGTGAACAAGAAGATTGAGATTTATTGATTTTTTTTTACACTGGCCCTGACTTCCCAAAATTAGCCTATTCAATGTGATCAACTTTTTTTTTTTTTTTTTTTTTTTTTATTTTGGGAGGGGTGGGACAGAGAGGAGGGAGAGAAAAGAATCTCAAACAGATTCTACATTCAGTGGAGCCAGACTCTGGGATCATCCCATGACCCAGAGATCATGACCTGAACCAAAACCAAGAGTCAGAAGCAGCTTAACCCATTGGGCTACCACACCCCCAATGTGATCAACTTCTCATCCAGAAGACAATAATGAACATTAGAAAGCTTTTCTTTTTCTTCTTCTTCTTCCTTTTTGTTTTCTTCCTCTTTTTTCTAGTGAAGAAAGATTTTAAAGATGTATTTTAGAGAGAATAAAAGTGAAAAAATAGGATAAAACTGTAAAATTGTGGGTAAATCTAATTGATGGTATTAATAATTAATATTAATATTAATGTCTAATAGGGTTTTAAACATAAAAATGTAGTAAATGATAGCAATAGCATATAAGTTAGGGGAGGACAAATAAATTTAAGGTGTTCTGAAGTCCTTGCATTATCTAAGAACAGGAAAAAATTACAAATAATTTTAGGCTTTATAATAAAAAAAATCTTAGTCTGTAATTGCTAAGGAAACCACTACAAAAAAAGGAAAAGAATACATAACTTTGCAGCAAATGGGAAAAAGATGGTAAATGGAGTAATAAATACAATTTGTCCAAAAGGAAGCAAGGACTAAGAAAAACACAGCATAGATGAAAAATAGAGATCACCGAGTATGATTATTTAAACTCAATTATATTAGTAGAATTAGATAAAATATACATGATATAAATCCTCCAATTAAAAATAAAAAAATCACAGTAGATCAAAAATAAAACCCAACTAAGTACTACTTACAGAAACACAACAGAAATAAAGGAACAAAGAGTTTGAGTAAAAAGGTAGAAAAATATATAATGTGTAATTCAGATGAAAGCTGGAATAGCCATGTTAAGATCAGACAATATTTATGACTATTATAAATATATTAGTATTAATTTAAAAATTGATAATGATAGAAAGAGGCACTGTGTAATGAAGAAATACGCAAATCACTAGGGAGATATTTTTTACAAATCTAGTAACAGACTCAAAACCAAATTAATAGAATACAATAAATAGAAAGGCCAGAATTTTGAGAGATTTTTAACAAAGTTCTCTCAGTAACTGACTTAACAAGCAGGCGCATATCAGTAAGGGTCTGGAAAGTTTAAACAATGGGGTTAGTAAACCTCACTGAATGTATACCTACAGAACCTTGCATCCCAACATCTGCAGATAATACGTTCTTTCCAGGCATATGGAACATTTTAAAAAATTAATCAGACTCTGGCAGTAAAGCAAATCGCAGCAAATATCCAATTTGTACTCTGACTATAGTAGATTTAATTCACAAATCTATTTTTAACAAAAAGTAACTAGAATATCTCACATGTATAAATATTCTTATAGCAAATTCTATGAATTCAAGAAGGAAATCACAACGTAAATTAGAAAATGCAAACAATGCATCAAATCTTGGATGATGCAGCTAAAGTTTAGAGGAACGCTGACAGCTTTAAATGTGTGTATCAGAAATGAATAAAAGGTTATAAGGGGCAATAAAATAAGGAATAAAAGAAAAATAAATATGAACAACTTTATGTTAACAAAATTGAAAATACGGTGGAAATTCTTGAAAAACACAATGTACCAAGAGCAGCAAAAATATATTAAATATATGAACTGTCAAATCTGTATATAAACATCTTGTCCCAAGAAAATTATAGGCCCAGATGGCTTCATTTTGAATTCTACAAAATATTTAATAAAGAAACAATTATACAAAACATTTTCCATAGAATAGAAAATAAGTCTGCAGAGTAGGCATTCCTCAATTTTATATGAGGCTAGAACAATCTTGATCACAAAACCTGAGGACAATATGAGTAGGGAGAATTACAGGAAAATCACAATAACGAACAAGCAAAGGTGCTAAACAATGTATAGAAAGGGTAATGTGTCATGACTAAGCTGAGTTCATTCCTGGAATGTGGTGTTGATTTAACATTCAAAACTCAATCGATAAATATCATCACATGAACAGAATAAGGAAGAAAATAATTAGATCATCCTGATAAATGCAGAATACACTGATGAAATTAAGCAATCGTTTATGTCAAAAATTCTTAAGAATCAAGGGAGATTTTTCTTAGTCTGATAAAATATACATACAAAGATCCTAGAGACACCACACTAATACTCAAATATTATAAGTCTTCCCTTTGAAATTGGGATGCTGGGGACAAAATAAAAATGCCTGCTATCACCACTCAGTGATATTCAACACTGTCCTAGAGATTTCCATCAGGAAAGTCAAGCCAGAAAAAGAAATAAAACATAAGTGGTGTAGAGAGGAAGACATAAAATTGTCATTTTAATATGATGATTATATTTGTAGAAAATCCAAAAGATTATAGAGATAAATTACTAGAATTAATAAGTGAGTTTAGCAAGACAAAGTCATATAAAAAATCAATTGCATTGCTATAAATTAACAACAAATGGAATGTAAAAATTTAAAATATAGATATAATTTATAAACTTTCAAACACCTAGGAACAATATATGTGCAAGACCTTTATACAGGAAACCATAAATATTATTAGAGAAATTAAATGGAGAGATATGCTCTGTCTAAACCCTTGCTACCCAAGGTATGCCCAACTGACCAGCAGCATCAGCATTATCTAGAAGCTTATAAGAAAATCGGTATCTTGGGCTTCATCCCAGACTTATTGAATCAGAAATTGCATGTTAACAGGAATATCTTGTAGACTGTATGCATATCTTAAAGTATGAGAAGCAAAGTCCAGAAAACCCAATGTGGAAAGATTTTGGTTCTCTCCACACTAATATGTAGATTTATGTCATCTGTCAAAATTCCAGCAGATGTGTGTGTATGAAAGATGATAAAATGATTCTAAAATGTATATAGAAATTTTGAAGGCCAAAAAAAGCTGAGACATTCTTGAAGCACAATATAGAAAATTTACTATACTGAATTAAGATCATCTTATGGTTCAGAGAAGCACGGAGATGTAGATATATACCGGTGTAGATATATAGATGTGTGCATGAGTGCATGTGTGTAGTTGGTACAGAGATTTCAATTTACACAATTGTGACCTAGTTAAGCCTCTGTAAGGCTGTTGTCTCTGCATCTGATGCTAGAGCTTGAAGTCTGTAAGGTTGATAGTTGGAAGGGTACAAGTAATGTAAAGTGAGGTAGAGCGGGGTAAAGCTGAACCTATTAGCATGAGCAAAAGCCCAAGAAGGACAGAATGAAATGGTGTCAGTTCACACTGCCTCCAATCCTGATTAGGTAGGAGTCCTTCAGAAGAAGCTGGCACCCTTCATCACAGACCCAAACTCACCCGTGATCCCAGAAAGACTGAAGACAATTCAGAGGAAGTAGGAAAATTGCATTCTTGGCTACCACCCCACACCAAGGTGAGCCAGAGCTATGAAAGTGTCTGGCAATCCTGTCTTGACCTTCTAAGCATATGAAAAAATATGGTTGCCACACTTCAATTCCACCCTTTATATCTGACCCCCAAATGTCTCTTGTGGTCCACATGGCCTAAAACACACAGGAAAGGGGATTCTGGGAAACAATTTAGCCTAGCCAAGTGGACGCATTACCAAGCCATTAGTAAATGCATATTGGTGCAAAGATAAACCAGATGAGCCAAGTGAAATAGAATTGGGAGCCTAGAAACAGATCCATACATTAATGGATCCTTGGTTTACAGTAAAGGTAACACATCAAAAAGTAATTAAAATAAAAAAATAAAATCTAATCATGAGGCATCTATATATTTTTTTTAAATTTTTTATTTATTTATGATAGTCACACACAGAGAGAGAGAGAGAGAGAGAGAGAGGCAGAGACACAGGCAGAGGGAGAAGCAGGCTCCATGCACCTGGAGCCTGACGTGGGATTCGATCCCGGGTCTCCAGGATCGTGCCCTGGGCCAAAGGCAGGCACCAAACCACTGCGCCACCCACGGATCCCAATGAGGCATCTATATTATTGAACTGTTCTTTGTTGAGTGCTATAATGTGAAGAGCCCACCTAATTCAGTAGTTCCTAAACTTCTCTGTACATTGGAACCATTTGGAGAGCATCACAAACTACCCATGCCCCAAAGATTGAATTGGTCTTAGGGGGTGGCCTGGATTTTGGAATTTTCAAAAGGTGATTGAAATACAAGGTGATTCTAACGTGCAAACAAGTTTGGGAACCACTGACCTATGCCATTTAATGCACATGTCCTGAATGTCCTTGGCTTCAATTTGTATTCAGAAACCAAGTGTTTTGAAGTAAGCATCTTCACTTAGGGTCTATATTTATGACTTAGCACATACTTCTCAATAAATCAAAACAGTTCTTGCTAAGGTCACTGGGATGATTAATTTTACATGTCAACTTGGCTAGGCCATGGTATCCAAATGCTTGGTCAAATGCTACTCTAGATGTTCCTGGGAAGATATGTTTTAGATGAAGTTAACATTTAAATCAGTAGACTGAGTAAAACAGATTACTCTCCAAAATGTGGGAGGGCCTCATTCAATCAGTTGAGGATCTTAAGAGAAAAAAGACTGACCTCCCCAGAGGAAGAGATTTTCTCCAAGCCATGTTCAGACTCAGGCTTTTCCTTTCAGCTCCAGCTGGTCATTCTCCCTAAAGATGTTGTACTTGCCAACTTCTACAATTATGGGACCAATTCCTTAAAATAAGTTCTCTCATTATATCTCTTATTGTTTCTATTGATATATATTATATGTGTCAAAATAAATAATATATACTATATTATACATATACATATATACTTTATATATTATATATGTGTGTATATATGATATACCTGCATATTATATATACCACAGAATATTATCTGTGTGTGTGTGTGTGTGTATAATATGTATATTTATTCTATTGTTTCTGTTTCTCTGGAGAACCCTGACTAATACAATCACTGACATCCATGTTGCTAAATCCTTTCCTTACTTGGCCTTACAGTGGCATTTCCCTCCATTAATGGTTCTCCAATTACTTTTTTCCTTTGACTGTTGATTTTCCTCCTTATCTAGTTGCTTTTTATCAAGTTTTAAAAATACTGATGCCTGTGTCCTATCTCCGGCAATTCTGAGTTCTTCGGTCTGAGATGCAGCCTGGAAGCTAAGATTTATGAAAGTCCCCCAAGTAATTAAATGTTTGGAGTCAAGGTTCAAAACCACTGGTTCACAACCCCATGAGGCCTAACTCTGACCTGGGTTCATCTACTCCTGCTTATCAATGGAGAGTCTTCAACACTCCTTTCTTATTTTGATGCTTCACCTTTCCCTGGGCTCCAGAAATGTCTCTATCCGCAGCTTCAATGGCTAAAACTTAGCTCCAATCCAGAGGTCACTTTGACAGCTTAAATATAATATGAAACTCCAGTCCCTCTTTGTTGAGGAAGGCAGTAATATGCAGAAAAGACCTAGCTATCCTCTAATTGTTCTTATTGAGCTCAGGGCAGACAATGCGAACTCCCCTGTTTTCTCTTTGATACAAGATGGTACCACTTCCACCCCAGGTGGAACTCCCACATCAGCCATCTATCCTGAAGGCTTACTTTCAATTTTCCTAATGCAGAAGGAGGTCAGAGCTCAAAATCTTTACTCTTAACTAAACAGGGTCAAAAAGGCAAGAGATATTATTTTTATATCATTCTCTTTGAAAAGAGGATGATAGAATGAGTTATAATGCAGCTCCTTAATACATGGAGTTACGTGTGCTGAAAGTCCAATCGCATATTCTGAAGCTGATGAAAGGCAGGACAGGCTGCTGCTCCCCCAGTTAATTCCAGTCCTCTACACATGGCTCTCTTATGGGTGTTTTGCTTTGTTTGCGTGCTACAATTCACTTTATTATCCTCCTTAGGTTTCCCACTGTTCTTATTTTAATCTTTCAATTTGCAAAGTACATAAAATAAAAAACTTAGTGCTCAAACAAATTTTTTTATCTGAGCTCACACGCCAGCCAGATGCATTTTGTCACATTGTGCTAGTATATGCCGTTTGATGTTGTGCATCCTAGTATTTTTTAAATTATTCACATATTGAATTCAAATTTATGCAATAATGTGAAATAGAGAAAATGCTCTCTTAGATGGCTTTTTTGCCCCTATTTATCCATATTACTTTTTGATTCAAATGGCAAATCTCCAATTTTGAAGTTTTATGCTAGTGCCTGAAATCCAAGGAGGGTGAGTGTTGTTATTTTCATTGTTTGGGAAACAAAAATGTACCTCTGATAATTTTTGTCTTTGATTACTGCTTCTTCAAAGGATTTAAACCAGAATGAAAGCCTTTGAAATCTTCAGAGATAAGGAGACATGAGAGTTATTCTGTATGCACTGGATAAACAGATGTCTTAGCTTTTCAAACCAAACTTGAAAAATATAATCACAAGCTTCATGTGAAACAGAACAATTTTTGCAGGTGTATAGTGTTTTATATTTTACTAATGTGAAATGGAAGAAATAATGTCATTTTATTCCTTTTTCTTGTCTGAGAATTTAGTTCCAATTAACATTTCAGAAAACTTTTTTTCAGCTCAGGAAGAAAGATACATTCCATAAGAGGGGAAAAAATCTCTTTTCCTTGTCATTTTGGGTACAAATAAGCACAATTAGAAACATATTTATAAGTTGCTTGGGAAGTTGAGATCCTAATTGAGAAATTCCAAATTAATAAAAGCCAAATTTCATTCATTTACTCAATGGACCAAATCTTGTAATCAAATTTCTTCTGAGATATCTATCGACTTCAGTGAGAGTTTCTCACATGGAATAATTGTAGAATTAAGCTCAATGCTGTTAATAGGAAAAAACAACAACAACAACAACAACACTAATAGACTTTGCACTGTGGCAACTGATGACCTCAACTGGATAACCTATTCTTTGGATGTTGATGGTGTAGTTGCTTCCTGATTCACAGCAGTACAGAAATGGACCTAATGATGCAAAGAAACAATCTCTATCCATTATGCGTTCAGCCTTCCCAAGATAAAAGTACTTCTTACTTACGTACTTATGAGGGTAAAAGAGGAAAAGAGAATCATGCTGTCCATTGACTAGACTGTTTCCTTGTACCAAATAAACATGGGTAATTTTGAAGTTTAAATCTTAAGTGAAGACTCAGCTAATAACACAACTTGGAATTTAAGCATCTTATTAAATATCCACTTTGCTATATTCAAACTACTTCTTGAGAACCCTGCCAACAGCTATACTGTTGGATAAATTCTAATTCTTTTGGAGACCGTGAGGGAAAAATGGAGCCGACTTGCCTCCAAGGGGCAGGATTCAGTTTTGTTCAACCGTGTGTCCTCAGGGTCTTAGCGTTGGCTTAATTGGAAACTTAAACTTGAAGATAGTCATTTTGAAGTTTGAAGATGGTAAATGAAGTAAACTACACTGGCAAAAATGTGCTTCAGAGGCCAAACTGGCCCTCAAAAACTGCCTTGTGAATTGTGAAAACTGAAATGGATGTTAGAGACTATTTAGTATATTCCCTTTATTTTAACCAGTGAAGAAACTGATACTAAACAAGGAGATAGTGACTTATAAAAGGTCTCACATCCCTCAGGGCTAGAGTTTGGCTCTGTTACAGCTTCAGTGATGTGCTACTACAGTTTTTACTCTTTTGCCCTTTACTGATGGTCCCCGCCCTCCGCGGGGTGCCACTAACAATGTTGTTGCTAGCCTGGCCTGCCATTGATTAGATACCACACAGGGCCCTAACACTTTCATCTCCTCTGCTCCCTTCCCAATCCAACAACTAGATCAATGTGATTTTAGGAGCCGAGGCAAAAAGCCACTCTCTCTTCTCTCTCAAGATACCTCTCTGTCAGCAAAGGCTTATTAAAATAGCAATCCTTTGTGAACTCATTGACATGGTTTACTTGGGAATAAAAATATGTACATGGATAAGTCATACTGAACTGTACGGATTATTACATATTTTAAGCTACATTCAAAAGTCAATGTTTAACCCTGAATATACCTATTACAATTCTTACTCCTCTTCTGCCATGAAATGATCATGACAAGTCCCTATAAACAGATTGATTCTTGGTTTTTTTCTTCATTTCCCAAAGTGAAATAGCCAAAAATAAAAATGTGATACATTTCACATACAATCAACTGAAAAGAACTTTTAAATCTGCTTTTAATATAAAAGTATCGATTTTATATTTTGTTTGAACATTAATGTTAATAATAGCTGTTACTCTACTGGTATAATGTGAAGAGGGCCTGTCAAGTTAATCAGGTGAGGAATCTTTTTCTTTCTTTTTCTCAACTCCATTCAATGTCCATTTCAAGCCCTATTCTGTGCAGTGATGGAAATATTAATTCAACTCAATGTAAACTCAGTTAATCTAGGGTTAGTTTTTTTGATATTTGTTTCACCTGCAACTTTGAGATTTTCTCCATTCTCACTTCCTTTCTCTTGCATTGTGAAGTTCCAAGGGGTTTTAATAGAATTAAAACTTAATATTCTGGGGATCTAAGGTACAGCATGGTTACTATACTTAACAATATGTATTGTATATTTCGAACTTACTAAGAGATCTTAATGTTCTTACCACCACCACAGAGTGATAATTATGTGAAAGGTGTGGGGTTTTTCTTAAGATTTTAATTATTTATTCGAGAGAGAGAGAGAGAGAGAGAGGCATAGACACAGGCAGAGGGAGAAGCAGGCTCCATGCAGGGAGCCTGATGTGGGACTCATCCCAGGACCCCAGGATCACGCCCTGGGCTGAAGGCAGGTGCTAAACCACTGAGCCACACAGGGATCTCAAAAGGTGTGTTAACTAACCTTATTGTGACAATCATTTCACAATATATACACATATTAAATCATCACATCATACAGTTTAAACTCACACATTGTGATATGTCAATTATATCTCAATAAGACTGGATTTAAAAAATAAAGCTTAATATAATCATCATCTTTTTACATTTAAATCTGCTGAATTCTCTGTATTAGTTTTCTATTCTCCTATAACGAAGTATCACAAACTTGAACACTTTAAACAACACCCATTAATTATTACAGTTCTATAGATCATAAGCCTGGGTGCCTCAACTGGATTCTCTTTTTCAGGTGTTCCCAGGACAACATCAAGATATCAGCCAGACAAAGCTCTTAAACTGAGGGTCTGGAGAAGAAACCAGTCCCCAGCCCATTCAGGTTATTGGCAAAATCCAGTTCCTTGTTGCGGTAGGACCCAGGTCCCCATTTCCTTGCTGGCTATGGACCAGGAGTCACTCTTAGCTCCTAAAGTCACTTTCTTGTAGCCTCATCCAACTTCAAGCCAGTGAATGCACATTGTGTTTCCAGTCTGTCTGACTTCCCCCTCTGCTACCAGCTAAAGAAAGCTCTTTACTTCTAAAGGACTCATGTGATTAGATGAGGTCAGCTAACTTATTATTAGGAAAAGGTGTAAAAACTTAAGTGCTAGAAGATGGCTGCTCAGAACATATATTCCTAGATAAAGGGGAAACCTCCCTAGTATTCAAGGACTCACAGTGAAATCCTTAAGTTCCTTTAAGACACTTCTTTTGCCACTTTTAAGGAGTTTGTTTCCTTCTTGGTTCCTCCCAGTTTTTGGAGAGATGTTGGTTATGAGCCTACCCGCTTTCTGGGTATAACTACCAGGAGCAACTTCAGGATGTTCCTGAGTGCATTCAGTGAGACTGGGTGAATCAAGGCTGAAATTCTCAAGCCTGTTCTTGCTCTTTGTCTTCACGTATAATGATTTTTATCTAATGCTGAAAGCTACAGGTAATATGTTTTTCAGATCCAGCATTATGCTATCTTCTACCAGAGAGGTTTTACTCTCATTTCTCCAAACAGTTCACATTGTTGACTGATCATCCTGAATTTGTGTGAGCTTGGTTTTAAACTTTGTTAGTGTGAATCTGGGGAAAGCTAACACTTTTTTCTCAAACCTCTCCAGTGCGGTAGGACTCAATCTCTAAACTTCCTGTCTGTAGAATTTGTTAGGCTCTGTTAATGTGGGTTTTTGTGTAGGTCTTCCTTAGAGTGGTCCTTATTTCTAAGGCAGTCTCTTTGGTATCTCAGTTGGGTGCCAGATCCACTACTAAGGTGTTAGCATTATATCTCCACTCTGGCAAGACTAGAGCTTCAGTGCTGCCAGCACCTTAGCACTCTCAGCCTCTAGTATCTTCATTCCAGTCTCAACGTCTGAGGAGCTGCTATCTGGTAACCCTCAGGAAAAGTGCCCTGCTCATAGACAATCCAACCCTCGGACATCGATGCCTGGGAAACTCCTATTTGGACTTCTGTGGCTTTGAACAGTTATATCTTCACAAGTACTCCTCCCCAGGTATATCTTCAGGGGAGGCTTCATCTGGCCCATACTCTGATCTCTACCTCCTGAGCTCAGCAGGACTGCTACCTGTACCCTGAATGCAACTCTCTTCCTATAGTTGGATAGTTGTCCCTTAGCTTAGAACTGGATGATTTTTCTGTCAGGAACCAAAGTTCACAACCATTTTGTGATACAAACCTGAAAACTCTTATTTTATGTATCTTTCCATTTCTGTATTTGCTTACAAAGAGAGGGCTAGTCCAAAATCAGTTACTCAGTCATTGTTGGAAGCAGAACTAGAAAGGATGCATTCTTGTATGAATAATTTAATCCCTAAGGACTCTATCATTCTTAGGCATAAAATGAGAAATCTTGCCTCTAAGTGACCTTGTTGTTTTAAATATCTGGTCAAAATGCAGGAGATACTTTAGGTTTGTTAAGATAACGAAGATATCAACTTGATATTTTAGTCCATCTCTCCAAATGCAGTGGTTTTCAAATTACTGGGTTTTAAGTCCTTATTTGGCAGCTCCTGAGTTATGGAGCAATATTTGCTTTAGTATTAAAGACCACTGTGTTGTTATCCACTAATTCAGCAAATATTTACTGACTTCAGTATGTTTCAAGAACCTGTGATGGTTGGTATCATGCATAGTTTTTCCTCATAGTTTTTAATACTCTCTTTTTTAATATCATTTTGTATATTATTTTTTTCATTTTGTATATTATAAATAAATCTGCCTCTTACATTCCTCAGTGTTCACTTTTATATATTATTTGGTATTCATTACTTAAAACGTCATTTATTGTCCACTAAAGATGTACCAGACACTGCTGCCTGCTGTGAATGTAATGAATGACTGAAGCCTAATACCTACCTCTAAGGAGCTGTGTCTATTAAAAAGACTTAGGCATATGAATAGTAAAAGTTTACTAATAAGACTGCTCAAAATATTTTGGGGCCACAGGTGAGAGTGATTAACTCTGCCAGAGGCTTCTGTTGTAAGTTCCTGGAAAGAGTTGCCTTTAAGCTGGCAGACTAGTTGAGGAAAGGCAATCAAGGCCAAGTGGTTTAGGGCACCTGGGTGGCTCAGTAGTTGAGCCTTTGGCTCAGGTCGTGATCCTGGGATCCTGGGATCAAGTCCCACATCAGGCTCCCTAACGGGAGCCTGCTTCGCCCTCTGCCTATATCTCTGCCTCTCTCTCTATGTCTCTCATGAATAAATAAATAAAATCTTAAAAAAAAAAAAGGCTAAGGGATTTAACCTTGATTCCAGGATTGACTGGCTAAGAGGTCACTGGTACCTGTGCATACTTCTCTTGGTTTCAGTTTGTACTCTTTTCACAGCTTCACTCTTCTTTCCTCTTAAATGGGATAATAAACTGATTTTTCTGTTTTGTTGTGAAGATTAGAAATCTGAAGTTTAGAAGTTTAGACATGTTTGTTTATGTATACGTAAAGACGGTATTCATCATCATTTTGTTATACACCATAACTGTTTGACTGTTGATGTGCATATTTCACTACAGTGTGGGAAATTTTCCTCTTTGCATTCTTATTTGAAAATGTTTCCATATAAACTGTGTGTGAATGATCAAATCTTAGAAAATGAAAAAAATCAGCAAGAATAGCATTAAATTTTGTACTTTGCTTCATTAATTCAGGAGTTACACTAACATTTTGCAGAGTTTCAGGATACCACTGTATATTTCTATCCTCCTTCAACATTGTTATAGGTAAAGGAGTTTGTGCTGAAATTTTCTAAAACCTAGAGGGAATCTTGGCATTTGTCTTATGGGTTATGTAATAACATGTACCTTTTGTACTTTTTTCAGAAAAACTCAGCCTATTTTTATGAATTTGTCACATTATTTTTAACAAATCAATCTTCCTTTCCCAAATTTCCTATTTCTGAATTTCTATAATCATTTTTTTTATCTTTCACATTTCATCGTTATTTTCCTTCAAAGTATCTCTTCAATTAAGGATTTTTTTAGAAGCAGTGGATTGTTTATTGTTCTTATTATGTAATCACCCTTACTAAGGAACAAATAAATACAATGAAAATTACCTATTTTAAGTGCACAGTTTGGAGTTTTGACAAGTGATCCTAGCTCAGTAATTTCTAGAGCTCTCTCAAAGGCTGTCAGTCTGAATTCCAACAAGCAGAGTATAGAGTCCTTATGAAACACCAAGGCACAGTAGAAACCCAGAAGGATCATGTCTTAGCAGAACTAAAATAGCCCAGAATAAAACTATTCTACCCTAATAAAGCTTAAAAACCATCTTCAAAATGTTCAGGCTAATCTTAACATAGCTGGTAGAACAAAGTCTAACACCCTGAAAGAAGACCACAAAATCTAGTATTCAACAACATAAAATTCACAATATCTATTATCCAATCAAAAACAGTTTGGGGGGAAGCAGAAAAATGAGACCATGATTAAGAGAAAACTCATTAAATAAAAACACTCAGAAATGATAGAGTGATAAAATAATCATGCAAGAACATTAAAAGAGCCATCAGAATATGCTAAAAGTTTAAAGGAAAACATGATAATGAGATAAATTGAAGCTTTTAAAAAACTAAATAAAATTTTTAGATGTAAAAAATAACATCTAAAATGAAACAAAATAAATGTATGGGATTAACAGAAAATTAGATACTTTGGAAGAAAATTCAGTGAACTTGAAATCATAATATAAATTATCCAAAATGAAGTGCATGGAGGGGAAAAAGATTGAGAAAAGAATTACTAACTTATTAGGAACTTGTAGTACAATATCAAGTGTAGTCACATGTATGCAATAGAAGCCCAGAAGGAGGGAGTGAATATATTTCAAAAATTAGTGTCTAAGTTGCTTTTTTTTTTCAAACTTTTATTCTCATGCAAGAAAAATGCAAACAAAACCACACCAGTTTACATCATAATCAAATTTCTGAAACCAGTGGTAAGCAAAACAGAACCAGATGTGGGATGGGGGAGAAATCATAGGAAAAAAGACATATCATATACAGAACAACATAGGTGAGAACCTCTTCAGAATCCTCATTTCAAACTATGTGACCCAGAAAACATGAAATAACCCTTTTAAAGAGCTGGAAAGGGAACAGACATGGAAATCTCTTTAAAATGGACTGCTACACCTCCCAAAAAAATTCCTTCAAAAATGATGGCACATAACTTGTCTAATTGTGAAAAAATCATCAGACAAACTCAGATTGAAGTACATTCTAAGGGATATCTGATAAATACTTTCTAAGACTGTCAAGGTCGTGAGAAACAAGGGAAAACTGAAAAATTGTCACAGACCAGAGGACACTGAGAAGACATGGCAATCAGCTCTAAAAATTACTGTACAAGGATCTCTTTCTTCTTGTGTGTCTCTCCGTGTCTCTTTCTTGCTGCTCTCTAGCCCTTTGCATTGCAAATTCCAGTAGTTTGGGATTCCTCCAATTTAATCTCCATTTCCTCAATTTAGTTTAGAAACCATTACTCTGGATTATAATCAAGAAATTACCCAGTTAGAAATCCAGGTCAATTATAGAAACACTGCCTTTACTTTCTGTTTCTCAGATATCTTAGGTTTGTACTACTTGTAATCTAACATAAAAAAAAAAAATATATATATATATATATATATATATATATATATGTAACAACTATGTTTCTTTTACATATCTAGTGTTTTCTTTTGTTTTTGTTTTTTTAGGGTAAGAAGAGGAGTCTAGTTCCACTTAATCCCAGGCCTGGAAGCACAAATTCATCTCTCTTATCTGTACTCTCTCCATTATCAAGAGCCTAAATTCTAATTACTTAAAATCTGTATTCCTTCAGTGGCCTCTGAAATGATCACCTTGACCATCTAGCCTCCACATGCCTCCCCAAAGCATCCCTCAAACTACTGTCAGATTAATCTCCTGTTAGTATCCCTTTCTTCACACATTCCACTTTAAAAGAATGTTATTGATTCCCTCTCACCCATCACATTTGTGCCTGGATTTTAACATATGTGTAAATTGGCTCCTCTCAAGCATATTTCCTTCTACTTCCTGTGTGTGCTAACTACTCTAGAACAATTGGTCAATTTGCTATCCTGATAGACACCATATACACTCTGACCATATTCAGAGTTTCTTAATTTTTCTTTTAATTTATCTCCTTCTGCTTAGTTTTTAAGGCTCAGCTACTTTCTCTTTGTCCAGGACCCTGTTACACTGTCAGGAAATTTTTTTCCTTCCTTGTCATAGGAGAGAATGCATTGGTCCTTGAGTCTCATACATAGTAGTTTTATTAGAGTCTCTCATGCTTAAGTATGACCCAGGAGGATCAAAGTCTGCAGGTCCATGAGATTCTGCTTCTCTCCCAGTGGACTGAATCATTTTCTCAGCAAAGATGTTTCCCTCCCTACTAGAAATGCTCACTCAAGCTGATAAGAAAATGAAATTTACTCCATACCATTTTTATATAAATAGGTATTATCAAATTGTACCTATTGTGGATTCAGTCTCATTGAGAGATCATAGCTTATCATCAAAAAAGTTACACCCTAAAATAAAATATAGGTTTCAAAATACATGGAGCAGTTAGAGAACAATAAAAGGAAGTTTACAAATGAACATATATATGAATATATACAAAGAACATATATATGTTCTTCAAAAAAATGGAGTATCTTGGATATTATCCAAAACTCTGCATTTGGGGCACCTGAAAGGCTCAGTTGGAGGAGCATCTGCCTTCGGCTCAGGTCACCTGGGTTGGCATGGGATCCAGACCCATGTCAGGCTTCCTGCTCAGCGGGGAGCCTGCTTTTCTGTCTGCCCCTCACCTTGCTCATGCTCTCTCTCACTCTGTCTATCTCTCTCATATAAATAAGTACAATCTTTAAAAAAATAAAAAATATATAATAGTCTGTGTTCATGAAATATTTAAACCTTGTGCTTCAATAAAACCTGATACCAATTTTGGCAAGATATGGTCTTCTATGGTTTCAAGTGCTTTCTGTAGCAAATCATGACAGAAATACCACAGGGGCAGCTCTTCTTCTGCCAGTGTATACAGCATTTGGAATTGAGGATATATAAGAAAAATAGAGAAGAGTGTGCATGTGCAAGCATCCTCTTTCAAAGGTTTCCAGGGCGGGATATGGAAGAGTCAGGAAACTCCTTCTCTTCAGTCATTGTGATGAGACTCAAGGAAGTGTGGCTTTCTCATTTGGTCCCTAGGCCCCTCTGATTAGTGATTCCTGCTCTCATAGTTGCTGGATCTTCCCCAAACCAGTGCTTTTTTCCTGTGGAAATTCTCCTTTCAAAGATTGCCATAAAATCTAAAATTGTATTCCAAATAGGTTTTCCCCCCTCTGGTGGCAACAACACTAAAGCATTATAGTCTATGTGTGACGCTGGGTGTTAATTTATGTGTATTTTGCATGTATACATGTGTGCATGCCTGTGTGCGTGTGTGTGTTAAGAATCAATCACTAGCTTTCATGAAGAAAGGAATGTTGCCAAATAAATATGCATATAAATTCCTATTTATTGAAAATGTAACTATTATAGCAGCATTAAAAAATCAATGTTTGTCCAATTATTTTCTGCAGGCAGTATCATGCATTGCAGCCTAGTTTCTCATTAGATTAAATCAAACTGTTCTTAAATGCCATTTTACCAGCTGTTACTGGATAAAGGGTGAACAGAACAGTTTGTAGTGGCAAATATGTAGCTCTCTGGCAAGTGTCCTTGCCAACATTGCTACCAGCTGTGTATATTGTTTATCAAAAACAAATGCCCTTAGTGATTTTTCTTAAATTTTATGGAAGTGTGTTTTTTTTTCCAGGTTATTTTACACGTTTCTTAGAAAAATGTTGCCAAAGCCTGTAAAATAAGTCAAATTCAAATAATAACTGCAAGTATTTTCAGCTTCAATTTAGAGTAAAATGCAAGAATTCAATCAGTAAAAAGCTAGATGCATCAAAATAGAGTCAACTAGATTTCTCAGTTCCTCCATATAGGCTTTTATGTCGTGGCTTTAAAAAAAATTCTACATTTCCAATAGTCTCAACTGGGATCTAGTCAAATAGTTAATAGCCAAAACTTCTTAAACACCATCCCAACATGAAATGGAAAGGGACATAATGTCCAACTTTTTGCCTTTTTTCCTAGTTTTAAATATTTTTTCTTAACCTGAATCAGACTTTTTTTTCTTTACAGATAAGATATGAAAAGACCCCAGATGCTGAAGATTCTGGCCAAGATTATACAACTTATTAGTAGGCAGGACCTTCAGAGTACATAAATTCCAAAGATACCATTTATGTTATGCAAATGGAGTCTTGTTACTGGAGGTATAGACTGCAACATCTGACTTCAATTCGAATTCACTTTGCTTTTTCCTGTTGGACAACAAAGTTTTTGTAAGTTATAAGGCACAAGGGAAATACTAAATGTTAACATTCTGAACTATAACAAAAATGAAATTTTACTATTAATTTTTATAAAGACATCACGAAGAGCATTCAGATATCCAACAACCAATAAATCATCCTAAGTATGTAAGTATATATTAGGTGATATAGAGGAGTAGTTATTCCCTTATCTTATTATCAGCCTTCTCCTATTTTTTTTCCTACCATCCTCTTCTAACATTTTAGTTTCTCTATGAACAAGCACACACACACACACACACAAGCACACATACACAAACATACATACATACATACATGCACATATACATTATTATTTAGGGAAGCACAAGAAAGTGTTTGCCTGGCTAAGTAGAAAGGTAGTTTATATTACTCTCCTTCACAGGATTAATTCTCAGCTTCATATTCAGATATCTTTTTAACATTGAAATCATTGTTCCTTCTGTGCTTCCCTATAAATTTCACTACACACCTGAACCCTGAATTAAATCATTCTGATTATTAGGCTGAGGATATTTTTGAAGAAAGCAGCAGTAAGGAAAATAAGCAATGTGTCTGCCAAAGTTGCCTTATATATCAATATTCGGTTGGAACCGAATAATGGCTGCCCTGCCCATAGATGCCTATCTCTACCAGAATCGCCACCACTCCTTAGTGTATTAAGCCAGTCCACTTCATGCACTTGCTTAACTGATGGACCTTGGGTAATTACATTTGAAACTCCTGGAAAATATTGAAAGTGGCTGGAAACATTTCCTCCAGAGCTAGAGTAGGAACATAAAATAGCACATCCTATGTGGCTATTGAGAAGATCATATTTGAACATATCTATAATGTATTCTTTTAAGGTTGTTCAAACCAGACATTTTATTTTCCCGCTTAAAAAACTTCAGTGGCTCTCAAATAGGTCTTCAGGATTCTACTTAACTTTGCAGTGTGCTCTCTTACCACTGACACTCACTGTTCTACAGCTTTTGCACCAAAACTAGACTGGAGGACTTCTGTAGGACACAGGAAGGCAGGATCCATGACTTTTTCACTGTTACATCCCTAGTGCCAGCAATGCCCTGGAAAAATAAGACAATTTGGCAATTTATTAAATGAACTGTGCATGAATTAATTGAAAGGATTTTGAGTAGGCCTGGTTTTCTGGGAGAGAGTGGGTGGCTGGTTAATGTTCCCACAACTCTGCAACGAGGAGCAAAAAAACAGAAAAAAATGTTCTGTTATTCATTCTCTCCTACTTTGGCCTAGTTGCCTTGTACACTCTGTGGCAGTATATTAGATTCACTAAGAGTCACGGCTTGATGAAGTTTTTATCTTCTCTGTTTGTTGAAGCTACTTGTCTCCAAGAGATACAGTTTCCATTTCTCATCCTTTCTTTACTCTGGAGATCCATCTGCAGCAAGGTACTCATTGACAATGACAGCACCTCTGTCTGGGCTTTCACCTCCAGACTCAGCTCCCATTGGTTTCCCTGAACTGGCTTCTCCATCCGGACCCAGTCCTTTTGCTCCTTCCCTGGCTCTCTCCTCTTTGCCAGGTCCTTGGAAGAGCAATTTGCCTCTTTACAAGTAACAGTTTGGTCTTCGTCATTCTTTTGCCCCCAAATACTGTCTTCCACAATACCTCTCAATCCCATGCCTCACCACACCTCCAACTCAGCACCAGAGCAACACCCTGTTTGCCTTGGAGAGAAGGCTAAGAACAATCCTACATAAAACTTCCCATCCTTATTTGCCCTGAATTCTTTTGCTCTCTGCAACTTTCCTTCCCATCCTTTTCCCAATCACTGTCTATCTCTTTTTACCAGTTTTTTCCAATGATTTGGGGGTAGATTTGTAAATTCACTATTTGGAAGTTTATATTTGAGATGTTAATTTTGAGGCTAATCTAAGAATTAGTATCAGTATGCCTTGGATTATTTGGATGACCACCTTATAACTAGATTACTGCCAAACTGTGCTGGTGTCCACATTCCAGTTTGGGTTTACTAGACACTAATAACACTGCTTTAGTGACCCTAGGTTAATGGAAAAATAACGACAGCAGAATAAATATGTAAGTGATATGACAAGTCAAATGAAGTCTAAATAACATCACAGAAAGAATGTCATGTAAATAAATATTTTTTGCAATAATTGCTATAAAGACAAGTGTTGGGAAACTGAGTCATCACAACAAAATCAATATTAGTATAAGTATGATGAACTCAAAGTGTTTTTTTGTGGTAGCAACTGGCATCATGTGAACCAACATTTTGTTTTTGAAAAACAACATCATTTGTCACATAATATTCTTAATTTGAACTATTTGGTGTTGTAGAATTTGTATTTTATTTCTAAATTCTTTTAGAAAAAATTCTTTTTTTCTAAGAGTTGTGTGTGGATATAATTCATGGATAGCTTTATATTTGAAGATATTTAAGTAAAATACTAATAAATATAGTTTGGGGAATTCATGACTAAAAAAAGAAATTTAGGACAACATTGACTTCCTCAGATGAACTTCAACCACTGTTATTCCCTCTGAAAGTTTTTCTTAGAAGGTTTATCTCCAATTATGGAATGCAATTAAGTTCACTAATTCATTTGTGACAAAGATACAAGAAAGATATTAAATCATAGGTGCTTGCAATCTGCAACCTCCCCTTGCCTGCCAAAGGTAATTCTCCATCCCTTACTCCACTCCCTACTCCAAACTCCCCAGCTGGACTTCCAAGAAATAGTGAGTATCTAACAGGTAATATGAAAACTGAAAAGCTGAAAGAATAAGATAACTTTAATGAGTTTTTTAAATTTAAAAATGAAAATAACCCTGAAAACAAAGCTGAAAAAAAAAACACAAGAGAAGAACATTACGGGTCAGTATCCTTTATGAACATGGATTCAAAAATTCTTAACAAAATACTAGCAAGACAAATTCAATAGTATACTAAAAGATTATACACCATGAGCAAGAGGGATTTACTCACAGAATGCAAGGATGATTCAACATACAAATATCAGTCAATGAAATACAACACGTTAACAATATAAAAGAAAAAAAATGATCATCTCAATGGATGAAGATAAAGAATTTGCCAAAATTCAATACTTTCTCATAATAAAAGCACTCAACAAACTAGGAATAGAAGGTACTACCTTGACATAACCAATGCATACATGAAAAACCCACAGCCAACATTATACTCAGTGGTAAAAGACTTTAAGTCAGGAACAAGGCAAAAATGCCTGCTTTTGCCACTTATACTCCACACAGTACTGGAAGTCCTTTCCAGAGCACTTTGCAAGAAGGAATAAGGGGAATCCAAATTGGGAAGAAAAATGAAATTACCTCTGTTTACAGATTAACATCTTAATGATGTCAATTCTACTCAGAGCAATCTAAAGATTTCTGCAGAAATAGAAAATTTCATCCTAAAATTTACATAGAATCTCAAGGGACTGTACATAGCCAAGACAGTCTTGAAAAAGAACAAAGTTGCATATCTCATATTTCCTGATTACCACAAAGCTACAGTACCTAAAACAGTGTGGTACTGACATTAAGGCAAACAGATTAGATTGACAGAATAGGAAAGAGAACCCAGGAAGACACCGCGGAATATATAGTCATGAATTTCAATGAAAGAACTATGACAATTCAATGGTAGAAGGATCATCTTTTCAACAAATGGTGTTGGGAAAATGGAATATCCAGATGCAAAATATGAAGTCAGAGTCTTCACACCTAGTAGGACAGCTAGCATTTAAAACAAAACAGAACAAAACCCAAAATCAGAAAAGAGCATGTACTGATGAAGATACAGATAAATTGAAACCCTTGTGCACTGCTGGTGAAAATATGAAATGGTACAGCTGCTATGAAAAACAGTATGATGGGTGAGGGATATTAAAAAGGGCACTTGTGATGAGCACTGGGTTATATGTAAGTGATGAATCACTAAATTCTACTCCTGAAACCAATATTACACTATATGTTAAACAATAGAATTCAAATAACTATTTGAAAAAGAAAAACATTGTGACAATTCCTCAAAAAATAGAGTTACCATAGTATACAGCAACTGAACTTCTGAGTGTAATTCCAAAAGAACTTGGAAGCAGAATTTCAAACAGATATTTGTATATCTATGTTCATAATAGCATGAACAGATGAATGGAAAAAATAAATGAAGCATATACATTTAATATTACATATGATGCAATATTATGCAAGCTTCAGAAGGAAGGAAATTCTGACACATGAATGAAGTTTGGAGACATTATGGTAGGTGAAATAAGCTGATCACAAAAGGACAAATATTGTATGATTCCATGTACATGAAGTACCTGAGAGAGTTAAAGCCACAGAGACAGGGAGTGGAATGGTGGTTACAAGGGGCTGAGAGGAGAGAGGAATGGAGAGTTACTGTTTAATGAGTACAGAGATTCAGTTTGGGAAGATGAAAATGGGACGTTGGTGATAGTTGCACAATGATGTGAATGTACTTAGTGTCACAGAAATGTACACCATACAAGTGTATGGTGTAAATGGTAAATTTTATATCATATATATTTTCTACAATAATAAATAAAGGGAGAGTAACTATTTGCAAGGAAGAAGAGGATAATAAAAAAGGAAATGAAACACAAGGGGTTTAAAGAGATGGACAGTCTGGACCTGAGTGCAAATTTTAGATAGGGGATTGAAAATGGAGGAGAGAGATTTGGAGGTGGCAAATGTTCACTGTATAAAATATTAAGAAAAGAACTGAGCAGAGATAATTTTGAAAATCTCTTGCTATATATTCCAAATTCATTTTCTCTTGTTAACAGTCTTAGAGATACGCCAGTGATGAACTACATTGCTTGCATTTTGGTTGAGGGACTCTCTTTAAATGAGAATCCATACAAAACATCACACAAAACTCAAGGGGTTTTGTGGTTACACACCTGTTTGCTCAACATTTATTAAGAACCTACTATATCTCCTCTTAGCATAATTTCAGACATTAGAGACTAAGATTTAGGACATATATTAACTAATCAGTATTTATTCTTGTTTTCTGAAATAAATGTAGACTTGTGCATAGCCTCCTTTGAATTGATCTCATCCAAATTATCCCCAAATACATTTGTAGATTTTTCTGAAGCATTGTATCTTTTCATATTTGATTTGCTTATTTAGGAAAACAATTGGAACATTAAAAAAAGCAAGAATGACCTCTTGTAGTGGAGAAAAGCTATTCTATTTGAAAGGTTCTATTTTTAGAATAACAAATGAACAGAGAGAATAAAAAAGGGCAGAATAAACATTTCATTTGACAATCTGTCACATACAAAATTGAGCAGCAGGGCTGTGTGTGATGAACAGACCAACCCTCTACATATGGAAGAAACAATCATTTCTCCCCGAATGCTCTTGCTTTTATTCTTCTTCCCCAATTCTCTGAAAATCTACAAACATGGAGCGTATAAGCATGAATAGAGGGGAAAATGAGGACATGGCAAATTCAAGAGCAAATGTGTAAATTTAATTTACCACTAAAGAATATAAGAAATGTGTATAGATAGCTTAAAATTATGTTTTCATCCATTTAGGATAACAAAAGTTTTCAGCTTTCTATTGAAATAAGTTGAGTAGGAGAAGCTTCTTTTTATTCAAAACATTTCAAGTTAAAATTCAATTGAAATATCAAATTAGCTTTCTTCTCAGGGAAACACCCAAATTCATCTATTCTTCTTTAAAGATTCTTTCAAGAAGAAAGAAACCTCTTCTGATGAACATCCTATAAATGTTTGATTGCTGCTATCAAAAAAATGCCTGATCTCTTTCAGCCGTCTGAAACCTTGGTTCCACTCAGCAAAACTTTAGTCTTTGGACAGTTCCCTCATTTCCATTTGGTTTTAGGACTCCATCAGTTTTCTCAAGACCACTGCCTGGGAGCTGATGCTCCTCTCCTTCTCCTGCAAATGAACTCAGCAGTTTATTGTCACAATATTCTGCCTAATTGCATACATTTCAACACATCTTATTCTCTTTACAAAAGTGCTTAAACTCATCACATGCCCATTTCTTCACCTATAAACTAGGGTGATATAGGGTAGCCCATGAGCTGACTAGTATTAATAATAGCTGCATTAGACTTCTCCAGAGAAACAGAACCAGTAAGATATATGGATAGAGATAGAGACAGAGATACGGATGTAGGAAAGGAGATTGATAATAGGAACTGGCTGATGCAATTATGGAAGCCGAGAAGTCCCATGATCTGATACCTTCAAACTACTGGAGAACTAAGAAGGTCATTCAGTCCCAGTCCAAAGGCCTGAGAATCTGGGGCTGATGGTCTTAAATTTGGATCAAGTTCAAAAGCCAGAACCAGGATTACTGATGTCCAAGAGCAGGAGAAAATGAATGTCTTGCACAGAGAGAAAGAGAGAGAGAGAGAATTCTCCCTTCATCTGCCATTTTGTTCTATTCAGAGCCTCAATGACATATCCCCAAATAATATTTTACCAGTTCCTGGGGCATCCCTTAGCCCAGTCTAGTTGATACATAAAATTAACTATGTCAGTAGCTTTCCCCTATGGAGTGTATTACATCTAGAGCACTGTGCTTGCTGTTCTACATTTGGAGAAGCACCATAGGTCCGGTGGTTAAAGGTCTAGACTCTGGATTCCAACTGCCTGGTTTGGAATCTTGATCACCTATTGCCTGCCAATCATTAGTTTGTAATTTGGGTAAGTTAGTTCACCCAACCCCTCACTCCAGGGCCTCAGCTTCCTCCTCTGTAAATAATAGTACCTATCTCTTAGGGCTCTTGTGAGGATTAGGTGAACTATTAGTAGTACTTGCTATTTGCTAAATAAAAATATATTTACATGGATTAAATTCTTCACATCTTAAATACTTATGAAGTGTTTGAATATCATAAATACTTAATAAAATTTAGTTCTCATTAATCTGTGTTTAGGTATATATATATTTTATACTTTTAATGTGGTTGATAACTGAGAAACAGAGCAATGAAATCAAGAGTGCTGCTCAACACATAGAAGTCTGGCTTAACCAGACCATCCTTCATCTTTGGCTAGTCACAGGGTTGGATATTTCTATAATAGCTGGAGCAGGGGTAGGAGAGCTTTCTGAATGTTAGAATGAGCCGTGTCTTCTCAGGAATCTGTGCTGTTCTCCTTTTCTACTTCCTCTGACTCAGCCACCTGTGGAGAAGACATACAGTGGCAAATTCTACGACCTGCCTGTATCTTTTCATGATAACCTTTGGGGTCACAATGCACAGTTTGAGAAACACTGATTTAAGCTATATTTTCTCTGCTTGTTGATGAGTGTGTCATATGGGACAAAATCAAAGGCTATCCTGAGGTTGAGATATATTGCATTTATTGCTTTTCTGCTATTTACAGTGTGTCTTGCTCTGTCAGCAAAGCCTTTTAGATTGGTCTTTGATAATTTGCTCTTCTAACTCATGTTAGTTATTGGTCTGTGATCTTAGTGTTTACAAATTGATTTTCTGATGATATGCTTCAATATATTTATACATATTGGAGTTAACATGTACTGGTGTATAATTTCTAACTCTTAAAAAGTTTTAAACAAATCTTTACAGAGATCTCCTGTATCCTTTAAGCATCTCTCCTATCATCTGCACATACTTAGGATAACTCAGCCAATTCCTTATTATACTGCAGGGTGGTGGTCATCAGCCCTGCTGAGATAAGCACATACAAGTATTCTAGGTGATTGGATTTTACTTCTTGGACTTAATCTTGTTATCCTTCCTTATCATTCCTCTTTCACTTCCCTTTTTTCTTCTTACCTTTCTACCTTCCTTTTTCTTTCCTTTACTATACAGGTAAAAATAAGGGCTGTGTTAAAAAATTACTTGCCACAAACTTTCTTGAATTTTCTCTCTCCCATAATGGAAATCTGCTAAGCTTCTCCCATTCCAAAACCATTAAGCAATGCTACTCCTTCCAGTACCACTTAGAGGACAAAATAACAGTCCTGGGAAGATCCAGGAACAAGCTAGAGCTGAGGCTGTCTTACTTTTTTAACTTGGGCCTCTAGCAAAAAATATATCTATATTTATTAAAATATATATCATATGTTATATACATATATGTCTCCCAGAAAACACTCGTACGCACCACCCAGACACACAACTGAAACAAAGCTTTTACAATCAAAGTGTAACTTTATTGCATGTGTTAGAGGCTATTTTCTATTCTATTTAAATATAAGAGATATTGATCACGAGCTACTAAAGTCATTTAATGAGCTACCAAAGAGCTGTGGTTTGCAGTTTGAAGAACCCTGTCTTAGAGTTGCCTAGAGAGAAAAGTTGAGAGGCAGCTGGGTCCAGAACAACTGAAAGAGATGTAAGACTGTAAAAAAGAGGTCTTTCTCTTTCCATTAAAGTGGTGTGTGCATGTATGTGTGTACAGCACACCATATGATAGCACAGTGCTTATTAATTTTAAAAATCAAAATCTATTTTCTTGGTCAAAAGTGTATCAGTCAACTCATCACAATACTTAGCTAATAAACAATCACCATAGGAAAGCTCTTTTCATGTAGCCACAGCCATTGCTGATGTTGTTCTCTTGCTTAGGACACACATACACATACAAAAAGATCCATCCTCTGTATAAATTTTTGTGGTACATATTCAAGGTACTGGGGAGGAGGGAGGGAGCTGGAAGAGGTTCTGTTTTGCAAAGTTTGGTTTCAGAGTTTAGAATTTGAATTTTTCTGTGGACTGGACAATAAAAAAGTTGAATCTTCTTTTATTGACATGCAATAATAGTTTTTCCTTTCTTTTTTAAGAAAAAGAGCTTGGGACACCTGGATGGCTCAAGCATCTGCCTTTGGCTCAGGTCATGATCCTGGGTCCTGGGATCGAGTCCCACATTGGGCTCCCTACAGGGAGCTTGCTTCTCCCTCTGCCTGTCTCTGGTTCTCTCTGTCTGTCATGAATAAATAAATAAAATCTTAGAAAAAAAAGAAGCTGGCCTTGACTCCTGGAGGAGTGATATTTACATTTGTATCACTTATAGATGGCATATTTGTGTACATGTAAATGTGTGTATCCCATTTGTGCTTTATTCTCATGAAGAAACTGAAGTTACAAAGCTGAGAACTGCCATAACTACACTGGAAAGAGGAGATTGAAATTAAACATAATAGTAGCAAATAAAATTTTGAGAAGGGTTTGTGGTCCAAAAACAAATAAGAATGTAGGACTTAATCAGGTAGGAAGCAAACTATGGCAAGTGAAGAATCTGGAACCAAGTATAAGACTCATTAGGTTGAACAGCAAGAGCAAAACTCCAGGAGTGGGCTGGAAAAGATGTAGACATTAGATCTGGAAAATAAAAAGTGATTTTAGCTTAAGAAATGAATGAGTGTAGGCTGGAATTAAGGGATATTTAGAAAAACCTAGAAATAGTCTTGGAGGCTGAGTTTGGGAGGAGTTGAGTCTTTGTTAGGACAATGTCAAAGTAGAAGAGTCCTTATTTTGCAGCACAGGAGGGAATAGCTAGTGGAATGTGGCTACTCACTTCCTTAGTTTCCTCTCTCTTAAGAGTTGTGTCAATCAGATAGCCTGTGCAATCAGCAAAATATAAAATGTGAGAAACTCCACGGATTCTTCCTTTTTCAACAACTAATTTACAAAGTGGGAATACATATTGTGAAAGAGATGTAAGACATGTATCAACCAAGTAATCTGTGGACCTTCCTTGCATCCTAATTTGAGCAAATTATCTCAATAAAATCTGTATGGGATTAGTGGGGAAATTTTATTTCTCCAACATTTGATGATATTAAGAAATTACCATTGGGGAAAAAAAAAAGGAAAGAAATTACCATTGATGTTTGAGATGTGAAAATGGTACGTGGCTGTTATTTATAAAGAGTTCTTATCTTTCAGCAATAAATGCTAAAATATTTAAGGACGAACTTATATGATGTCTGAGATAATCTTCAAAGTAAGGCAAGTTACAGATCGATTCAAGTATACAATAAATATTCTAGGACACAGAAAAACACAAGTGCTTGCTGAGGCTGAGCACTTGATCTTGAAGCAGTTGGGCCATGGAAGTTCTGATCCTGTAGTTATGAAGAGAACAAAGAATTCTCTGTGTTTGACACTATTATAACATATCAGTGATCTTAATTACTATATATTTAAAACTTATTAATTATAGGCAGCCCGGGTGGCTCCGCGGTTTAGCACCGCCTTCAGCCTGGGGTGTGATCCAGGAGCCCCAGGATCGAGTCCCACGTCGGGTTCCCTGCATGGAGCCTGCTTCTCCCTCTGCCTGTGTCTCTGCCTCTCTCTCTCTCTCTCTATGTATCTCTCATGAATAAATAAATAAAATCTTTAAAAAAATAAAATAAACTTATTAATTATAATTTAAGTGTGCTTAGGGAAAAAAGTCCTTAATGTGAGGATTTGACTAATGTATCTTTGCTCTTGTTCTTTCTCTGCACCATCCATGTCAACACTGCCAAACACTGCACCATCAGCTCTATATATTCAAGGGCTGAGTTTTTCTCCAGCTCAAATGCCATCTCTGCAAGAAACCACATATACTTCCCTTATATAGAGGAGACTTTATCTCAAATTTTTTTATGGCACTTATATTCCCCACAAGAGAGCATAGCTAGGTAGGTATGCATTCACATCCTTGACTTAACCAGAAGCTTCTACAGGACAAGGTCCATTCCAGTCTGATATATCTTTGTATCCAGCCAGGGCATTGCTAGGCCCCCAGAAGGCCGCTAATAAATAAATAAATGTCTGCTATATGAACAAATAAATTGAATCAATGGCAAGTGCAAAATTTCCAGACAAAGAAAGGCAAAAGCAAAACAACAGCATCACTTCGGGTTTCTGTAGTCTTCATAGATGAAGAGACTCTTCCAGACTTAATTAACAATAAAAACTTCATCAACTCATAACAGCAACTAGTTTCAGTTTCAGCCTTTTCACAGAACATCCTCTTCTTTCCATAGCAGATCAACAGCCACATTTTGTAGAATGGGTTTGCTCATAAGCTGTCAAAACTCAAACAGCTCTTCTGTACATAAAGCAAGATAAACTGAAGTTAGAATTGGCTATCCTGAAAGTTAAACTACTTCTCTAAATACAGAAGGCATGTTTACTGCTTCATGAGCCTGTTGGCAGTTTCCCTAAAATGACCAACATTAGAGCCATGTAAACATTTTGAAGATTACACCACAGTCATTCTTGTCTTTTCTCTTCTGTAACGATTACTATAATGTGTTCATTATGGGAAAGCACGCCCTAACAATGCCTCACTGAATTTTAAGGGAGCAGTGGTTGAGAGAAATGCTGTGCGTCCAACAACTATTAAGAAATCAAGATGTACAGACCAAAACTTATTTTCAAAGAAGTTAAGTTGCAGGAAATCTCTGGGGCTGTATACTGTTTGGGCTAGTTTATATCCTGCCACTAAATATTTTAATGGATAGAAAGGCTGTCAAGAATTTTTAAGTTATTTAAGTTTTAAACATCCAGATTTTAAAACAACATAGAATGACCGAGTTGGCACACGTTCAGTTAGAGATATTTGCCTTGGATTCTTTAAACTGCGGAAGCGTAATTATTGCAACTTTATTAGAATGCAAAAGAAAGAGAAATCATTTTTGTTTCTACACGTGATATATGATTCTATATCTGATATAAGCATCAGGTGCTGAACACTTTATTTATTTTCGGAGTAGTCCTGAAAGGTAGGTAAAGGTGGCAGCAGCTAGCTACTTCCTCCTTAAACTGTTTACTTTGGGAGGGCCTAGGGTCAGGCAAGTGCGGTGCCTAGGGGTGCCAACTGTAAGCAGGTGCTCACTCTCAGATTCTTGCAGGTACTAGTCCTGCACTTGGAAGACTCTGTACTTGCCTGATGTTGGGAGCAAATGGCTCCCGAAACTTGCTTCCCAGGCATCTTGCCTGCTTCACCCTGAGGCCAGCATTTTTCTTGCTGGGCGATTAGATAATCTTTCCCAGCCTCCCAAATTAGGCATCATTTGGGGACTAAATTCTGTCCAGTGGAATATGGAGAGAAGTAGTGTTGGCCCGTTCTAGTCAAACCTACGAAATCTTCCAAAGTACCACCTTCAGTGCTTATTTCTATCTACCAGCTGAGTAGAGAGGCCTTCAAGAATGTAGGGGAGGGCAGAGCTCCCAGATGGAAGGAAGCTGAGTCACTGCGTCGCCATTTCTAGAACAAGTGGTCAAGAATGCTGCCCAAGCAAGGATACCCATGTTAGATTCTTAAGTGAGTAAAACAAAAACTTCTGTTACCTTAAGGCAATAAAATTAGGGGGTTATCTGCCAAGCATCAGATTTATTGGAAGTTTACTTCTCATTTTCCTATAGGAAATGAGGCTCAGAGGGCTTAAGTTAACTACCTATGGTCACTTAGCCTATGGTGGTAGATCTAGGGTCGAATTTTTGTCTGACTTCGAAGGTCATTCTTGTTCAACCTCCTCACAGTATGTTCTAGAAATCACTAGATGCGGCTATGGAGAGGTTACTTAGTGAAGTTAGTAGATCTTTCTAAATACGTATCCAATATGCTATGTGATAGTCTCTTCATCACATTAAACCATTGAGGTTTTAATTTAGGAACTAAAATGGCATTATCCCTTACTGTAAGTCATTTTTGGTAGGTGAACTTACTTACAAAATGCAGCCCTGCTGTTCAGATTTGGGCACTTCCAGGAGTCTCCTTCCTCCCCCGCCCCCACACATGCACACATTACAATCCCTATTCTCCACGTTGGATCATCAGATCCTGCCAATTTCTAGAAGCTTCCTGGCTCTGCTTTTCATTAGGTTCAGTCCGCAGATTGTGGCTCACAAAAGTTGATGTAATAATAAGGAGTCACAAAGAAATATTTCCTCTACTTCTTTATTGATCCCCAAATTTTATTGGGAAAAATTCAGATTCAAACAGTGAAGCCATTATTATCTGTTATCCTTGCAAAAGACAGCTCATTTAGAGATCTGCATTCTGCAATATAAACATATATACAGAATCTACTTGGGGTCTGTTTGCTTTTTTGTGTGGAGAGGCAAGCCAAGTACAGGGAGCCATACAAAGACAAAGGCAGGAGCACAGCCTATAGACACGTGTCATTGAATCCATCTACACTCCATTAACTCTCCAAACAATGAGCTCACTGATTTTTCTCTCTTCAAAGCGAATCAGCGAGAAGAGATGCAGACTCAAAAATAAAATGAGAGATATTTAAAAATCCCCCATGGTTTTGAGAAATAGCTCAACGAGTTTCCCTCACAATGTCTCCTAACTGGGAAATGTGTAAACATCTCCATTTCTATATTGCTTCTTTTCAAATATGATAAAGAGTCAACTTAAATATCCTCAATATTGGCTTCCTTAATTTAAATAGTGAAGTAATATGGCCTAATGAAAAATTACCATATTTGCTTTTGGAAGAGCAAATATTTTTTTGTTTCCTTTAAATACTAGATAAATAACAATAGGAAAATCACTGAATATCTTTAAGATTCTATTTACCACTTATAAATTGAACATCTTAGTAACACCTAAATCAAAAGGTGTAATAATATGGATATCCTTACAATGAAATTGATCATGGAAGATAAAATTGATCAAGTATACAACAGAGCACCTGAGTATGGGCACTCATTTCATTTCATTTCATTTCATATTTCTGTTTTTCAGGTTTTGTGATGCCACAAACTGAGGTGTATACATACCTGAGATAAACTGAGGTATACGTATAACTAGCATGTAAAAAGGCATCTTTTTAGAAGGACATTGTTTACTTAATTTGGGTAGCAAAGGCACCACAATTTTGATTATGATTTTCAGGTAGAATGACTTTTTAGATACCCCTTTAAACATTTCTTCTCTACCTATCTTGAGAACTCCAGGAAAACAAAATCTATGTCTGTATTGTTCTCTTTTGTATCTTCAGTATCTAAAACAGAAATTTGTAAAAACACATGTTCCTAGTGTTCTGTTCTAGATGCATCCCTCATCACACTAGGTAGTTTTATCCACTCTCAAGATTTCAAATTATTTTTATGCTGAAGAATCTAAAGTAGTAACTCCTGATCATATATATATATATATACACCCTTTCCCCCACTCAACCACCTGTGTACAAATCCTACTGAATTTTCTGTAGATATTGTTAAACTCAACAACCAACAGAGATCATCAGACCTTCTCCCAAATTCTTACTCTTTCTCCTTTTTTTTTTTTTTTTTAGCAAGCGATGACACCATTCTTCATCTAGAACAAGAGTTAGCAAACTACAGCCAGAGAGCCAAATTTGGCCTACCCACTTGAAAATAAAGTTGTATTGGGACACAGTCATCCCCATACATTTACATATTATCTCTGGTTGCCTTTACCCTTACAAAGCAGAGTTGAATAGCTACAAAAGAGATTTTATGACCTGCAACCTTGAAATATGTATTACCTGACTCTATGCAGAAAAAGGTTGCCATCCCTGATCTAGGGCAACCAAGCTAGAAATTCAGGGCAGATCATTGATGTCTCCCCCAACCCCTGTCCCTCATTCCCACATTCAATTAATTTCCATATCCAGTAAATTTTTACCTCTTAAATAGTTCCTCAGTTCTGTTTCTGTCTCTATTTTTACTATCATTGAGGCCTAATTTAGGCCCTTATCAACTTTATTCAGACTATTATAATATCCTAACTGGTCTTCCAGCCATTATTCTCGATCATTTTAAAGCCATCCTCCACACTACTCAGTATCAACTAATTAAAAACAAGTTTGATTCTATCCTCTCTTCTAAAAATTTCCTTTTGGCTAACACTCACAGGATTAATTATCATTACCATGACATTGCCTGTAGTAATCTGGCACATTTAAATAAATATCTCTGGTTTCATCACCCACCACTCTCTGTTCTAATTTTATTATTTAGCACTGGGAAGTCACCTACTGTCCTCCACGGTTTGTTTTTCCTCATTTCGGTTTGTGTATTTGTTCACACTGCCCTGTCTTTCTGGAATGCTCTCCCACTCCCAGCTTCACTTCACTTAACTAACATGGACCCATCTTTTAATTCTCAACTGACATAGTCAGGGAAGTCCTGTCTCTCTTTCTGTCCTACCATAACACCTGTGCTTATATTTATCACAACACTGAAAAAATTACATTTTCAGTCTTCTATTTGTAATCTTCAGAGTGAACTTGTTTTAGAATAACAGAATTCCTTTCCCTCTTCCCTTCCTAACCAGATCCTGAATTCCCTTGTTCAAAGCTTAGAGTAGAATTTACCATGCCCTCAATTTGAGAGAATAGGTTCTCATCAGCTTGGGGCAATCAATTTATTTAACATTTCTAATCACAATGATAAGTTCATCCCATCCTCTTCATCAAGGATGACCAGGAAACACAAGCCTGAGGCACCTGCACATGGCATGCCTTTGAAAAAGGTGCTTCATAGGTGGCCTGGTTGCAGAGAGTCTCGAACTTTTTGCTGGGAACTGTGGGACTTTGACTCCAATTATTCTGCTGGCTCAATGGTAAGAGAACGTAATATTTGAGACCACCAAGGCTTCAAGGATCTGTCAGGTGATCTTTATGACGAAGCTGAAAATGAATCCCATCAGAACAAATAGTCATCAACTCTTCACTTTTGGTAATGCTGCTTTAGAAAAAAATCTCTTCTGTATAAGCCAATTTGGGTTTGTGATTTTTTCCCCCTTTTTACTATAACCAAAAGAATTATAATATTAATTATCTTTAATAGCTTATGAGTACCTTAGTGAGTTTGTTTTACTTCTCTGTGTTTCTTCAGTGTCTCATGGAGTGTCTAACACATAAGATATCTAAGAAAAAATTCCTTAATAAATATATTTGTAGCAAACTTAAAACTATTCTATAATGTAAAACTTATCCAAATTAATAAATTTACTCAAATTAAAAATAACTGACCTTATATAATCTTTTAAAAATTTTTTTTTATTTATTCATGAGAGACACAGGGAGAGAGAGAGAGAGAGAGAGAGAGAGAGAGAGATGCAGAGACACAGAGGGAGAAGCAGGCTCCATGCAGGGAGCCCGATGTGGGACTTGATCCTGGAACTCCAGGATCATGCCCTGGGTTGAAGGCAGGCGCTAAACCCCAGAGCCACCCAGGGATCCCCCTGACCTTATATAATCTATTGAAAGCCACGCAAAGTCACCATTATTTAACTAGATTACTCAACCAACAGTAAATGATACATAGTAGGATTTTGACAGCCACTTTGAATCTGGTCTCACTAGTAATTATCATAGTGTTATACCTGTAGATAATAGTTGTTACTATTTGCTTAGTTGTTTATGCTCATTTAAAAATATTTTTATTTTCTTTGATTGCAGTTATTCAAAAATTTTATTTTTGGTGAGACTATTATTCCCAGGGTATTTCTGTAGCTCTAGCAACTGTACCTCTAATGTAATACTTTACAGGTTTGGGTAACACTGTCAATTCCAATGCTCACTTTGAATAGCATCTCCCACCTGTTACCCCAAGAAGAAATTCTTTCTTTCTGGGCCTGTACTGGAAGAACTTCAATGTATTGCACCCCAACTCTCATTCTTTCTCTCATGGAAATGAGAAAACTTTTATAATCAATTTGCTTCTGGCCAAATTACCAAAGAGTTCCTACCAGTTTATGGCTTCAGAAGCACTTGCTTCGTATCAGCAATCTCAGGAGCTGTATCTTCCTGGACATTTCTGTCTCTCCGGATAGCAGTGCGGCAATTTGCCCTGTGACCTCAGCTCTCTGAAGGTCAAAAACCAGTCCTTGATTTTCTGTATGTCCATTTTCTTTTTTTTTTTTTTACAAGGATGGAAGTGATGACTTCCAAGCTTTTTACAGGGCAAAGATGAAATCATAAGTCAGTCTGGGCTTTTTGAAGCGCAAGAAAATGATATCTGGGGTTGAAGATAAACTTCCCCAACTTCGCATGAATCACTAACTTGATTATATTTTAGGTGTCATGAAACATAAACATCAGCTCCCAGGGATTATGATTTTAAGTCTCAGGCTTACTTTAAGGGATCCAAATCCCAACAGTAGTTGGAAAAAATAAACAACTAGTTTCCCACTAGTTAACCACTTGTCCTACTCATCATATCTGCCTGGACAAAAGTTGATCTGACTTTGTGATCATCCCTCATGGGTGGCTCCACCCAGAGGACAACAGAGTTTCTCACCAAAAGGATAGGAATTTAGAAGGACAAAGGAAATCAAGACATTGGTAGTGGGAAATGTGACTGAAAGACTATACTGTCAGAGGCCATTACACGGAGAAGCTGTGGAGAAAGATGGGGGGCCTAAGTGAGCCAAGTATTTGAAGTAGCAGAATATAAGAAAAAAACCTCCTGTTCTCTGAGGCAAGAGCAGAGGGTGCAGTGGTGAGGAAAAGTGGCACAAACCCAGACAAGAGCTGACTGGAGGCAGAACTGAATCCTACCAGCAGTAGGCGCTGAAGGCAGCCATGCTCTCTTGCTGTCAACATTTCAGGGAGGCAGGTGGGGTTTTGAAAAATGCCCCCGTGGCCCCCTCTCCCCGCCCCCCACCGCAGCACCAGTTCTTGATCAGTGAAGAGCAACTCTATTGTGGTTCCAGCTGCTACTGAGGTCAGCCAGGTCAGTTTTTCTGTTTTTTGTTTTGTTTTGTTTTGTTATGTAAAATCTATTTGGCTAAAGGTCTTCATTCTTTTGTTCCAGAAAGTAACCGGACAATAAACATCTCCATCATTAACAAAACAAACAAACAAAACTAAAAGACAACAACAACAACAAAAAAAACGCTACCTCATTCAACTTTCTAGTCCATTAAACTACAAGAATCTAACTGGAGCCATTGTGATCTCAGTCTTAGAGATTAGCCAGGGGAGGAAGAGTCAGCCAAAAGTCAAATTTTAGGTAAGAGAAATGTTTCTGTAGTGTTTATCAAGAGTCCCTTTCAACACCATTCTTGTCTTCCATATTAATGTGCTTCTTCATGAACTCTTACCGTCGTTCACCATCAATGATGTTAAGAAGATAAAATGTTAATGCATTAGAGGATGCTAATGGTGGGTTAATGTATCAGCTTTTCCTAGGTAATGTATTTACTTTTGAGAGGGGATTTTTCCACAGTAGAAATGGAGGTTGAAGTCAGATAAACAATTTTTGTTATTGTTAGGATTAATGTGATTCCATTTTTTTACCCAGGTGCTATTTTGGAGCTCATGATGGGTGGCCTTGAAAAAGAAGTATATTTATCCCACATCCTTCTACAACTGGTTGCTCCAACCAGAAGGGTTCAATAATTGTTAATTGACTGTGTTTCAATCGAATCAATTATTTTGGTGTAAAAGAGTCATCTATTTTGTGCATTTGTTTCACAATGCAAATTTATGAAAGCCTTAATATTGACTTCTATATGTCTCTTTGGATTTCCTGCATAAAGCTCTCTTAAACCCATTCATTTTTTATAAGATTCCACAGGTGCATTGTTTATATTAGCATGCCACAATTCATTCTTATATAAGATAATAAAACATATACTTTAAAATTTTTACCTATTTTCCCCCACCCCAATTTATTTATTTCCTTGAGTCTATCCAATTTCAAAGATTTAAGCCAGTTAAAAGAGTAAGTGAAAATTCAAGTATTATTTAGAGATCCTTAAATAAGATTATGCCTAGAATGTAGAATACTGAACTTTCACTTAATTTTTAGAAGCTACACTGGATTTCTCAAAAAGGATTTCCTTTCTTCAATCCTTCTTTTTGCAGCAGAGAATTTTAAAAATCCAAAACTCCAGTTATTACACTGAAAATCTCAAGCAACTTTTCAATAGGAGGAAGACCAGCAGTAGGCAGTGCAAAGACAGAAATCTCTTGAAGAAAGAATCCCATTACCTCCAAGAAAAAGTCTAAAATCATTGTCATAGAATATAATGTGGTAGATACTCACACATTTCCAACCCTAAAAATATCACACAAACATGGAATATCTACTACCATTTGAAAATCAGTATATCTACATAAATGCTCTACAATTCGAAAACAAAAAATAAATGCCGCTACTTTATGTTTAATCAGTTTTATTATTCTACCCTGACAATGAAGCACATTTATTTTCCAAAAAGTTTAGGGTTATTGTCATATGGCAAGTGGTTTCATAAGATGGTTCGACCTCCACTCAGGGAGTTGATCATACTTCCACAGTGCCAGACCATTAAGTCATTTTTGTTTCCTCCCTCAGTACCTGCCCTCCAAAATGCATACTCTGCAGGTTAATCCACAGGACATAGTGAAAATGCCCAAATGTTCTCTGGAGTAATCCAACCCTGCATACTGATCAATCAGAGAATACATTGTCTTGCATACTGATCAACCTTGAAAATAAGGTTCACTAGCAGTGAAATAGAGAATAAAGGCAACAATCCACTTGAATTTAAACCTAAACATGATTTACTTCAAATATCCAGACAGTTGTGTAAAAGTAAAAGTTGTTACATTTTTGGCTTTGTTTTCATTTTAATTTTCTGGGTAAATTCTTTGGATCTTTTCCTTTTGCTAGCATAGACCTTGGGAAGGTCACATTAGTCCTATAAACCTGTAAAGGAGTAATTTGAAATACCATAAATAATAGAATATATGGGCACACATTTATTTGGGTTCCTTAAAATAAAAATATAAATTAATCACATAGTTATATGCTCTCAGGCTATAGGTGATTATCACTGTGCAAAATATTGTACCATGTATTCAATTTCTATAGCATTTATTCTAGCATGCTATGATTTATAATCCTATGAAGGTTCATCTATTGCAAAAACCTTTAGAGAAGTATGTAGTGAGCGCCAAATGGAAGAAAAATCTGCTTTTTAAGGAATATATAAATGCATCCTAAGTGCATGCCGTTTGATTCATATACAGCAGCTTTAAAATTCAGCCTACAGTTCACAAGCTATTGGTAAGCATGCCTATTCTGAAAGTAGGGATAAATATATGATGGAATGCTGGAACCTTTGATAAAGTATAATTGGTATCAAAAGTCAGTAGTTATAAAAATTATTTATTGCTTACTTAGCCAAGCTCCTATAACTCTGTCTTTGCTAACATTTAAAGAGACAAAACAAGAGCTAAGACTAATATTAAATTTCTTTTTCTTTTATGTTTTCTATTATATTTCTAACTTGTATTCTAATCAGGAATTCCCAAAGATCAAGAACAACTAGCTTCCTTGAGCAGCTGGTCTCCCAGCTGGGTGTGTCATATGTGTAATAGCTTCAGTAATTTCTTTCTTTTCATGTGTCTTTTTTCTAGGATGCCTGCATTGTTTAGAACGAGATTTCCCTTGCAGTCAGCACTGTGTCCATTGCTTTGTTAACTAACTTGATTTATAAACTCACATTTTACATATTTTAAACATTACTAAAAAATTTTAAGATTAAACTTTTTTCACAAAACCCCTTTATTTTTGCCATTTTCTGATATGAATGCAAATGCATTTAGAATAACTAATAAATATTTTATATTGAATGATATTTTTTAAAAAGTTGATCATTATAAATACATTAAACTTTGAAATGCATAATCAAAATTTGACAGAGTTTTTATTATTCTCTTTTATAACAGAATATAGAAGACATATTAAAAGTAATGATATTAAGGAATATTAGTTTTAGATCTTGGAAATTTAAATTCAAATTTAAAGAGGTTTATAGATGATTGGAGGGACAAATATGACCTGAGTGATAAAGAAAATCAATAAACCTCAGCAGGACTCACTAACTACAAAAAAAAAAAAAAAAAAAAAAAAGAGAGAGAGAGAGAGAGAGAGAGAGAAAAGGACCAAAGAAACAAAATCAGAAATGAGCAAGATATTACAACTGATACTCCAGAAATACAAAGGTTCATATAGACCACTATGAACAAGTATATGCCAACAAATTAGAAAATCTAAAATAAATGGATATATTCCTATAAACATACAACCTTCCAACACTGAGTCATCAAGAAATAAAACATCCGAATAGACTGATTTCAGGTAACATAATTGAATTGGTAATTTTAAAACTTCCAAAAAACCAAACATCTCAGATTGTGTGGACTTCACAATCTTCTCAATGTTTCTATCCACAATCCACAATGTTCCTACCAAATATTTCAAAAAAAGTTAGTACCTATCTTTCCTGAATTATTACAAGAAATTGGAGTTAGAAGAATGCTTCCAAACTCATTTTATGAGACACAATTAGTCTGATATCAAAACCTGACAAAGATGCTACAAGAAAAGGAAATTGTAGGATAATATTCCTGATAAATATAGATGAAAAAGCCCCCATAAAATATTAGCAAACCAAATTAAAAGGATCATATGCCATGATCAAGTGGGATTTATCCAAGGATGTAGGGATGGTTAACATCCACAAATGGATCAATGCGATACATTATGTTAATAAAACAGAGGATGAAAATCACATGTTCAACTCAATTAGAGCAGAAAAATTTTTTTGACAAAATTCAACATCCATCTGTGATAAAAACTCAACAAAATGGATATAGAAGGAATGTATCTCAACAAAATAATAGCCATATATGACAGACCCACAGCTAACATCATATTCAGTGACAAAAAGCTGAAAGCTTTGCTTTACTATCAGGAACAAGATACAAATGCTCATTCTCCTTACTTTGAACTTTGAACATAGTATTGGAAGTCTTAGTTAGAGCAATTAGATGAGAAAAAGAAATAAAGTGCATTCAAATTAAAAAAAAAAAGAAAGGAAACATTACTATTTGTATGTGACATGATACTATATATTAAAAAGCTCTAAAGACTCTACCAAAAACTCTCAGAAATAATAAGTGAATTCAGTAAGGTCATAGGATGCAAAATTAACTTATAGAAATCAGTTGCATTTCTGAACACTAATAATGAGCTATTAGAAAGAGAAATTAAGAAAACAGTCCCCAGGGCACCTGGGTGGTACAGTCAGTTAGGTGTCCAGGCTTGGGTTTTGACTCAGGTCCTGATCTCAGGCTCATGAGAAACAGCCTCACGTCAGGCTCTATGCTCAGCCTAGAGTCTGCTCGGGATTCTTTCTCCTATTTCCTCTGTCCCTCCCCATTGTGCTCTCTCTCTCTCTCTTTCTCAAATAAATAAATAAATCTTAAAAAAAAAAAAAAAAAGAAAAACTCCCATTTACAATTGCATCAAAAAGAATAAAATACCTAGGAATGAATTTAACCAAGGAGGTGAAAGAAAACTGAACCCTGAAAACTATGGCACAGATAAAAGAAATTGAAGATGACAAATAAATAGAAAGATACACCATGTTCATGGACCAAAAATATATAAATATTGTTAAAATGTCCATGCTACTCAAATCAATTTACAAATTCAATGCAATCTTCATCAAAACTGATGGCCTTGGGACGCCTGGGTGGCTTAATGGTTGAGCATCTGCCTTTGGCTCAGGTGGTGATACTGGGGTCTTGGGATCAAGTTCCATATTGGCTACATGTGGGGAGTCTGCTTCTCCCTCTGCCTATGTCTCTACTTCTCTCACTGTGTCTCTCATGAATAGATAAATAAAATCTTAAAAAAGAAAAAAAAAAGAAAGAAAAAATCCATGGCTTTTTCACAGAACTAAGAGAATCCTAAAACTTCTATGGAATCCCAAAAGACCCTGAATATCCAAAGCAATCTTAGAAAAAACAAAGTTGGAATTATCATACTCCCAGATTTCAAACTATGTCACAAAGATATAGTAATCATAACAATGCAATACTAGTACAAAAACAGAAACAGAAACAGAAACAAGACCAATGGAATAAAAAAGTAATTCCAGAAATAAACCCACACATATATGGTCAATTAATCTATGACAAAGGAGGTAAGAATATAATGGGGGAAATACACTCTTTTCAATAAATAATGTTAGAAAAACTGGATAGCTCCATGCAAAAGAATGAAACTGGACCTCTATCTTATACCACACACAAAAATAAATTCAAAAGGGATTAGGCTTAAATGGAAGTCCTGAAACCACAAAACTCCTAGAAGAAAATATGGGTAGTAAGTTCTTTGATATTGGTCTTAGCAATATATTTTTGGACCAATCTCCTCAGGCAAGGTCAACAAAAATTAAAATAAACAGGTGGAATTACATCAAACTAAAAAGCCTTAGCATAGTAAAGGAAACCATCAACAAAACAGAAAGGCAACATACTGAATGTGAGAAGATATTTGTAAATCATACATTTGATAAAGGGTTAATATCCAAAATATATAAAGAACGTATACAACTTAATATCAAAAAAATTAAACAACCATATTAAAAAGTGGGAAGGGGACCTGAGTACACATTTTTCCAAGGAAGATATACAGATGCTCAATGTCACTAATCATCAGGGAATGCAAATCAAACCACAATGAAATGTTACTTTGCACTTGTCAGATTGGGTATCCCCAAAAAGACAAGAAATAACAATTGTTGGCAAGGATGTAGAAAAAAGAGAACTCTTGTACACTGTTGGTGAGAATGTAAATTGGTGCAGCCATTACGAAAAACAGTATGGATATTCCTTTAAAAATTTAAAAATAGAATTATCATATGATCCAGCAATTTCACTTCTGGGTATTTATTCAAAGAAAGTAAAAATACCAAACCAAAGAGATATATGCACCTCTGTTCATAGCAGCATTATTTTCAGTAGCCAAGATATGGAAGCAACCTAAGTACTCATTGATACATGAATGGATTTAAAAAGATGTAATTTATATACTATTACTCAGTCATAAAAAATGAAATTTTTCCATTTGCAACATGATAGGGTCATATTCCAGAGTCTGACTCAGATAGGTTTGGTCACTTCCTCAGTAAGAAAGAAAGCTGAGATCTCACTGGCATGTGTCCAAGAGGGAGAGATTGTAGCTCAAAGGATTAGGAAGTTTTTCCCTTCCTTGAAATTTTGTATGGTTAGTTGCTAGTTGGCTAAAAGAAGAAATTAACAGAAAGCCCATGGTAACCCAGATAAGTTGTTCCTATTATGAAAGATTCTTTAATCTTTTATTCTTTCCAAAACCACAGGTATCAATTTTCTCATTTGGGATAATAAGATAGTATCTCACTCATTACTTTCTTGTAACAGGAAATAAAACAGCACATTTAAAGCTACTAACACAAAAATAAAAAATAAAAAAAAATAAAGCTACTAACACAAGTCATCAATAAATAGAAAGCACTGAGTCTTCTTTCTGTTAAATAGTAAATGGTCAGAAAGAGACAAGAAAAAGATCATCAAAATTCTAAGATAGCATACTCCTCATATCATTCTGCTATCTGTTCGTTATCACTTTATTCTCTGCTGGCAGGGAAAAATTGTCTTATGGACAAAATAAAGGAAACACATCATTGTTTTTACTTCCTCAACACCCCTGCCATTGTCTTAAGAATAGAAATGACAGTAAAGTTCCAGTAGGGAACAAAATAACCTGTGCCATGGTCACTCTTACAACAGCAGTGTAATAGAATGGAATAGCAAGGAAGTAATCTATAAAAATATGAGTGTTTTATGGAATTAAAAATTTGAGCCCAAAGAGATGAAATACCTGCCTTGTTTTGTCACTAGGTGAATTGGTGATGGAATAGGAAAGAAAGCCAGGTCTCTGGATGCTTAGATGTGTGTTTGTAACATCATTCCACACTTTCTATACATATTAAAGATGCATATACATACTCAAATGTATACATATGTAATATAAAATTATGTTTTTACTATATATTAATATATGGATGATTAAATACATACATGTATATATTAATATGTAAAATAATACACATGTGGTGGAACCTGATAAATGTGGATACAAAAGAAACCTAGTGGAAAAATTTTAGAAATACACACTTTTGTTTCTCAGCTTTATCAATACCTGCCTGAGATTGCTTTGGAAAGGAACTAGGCATCTTTTTTCCATCCTGTAGATCAACCTCCAGCTTTTGCAGCTTAGGCAGTGTGGAACCAAGGTCTACAGTCTCTAGAACATACTGTTTTTCTAACCAACCCTTCTGTCCAGGATTCCATGAAGCTTACTTTTTTTTTCCCTTTTGCTTCACTGCAAGTCAGAAATCACAAGAAGCCTTTTGCTGAACCTTTTTTCTACCAACAGGATTTGATCTCTTCTGTTGCCCTCCAAAATACACCATCCATATTTGCATCTTAGTGCTCATTGCCCTCACTCATTGTGTTAGGATAGGCTTCCTTGGAACACTGGTGTTAAAAACACATGTATTTTATTTCTACCTCATGGGAGGTGAGCTGTGGACCTGGTGAGTCTTCAGGGTAGCTCCTCCATGTGATCATTCAGGGACTCAGACACCGTGGCGTATAGCCATACTCTTTCTTACACATGGCTTTCATGGTCAAGAGCGTGTTGGAAATTTGCACAGGAACTTTTATATGCTTCAGTATAAGAGTATCAAGCACAATTTTCTTTCACAAATTATTAGGTAAAACCAGACACACCACCCTAATTACAAGGGAAGGTGGGATAGTGCAGGAACACATGCGTATTTGTTGCCACATTGCTTTTTTATTTCTGTCATCTCTCCACTAGTTACAGGAGGGCATGAACTAGATCCAGCCCATCCCTGACTCTCTCAAATGTTGCCCAAGTTCTCTGCCCTTCAAGACCTATTCAATATTGGATCCAATCTCAAGGGTCAAGCTCCTGCTGCAGGTGCTGAACACAGGAGACCATGACAAGGGGCAGCAGCTGCAGCCAGACTCCAAGCCAGTTCATCCCCACACTCACCAGGTGGTCCTCAGCCCCTGCAGTGTGCAGCTGTGGCCTGGGGACTACAGTATTGCCACCCCTCATCCCACGGCGCGCTCTTCACCACCAGGTGGGGTGGGGGGTGGTAGGTACCAGCATCATCCACTACCCAATATCCGGAAGGAGTGTTAGGACCTGTGACCGAAACACCTCCGTAGGACCTGCCCACCATTCCCAGGGTCACCAGCTTTGCCAGTGATGAACGCCCCTACAGAAACAAGTCAGAACCACCTGTGCAACAGTCCAGAAGATCAGTCAGCAGGTGGTGGAGAGTCACAATTTAAGATGGATATTTAAAGGACCTGCCATGGAATGGAGCAATATATCTGGGCCCCTCTGACCCTTCTCGAGAGAAGAGTCACACAGGCCAGGCCTTGTGCAAGTTACAATCTTGGGCAGGCGGTGAGTGGAGTCAGCCCCCTACTCCCTTACTCAAGGCACCTGGTCCCCCTTCCTCTTCCATGAACTCCCACAGATATATTCATGTGCCTCCATTCAAGCCAGAGCTGCCACCCTAAAGGCAGTGACTCTCACCGGCACACTGCAGCCCAGGGCCTGGAATTGGACTAGGAGGAGCCCTTCTGGATGATTGGCTCTTCCAGTCCCATCCTCCGAGGACACACCCACCCCTTCCTTTCCTCAGCTTAGTGTGCATGGGAAAACTCTCCTCCCCTCCTTCCCCAAGAGAGGAAATAAAAGCCACCTTCACTCTAAGGTTAGGAGTTGGCCCTTGCCTAAACTCCTAAAAAAAATACATATGTATATATATTCCAATCTTTAGGCCAGAAGTCCTAGAAAATTCGCCTACAGTTGTGAGCAGCCCTTGTGCATGTGACGTCAGACCCTGCACTGTACCAAGGAAAAGTGAATGCCATTTAATCTAAGGAGTTTTTTAAATGTACCATGTTTAATTAACAGAGTTTGAACTGGAGATGTAGGCATAAGGTCCTACAAAAATATTTCATGTTATGTCTATGAGAGTATAAATCCAGGGCTGAACTAAAAATATGTCTTTGTTCATATGGCCTCTATAACTTTTAATGTAAGTATTGTGGTATTATGTCTATTTCAATTTTACGTAACTGTAGGTTTGCCATTTAGAGGTATAACTATCCTGAGAATTTTTGTATATGGTATGTTATATCTAATGATTGTATTCTTTAAATATGATATATAGCTTTAAGAATAGGAAAAACATTGATGTTTTAGTAACATGATTGTTTTAGACACTGATAAGGGAATTCCCCATATGATAAAAGTGAGCATATTATGGTATACACCAAACCTATTCTTTAATTCAGTAGATCTCAAAGTGTGTTTTCTCAATCAGCAGCCTTCGCAACACCAGAAAACTTGCTAGAAAGGAAAATTCTTAGATGAATCCCACACCCACTGAATTAGAAACTCGCTGGTGAGGTGCAACAATCTGTCATACTAAGATCCTCAAAGAGCTCTTAGAGGAGAGGGAAGGCTGTTTCTCCAGCACTCTGCACTGGCATTTTAACAAAGCAGAAGGAGCTTGCCCTTTTGTCTTCATGCTCTCCTTACCCTTGTCTTTTCTCTTTCTGGAACTTATCAATTCTTTTCTTTCTTTTTTTTTTTTTAAGATTTTATTTATTTATTCATGAGAGACATAGGCAGAGGGAATAGCAGGCTCCAAGTAGGGAGCCCCAATGTGGGACTCGATCTGGGGACTCCAGGATCACAATCTGAGCCTAAGGCAGATGCTCAACCGCTGAGCCACCAGGCGTCCCTGGAACTTACCAATTCATTGACAGTAACATCCAAGCCCCGCCAATGTGCTCCTAATACAGCAGTGAGTTTTCCGTAGTAATTGCCTGCCTGTGTACTAGAACCTCATCATTACAGTAACAAGTCTTTTTGTTTTCTGTAATTTGTTCCAGTATACTTAACTTCAGGAAACTTTTTTTTTTTTTTAACTAGAAAGAGAAAAATGGATATTCCTAAGAAAATTTCTAAAAACAAAAACATCGTTTATCTGTTACTTATATTTTAGTATTCCATTTATTAAGTACTTACTAAACATTCCATATGCATCTAGCACAATGGCATGTGTCAAGAGTAATAGAACATTTTCAATATATATTTAATATTTTTATCTTACTTTTATGACAGACATCGAGGTTATACAATGCTGTCAATCTTACACAATTCTTACTAAGATCATGTGGATTCTTTTATAAAATTCACTCAGCGTGATACTATTACTTTGACAAATTTGGATGAGTTTCAAAAATTGGCAACATTTTCATATTTTTATCAAATCATTAATTTCTGGAATTATTTTAATAATATATTATATTTAATTATCTCTTGATTAAGCATATCTTAATTTACTTATGTCATCTTATTGGCCATCAGAATGGTTACAATTGTAACTTATATAATAATTTTGACATTCCTGAAAATATTTGAACAACCATAGTTATTATCATTTATCCTAATCTGTGTTACAAATTTTTCTCCCTTAGCTTAGAAATGTTTGCCAGAGTCTTGTAAGGCCACTAAATCTGGACATATATATTTAAAATGAGATTATTCTGCAGGTGGCTTTTGCTAGTTATTGCCAAATCTAGTAACCATGACTCAGTTACTTTAAAAATTGAAACAAAACAGTATATAATTCATTATTTCACAAAGGTATGCCTATTTCATGACAACTACACCTTTATTATTGGCATAATAGAAAAAAGAGGCTCTTGCAGTGAAAAATGAGAAGAAATTAAGCTGGCAGTTTAGAATGGGGGATGACACTTAAAGTGAGCTCCGTGATTCATGTAGAATAATCTATCCTTCTAACATATTCAGCAGCTAATTATAATGCTCCTCTAAATCAATCTGTTTTATCACCATATTTTTTAAAAGACTACTCTTCAAAAGCTAAATATAGCTCAGACTCTTCAAAATTAGAGTGTTTCCAGGAAAATGGTGACTTTAAAGAAGTGTTCTAGATGTCACATTTGGACTGTTTAACCAGAGAAGTGATAGTGCTCAATGAGTCAAGAATTTATTTTATGATAAATTATATTTAGGGTTCTGAGCAAAATCTTAACTGCTTTTCTGAATTTTGAAGACCTCATTGCCTTTTACTTGAGTGTTTGTTTATTGGTTGAGCTGTTACACATTTAACTGTAGCCCAGTTCTGTGGTGAAGTGACAAATATTTCTCTTAAAAATAGCTTTTCACCTGTATGATTTAGGTCTGCACTCTGAGCTTCTGCAAAAAGCAATTTCCCTTATTGGCCCTTTACCTGTGAAGGTAAAAGAAAGTATAATAACCAGGATAAAGTATTTTCAACATGTTGGCCTGCATTGTCTCTAAACATTCCATTTTTTTTCTGATGTTGATGCTTGATAGTAATAAATATGGAAATTATAATCCTAGTATAATGTATTCACAAACATAAATTATTACCATACTTAAATCTTATCCTGGTCCTTTAAATATCACTTCTATGTTGGCAATATATTAGTCTCCTTTTTCTTTAAACTGACAACGAGAAAGGGAAGAGAACCCAAAGACAATTTTATAAGTATTCAAGAACCCACCCAATTAACATAACAACATTCCACTAACCATTATAAATGGAGAATACGAAATTATGGCCTTGCAATACCTCTAAACTCCAACTTTATGTTTGGGTGTGCAGGATACAGCATCATTCACTATTCTGTGTTAAACCATGCATTCAGTTGTTTCCATTTATATTGCATCAAAGCAGTTGAAATCCAATTGAAAAGTTTCTTTAGACAGCCATTGTGTGGGAACATGATGTCAATATTAATAAAGGCTGAATTTCCCCTTGGCTCACTTCTTACAGATAAGCTTTTCAATAATACACTGCTTGCACCAAAGGTCTGATGGGACTGGGAATAGTAAAAAACACTAATAAAAGAATGTTGAATGTTTTTATATTAAATTTCCCCACAGGCAAACTGAAAAGCCTACTTAGAGAACGCCAATCAACATGGCACTTATTAAATGTAACAAGAGTCCTGTTACAACAGATCTTTAAAGCCCTAAAAATGAATTAGGAAATAGAGACAAAAGACAATCGCAAATTCATTTTTAAATGCAAACCCTGGACTTCTCACTTGATATGCACTAAATTGACCCTGGCTTATTTGATCTTCAAAAACTATCCATTTATGGGAACTCACAACTTTTAAAATTCTTTTACCTAACGAAAGTAGTGGACCCTTTTACCCAAAATAAATTCTAGATATAGATCTGATTAGGCTGTCTACCAGGAAAAAAAAAAAAAAAAAAAACTTATACAGAGACTGTCACATTCTGCTTAATTTTAAAAAACATATTAAAGTAAATAACACCAGGACAGTGACTAAAATAATAACTGGATAAATTGGAGTTAAAGAGATTTTTTTTTCTTTGATTAACTGATATGAACCTAGCAAGATGTGGTGCAATATAGAACAAAAATAAAGACTTGGGGTTCTTAAATACTGTTTCGACATAACAACATGGGGTTTGTCCTCAATTCACAGACAACAACCATCACTTATATCTAAAGTTAAGCAATATTAAGGTGGTGACAAATATATTAAATCTGCCTATCTTTGAGGACTTGAACCCCAGGCAGGGACTAACTTGGGTTCTACCATAAAAAATGCAATTTCTAATATTTGTTATTTCTCAAAGAAAACAGGAGGTGGTCACTGAGACTTCAGGATAAAAAATGTAATGGCATAGGAGCAATTTTTTCTATCATTGATTTTATAAATCTGTTAAATACCATGATGTTTTTCTTTCTTTGGAATACAAAGAATTTCTCAGAAAGGAACTTCCCCAAAGTCAAATTAAATTTTCCAATGTCCAGGTGAATAAGACTTTTTTTAACTTTTTAAGTGGACATTATCAGAAGAAATTCTAAAAGGACATAGATGATATAAACTTCCTACAGTCTCCTAATTCAACAAGATATTGATTACATACTACGTATTTGACAAACTATATACAAACTATACATTCTTTTTAAAGAAAATTTAAGAAATCTTTCAAATGTACTTATCCAATTTACTTAGCTTTCTCTATAAAATTAGCTAAAATTTTATAGACTTACAGAAAGTGATAAGATCTTCAATTTTTAATTTGTAGATTAAGAGGTAAGGCTACTTGCCTTTACTACACGTCTGAATAACTTGTTAGCATGACTTTCATTGAATTTTATACAACAATTGAAGTTTGTCAGGATACAAAAATTGGTCAGGACACAATATTTTTTAGGGTGTTATTTATTTCTTTATTCTCATAGTCCATTTAAATCCTCATTCTGGAAAATATTTCAAAAGAGAAGATTCCACTTTCAGATACTTTTATAGCCTGGTACATTCTAGATTTTTTTCTTGAAAATTATTCAGAATATAACTTATCTTGAAATATAGTAAGGTTATTTTTTAACAAATATCTTACACTCACCCATCTTTTATATATTGGTACTGCTTTATGATAGTTCACAGAGTTTTGATCTTTGTGCTGATCACCAATAAGAATCTGTTGTGAATGTAAAGCTTTGATTTCTATTATAGGGTTTATTTTTGCTATAGACTGTGGAATTTGTTTCAACTAAGGTACAATTCTGTTAATTGTAAGATCTTATAAGAAGAGGTTCATATCTGAACCTTCTTTGTATCTTACCTGGTACCTAATAATAATATGATTTTTTTCTAAGGAGCATGCTGATACATAGTTTGTAAGTATCATGAACTGAATTTATTTACTGTTATACTTTTAAATCATATACATACTATTACAACTCTAATGCTCCAGTTTTTAAGTTTTCCAGTCTTGCTACAATTAAAATAAGTTAAATCTGGTTCAATAAGCCTTTATCTAATTAAAAAAAATAAAATTTCACTAAAGTAGATATAAACATATTTTATTCTTTTTCATTAAAAACAATAATGACAGGGCACCTGAGTGGCTCAGTAGATCATCTGACTCTTGATCTCAGCTCAGGTTTTGATCTCACGGTTGTGAGTTTGAGCTCCACGTTGCAGCCTATTTAAAAAAATAAATAAATAAAAATAAAAAAAAAAACAGAAACAATGGTAAAAAGTGTCACACCATTCATATTCCATCTTCTTTGGAATTTTTTTCATGGCATTTATATTCTGGTGGCTGATTTTCAGTGTAGATAGTTTGGCTGTTTCACTTAAGTGGGAAAGGGCCTTTTTAAAGGCAGCTCAAACTAGAAAGCAAATGAACGCATCCAAAAAAAAAAAAAAGTTTCTCTAGGTTTCTTTCCTTTTCATCTAAAATGAAACTGCACAAAAGCATATGTTTCCTATATATGCCAAGAGGGAATTCACTCTAATCATTTACACAAGTTCTTAGAGCATCTGCCCATATTGGTTTGTTAAAGAGTTCTTACATTTGATTTCATCGGTGAACCTATACTAGCATTCCAGAAGAGTATACAGTGTATGCAAAGTTGCCTTGTAAACTGCAAATGTAGGTAATATTGTGTCTCTAGAGTAAACTGACACCCAGCTTCATTCCCCACTCATACAGTTTTAATTCTTTAGACACCACTATAATTTGGGCTACGAAGAAGGTGTCTAGCCTATCAAAAGGCCATATATCTGTATATGTCTTTAAATTTAAACTGAGCTTTTTCATTTACTCTAAATTTCTATTTTCCCTTAGATAGGAATGATGAAACAGAGGATTTAAGGTGACTAGCAGCTTTTATCTATTCTACTTTTTTCTACTGGTTTACCATTGGTTAGTTTTATTATGCCTTAGTTGCCACGGATTCCAACTGATATTTTGGAAATTGAAGTCTAGGCCTGAATTTGTACAGCTACCATATTGTTTTGTGACACTTGTATATAACACCACTTCGACTCTGGTTATATATGTTTGTATTTCACCAATCCTTCCATTTGTAACTTCTGGTGTAGTGTCACTCTAACATTTGGATTTTGTGTCAAAGTGTGAACACTCATTTTTAAGAGTATTAAAAATAACATAACATTACCATTGATGCTTAAAATATGCTATTGTTTTATTTAAACTCCAGTTCATAGTCATAAATGAATGAAGACAAAAATTCTACATAAACTGTTAATATGAGATAAAGATATTAAAAAACCTAAGCATGGCAGTGAATTGTGTGTTTGTTTCATGTAGTTCTTCATAAATAAAAAATAGTATTTAAAAATGAATATCACCACATGCCAAAGTAATCTATAAATAATCAAATAGCAATTAGACAATTTGAAGTTAAATTATTCTAAAGTGCTTCTAAGTTTCACCCACTCATGTCTCTGACATTTCTTTTCCTGTTACTAAGTCTGCCAAAAAGGAAAGCTCTCTGGATTTGGGAAGAAAAAGATCTCTCTTTCCCTTTCTTTCTGTCTTGACATTAAACGTCTTGAGTCTCAGTTTCTTCTGTCTATAATTTGAGAATAGATAGATGTCCATATTTTTCAGTCATCACAGAAAATCAGATGATTAAAAGCTAAGTAAAAACTATGAAGAGATCAATACAATATTAAAATACACAGAAGAAGCAATTTTATCTTAATATGAAACTAATTATCAGTGAAAACATACCAGGCTAAGCCAAAAAATAATGATCAATGCATTTACCTTGCCCTACAATGAAGTTTAGTTTAGATATTTTGCATATATATTTAAAGCCTCATTTGTATAGTAGCATGGTCTAGTGATTCAGACATGGAAAGTGAAAAATACAAGTCCATTTTCAATACTGGTACTCACTATTCATACTCTGTGGGGGAATTTTTAAAGCTCTATTTCCATCTTTTTCTTTTTTTCAAAAGACTTTATTTATTTGAGAGAGAGCACAAGCAAGGTGAGGGAGAGGGAGAAACAGACTCCCCACTAAGCCCCACTTGGGGCTCCATCCCAGGACCCAGGATCATGACCTGAGCCAAAGGCAAAGACACTTAACTGACTGAGCCTCCCAGATACCCCATATCCATATTTTTGTTTTTCTTTCTTTCTTTTTAAGAAGTACCTTTTTTTAAAGATTTTTATTTATTCATGAGAGACACAGAGAGAGAGAGAGAGAGAGAGAGGCAGAGACACAGGTAGAGGGAGAAGCAGGCTCCATGCAGGGAGCCTGACATGGGACTCAATCTCGGGTCTCCAGGATCACGCCCTGGGCTGAAGGCAGCATTAAACCACTGAGCCACCCAGACTGCCCTATCCATATTTTTCTAACTGCAAAATGGCTGTCACCAAATTAAAGTATGTCTGAGAATGAATAATGTTTGCTCTCACCCTCTGTGGAGAGAAACTCCATTTAAAACATCACCAATAACACAGTATTCAAGTTGAAAGTTTCACAAAGTAAAGGTACAAGGTTGACATCTATTTCAGCTTTTCCTCTTTCCTTGGATTTTTGATTTATATAACTCAAAGGTTAATCTTGGTGAAACACAGGGAAAAGATAGTAATCCAAGTGTCATTTTTAGATATTCTCCAGGTAGAGTATATTAAAAGATGCATTTAGGAGTCCAAGGAATATTGGAAAACACCACACATGGACAGTTTTAACATTGCTGACTTCTTTTCGTGCATATAAAATGATCAACTTGGAGAAACGTCATTTTGATCAGAACTTGACTGAAAGAGACAATAAGAAGACAATAATTTTCAATTTAGTTCTCCTGAATCCAAAGTTATTGGTCACACATCCTGTAACTGATAACCGCTTTCCCAAATTATAAATAAGTACACAGGGATGGAAAGAATCCAGTGAGGTGAGGGGGAAAAAAAGTTGATTAAGATGTCTTCAAGGAGCCTAAAGTCTTGCGAGGCAGACATATTTAAACATGTAAATAGTGCAAGGCAGAAGAAAGTAATTGCCATTTAGAGGTTCAAAGTGCTTTGAGAGCCCATAGGAAGAAGTAATTAATTCTGACTTGTACTGTGGGGAAAGCTCCACGGAAAAGAGCTTTTGAAAAGGGCCTTGAAAGAGATGTAGTAATTTGGTGGGGAGAGAACGAGAGGACATTCCATGCTGAGTCAGGAACATCGCAAAGAGTCAGTCACAAGGTTCCTTCCAGACCTGTAGTAGCCAGACAGAAAATCTTTAGCATCTATATTTTAATTAGCCATTTATGTAGTAATAAAGCAGAAATAGGAAAACTGATTTTTGTATTTGCTTTTTCCTTATATATTCTTATCAAATAACTTACCTAGTATTTTAGGGGTTCTAGAAAATTCTTGAGAGTGCTTCCTACAAAATCATTTCCCTGGTATTTGAATGCTTGCATGTTTCAAATTTAAATAATATTTACAGTTTAATTTCTAATCAATTGTGATATGTATTGAAAGAATGTACATAACTTTGTTTCTTATAAATATTTTCTAGTTTTGTTTATTACATGGAACACAGTTATATAAAGCAGGCCTTGTTTTCCTATGAAATCTGAGATGCATTTCACCAGATTGCTAAAGTTGAAATGTTTGGAAAGGAAGCAGTAAAATAGACATCAGCATTTTTGCATGCGTGATATTTAATTGTGATATAAAAATAAACTCGATGCCAACCTTCCAGCATTTTGTAACAGTGTTCTGAACCATGAAGCCCAGAACTTTCACTCTCTTTAGTTATCTTGCAGTAGAAGAAAGGGTAAAGAGAAAGCCAGTTCTGTTTTAATCTTTAGAATCATTTTAAAGAATGTTTATACCAAATAAAAATTGCAATCATTAATTTAAATATTATATTAATGTCTGGGAAACAAGGAGCCAATGCTTCATTCATTTATTTTATTAATGGTTAGTTATTTAAATGGAAAACACTGTGTTAAAATAAAGTTGGTATCTGAATAATATATTTGTCCGATGGAATAAAGGACCTCATTATTTTAAAATGTTTCTTCTTATAGCTACTACTAAAGCTACTTCTACCTACATTTTATTGGTCATTATTTTTAAAGAGGAATCATAAAGTAAATTCATTTATTTTTATTTTTCTTGTTTTACCTACAAATTTTCAGTGTATATTCTTAATATTACAATAAGTAAGGTTAATGTAATTACCAAGAACCATAAAAACGTACCTATTATCCTTTATGTCTGCACAAAAGCCCATCTCTAGGCCCAAGTTGGAGTTTTGAAAGCCTGGCCTGGCAATGGGGATTGGATCCTGTGCCTTACACATCGAGATAAAACTAAGAAAACAGATTTCTGGGCCAGCTAGAACTTAAAAAACAAGCAGACAGGAGCCTAAAGTTTTTGCGGTGAGGCATCATTATATCCAGTATCCCAGAATGGAAAGTGGAACTCCCAGACAAGAGTGAAGAGGTGATGGTCATCAGGAGACAGCCTGGAGAGATTGCTTGAACCACTGGGACCCAACTGAGCACTTCTGATAGTTGACCTAGGAATCTTCTCCCAGTTGAGGGTGGGAAGAGATGTGTCAAGCAAGTCTGCCTAGATATTCGTTTCTCCAGATTTTTCACCCCAATGTCTTGAACTGACAAAAAATGCAGAAATAAAATAATATCTTTTGTCTCCATAAGACTAGTGATTCTGCATTGCCTTTTACTTCAGAATATCTGCTAAGGGATCCCTGGGTGGCGCAGCGGTTTGGCGCCTGCCTTTGACCCAGGGCACGATCCTGGAGACCCGGGATCGAATCCCACGTCGGGCTCCCAGTGCATGGAGCTTGCTTCTCCCTCTGCCCAGGTCTCTGCCTCTCTCTCTCTCTCTGTGTGACTATCACAAAAAAAAAAAAAAAAAAAAAGAATATCTGCTAAGGATAAGAAGAATTTTAATAGTCAAAAGAATTCTGGTATAATGAATAGGATTTTGATGCATGCTTACTTACTTACATTTTGATGTTTGCTTAGGGAAGAAATAAGTTTTGATAATTGACATAAGAAAAGTCCTTTGAAAATGCGAGAGAATGGGCAAAGATGAAAATTCAATTTTAAGAAAAAGAATATTGGTTTCTTTATAAGTATTGGGAAGGAAAAAACAGTGGCATTTGAGGCTTTACCCATTATTTATTGCTACCCAAATCAACAAGGATTTATTATTCACACTTCTTAGGTTAGCAGGGCTCGCTTGGCTAGTTTTTCTACTTCATATAAGTTGGCTAAGATTACTCATAACATCAAATTACAGAACTGAATTATAGCATATTAATGAAGTTTCAATATCTTTTTGGTTACTTCATTATTATTTCATGGAGAAGTTAAAGTTTTGTTGTTTTTTTTTTTTTTTTTTAGTATTTAGTTCTCTCAACATATGAGTAATATCAGAAAGTTAGATTGCTCTTATAGATTAAAATTATTTGTATGTTTCAGATCTCACAACCAAAGAATATTCTGCCCGTAACTTCGACTTTAACTTGTTTAAACTTACGGCTTTTCAATTGAACACTAAGAAATTGTTCAGATGCCTGTGAAAGTACATAAACTCTGAAAAGGTTTCATTTTATTCACAGGCTATTTAATTCCCTTTGTGAGAAATAAGTATTATAATCTTTATCTCAATGATACTATTTTTCATTGAGAATTTGAGTTTTTTTGGTTGACTCCCTAAGACAGCAATTCCCTAACTATATCCTAAGAAACACACGCATTCAATTAGAAAGTATCCTTTAATCAAATATATGTGTGGCAAATCTTGCACAGTATGACCTTTTCTAAAATTGTTATAAAGTATGTTATCATATGAAAGACATAAAAAAAAATACTTGGGTAAAGCAATCTGATTAACTTTCTTTAACCTAGGTTTTCTCATACTTAAGCATGAAACAATTTCTTGTAACATGCTTCTTGTTACCCAGACCACCAATTTGTAAAAAGCTGTTTTGAGACATGGAATTTGTAAATAAATTTATTTATTTATTCATGAGAGATACAGAGAGAGAGGGAGAGAGAGAGAGAGAGAGAGGCAGAAGGAGAAGCAGGCTCCATGCAGGGATCCTGACGTAGGACTTAATCCCAGGTCTCCAGGATCGCACCCTGGGCTGAAGGCAGCGCTAAACCGCTGAGCCACCTGGGCTGCCCAGAATCCCAACCTGAATACAGGATCCAAAAATAAAGTTTGAAATGGTAAAAATATGTTTCTATGACAGATTTATTTGATTTATGTTATCTCCACCATTAAGGTTTTAGTAAGTATAATCAGTCTATTCTTTGCAATCTCCTTTTTTTTTTTTTTTTTTTTTTGCACTCTCCTTTTCACCTTTTTTCTTACAGAAAAAGCATCAACTTTACAGGGATGAAATATCAAATTATGTGAACAAAAGAAAAATATTTTTTGTAACATTCCTTCTAAAACCTTCTCAAAATTATAACTCACTTTTCTTATAATTGTATATAAAGTTTTTAGAAGTATACTATGTAGGAGAAATTCTTTTTTAAAAAAGATTTTATTTATTTATTCATGAGAGACAGAAAGAGAGAGACAGAGACATAGGCAGAGGGAGAAGCAGGCTCCATGCAGGGAGCCCGATGTGGGACTCGATCCCGGCGCTCCAGGATTGGGCCCTGAGCCAAGGCAGGCACTCAACCACTGAGCCACCCAGGCATCCCAGTAGGAGAAATTCTAACTTTATATTTTTTTTCAGAACATTGATAGTTGAGAAAATGAAATCTATCATAGATAGAACCATGTGAAATTGCTAAGATTCAATTTCTTTTGATCTGCCAAAAATGCAAATTTTATACTTTTCAATGTATTAGAATTCACACTTATTCAAAGACATTTCAACTGTTTTATTCAATTTCCTTTTATTTTTTTTGTTTGATTTCTTCATTATATATTATAAAAATAAGAGGGCCTAAATGTCTGTACTACTTTTGATTAAGAAATTACCTATGCATTCACTTTAGAAATGATGTACCTGAAAGAATGTCATTCTGATTTACTGCAACTCATTGACACAATCTAGTAGCAATTGGCTTACTGTTTCTAACTTCCACTCTGTAGTTGGTCTACTATGGACAAACTTAATCAGTTTTGAAAATGTACAAATTGTTCTTCTATATATCAGTAAGAACTCTATCTAATATATCTTTTACACTTATTTATTTGCTTTTTTATTATTTTGCCCCTTAATGTTTATTCAATAACTATTTATCCTGCAAAATTATCGAAGGTACTAATTCAAAAGTGATTGTAGATAAAGATTGCTTGTATTTGCAATATAATTATGAACGATCTTTCAGTAAGCCTTTGGTTTATTTTGTTTCTTAGAACTACAGTGAAGCCTGAGCCTCATTTTAAGTCAGATTGGAAAACGGTACATAACTAAATCAAAACTACTTTTTCTGTGTTCTACAGAGAGTTCTAGTTTATCACTGCGTTCCTGTCTCCTGCTGAGGTCAAATAAAAGAAATGGTCATGTGATGAATATCATTGTACTTTCTGTAAAAACATCCATTTTGAGCATTGGACAATATTTTATTCAATGGTCCTTATTTTAAAAGAAAAAATAAACTTGGAAAATTTACTTTCAGAACTGTGGAATAAGAAAAACCTGGTTTCTTCCAATGAATCGATATGTTTGCTTCAAGATAAAAAGACATCTGTTGTTCGTGATATGTTCCTTTTTGTTTGGGCCACTTGGAACCCCAGAGTTATGTTTGCTTTTAATTGAAATACCTTCAGTATGATTTTTGAAATATCTTTGTGTGCATGTGTTTTTGTTTTTGTTTTGTTTTGTTTTGTTTTGCTTTGATGCTTGACTTTAGCTCCTATGTTAGAATTCTTGGTGTTTTTTTTTTTTTTTAGTCATAAGCCCAGTTTATATTTTTTCAATAGGTTGAATATAAATAAATACACAAAATATACATGAAACAAGCTTGCAAAGCCATCATTGTATTTTTAGACAGAGAACAATAATATTGCCTGTGAAGGTAAGTGAATTTGAAAATACAAATTTATAGTAGTTTGGCAGAAAAAAAAATGATGGAAATGAGGGTACTTCGAGAGGTTTTTCAGATTATGAAGTGTCATAAAATTACCAGTCTCCTAATAATTATCAGAAATCAGTAAAAATCTATGTAGCTGCTAGCATTCCCAGTTGAGGTTTTTATCAAAAGTCCTATTTCTGGGATTCAGTAAATAGTATGTCACCACAGTGGATAGACAGATCCTACCAAATATTAACCCTGCTAGCATTGTGTCTTCAGGGTTCAGTGCTGACCATCACTTCAGGTTATGCAAAGTGTTCAAATGCCAAATCGGGTAATGCCCATTTTCACTGATAACCAACCATTGCAAACATCCCAGTCTTTTGTCAGCACAGCGGGTCCAGAGCCATCCATCAGTGCTCGTGGTTCTGTCATATGCATTTAACTTCAGCATCAGCCAGCAGCTCAAAGTCTTTGTTACTGAACACTGTTATTGCCACTGTTAGGGTGGGGAAAAGACAAAGCTAGAAGGGGTGTGTGTGTGTGTGTGTGTGTGTGTGTGTGTGTGTGTCTGTGGTGTTTAATGGTCTTCTTGGGCAGTTATTAAGAAAATTTTTTTCTCTGTAGGATTACTGGCCCTGGTGTGGAAGACAGAAAACCTTTAGAGTACATAATCTGCCATACTGCTTCCTGAAATTTTATGAAGTCTTTTGATTTGGAAGTAAGGGTTGGAGTTAGTTAATCACAATTGCTGCATTGCTTGTTTTAAATTCCAGAATGGAACAATGTGCCTTCACCAGGACAATATTCATACCATATGCTTCTTAATGTTTTGATTCTCCAGGGTACAGTTGAGCAATCTGAACATCAGATAATGTGTTCTATCCTCCCCAGCACCTAGGTCATATTCGGGGAATAAATTAGGCTTAAAGAAGTTCATTGACTCTTTCAGCCCACTGGGGTACCATTTAAGGAGATCACATGTCAAGGACAAGGGGCTTTGCTGTTGTCCCAGTACCTGAAATAAAGATTTATTTCAAGCCTTGGCAGAGGAGTGGACCAGCTAATTGTCACAGTTTTAGTCTTTGGCTACAACACACATAGACATACTTTCAGAGTAGGTGATGGTATCCAGTGTGTACTGAGATACGGCCAAAGGCAAGGGATGGGTGGTTCAGACATCATGAATCAATAATGAGATCAATTCATATATTACAGCATATCACACATTTGGCTTGTTAAAATTTCTTGGTTTTATTGTTTTTTTGAAGAGACAAAGTTTTAGCAAAGAGGTTATTACTTCAGATTGGCGCTTACATACACAAGGAGATGAAGTAATCATAAGTGAAAACACATTCAACGGTTTAGGTCTATTTGAAAGAGAATATCTTTTATGAGAGAGAAAACTGCAAAGTCAGAAAGAATGCCTTGAACATATATCTAATAAAAATATCTTTTCTTCAAAGGGCTCAAAGCTTTTTAATAAGTTAACTTGCCCTTATAACTTCTTTGTCAGGATGTTGAAACCATAAAACAAACAGAAACTAAACCATCCGTATGTTTATTGTCTAAGAGAGGGAAAATATCTCCACTGGATAGAAGAATAATCTTTGAAAGATTCACTGAGATGCAACTTTCCCTCTTTCAATCCTCTATTCTGGCTTTTCACGTATGAAAAAATATATGCACACATCCTTTCATTTCCTAAGCTTATGGTTCCGAATATTTCCTTTGCTTTGTCTGTCTAATATGAGTTTCTGAAAACCACTTAGCATGAAGACTACCGTGTCATTGGTTAAACCTGTTACTGAGAATTAGAAAATAATTTATCATTTTAGTTGTCTCTTACAAGTTGATGCCTAGGATGATATCTGTTTTCACTCTTGATAATATCCTAATTATTCTAGAGGGTAAAGAGAATACTGCATGTAGAAGCATTTTCCAATGTCTTGCAGTGTATGGAGAACCCCATTGGAAAAATAAATGAAACAACTGTTAGAGTGGCAAAGGAACAAGCTCAAATGACACAACACAGATTGGATATATAACTATGGAAGAGACGAGTACATAGGGTAGAGTAAAAGATGCTTCACAGGGAGAGGAAATTGGGAGTCAAACTAGAAGGAAATGGTAGTAATATACCAAAACACAGTATCAATGAAAAAAAAAATTACTGAAACGGGTAAAGGGCTTGCATTCATTAAAAAAAAGTATAAGCATAGAACTTCACACATACAACACATGGTCACAAAAACAGAATATAATTTAATGTATTGGCATCAATCTATTAAGCATAGAACCAATTGGTTTCCCAACATGTTGATCTAAAATCCAGTGGATCCATAAAGAACTCAGGCGTCCTTACATCATGAACTGATTGATTTACCTCACTCTAAACCACTGTTGTTTCTCCCCATGATATTCTTTCATCTGATATTTCTGCCTTTACCTTGGACTCTTCTGATACATTCTCAACACAGCAGCTGAAGTGATACTTTTTAAATGTTAAGAGCGTGTTACCCCACAGCTCCAAACACTTCGAGGGCTTTCTATACAACTCACAGTAAAAGCCAAATTCCTAACAGGCCTACACAAACTGCCCTCCTCAGCTCCCATTACCTTTCTGACTGACTCTCTTACCAACTCTCCTCTTGCTTACCCTTCTCTGGCCACACTAGGCTGCTTGCGGCTGATCAAACACACTATCTTAGTCCATTAGGGCAACTATAACAAAAATACCATAGACTGGGTAGCTTAAATACAATACTTATTTCCCACATCTCTGGAGGCTGAGAAGCCCAAGATCAAAGGGCCGGTAGTTTGGGTGTCTGGTGAGAACTCACTTCCCGGTTCATAGATGGCATTTTCTCATTGTGTCTTCATGTGGTAGAAATGGGGAAGGGAGCTCCTTTGGGTCTCTTTTATAAGAGAGCACTAATCTTATTTATGAGAACTCTGTCTTCATGACCTAATGGCCTCCCAGAGGTTCCACCTCCTCATACCATCACACTGGGGTTTAGGTTTTAACACACGTGTTTTAGGGGGTCACATTCAGCCTACAGCTCATACCAATACTTCCACTTTAGGGAATTCGCGCTCGCTGTTCTTTTTACCGGAGACAATCTTCCTTCAGCAACTGAGAGCCATCTCTTTCTTACCTGTTTCAAGTGTTTGCCTGAATGTTAACCTCTTGATGGGTTCTACCTTCATCAACCTATTTAAAGTTACAATCCATTTACGACAGCCAGTTCTCTCTCATTCTTGATTTCATCTACCATGCTTCTTATTTTCCATTTCACTCATCCTTTTCTAGAATTCTAACATATTATATAATTTAGTTGTGTTTATTTTATGTACCCCATTATTACTATGCAAGTTTCACAAGAGCAAAACATTTTTTTTCTGGCAGTAACAAGAGATTGGTTGTAAACACGGATATATTCCAATTATCTCGAAGCATTCCAGGCTCTTAGTAGCCAGGTTATATAAGAGGAAAAAAAATGTTGCAAGAAAGAAGGCAAGGGTTATATTCTAGTCATGTTTGTATTCCCTTAATTCAGGATTTGGTATATAATAGGTATTCAATATGATTTTGCTGAACTAAACTAAATCTCTAAAGATTTTTTTTCTTTAATTCTAAGTAGCAGTGAATCATGAGAAAAGAAAATGTAACTAATATTCTAGGAATGAATGGCAGCTGATTTTTTTTTTTTTGCCATAAACTGTGGGGAGTTTTGTTGCCTATAGCTGTTTAAACACTGTTGTTCTTAGATATTTTTGTTTGCTTGTTTTTTTTTTTTTTTTTCTATAGTCAAACTAGTGATCCCACTTACAAGCAAATAAGGGAGAAATGCTGTAGGCCTAGATTTTTTTTTTTGTATTTTTTTATTGGAGTTCAATTTGCCAACATATAGTATAACATCCACTGTTCATTCTGTCAAATGCCCCCCTCAGTGCCTGTCACCCAGTCACCCCAAAGGCCTAGATTTTTGAGAGAATATATGTTTGTTTCATTTGCTTGTTTATGTTACTTTTTGTCCCTGTGACTGAACACCTCATAATTTTAATCTGTGAGTCTACTTGCCATTTTGTTTTGTCAGATCTGAGATTTGGCCATGAATGAATACTTTTTGAGTCATCCTATAAATAGAATCGGCGTGAGGAAACTCTTCTCTCTACATTATACTAATAGTTACATTAGAATATGTCAATCCTGCTGAAAATATACTACAAGCTTGTTTGGAATGAGAAAATAACATGACATACCCATATTTTATGAATTTAAAATTACTGGTTGATAATAAGAAAATAGATAATAAATAGTTTAGAAATGCTGGGGGTTTGAAGGATGAGTGTGTGGTGTATGTGTGTGTATGTGTGGGAGTGTGTGGGGGAGCACACACTGGTTTTGATGGAAGTGGTAGTGGGCAGCAGTGATGATATTCTTTTTTTTTTTTTTTTTAGTGATGATATTCTTATTTTAATTTTTCAAAAAGATACAAAGGGCTGGTAACATAAATAAAATAAAATCAGCAAGTAACAACAAATTGCACTTCAAGCAGAAGTAGTCCCGAAGTACTAGAAATTGAAAGAAAAAGTTGAAACAGGTTGAATTTATAAAATGCTCCTTTAAATAGGATTTCCTATAAATTATATTAAATGCTAAATTTGGGTTTTCTATTTTGTGTTTGAATTCTCATTGCTACACTCTTTTAGGAGGAAAGCACAGCATATTTTTATGAACATATCTATGAGTTGTCTAGTTTCACTATATTTTACTGTGTGGAAAATTCACTCTCTCTCTATCTGAAAATACTTCCCTGAAATTTTTTATTAATCTCATTGGATTTAAAAACCATTTGTTCCACAAGGAATTATTTTTGTTTCTTTCAGGGAATGAATCAATCCAGAAAAAATGTTATACTGCATTTGGATCTAGGCATCTTATGGCACTGAAGTGGCTTTGTATGTCTAAAAGAATTGTGTACTCTGAAGTTCTGTATTGAGAAACCAAATGTAAAACCAATGAGAAAACAAATCTCAACAGCTAATAAAAATGCATTGCAAACAAAGAGCAATGTGAGTTGCACATCCTCATACTAACGTGTGGAATCTCGCTCTGTCAAATTACTTGAGACTTCAGGTCAGCTGAAAAAGCATCTACTGTGTGTGCCATGTGCTTAACACTTTTCTTATCTCACTTAAACAATAGTGTTGAAAGGTAATATAATCTGTATCTTTCCTGATGTCCTGTTATAGATATGAAGACATTAAAGGATTTTAGCCAGCCTCATAGCAGCCAGTTCAAATCAAAGTCATATATATTTTTTTCTGTAATAATCCTACATTTTATAATTAGTAATAGAATCCTATAACAATGCTTTCCTAGAAAGGCTCCATTAATATCAGTATGTTACAGAAGTCATGATACTATGCAGTTTATAAAAAGGGATTCCCCATTAATATTTAATGGGTACTAAATTATCAGAACATAATTTAATATTTGCTAATCTCACTGCATGACTATATCCATCTCTCCTTCCTTGAAACAACAAAATAAAAAAAAAGAAAAACAAGAAACCCCATCAGGTTGGAAATAATCTTGTTTTTGAAAAATCTTGTTTATTCTTTGATGTCTTTTGTCAACAAAACTAAAAGTAATCCTTTATTTCTGTAGTAATTTCCTCATTATTGCTGGGTCTTATATAACTCATAATTTTTAAGGCATTGTCTTCCTATTTGTATTTATTGATCAATGTAATTTTCATTACAAAATTCTTCTTTTAATCTTTTCAAATATTCTTATTTGGTCACTTTTCTCATTGCAATAATTTTTTAAATATCTGAACTCACAGAGGTTCGTTCTGAAAATTGGAAAAGCTCTAGTGATTCTATGATGGGGTTCATAGATGCCACAGTTTGATATATGAATTATGCTATAACTCTAAAAATCATAACATTTACAATTCTGAAATAGTTACCAAGTCCGTGATTTATTCCAAAATATAATGCTGGTTTAAAGTCTTGCTTTCATGATCTTGGGATTGTGATGGGTTGATGCGATAGTCTTGTGATTCATGAGGATAGCTCATTCATTATTTTTGAGTGGGATAAAGATAGTAGAGCTTATTTATAACTCCCTTAATTGTTTGAAGCTAGAGATGGAGACATAAAATTCTACAACTTAGTTTGCCCTATTCTTGCTTATGTTGTATCACAAGGACAAAGATTCATTAAAGAGACCTTTAAAATGTGTTAATCCAGGTACTTTAATGAAATTTGTTTGCAGGGCAACCTGTCCCACTTATTTATGCTTAGTAGTATTCATACATAATGGTAATGTGACTGCTCATCTCTAAACCATTAAGGAAAGAAATATGAGAAAAGGGTGCATGATGATTAATTTGGGGTGGACTGCTAAGAAGTTTTTTGCCTTTTAAAGCAAACTATGCTTATCTTACTTAGCCTTTTAAAAAAACATTAAAATTTGAATTAAAATATGCAGTAGACCAGGAACACTGTAAAATTGAAAAGGTAAGTAGTATTTATCACCGTGAATAAAGTATGTGAAATAGATTTAACACATAGTTTCTAAGAAGTTAAACGTTTCAGTGTTCTGTATACATTATATCTAAAAAATAAATTCCCTTTAAGGATATTTTATCTATTATTCAACTATCTTTATATTTTCAACTCCTCTCCTTTCTCAGAGAAAGAAATATCCCAGATCTTTTTTCATTAACCATCCCACTTTTGCTTTTGGCTTCACATTGTCTTCTGAATTTTCACTTTTTCCCTTTTTTTGTTTTTATTCACTTCTCTAGCTACTTCTGCAAATACTAAGTACATGTTCAACACTTTTTCTATGAAACAAACCACTACAATATGGCTATGGAACAAACCACCCCAAAACATAGTGGCTTAAAATCCATGAAGATTTGTCTTTTGATCATTAATTTGAAATTTGGACAGGGATCAACATGTCTATCTCACCTGTAATCCTTTCAGTATCAGTTGTGGTGGTTCAAAGGTTGGAAGCTGGTATCATCTGAAAGCTTGATCACCTATGTGTCAAGAGGTAGATATGGGCTGTCAGTAGGGCTTTTAACTGAAATTGTTAGCCAGAACACCTTTCCATGTGGCCTGAGTTTCCTTACAACATGATGGCTAGATTTCAAGGGAAGCATCCCAAGAGAAAGGGATCCAAGTAAGAACTGTATCACTTTAATGACCTTTCTCCAATCATGCATCATCACTTCCATCTCTTTCTATTAATAGAGGCAGCCAAGAAGCCCTGCCCAATTTTAATGGAAGGGTAAATAGATTTACCTCTTGATGGAGTACTGGCAATGTTCTAAAAGAGCATGTGGGACCAGAAGTAAAGCTGTGGCCATTTTTGGAAAGTACAATCTTCTGCAGTCTGCCTACAAGAATTCATAACCCCACATGCAGTATGCACTGTCACTCTCCTCCAAGAAACCTCTAGAATCCCATTTCAGAATCAGTCTCATTCTTAAGGATCAGGATTGCCTCTGCTAAGACTAATGCAGGTACAGATGAGGCCTTTCAGGTACACTTCTTCAGGTATGGTCCTTTGAGTACAGTTTCCAAGCTAAAGACCTGAAAATGAGAGATATCTAATCTCCCAACATCTAATGGTAAGACAAACATTGATTAACTACTACATAAAACTTCTCCAAAAAAGTACAAATGGGGGCACCTGGGTACTCGATTGATTAAGCATCTACCTTTTGGCTCAGGTCATGGTCCTAGGGTTCCAAGATTGAGCCTCACATCAGGCTCTTTGCTCAGCGTGGAGTCTACTTCTTCCTTTCCCTCTGTCCCTCCTCCTGCTTGTGTGATCGCTCTCTCTCTCTCTCTGTGTCTCTTATTCTCTCTCAAATAAATAAATAAATAAATAAAATCCTTTTTTAAAAAAAGTACAGATGGGATGCCTACAACTGTCACTAATCCACAGAAATTTTGAAATCCAGGTGGATCATATATTGCTAGTTTTTGGATCAAGGCTATTATTACCTAAAGATGATTCATCATAGCACTTGACTCTGTTCTTCAGACCTTTGGTTGGGCTTTCTAGGAAATCTTTCATTATCCATAAAAAAAAATGGCTGAGGTTTACCACTTAGTAGGTTCCTTGACTTACTACTTGCCCATAGTAGTATGGGGACTCAAGGACCTCCTCATTTTGTCTGCTTCATTTGTTTGTTTGTTTTAAGTTCAAACCAGCAGTGTTTTGGCTAGTGAAGTTCTCTTTAAAGCTTTGTGGATTTCCTAGGATTGCTACTGGAGTTTAGTCCATTAGGCAAAAAGTACAACCACCAATCTCATTAAGATAAGCCCTTTTCTGTCTTAGGCTTCCTATAAGGATGTTGATGGACAATGCCCTTAAGATTCTGAGATGTGCACTTGGTACTTAAAGAGTATAATAATATCCTTAAGATCCTCAGACAGCCTTTTGTCTGACTAAAACTTTCATTGACACATTGCCATAAATCCTTCTGAGGTCTTAACAAGTGAACTTACAGTGTCATCCTTGATTTGATCTTTGTTCTGAAACTCTATACTTGAGAACCATGCATATTTGATATGCAAAACAATCTTAAAATAATCTTGCTACTTATTCTTTTTTTTAAAGTATTTATTTATTTTAGAGAGAGAGTGCACACAAGCAGGAGAGGCAGAGGGATATGGACAGAATCTCAAGCAGACTCCATGCTCCATGCAGACCTCTACATGGGGCTTGATCCCATGAACATGAAATCATGACTTGAGCTGAAACCAAGAGTCAGATGCTTAACAAACCACACGACTCAGATGCCTCTCTTGTTACCTATTCTTATCTTTAAAAACAAACAAGCACACTCTGCTAAGTTAATCAATAATCTCTAATCAACTATAGATATTACTATTTTCAATCTTCAAATTATTTGACTTATTATGTGGGGGTTTTTTTGTTTTGTTTTACAATATTGGTAATCACTAAATTCATGAAATATATTCTCCACCGTCCTCTGGCTCTATACTCTCACCTTTGATCATTTTCTTTGAATATTCTTTCTTAATCACTGATGGCTTTTTTTTAAGCCTGGTCCTTGAAAGTGAGTTTCTCCCCAACACTTGAATATCAGCTCCTTTTTCTACATTTTCCTCTAAATGATTTTCTAAAACTAAGTCTTCAATCTGCATTTCCATTTGCTACTTCTCTGTGAAGTTTGAAATTAAAATTTCCAACTGTTGACTGGATATTTCAACATGAGAACTTCACAGCTACTCTATGTTCACCATTTATAAAACCTAGGCTCATTATTTGTTCTCACAAAACAGAATCGTTCTTATGTTCCCTATCTTGGTTAAAGCCTTTAGTCTTACCAAATCCCAAAGATAGCAAACTTAGTCTTCAAATTTCTGCCTCCAATAGTAATAAAACACAGATTTGTGTCACCTTCTGTCTTATGGCTCACATATCAAGCTTGAGGATGGGGCCCTTGTACCATCTGGTTCAACCTATGTCCAGCTAAATCTCCCTACATCTAGATTGCACTAATCATCCAAATCATGTCAGAACCTAAAAATGCACTTACACTCACATACTTTGTTCACATTGTTATTCCTATTTTGAATTATTTCTACTTATCATCTTTCTGGAAAACATGAATGAATCCTCCATTATTGCATAAATATTTACTCTGAAAAAAAGTTTTGATTTCTCACTGATCCCTTAACAAAAATAACAGCTTGGTCCTCTGTGCTCATAAATTATGTGTCAGTCTTCTCCACAAACTGTAAGCTTCCTGTGGACAGGAACTATTTATTATTAATCTCTGTACCTCTTATATATATTATCAACTTTCACCTAATTTACTTTTGAAGAACCCACGCAACAGCCTTAGCATTGCCTTACTATCTTTAATTCATACTGTGGAATATTTCCTAATGAACAAAATTTGAAGTGTAAATAATGGGAATATTTCATAACTGTTGTTTGTGCTTTGATAGCATTTCCATTTGTGTCTATTTGTCAATGTTTGTGCAGCGATATGGGTACTTTATTGCTGTGGTTTTCAAAGTGTGTTCCATGGAGCCCCTCACAGAGGAGCCTCAGGAACTTCTCTGAGCACAGGACTGGTTATGCAGATTCCAAACATGGCCGTTCTTGCTTGGCATACCTGCCACTCCACCACAACAATACGGATTAGATTGGGATACATTTTCATTTTATTTTATTTTATTTTTATTTATTTATTTTTTTTTGGGGTACATATGTAATTTATTTTTATTTTTTTTTTATTGGTGTTCAATTTACTAACATACAGAATAACCCCCAGTGCCCGTCACCCATTCACTCCCACCCCCACCCTCCTCCCCTTCCAACACCCCTAGTTCGTTTCCCAGAGTTAGCAGTCTTTACGTTCTGTCTCCCTTTCTGATATTTCCCACACATTTCTTCCCCCTTCCCTTATATTCCCTTTCACTATTATTTATATTCCCCAAATGAATGAGAACATATAATGTTTGTCCTTCTCTGATTGACTTACTTCACTCAGCATAATACCCTCCAGTTCCATCCACGTTGAAGCAAATGGTGAGTATTTGTCATTTCTAATAGCTGAGTAATATTCCATTGTATACATAAACCACATCTTCTTTGTCCATTCATCTTTCGTTGGACACCGAGGCTCCTTCCACAGTTTGGCTATCGTGGCCATTGCTGCTATAAACATCGGGGTGCAGGTGTCTCGGCGTTTCACTGCATCTGTATCTTTGGGGTAAATCCCCAGCAGTGCAATTGCTGGGTCGTAGGGCAGGTCTATTTTTAACTGTTTGAGGAACCTCCACACCACCAAAGAAACAAACAATCCAATCATGAAATGGGCAAAAGACATGAACAGAAATCTCACAGAGGAAGACATAGACATGGCCAACAAGCACATGAGAAAATGCTCTGCATCACTTGCCATCAGGGAAATACAAATCAAAACCACAATGAGATACCACCTCACACCAGTGAGAATGGGGAAAATTAACAAGGCAGGAAACAACATTTTCATTTTAGAAAGGTTTCTGTTACTGAAATATTTTAAAGCACTGTTTATCAATTTTTGCTTTTATTCTTTTTGTTTCCTTAAAGCCAAACTGGGTGAGGGGGGTAGTCATAACACTGAAAGGAATTGTTATCCTCATAATTTATGGATAATTTAAGTTAGACATTAAAAAGTACAGAAAAGAGAATAGGCCCTTGACCTCAGCTGAATGCCCTGGACCTTAAGTGGTTGGTTATGTCTGCGACAATGATGAAAGAGAGCAGAACTTAAGAATATAAGAGAAGTTGTGGAGATATTTCTGAAAGACAAAGTATAACTAGATATTTTATAATATTTATATCTCTATGGAAAAGAAACTGCACTTACAAATACCATATATTATTTGACTTTTGCATCTCTGACTTTACTTTAGCGTTTTGGAAATATATTTGTAAAAGTATAGTAGACTTCCTCCTTTCATAAGTTATTGATCAATTGAATTGAAATGAGATGAAAGTTCTCTGTTTCAAGATTGTGTATCTTCCATCTATAGTAATACATTAACATCACTTATAAAATCCATGGAGTTTAAGGCATATAGACCTGGAGAGGGGTCTACATTTCATGGTGTTCTAATTCCTCCCAAACTCTGCAAACTAGTCTGACCAAATTAACATTTACCTTTTCCATTCTTCTTTTGCTTAAACTTTGCTATTTGTGTACTTCTCTCACTTTATTCTCTTAAAACAGAACTGGATCTGGACAACAAACCTGGGAAAAGATCAGTGTTAATACACCATTTAAAATAATTTTTTACTGTGGGTCTTTTGGAGCCCAAGGATCTCTCTAACTGTTGCTCATGTCACTGAGCCCCTACATAAGTGCACACATATCTAAATATGGTTTACAGTCAAATAGCAGAGAAAGAATTGACACTAAACCACAGGCTCTAGTCAGTCAGTTTTTGTTGGATATTCTCATGGTACCTGCCAATAAATGTTAGATGCCTTACGTGTTGGTTTGTAAGCTTATTGTTTCTCAAGCTTCTTAACCATTCATCTTTTATACTTTGTTTTGGGGGATGGGGTCCTACAAACCAATTTTTCTTGTACCAATTGGCTCTCTGTTAGGCTGTTAATCTTGGGTGCTAGAGGGAACATCCAGGAGAAAAGGATAGTTGGGAATCATTCTTTCCTGTCTACTTTCAGCTCCTCTCAGTGACACCCCACAAAGCTTTTTCATTCTGACAACAAATGGTTCCAGTAGTAGTAACTGTTCCTAGTCTACAGTTGTTCTAATTCTCCCAGAAATAGCCTCATTAGGCTTCCCAGAGACAATAATAGCAGTTGGCAGATACCCCCTCCTCAAATTGAGTACCAGCCTCATACAGGCCTTCCTCCTAGCTCAGAGACCTTCACAACATTGAAGAAGAATATCCTTCTCAAAGGACTGAGATACGGCTTTGGAGGGGCCCCTTTCCAAGACTCAAGTTTCAATCTCTTTCTTTTGTTTCCCCATTGCCAGTGAAAACTGGGGTTTGGGGTCACCACCCCTGTGATAACTTACTGCACATACCCTCTACCTTTTCAATTCTTCATTACCTGGTTAGTCATGTGTTTTATATAAAATGTTCCTATTGAAATTCTGGTGTGGTTTCTGGATTCAGAAATGAACACTAACTGATATATTCTGTTTCTAAAAAAAAGGGACACCTGGGTGGCTCAGCGGTTAAGCACCTGCCTTTAGCTGAGGGGTGATCCTGGAGTCCTGGGATCGAGTCCTACATCGGGCTCCCTGCATGGAGCCTGCTTCTCCCTCTGCCTATGTCTCTGCCTCTCTCTCTGTGTGTCTCTCATGAATAAGTAAATAAAATCTTAAAAATAAATAAATAAAATGGGCAGAGGAGAAATGTTCTGCTCACAGAATACTTAAAATAAAATAAAAATAAAAATATGATATGGCAAAAAAAAATATGATATGGCAATTAACCATCTTTTATGATTATAACATGTCAATTTGCTTCACCTTCCTTCTCATAGAGGGTATAGAAGAATCAAATGATTAAAACTGTACAGGACACCTGGGTTGCTCAGCGATTGAGCGCCTGCCTTTGGCCTAGGATGTGATCCTAGAGTCCCAGAATTGAGTCCCGCACTGGGCTCCCTGCATGAAGCCTACTTCTCCTTCTGCCTGTGTCTCTGCTTCTCTCTCAGTGTCTCTCATGAATAAATAAAATATAAAAAAAAATAAAAATAAAAACTGTAAAGCATTTTGGAATGCAATAAAAAACCTATGTAATTGTATATTATATTTTAAGAATACAAAAGGTGACAAGATAGTAAGGCTAGCAATAAAACTAAAAAAATGCCATAGGTTTTATCATAATTTATTGTTGCTTTCATTACTTTTGCATTGTTTTTATGAGCTGAAGTGGCAAAAATGATGTAGTTCACCAGAGAATCAGTGTCTGATTTTACTATTTTTTAAAATACTAGGATCTCCTGGGTGGCTCAGTCAGTTAAACATCTGCCTTTGGCTCAGGTCATGATCCCAGGGTCCTGCGATCAAGCCCCATGTTGGGCTTCCTGCTTGTCTGGGAGTCTGCTTCTCCTTCTCCCTCTGCTCCTCCCCTTGCTCATACTCTCTTTCTCCCTCTCTCAAATAAGCAAATAAAATCTATTTTAAAAAATACTTATAACAAGGAGTGCCTATGTGATGTACTTGGTTAAGCCTCTGACCCTTGGTTTCAGCTCAGATCTGATCTGAGGGTTGTGAGACTGAGCCTGACATCAGGCTCTGAGCTCAGCACGGAGTCTGCTTGGTTTTCTCTTTCCCTCTCCTCCCCCTTCTTCCCATTCTCTCTCTCTCTCTCTCAAATAAATAAATAAAATCTTAAAAAAAAAATACTATAATGGTACAGTTTAGTATATAAACTACTTCTTTTGTCACAAATAGCATAGGTTACATAAATAAACAAATCTTACTTAATGTTTGCTGACCTATAATATTTTCAAGAAGATACAAAAAATTATCTCTTTAATAGTATTATTTATAGTAATAAAAATTATGGTTTCAAATTAGATTTATGTGTCATATGTTTAATGTAATACTTTTCTAGAAAGCAAGGAGGTTTACCCTTGTATGTTATATTCAGTAGTAGAAATTAAGCTGGATAAAATAAAATACTGTACTGCTTTGATGTTATTTTTATTTTCCTCCAAGTTTTTCAGTAATAGTTTTACCACATTTATATATCTATACATTTTTATGGTAATTTTATGTTTAACTTTCTTGATAATCACCATATTGTTTCCCACAGTTGCTATACCATTTTACATTCCTATCAACAATACACAAAGCTTCATTTCCCTGCATCTTCCCCAACACTAATGATTTTGTTTTTTTAATTATTTTTTTTTATTTTAATTCTGATATAGTTAACATACAGTGCTGTATTAGTTTCAGGCGTAAAATATAGTGATTCAACAATTCCATACCATACCTGGTTGTCCTTAATCCTCATCACCTATTTCGCCCATCCCCCTTCCACTTTACCTCTAGTAACCACTAATTTGTTCTCTATAGTTAAGAGTCTGTTTTTTGGTTTGTCTCTCCTCTCTCTCTCTTTCTCTTTCTGCTTGTTTCATTTCTTACATTTTGCATATAAGTAAGATTATATTGTATTTGTCTTTTTCTGACTGGCTTATTTTGCTCAACTTTATATTCTCTAGCTTCATCCATATTGTCCCAAATGGCAAAGTATATTTTAACTGTGCAAATGACTTTTAAAAAATTTTAGCTGTAGTTCCTAAAACCAAGTTAATGCCCTCAAAAGATCTCATTTTCTACCTTAATTCTTGCTTCTTTGACTTTTGCCTAAGGAGGTCAAACTCTCCCTAAAGCAATATAGGACATTTGTCCGATGATGTGTAGAGTGACCTGTACTTTCGAACATCTAGAGTACGTGGGAAAAAGAGAGAGATGACTTCTATTTTGTATAATGCTTCTAGAAACTTTGCTCATTTATTTCCATTTGTTTGTCAGAGCTAAATCAATCTTTAAAACACTCCCCTTACTTTTTTTTTTTTTTTTTTTTTTAAGAAAGAAGGGTCAACAAATATTTAGTGCAAATTAGATTGGGACATTAAAGAAAAAGATTGTTCTATTGATAATAGGAAACTTAGGACATAACTATTGAATTATCTAACAAATAGCAGCCACTCAAATAACAAATAAATATTTTAAGTTTTCTTTCTAGGATAAACTTTTAATGTTGGCAGAAGCTTGAATCACTTATTAATTTCCTAAGAAAAATGTCTATATTACCCTTGGATTTGCCTGACTACAGAAAGAATGACTGTTTTCTTAATTCAGATTTTGAAACAAACTGGTAAAAACTTTACCCTAATGAATGAAATTTTATAGAAGAAATTGTAAAAATATATAGACGGGTGCTCTGCAGGATCAGTCAATAGAGTATGTGACTTAAAAAATAACTTTATTTAAATTGAATTAATTAACATATAATGTGTTATTGGTTTCAGAAGTAGAGGTCAGTGATTCATCAGTCTTATACAGTACCTGGTGCTCATTACATCACATGCCCTCCTCAATATTCATCACCCAGCTACTCCTTACCCCCCAACCCTCCTCCGTCCAGTGATCCTCAGTTTGTCTCCTATGATAAAGAATCTTTTATGATTTATCTCCTGCTCTGATTTTGTCCTGTATTATTTTTTAATCTCTTCCCCTATGATCCCGTTTTGTTTCTTAAATTCCACATATGAGTGAGATCATATGATAAGTGTCTTTCTCTGACTTATTTCACTTAGCATAATATCCTTTAGTTCCACTTACGTCATTGCAAATGGCAAGATCTCATTTTTTTTTTGATAGCTGAGTGGTAGACCATTATATATATGTGTGTGTTATATATACCACATCTGCTTTATTCATTCATCTGTCCATGGACATCTAAGCTGTTTGCATAGTTTGGCTATTGTGGACATTGCTGCTATGAACATTGGGTGCAAGTGCCCCTTCAGATCACTGCATTTGTATCTTTAGGGTAAATACCCAGTATTGCAATTGCTGGGCCGCTCTATTTTCAACTTTTTGAGGAACCTCCATGTTTTCCAGAATGGCTGCACCAGCTTGCATTCCTTTTTTTTTTTTAAAGTACCCTGAACGCAAAGTCCTGGGGTTTTCTTTTCTTTTTTTTTTTTAAGATTTTATTTACTTTTCATGAGACGGAGAGAGAGAGACAGAGAGAGAGAGAGAGAGAGAGAGAGAGAGAGAGAGAGGCAGAGATACAAGCAGAGGGAGAAGCAGGTTCCATGCAGGGAGCCTGACATGGGACTTGATCCCGGGTCTCCAGGATCAGGCCCTGGGCTGAAGGCAGCGCTAAATCACTGAGCCACTGGGGCTGCCCTAGTTTGCATTCCCACCAACAGTGTAAGAGGGTTCCCCTTCCTCCACATCCTCACCAACAACTGTTGTTACCTGATTTGTACATTTTAGCCATTCTGACTGGTGTGAGGTGATATCTCATTGTGGTTTTGATTTGTATTTCCCTGATGCTGAGTGGTATTAGAGCGTTTTTCATATGTCTGTTGGCCATTTGTATGTCTTCTTTGGAGACAAATCTGTTCATGTCTTCTGCCCATTTCTTGACTAGATTATTTATTCTTTGGATGTTGAGTTTATAAGTTCTTTATAGATTTTGAATACTAGCCCTTTATCTGATAAGAGATTTGCAAATATCTTCTCCCATTCTGTCTGTTTTCTTTTTGTCAGCTGTTTCCTTTACTGTGCAAAAGCTTTTTATCTTGATGAGGTCCCAATAGTTCATTTTTGCCTTTGTTTCCCTTGTTTTTGGAGAAGTGTCTAGCAAGAAGTTGCTGTGGCCAAGGTCAAAAAGCTTTCTGCCTATGTTTTTCTCTAGGATTTCGATTGATTCTTGTCTCACACTGAAGTCTTTTATTCATTTTGAGTCTATTTGTGTGTATGGTGTGAGGAAATGGTCCAGTTTCATTTTTCTGCATGTGGCTGTCCAATTTTCCCAACACCATTTGTTGAAGAGACTGTCTTTTTTCCATTGGATATTCTTTCCCGCTTTGTTAAAGATTCGTTTGACCATACTGTTGAGGGTCCATTTCTGGGTTCTCTGTTCGGTTTCATTGATCTATATATCTGTTTTGTGCCAGTACCATACTGTCTTGATGATTACAGCTTTGTAATAGAGCTTGAAGTCTGGAATTGTGATGCTACTAGTTTGGTTTTCTTTTTCAACAATCCTTTGGCTACTCAGAGTCTTCTCTAGTTCCACACAGATTTTAGGATCATTTTTTCCAACTATGAAATAAGTTGATGATATTTTGATAGAGACTGCATTGAATGTATAGATTGCTCTAGGTAGCATAGACATTTTAACAATATTTGTTTTTCCAGTCCATGAGCATGGAATGTTTTTCCATTTCTTGTGTATTCCTCAATTTCTTTCATGAGTGTTCTATACTTTTCTGAGTACAGATTTTTTGCCTCTTTTGTTAGGTTTATTCCTAGATATCTTGTGGTTTTGGGTTCAATTGTAAATGAGATAGACTCCTTAATTTTTCTTTCTTCTGTCTCATTGTTAGTGTATAGAAATGCAACTAATCTCTATGCATTGATCTTATATCCTGCCACTTTGCTGAATTCCTGTACTAGTTCTAGCAATTTTGAAGTCGAATCTTTTAGGTTTTCCATACAGAGTATCATGTCATCTCTAAAGAGTGAGAGTTTGACTTCTTTGCCAATTTGGATCCATTTTATTTCTTTTTGTTGTCTGATTGCTGAGGCTAAGACTTCTAGTACTACGTTAAATAGCAGTGGTGATAGTGGACATTCTTGTCATGTTCCTCATCTTACGGGAAAAGCTCTCAGTTTTTCCCCATTGAGAATGATATTTGCTGGGCTTTTTGTAAATGGCTTTTATGATATTGAGGTATGTTCCCTCTATCTCTACATTGTGAAGAGTTTTAATAAAAAAAAAAGGATGCTGAACTTTGTCAAATGCTTTCTCTGCATCTATTGAGAGGATCATATGGTTCTTTCATTAATGTAGTGTTTCACACTGATTGATTTGCAGATATTGAACCACACTTATAGCCCAGGAATAAATCCCACTTGGTCATGGTGAATAATCATTTTAATGTACTGTAGGATCCTATTGGCTAGTATTTTGGTGAGAATTTTGGCATCCATGTTCATCAGGGATATTGGTCTGTAATTCTCCTTTTTGGTGGGGTCTTTGTCTGGTTTTGGGATCAAGGTAATGCTGGCCTCATAGAGTTTGGAAGTTTTCCTTCTATATCTATATTTTGAAATAGCTTCAGAAAAATAGGTATTAATTCTTTAAATGTTTGGTAGAATTCTCCCTGGGAAACCTGAAGTCCAGTCCTGGACTCTTCTGGGTTGGAAAGTTTTTGATTAACTGCTTCAATTTCCTTTCTGGTTATGAATTTCTTCAGATTTTCTATTTCTTCCTATTTCAGTTTTAGTAGTTTATACAGCCCTTGATCTCAGGGTTGTGAGTTCAATCCTTATGCTGAATGTAGAGATGACTTAAAAAAAAAAAAAAACTTCATAAAAAGAAGAGGTAGATATTTAAAAGTGGAAAAAAAAAGATTTGAAAACAAAGTTATAGTTTGAATAGGTGGAAGGGTATAAAACAGCAAGTAGGTTTTAACTTATTTGTTGTAAAATTTAAGTAAGTCTCCATTTTTAAGGAGTATACATTGCAGGACAGCATTCACAATATTTGTGAAACATGGCAATGAGTTACAATCTGCTATTTAGTAGCAGACAAGAAAGAAGTAGAAGTATATTTTCTGGTATTTTCCTAATAATTTGGTAACTTCAGGTCTTTTTGCAACATGTAGCCAGATTAGGGGAATCACCAAATGAAGGGTGCCCCTGTAATTCTCACAATTGCATAGTTAACCTAATTAAGCTCAACAAGGAATTTGGAGGACTGCCTCTGACCTTTATTATTTAACTCTCCTAAAAGCTAAAAGGACTTGGGTTAGGGGATTAAAAATATGGTAAGGCAAAACATAGAAGCAAGGTTTGTTTTGCAGAGGAAATTGCCTAAAGAAATAGCTTGGGTCTCTTTTGCCTTATTTTGTTTTGGTTTTAGTTTATTGTTGTCATTTCAACCATATAAAAGACTTACAGCAATGTGTCTCAGAGTGGGAGGAAAACTCATGAGATTATTTTCTTAGTTCCCTCACCAGGCAGGTGAGATATCATTTACCTGTTTTACGGAATAGATAGCAGAGCTCTCAGAAGAGGTAAAGAAATTGTCCTCAGTCACACATGACAATGGAGTCAAGAACAGGCAGATAGAGGTCTCCTCTTTTCATATCTGTATTTTCAGTATTTTTAGCTTCTGAATTCTTAAAATATAAACCATGAAATAAATCTAATGTTATGTATCCAAAATTTACTTTGAACATTACTTAATGTAACCAATGATGGAGAAAAAAGTCTAAGTTATTACATACATTTGCACATGATTTTAAGGTTAAAAATGAAAAATATGAGGGCAAAAAGTTTTTGTATGTTAGTTCTGAAAATGCCCTCATTTGACTGTGATTGACAATTTTTGACAATGATTGACAAACTCTGATGAACAGTGATAAAAATGACAGCCTTAAGTGTTTTGAACAAGTTATATTTTAAAAGAATTAAGTTGTTACTAGATTAACAGTGGACACATAGAAAGAGTTGACCATTACTTTTCACATTATCATTCCTTATAAAATACTGATAATCATTCTCACAAGGTTCTTCCTGGGATTCTAATAAAACAGAATTCTCTATCAGAAAAGATTTTTATTTTACTATGAATGAATCCCAAATTAACCCTTGAAGTCAGTTGCTATGTCTTAAGATGTCGATTATTCACTGCAGAACACTAGGCATTGTTTAATTCACCTAATATCAGCTCTTTGGATGTACACATGGTACTTTCTCCTCAAATTCATGAAAAACGATAGGACAATTAAACCAAAATCATTTCCAAGTATCACTCTCCCTCTAGACTCAGGTTCTTGTTATAATTCTGACTAGTTTTCCAATGAGCTAGCAAATCCTTTGGTCTTGGAGCATAAAGTTAGATGTACCCATTTTTAGTTCTTAAAGAAAACTGAAGCTTCAGCTGTGAGCTTCATTCATCCAGGATCTCATCTAGGAAAAAAAGGATGATTTTTGACAGTATAATGTAGAGAAGAATCAATCAGGTATCCTTTCAAAAAATCTCCCAATAAAAGTTAATTTTGTCTCCTAAGCAAACATTTTTTCCTAGATTTCTCCATTTTTGTCAATGGTATTATAACTTTAAACAATTATCAGTCAATATTCATTTGTCTCCTTACTACTTTTCTTGGTACAGTTCCAATTTATTTCTACTATTATTAATTTTCATTTTATAACATTTCTTGTTCATTTTCTTTTAGTTTCCAAAGTCGTCACTCTTTCTGTTGTTCACTTCATTGAGCCTAGATACTACAATCTCTTCCATTAAGTCCAAAAACAAATTCACACAAAGGCAGAATAAGGAAATCATGCTTAACAGCAGTAACATGTATGAAAAAGCAAAGGAGTATTGATTGACAATACACTTAATGTTAATCAACAGCCATTCATTTTGGGTTGCAGTATTAGAAAGATAAGCATTAAAATAGAGTTTAGTGGGTTTTAGAATATCATGATCCAGATTTGAATCTTGATTGTCTGACCTTAAATAATGGCCAGATTTCTTCATCTGTAAAATGGAGATAATGATTAACTATCACTTAGTATGTTTACTCTGTGCTAGGCAATAAGTGCTTCCTTTGTAAGTCTTATTTAATTCAACCTTCATAGTAACCCTGCTAAATGAATAGCATTTTTATCCTCATTTTACAGAGACAAATAGTGAGTCCCAGGATGGCAAATTAATTTTTTCCAATATCACACAGCTAATATGTGACAGAACATGAATTCCAACCCCTGGTCTCAAACATTAGAGCTTGTGCTTTAACCACTGAGGTTTGAATGAGATCATTCATGTTCACAACTGACATTGGGCTGCACACTTAGTAGGTGTTTAGCAAATGGTGGTTTCATTACCATATAATTTGATTTTGCTTATCAGAACATACTTTAGGTACTAGATTCATTTCTAGCTACCATATTAAGAATATATTGTCAACTAAAGTGAGTTGTACAATTTGAAGAATGAGTAGGCTATTGAAATGCACCATAAGTAGCAACAGCGAAGTGTTGGGCATATTCAATCTGGAGAAAAATTACCCTGACTGCACATGACACCTGTTTTCAAGGTGTCACTTTATATATGACTCTAATAGAGTAGAACTTGATGGCTGAAGGATATGTATAAGAAGAAGTTTCTGAAATAGTGGGGAAGCGTTTTCTAGCAATCACAGTTGCCCCAGGGTCAATGGAAGACTGCCTTGTGTAAAAATAATTAGAATCCAAAAAGCATACTACACTTGGCCTTGGTTACATTAAGAATCTTTGGCTAGAACCATCTTTTTTTTTTTTTTTTAATGATTTTATGTTTTGATTTGAGAGAGAAAGAGCACAAGCATGGGGAGAGGCAGAGAGAGAGGGACAAGCAGATGCTCCAGTGAGCTGGGAGCCTGATGTGGGGCTCCATTCCAGGACCCTGGAATCATGACCTGAGGCAAGGGCAGACACTTACTGACTGAGGCACCCAAGCGGCCCTAAAACCAGCTTTTTATAAGACTCCTGTTTGATCACTTGAGCTCAGTACTGTCACTATCTTTTGTCAAGCTCTACCTCAGTTCCATATGTGAAACCCTTTAGTCATTTGTTTTGGACATACCTCATCATCCTCTCAGCTCCACAATTTTGATGTTTGATCCCTCTCCTATTGTCTTTCCACTGTTATGTTTTTTTTCAACACTTTTCACCCTGTTCTTTAGAAACCTTGACCCATTATTAACAATCCATCTGATGGCATCATCCTCTTCTTCACTGAGTGTCCTATTTGCCTACATATCTTATCAAAAATCTGACATTCCCTTGAATCAAACTCTTCCCTTGCTTTACTTTCCTGTGTCAGAGACCGATTTTCCCACATTCTTATACCACAGGGCCACAACTTGGTTTTACCTTCTTTATCTCTAGGGCCATTCCCCTTAGAGAACTTCTTTGACATTCCTGTCATCTAGCTATATAGCACTCTGTCCATCCTTGTCATTGTTTTTTAGAATCTCCTCCACATTTTTTTTTGAGAATTTTGGTATTTTTCTCACAGGTGACCAGAGTGATTTTAATACCTACATTGAATAATTAAATAATCCAACTGCCTAGCCCCCCAGTTCCTTGCTCTTCATTTTTCCATCTTCCTTCCCCTCTGTTGCATTTCAGAAATGTATTTCCAAGGTTATATTATAGATATTTCTCACACCTATCATGCAGTCTGGCACACACCAAAAATATATTTGATTAATACTTCATCTCTTTGTATTAACTTACCCAAATTTGCTGTTGGAATTTAAACTTAAATATCTCACTTCATTTGTCCAAGTCATGTGTCTTATCTTTTTCTCTTACTCTTTAAAATATTTGTCTCTTATACTCTCATATACTGGACAGTTTCCATCTCTCATGTGAATTTTACCTCCTTCCCTATAGAGTTTAGACTCCATGACCCATCTTTTCAGTGGCTTTGTTGCTTTTATTCCTTTGGTTTTTTACTTTCTTGTTTTTTTTTTTTTTTTTTTCGCCCTCATCTGGAACAATCCAGAGCTTCTAGAGATGCTCAGGTCCTTCCCATCTTAAAACAACGGCACCTTTGAACACACATTCTCCTGTAGCTACCATTTATTGGTTCCCTCTATGAGTAAAAGTCTTGAAACTTTTAGAAAAAGGACTCAACAAATGCTGTTTCCACTTCCTTACATTCTATCCATTCCTCATCCCATGTAATCTTGTTTCTGGTTTCACCACTTCACTGAATCTACTTTCACTAATAACTACGTTGCCCTCAATACTGCCAGATCCAATGAAACATTTGCTGTGTTTATCCCACTTCATCTCTATGACAGTTGGCACTATGGCACTCATTCCTCCCCAAAATCCTCTTTCCTCTGAGCTTTCATGATGTTTCTCTCAAGGAATTTCTCCATTCACTCCGTTTCTTCTATTCTATTATCTTCCTGTACTTTTGTTTCTCTACTCAGATTTAACAAATTATATACTCTCTCTAAAGGACCTTAATCAAACTCAGAAATTTAGCTACCATACATGCATTGATGACTCTCCACTTCTAGGAAATGTCAGAATCAGAACACTGTCCTTCCATATCAAACTGTGTTGTAAATATCTCCAATGTCTGAGGTTCATACCACTGCCTAAATTCAGCTTTTGTCCTCTCCTTTTCCATAGCCTGTTTTTCTTCTGCTTTGCTACAGTAGCTTCTTATTCTGTACAATCTGGACCCTTTAATCTATTCTTCTTGCTATTGTCAGTGTGACCTTTCTAAAATGCCATTTTGATCATGTCACTAGCTGGCTTTCAAACCTTAAGTGGTTCTCAAGACTGCCATGCTACAGTTCACAGTTCATGGCTTAACATCCAAAGCCCTTCACATTGAGGCCCAGACTTGCTTCTGGCCTGATCTTAGATCATTACTAAGTCTTGTTTTCACTACTTCCTCATATTCTGTCTTTTTCATGTGGTGTGTGACGTTGTCTCCTATCTCTGTACCCTCTCACCTATTATTACCTCTTCATAGAGTACACTTCCCTTATTATGCTCATCCAGATAATGTCCAGGAAGTCTTTCCTGACTATTACTGAGTACCTTAAACCTTATCAAGATATCCTTCCTTTACTTCCACATCTTCTTTTGTATACCCCCTATCTTGGCCGCTCTTAATACATCCACCAAGTATTTATTGAGTACCACAAGTTATATTCTAATTTAAAACTGGCTCCTTTTTCTCATCTAGTTGTAAGTTACATAAGTGGAGAGACTATATCTACTTTTAGGTTTGGGTCTCAGAACCTAGTATAGGCATATGAATAGATAGATTGCATGTAATAAATATATGTCGAATAAATAAGTCCCAATCATAAAAGTCACTGAAAGAAGCATACCATATTAATGCAACATATTGGGGGACCCATGGCTAATTACTAAAATCTCTGGTCCTAGACCTATTTATATGAATCATAGGCATCCCAGTTACTAGCTCTGATTCTTGAGGGCCTCATTTCTGTAAAATGGAGATAATTGTAGTCTTAACTTATAGAATTGTTGGAAGGTTACATGAATCTACCCATATAAAGCACTTAGAACAAGTCTGGCCTTGATAAGAATTCAATAAATATCAGCAAAAGTTTTCACCACAGGCCCAACATCCACAAAATGGCCATTTCATTTTTGCACATTAGGTTTCAGAACCAGACAGCTTGTAGATTTACTTGATCTTCGATCTTCCTTCAAACTCTGAGGGTCTATGTATCTATGATAATCAAGTCATGCATTTCATGTAATATTTGAGTAATTTGGGTTATTGTAATAAAGAATATAACATTAATTGTAAAGCGTTGTTATTATTTTTGGTGAAACAGTAGCAAAATTGAGAGTAAGCTAGATCTGATTATGTGCCACAAGTACAAAGATTAATTTAATGTTTAGGCAGGCCCCATTCCTTATTACTTTCTTTTATTTCCAGGAAAATTGTAAACCACTTTTTTTCAAAGCCCGAGAGCATGTGAAAAATACAGGCAAGTCTCTAAAACCCAGGTGTGACTCTAGGAGCAGAGAAAGTCTTGATGCTATAACTTGATGCCTGATAGTTGAATAAAGATTCCCACACTTGTACAGATACAGCTAGAATTTAAGGACAGACTCAGATCAAGCCAACAAATGGTTACTGAGAATTTGGGCCTAGACTATCAGGCATAAAGACAATGAGGCATCGCTCCAGCCTTTGGGGAACTCTAAAGACAGGGAGGGATAGACAATAAAACCATTATAATACTGTAGGAAGTGAGTTAAAACACAGGTGACAGAGACTAACAGAGGTTACTATTGTGGCGCAGAAAACTGAAGATAAACCAAGCATTCAGAAAATAAAATGGCTTGTAATTTGAACTAAGAATGACTAGTAGATGCTTGCCAGGCAAGAAAGAGTGGGGTGAATGGAACAAGAATGTAAAAGCACAGAAGCATGCTACATGTGGAGAGCTTCAATGAGTGTAATATTACTAGAAAATAAACTATTAGTGGAAAAGTAATGGGACATGAGATAAGGAATAGTGTCTCAAATGTCATGTCAATGTATAATGGTCAGCACTCCAGGGAAAAACTGGAAAGAAACCAGGGCAATCATCTTAGATGCTCTAATCATGGTCAGGAGGAGTTTCAAATCCTCAAACCCAGACACACCAGTCTCAGGAAAGTCAACTATTTCCTGTCCTACAAGCTAATAGAGAAAAGTTTTTAATATTCAGAATATGTTCTCACTGGTTTTAAGACCCAGCAAAAATGAGACTTCTGGTGGCTCGTGCCATCAACCATTATCAACATGTCCCCTTTGAGTGTCACATTTAATGTAAGTTTTCTTAAGTGAGGATTCCTGCCTTCTGTTTTAAAGATTAAAATATTCTGCACTTGGATACTTATATTTATTAGATTAAGATAATATATTCTGTGATATGTGCTGAGGAATTGATAAATTTAGAAGATATCAATTTTAGCTTACTTAGGTTGGAGGATAAATCATCTGAATAATTTTTTACTTTGTTTTTTTTCAACTAGTAGTTATTGGATGATAGGAAGTAAATAGCAGAACAAACTGGCAAAAAAGACAATAATTATGCCTCAACTTTGTCATTGCTCTTCTACTGCTTCACATTAAACTACTCTTCCGGGACAGCTGGGTGGCTCAGTGGTTAAGAGCCTGCCTTCAGCTCAGGGCATGACCTTAGAGTTCCCGGATCGAATCCCACGTCGGGCTCCCTGCATGGAGCCTGCTCCTCCCTCTGCCTGTGTCTCTGCCTCTCTTTCTCTCTCTCTCTCTCTCTTTCTGTGTCTCTCATGAATAAATAGATAAAAATCTTTAAAAAAAAAAAAAACTGTTCTTCCATTACATGGCATTTCTATTCCCACAAAGCTCTTCTACTTGTCCATGCTTACATTCCATTTGCTTGCTCCCCACTGCTGCACCTGCTTCCCTGGATGAGGATCTCTTTCCTGTTAATGGCCCAAGGACACCTCTCTTCCCGATCTCCTTTGAACCCGGCTCACTTGACTATTAGGATTGTCCACCCATTGTCAGTTTCCTCTCAGATACCTTCCCTCCAAGCGTCTGTTTTACTTTGTATTTCAGAGAATATTTGCCTGATTCCCTTGACCTCTGATTTTGTGTGTGTGTTGTGTGTGTTTTAAAGATTTTATTTATTCATGAGAAACACACAGAGAGAAAAAGAGAGAGAGAGGCAGAGACACAGGCAGAGGGAGAAGCAGGCTCCATGCAGGGAGCCTGACGTGGGACTCAACCCTGGGTCTCCAGGACCATGCCTCGGGCTGAAGGCGGCTCTAAACCGCTAAGCCACCGGGGCTGCCCTACCTCTGATTTTCAGATTAAGTCAATGGGAGACACTAGTGCAAGACTGGAAGGTGAGATGAGAGAAGACAGGGTATTACCCCCCATCGTTCTTCTTATTGTAGCATGTCTGGCAGCACCAAGGTCTCATCTACTATGACCTCAGCTTCTTGGTATTGAGTCTCCTTCCCCACTGGATGGTCCTGGCCTCTCCTCTCTCCACCTTGACGTCTGAATTCTCACACTGCTCAGTTTCTCAGCTCCTCCTCTGCCTGGGAATCCTATTCCCTGCGATAAGTTCCTCCTGCTTGGAAGTTGTGTAGTTCCTTCGGTCTTTCAGGCTGGATTCTGACTAATACAGGAAACCTTTCAATATTTATGGCATGCATATGCTATATTGAGTGAATTCTCCTATAAATCTTTCATTCTAATAAATGTAGATATTTCGTTATACCTGCTCAGGTTTTTAATCACTTAAAGAAGGGAATACTAATTTTTAATTCATTAGTTAAATCTTTTCCTAAATAAAATGTTCTTTTTTGCATTTAGTGGGTTTTAAATAGTGACAAAAGTTAACGTCTTCTTTACCTTTGCTAAGAATGTAGTTCTCTTTACCAGACTGGTTGCCTATGCTAAATCTCCCATCCAAAAATTTTCCATTAGTTCCAGTAAACCAACTTAATTATGTCACAGAAAGACTAAAAAACTTGTAATATACTGACTAGTGATGAGTAGGACTTTCATAAAGTTGTAGGGCATGGGATTCCAATAGTTAATATCATAGAATCTGAATTTTTAAGTATCATATTTTACAAAAGTCTTTATTATTATTCTGCTTATAGAATTTTCTGTTTTATTAGCTCATTTAATAACAATTTTGGGGTTTTCAGTAAACACATAATAATATATATCAGGCACCATTTGGGACTGTGGATACACCAAAGTACAAAAGAAGCAACAATTCTTACCTCCATGGAACTTAAGTATATAAGTGTACATACATCTAAATGTATATGTAGATGTTCTTTATGTATTCTTCAATATATAACAGATTAATAAAAGAGGTAATGACCTAATATCTTTAACACAAAAACAAATAAGAAAAAAGATGAGCTAATAAAACATAAGCTTAGGATTAAACCAGTAATTCATAGAAGAACATAGACAGTAAACATATGGGAAAAAATCAAATTCTTTAGTATTACATACAAATTTTTAAAAATGAGATACAAATCTCCACTTCTGAATAAACAAAACTTGCATATACATATAAAACATCACGGGGCAGCCCCGGTGGCGCAGTGGTTTAGCACCGCCTGCAGCCCGGGGCGTGATCCTAGAGACCCTGGATCGAGTCCCACGTCGGGCTCTCTGCATGGAGCCTGCTTCTCCCTCTGCCTGTGTCTCTGCCTCTCATTCTCTCTCTGTGTCTCTATGAATAAATAAATAAAATCTTTAAAAAATAAATAAATAAATAAATAAATAAATAAATAAAACATCACCCATGTGTTTTTATTCTACTGAAAAAAATATTTCATTATAAGTGCTTTATGAAAGAAAATTTGACAATATGTTAAAAAACTTAAAAATACGCATATTCTTTTTGACTCAGAAATTCTTAGACTAAGATTTGACATAGGGATTTTGAAGATAAATTTTAAAGGTCATAATAATAATAGTACTAGAAGTAGCTAATATCAATTGAATGAATTAGTCGTGTCAAGCATTAAGCTAAGAATTTTATGTAAGTTACCTTATTTAATACTAACATAACCCACATGGCACTACTAGCTCATTTACAGATGAGAAAATTGATACTTAAAAAGGGTTATTAAAAATAAAAAGAGTTAAAAAACATTCATCTAACCACAGACACAGAACTCAAGAGTGGGGTTCCTGGAGCTTGTGCTTTACAATCTGCCTCTAGTACCTACACTCTTCATTGCCTCCCGTCCTAATTTGCCTCTCTATGAAAGAATGCATGAATGTTCCTGGAAATATTGTTTGTGATAACAAAGGAGAGCAGAAAGGAAACTATAGATGTATTTAACAATAGTAGATAGGTTAAATCCATTATGACTTATCCATACTATGGAACAGTAGTCAGCTTTTAAAAGGTTTTTGTTATATTGTTGACAGGATATATTGTGATGTTTAAAAAGAAGTATGCTCAAAAATATGCATTTAATGGGAGTTCATTATGGGAGTAATGACATTATAATCTTTTGGAGGGATGTTTATCTGTTTTTACTTATTTTTCTACAATGAAAATAACTTGATTTAAGGATGACAGTATTATAATTCATATTAATAATATATTATTATACATTATAACTGATAGACCTACCTTGGCTTTTAAAGTCAAGATTCTTCAGCAGAGATTGAGCAATACTACCTTATACAGAAGTCTGTGTTATTAAGGCTTTCTGCCTGGATGTGTTACATTTTTAACATGAATCAATTTAACATAAATATCATATATTTTAAAAGGTATGAAAGAGAAGTACTTTTCTAAGCATACCTATATAGTTTGCTTGCAAAAATTCTTAAAATAACTTTTACCCTTTAAAACCTTAAGAGGATTACACAAGCTAAATTAGTGCCTGGACTGCAAAAAGCCATAATGAACTTAATATTATTGCTTTCCAAAATATAGACCAATTCTTAATAGACTATTTTACAATAGGAAGTGCCTTTGGGGGTCAGTATAACAAAATTAAGATCAGTTTATAAAGCCTTAAAAAAGGCCTGGTGGCAACATTAAAATGTCCAGTGTAATTATTCGTGAGTTCATTTGCTCACACACAATTTTCCTTCTCAAGCTTAGTTCAAAATAAAATAGACTGACAGATCTCTGACTTTTTTTTTCCAGGAATTGCATTTGTATTGTGCTGTTTCTCTAATATAGAAAGTCTACTTGAATTTATATAGGTCAAAGTCAAATCTGAAGTTGTTGGAGTTGAGAGGCAATGTTGATTTTTCAAGCTCTGTTTTCACTTACTTAATCTGAAATTAGTTATGGAGACAGATTTAAAATTAACCATCATGCTTTAAGCTCCAGTGGGCAGATTACTCAGTGCCTTAATCTTCTTTATAGTTTTCTTCTTGTGGTCCAGATTGAGACCCTTGCTGGTCAATGCGTAGTCTGACAGACCATGTCTTGGCATCTTTTGGGAGCAGTTTCTGGTTGGTCTCCATTCTCAGACATAGCATCCTTCATACTTTCACGTTAATATTCAAGGCTCTGGGCAGATGCTACTTTTATCATATGGCTCAACTTTTCTCTAGTTTAGTGCAGAGATTAGCTGAACATATGAGAGATATAATGGTATCATATATGTATATTTACATGTATATATATGGCATTGAAAATTTGAAACTGAAATGAGATTAGGATTTGATAATGAGGTCCTTTTATTTTTTAATTTTTTTTAATGAGGTCCTTTGAAGGAGAAACTTCAGTTGTTTTTTTCCTATAGTAATTTTTACTAGTCATATACAATGAATTTTCCAGTTCTCTGTTTTTCAAAAGAGCCATATTACATCAGAAAGACATTGTATCAATAAATATAATGTTTATAATTAAATATGAAACATTCAAGGCCATGCATTTTACATACTGAGTCACGTTATATTCATAGACAAAAAATCTTGAGGCTGTATGGGTGGCTCCCTAATTCATTGTAATAACAGTGCTTAACCAAGATCTGGAACTGGTTTCCAGTAGGATAAGACTTTCTAAAAGAAAGCCTAAAAGAAAGTTTGTCCCTCAAATGAGATAAGAAATGCCCCTGATTTGTATAAAAACTACCACAAGAATTGATTTGGATTATGAAGATCTGAGCATGTGTTGTAGTTACTGATCAGAAGTGATTTCAGCTTTCAATATTAAACATCATTTTGCAAGCCCTTAAAGTGAAGACTTTCGTTAGTCCTGAAGTCTGCACATTGATATACTTGAGTAGAAGAAACAATTACTTTCAGGAACAAACTTTTCATAATTCCTGAGCAAGTTTTTTTGTTCCTTCTACGGCTTCTGTTTACTCCATTTTCCAACTCTTTTTAAAAAAATCTATGATGATATTTCTCTTCATTTGTGTGCGGTTAGTCCTCCAAAATAAAAACTATTCCCACTGTTAAAACATATATTCAGAGAGACGTTGTTAACTATATATTAAAATAGTAAAAGTTACGGTCAACTCTCAATGTTAAAAACATAAATATAGCTGGAAAAGAAAAGCCTACTACGAAGTCAACGGAACCCAGTATATAGAAAAACTCTTAAAGTTCATCTTGGGCTGTTTCTCACATGTCAATTCATGGTTGAAGGGTACATTGTTCATAAATAGTCCATGCTTAGTGAAGCACCTAATTAACATACCAATAGTAACTCACTTAATATTAGTCAAAGGAATAGCTTCCCAAAAGAAAACTTGTACTATACTTGAAGTCATCACTTGGTTCATTGAAATTGACATTGGACAAGGCATCAGAGGACAAGCAACAGGGAATGTACCTTCATTGCAGAAAGGGATGGAGAGGAGGTGTAAGAAAAAGAAAGATTAAAATTACCCAGAGGTGTGTGATATGGTATTTATTTTTCTGATTCTATGAGAACAAAATTTAAGTAATACACAGTTTTATGCTTTTGTACTTTTATTGTTACCTTGTATTACCTAATTTTTGGTCAAAGGAAATATATGAGGCAGTTAGCCTATGGGAGAAATTGTTGTGGTCTGGCAGTTCAATCTGCTTCAATGTTTTGAGATCTTCTAACTGAGACATGTACATAAAATTTAACTATATATGTAAATAATGTTTTATTTACTATATATGTAAAATAAATAATGTTTTATCAAATTTACTGTTATTAAAGATTCCCTTAAGATTTAAAGGTTTAATCACTTTGTACTACTCCTCCACCATTATGGTGTGCCTCATCTGAATTACTTATTTCTAAGCATATATTTCTATTCTTAGAAGCTTTATTGAAGTCCCCTAGTCAAAAAAAAATCCATATTAGAATGTTAGTGGTAAACCTCAGTTGCATAAATAATGGTGATCCTGTGTAATGAATAATTTAGTCCTACTTTAAAAATAATTCATCAGGAACACATGTGAGTAGGAAACAGGATGAAATGCTAGCATGTGAATGTTATCCAGATATTACTATGTGCAGAATGTTGCATTTTATCATTTTATCATATTACTTTGTTAACTACATGTCCTTGTCCTTCTAGGTTCAAACAAAAATCAAGGGTTTTAGAAACCATAGCATTATCATCCCATTCAATTTGAATAGCTTAAGTTTAAACAATTATAGTTAAATCAGTGGTCTGTCTCCAACAACTAAATCTGGAACCTGGGTATAGTGCCAGTGTTGAGGCCAATCCCTAATCTGCAAGTTAACCAATATCTCTCTAATATAAATATAGAACCACTTTGAGATTATGTATCAGTCCTCCTCTAATTTGGTATCTAACTCTAATTCTCATTCCATTTCCCCATTCCTGGGTTACATTTGGCAATGCCTGGAAACATTTTTTGTTGTTAAACTGGGTGGGAGGTTATCCAGTGGGTGGTGGCCAGTGATGCTGATATACATCCTACAGTACATAGGATGACTTCCACAACAAATATCTCTGACCCAAAATGCCAGTAGTGTCTAGGATGAAAAACACTGTTACTAACTCAAGGATCCTCATCCTTTCACTAAAGAAAGACACAGCTCTGGATGGTTTTAGGAGTCTATTCACTTGTTTTAAGCTATGAGAAAAACCTCAGAAGAGAACCAAAGTGTAGCAAAAGCATCTGCCATTCTAGATCAGAGATTTACAAATGGAATCTAAAAGGGACATGGCAGATGCTATAAATGAGTTAGGCAGTCAGGGTCGTGTTTACCACATTCTGTCCATTTTAGGAAGCAGCCACTGTCTGGCTCCAGGAATTTGCGGTCAAGCAAGAGCAAAGCCCTACTCTTATCAGAGCTGTTAATTTTTAAAGAAGTCTTAGAAATCTAGATTTTTTTTTACATGTAGTCTCTTAAATTTTAAGTGTTTCTAAATCTAGTTCTATTTTTTAACAGACTAAGAAAGCCAACCAAATACACTTGGAGATCAAATTTAGTCTTCTAGCTATAAATTTGTTTGTTTGTTTTGAAGTATAGTTGACATACAATGTTATGTTAGTTTCAGGTACAAAATAAAATGATTCAACAATTCTATACATTATGCAATACTCATCATGATAAGTGGAGTTACCATATGTTACCATATAATGTTATTACAATATTATTGACTATATTTCCTATGCTGTACTTTTCATCCCCATGACTTATTTCTTTTATAACTGGTTGTTTAATCCTCTTCACCTGTTTCACCTGGTCCTTTGTCCCCCTCCCCTCTGTCAACCACCAGTTTGTTTTCTGTACTTGTGAGTCTGTTTCTGTTTTGTTCGTGGAGAATCCTCATGCACTGTTGGGGAGACTATAAATTGGTGCAGTCACTGTGGAAAACAGTATGAAGGTTTGTCAAAAAATTAAAAATAGAAATACCATACAATCCAGTCATTCCACTGCTTGGTATTCTCCCAAAGAAAATTAAAACACTAATGTGAAAACTATATGGCCATTAGGGTTTTTGTTTGTTTATTTTGTTTAATTTTGTTTTTACCACTCTTTCAAGTTGTGATTATTATGGGCATATTCATTCATCCATTTGCTGTTCCATTCACTTAACAGACCCCATTAGGTTGATAGGGTGGAGAATAATTAGAATTATACAGGAGCACATGGAATTCTTGAACCCAGAAACAGCACTATGAAAATTTAAAACATTAAATTTAATGGCTTAGAGACTTTCCATTAGGCAATTAGTATCTTCCATCTCTTTTGCTTTATCTTCAACTAGTTTTTAAAATTTAGGCAGTCCTCCATTTTATCATAGCTAAATGACTTAAGGATTTAGGAAATTAAATATTTAAGAAGTACTTTAAAGAGTACAAACAAAATCTGGAAGAATGAGAATTTTGTCTTTAGAATCAGTGTCACTTGCGTAGACCCTGCTATCTTGATATGTGTGCATGAGGCTCTGTTGTAAGAAACTCATGCTTAATAACTCTTTTAATCCTTGAGAGATTATCTTCATTTGAAAGAACAGGAGACTGAGTCACTCATAGGTTAAGGGACCAACCTGATCATTATGCAGCTAGGAAGTGTTGAAGCCAGAATCAGAATCTTGGCTGTCTGTGGCAAAGCAGTTGCTCTTCACCATTATGCCATAAAAACCAACAAAATAAATGTGTGGATTTAAAGCTGGGGTGAGAGGTCAAGAATGAAAGAAAGAATAAATGTTTCTGCATTTTATGCCCTCCAACTAGTATCTGTAGAATTTAATCCTAGCTCATTCTTTAGGCTCTAACAAACATATAGACATATAGACATATAGACAGACACACACACACACACACACACACACACACACACAAACCATTCACACAAAATCAGATATCAGACCCCTAAGAAAGTTTACATTCCGGATGACCCAGAGCCATAGTGTTGGGTCTGGTAGTAAAGGAATCACATTACTCCTCTCTGCCAGGGTTTATTAACACTGGCTCTCAACCCTCAGTCTGTGGTGGTGAAAATCAGGTTAAGTAATTTTTTGTCCTCCACTCTCTCTTCTACATAATTAACCCAATTAATACACAATCTTATCTTTTAAATGTAACATAATCATCAATGGCAATTGGTATTTAACTTACAACCAGAGTATGGAATTTCTTGTATATTTGCAGATTTTTTAACAATTAAATTTCTCTACTTGCAAGTTTCAATTTAAAAAAATAAAAATATAAGCTTGAACAGAAGAGTAATATTCTTATGTTAGATTTATTTTTATCTAATTTAGAAAAACCTACTTAAATATATTCTATTAATATAATAGAAACAAGACTGATTTGTGAATCAAGGTTTAGTCTCAGGCAATTGAAGGAAAGAATTTTCTTTGAAGAAAAAAAACCCAAAACAAAAAGCTGTTTCCATACAGTAAAGTGGACTCATTGCATTAGTCATCTACAGTGTTAAGAAACTAATAATTGTTTTTTATGCTTTTCAAGCCTCTTAATTTAGTAAACCTATAATTGAAAAGTGAAATTTCGCAATAAAATAATATAACTCAGTTCATGTTGCTATGGGAAAGTAAAGGGTTTCCTCCTACTTTAGTTTATTAATTTTCAAATAATGCTTAAGGGCTTGTTATGATAGTCCTTTACAAGGTAGTAAATATATAGTTATCCAGACTGTCTGGGTTGAAAACTAATTACCATTAGAAAGTGAAGCATTTAGGCTTGTTATTTCTGCAAATCAAGCAACTCCAAATACAGTTTTCATATTAAATCCAGTGTGCAATGATCCAGGAATATCCTCATAGTGCAATCCATAATCTAGAACATCCTTATTCCTTATAGTCGCAGGTAAGCAAGCCAACTGGATCTTTCAAATGTGGTATCAAAAAGAGAAGTTGGGGAGTTTGGTAGCGAAAGCAACAACAATCTGAAAGAACAAAAGGAATAAAAAATGAAGCTATTCAAATAATTAAAAGTTTCTTTAAATGAAAATCTTTGGAAAGGAAGGACAGGAAGAAAATACATTATCTAAAGGAAAATAGCAAGCAGTGCACAGACTAGGAAGTGTGTTCAAGACAAAGTGAATGGGGTTTTTTAATAATCTCACTGATTCTGACAGCTTTAAATCCTTTTTCAGTGATATTTTTAACAGAGCCACACATTTTTAAGTTTGTGTTAACATAAAGTAGTAAAAGGAGGAAAGGAAAATGGAGGTACAAGAACATGAGAAATCTCACATTTTTATTCATACTTTTAAATGATCATATCACAGTAGATTTAAGATATTATTTCCAGACAAGCTCTTTAAAAGGGCAAAAGCAGGGTTCATTGCCATTCAAGAGTTCCAAGGCTTAGAAATAAAGCTTAAAAATACATGCAGATACAGAACACTGAAAATGCATAGCAAAATAGTGTTATTATTAATGTTTATTTATCAAATTAAGTGATATCAGGACAGATATGTCAAGTGAGAGGGATAAAATTGTTGAAGGTATTTGTGTTTGTGGGTTTGAGTCAGGACATGGGGAGTTGGGGGGGACATTATTTTGGAAAATTAGGATATCATATTTATAATAGCAAATAGAAATTCCACTGCATGTGCACTGACTTCTTTTGTGTGTTTTTGCATGTGTTTGTAGACACATAGGGATTCAGCAGTCAACAGCAATCCTATGAAACATTCCTTAAAAGTTTACCTAAGATGGGATCCCTGGGTGGCGCAATGGTTTAGCGCCTGCCTTTGGCCCAGGGCGCGATCCTGGAGACCCGGGATCGAATCCCACGTCAGGCTCCCGGTGCATGGAGCCTGCTTCTCCCTCTGCCTGTGTCTCTGCCTCTCTTTCTCTCACTGTGAGCCTATCATAAATAAATAAAAAAAAAAAAAAAAAAAAAAAAAGTTTACCTAAGATAATAGTCTATGCAACTGATTATGGTCTTGAAAAGTTATGGGCAAACATAATTTTTATATTAAAACTCTTTGTCATGCTAGGAGAGAAAACATCTTAAAGGAAATTTCCTGTGCAATACTTTCACAAACTTATTGATCTCATCTTAATATTTATTCTATATTTTGTAAACTGGTTCACAACAAGGTACACTTTTGGTTAATGAATTTTTATGTATCAAAAAGCAAATTCTTTTAGGGCTAACTCAAATTTGGTTTTGTTTATTTTTGTCCCATATTTTAAACATTCTTGTGGGGTACCTGGGTGGCTCAGTAGGTTAAGCATTGGACTCTTAATTTTGGCTCAGGCCCTGATCTCAGGGTCATGAGATCAAGCCCTGCGGTAGGCTCTGCGCTGAATGTAGAGCCTGCTTTAAGATTCTTTCTCTCCCTCTCCCTGCTTGTTCTCCCTCTCTCTCTCTCTCAAAAAAAAAAAAAAAAAAAAAAGAAAGAAAAGAAAAAAAAAAGGCTTCTCTCTCTCTTTCCTTCTGCCTCTCCCCTTTTTCAAAAGAAACAAACACTTTTGACTGACTACTGTTCAATGATGGTAATAAGTGAGCAGGAAATAAATTAGGAGAATAAGAAATGTGGCTCTCCAAAAGTGACATGAAATGTTTATTACCTAGGGCAACTTCCTGACATTGTTGGCATAAGGTGGTGGAGGAGTGCACAGGAGACTGATCCCCCCAGTAGAGAATGCATTTTTTTTTCACTTCTGACTTCATCACAGCTGGCTCAGTCAGTGGAGAGGGCAACTTTTTATCTTGGGGTTTTGAGTTCAGTCTCCAAGTTGGGTGGGGAGTCTACTTAAAAAATACAAATTAAAAAAATAACCTTTTTTTAAAAAAGGAAACTGACATTACTACTTAAGAGGCAAGAAAAACAAATCTGTGACATCTTTCCATTTTTCCATTCAGTAACAATAACAGAAAACCGCAATAATGACAACTCTGATATTTAGTGAGCAATTCCTGTGTCACCATGTAGAGCTGAACACACACCTCTATTCTATCCCCCAGTCTTGATTCATTATTCTCCATAAGACCACCACCATTTTGTACACTATATATTTTACTCATTTATTATCTTTCTTATCTTTCCTTCTCCACCAGAATGTAGGTTCCAAAGAATACCCCTAATGAGACATTGAAATAAGTAGCCCCAGACCACCTCTTTTGATGTGAGATAATTATTTTTCCTACAACACTTTAGTAGGAATATTTTGTTTCTTACACAGCTGGGAGAAAGGCAAGAGCAGAGCTAATGTAAAGCCTAAAATAGAAGTCTGTGTGGAATATAAGAAAAGCAGAAAAGGAGTCAGTGTGGTTGAATTTTAGAGAATGAGTGTTAGAAGAAGTAGGAGGGGCCAGGCTGACTTTGATACTGCAATAGGGTGGAAGGGCTACAAGTTATGAGGAGCCATTGGTGGGGGGGGGGGTTAAGCATGGGAAAGACAGATTCAGGTTTGTTTGTTTGTTTTTTAAAGATTTTATTTATTTATTCATGATATATAGAGAGAGACAGAGAGAGATAGAGAGAGAGAGGCAGAAGCAGGCTCCATGCAAGGAGCCGGATGTGGGACTCAATCCCAGGACTCCAGAATGACACCCTGGGCCTAAGGCAGGTGTTAAACCGCTGAGTCACCCAGGGATCCCCCCCGATTCAGGTTTGAACAGATCTTTCTAGGTACATCGAGAATGATAGTCTTTGACCAAGGTGTGGCTGCATAATAGAATTGTGAAGATGAGTTAGGAACCATGCAGGAGATGATGACAGTGACAGTAGAAGTGGAAAAGTAGCTATATTGGGAGTATACGTTATAGTGGTAGAATCAACATGATCTTCTAATAGATCTCATTAAAGTCAATTCCATGAGGGCAGGAATTTCTCTCCTGTTCACTGTGAATCCCTGGTACCTACAAAGGAGCTTGATGCATAAGAGATGTTCTATGTATAAATTGAATGAATGAATGAATAATGAATGAAAAAAGGAAAGAGGGAAGGAAGAAGAAGAAGAAGGAGGAGGGAGGATAAGGAGAAATAATCGGGGTATTTTTGCTTAAAATAGGAAATTAAATACTATTTTCCATTTCCTGAAACCAGAGAGCGACACAGAAATCTTTGTGCTTTTGGATAGAAAATGAAATAAAATTGTCAGTTTTTCTTTTCTTTTTTTTAAGAATGATCAATAATCTGAGATTATGTTCTTAACTAATTTTCGATGTCCCTTAACCACCAATAAAATGGTAGTGTTAGTTTAATAGAATATTTAATTTTGTGTTTTGTTTTGAATGGTTTAGCTAGCAAAATTAAAAGATGGCAACCCTATGTTAGTCCATATATATAATATAGTACATAAATATATTTTATACACATTTTTTGCATATATTTTTTGTACAATTATATTTTACATATATTTTTTTAAGATGAGATATTACTTTACTAAAATTCCAGTGCTTGGGAACTATTGTTCTAAATGCACCACCTAAAAATAATCTCTTATCCTCCTAATTAAAACTGAAAATAGAAGAGGGGCTTGGGAAATTTCATTATACATATATGAAGGTGTGTGTATGTGTGTGTGTGTGTGTGTGTGTGTGTGTGTATAACTGGTACAACCTGTACTTAGATTAATGTTCTATTCCGTGCAAGCAGAAGTGGGGTAGGCATAAGTTTTCTCAAAACACTGAAAAAACTAATCCTCCATATATGGGAAGGAATGCAACTCGAATATTTATATTGATGACTGATCCTATGGATTGAAAATATACTTTGTCTTTTATCTTTTAAGTATGGATTTTAGAAACATAAAAATGTTTTTAGCCTTTATAATTTCTCCTAAATTTGGCTAAGTTTAATTACTTTCCATAATAAACTTCCTAACTGTGAGACTGGTTTTTAAGGCACTACTGTAGTCACAGCAATGACCTCAATAATCAGAGTATCTCTCTTGTGGGTATTTCTAAATAAAGCTGATGCAATTTTCCAGTCTAATTTATATAAAAGGAACTGATCTAGGCCAAATAATATTCTTCTGTGTTTATATTGAAAGAAAATATGGACACTTTCTTAACATTCAAGAACAGTTCTTACTCTATAGATTATGACATTCTATTTATATTGTATTGGAAATTCATAACATTATTTTCTTTAGCTATTGGCTTGCAAAATAAGGTCATATAATGTGAAATGGATTTTTTTACATAATCAAGTAGGTGAATGACTGTTACATATCCTTACAGATTATTTCTTGAGAATCAATTATATTCAAAAGTTGTACAATATGTATTTTAAATCTTTATAGGAATGTGCAGTAATTATTGTTATGTAGATGGCTAAAATGGAAATTGTGCAATTCACTTCACAGTACATGTAGTTGTTACGGATAAACTTGTACTACATCAATTTCTAACAGAAATGTACACATATACAATGAAATAAGCATATCAATATTACTTGTTCCTTTCAGATTTGTTTCTTTCAGCTGAATAGTTTCATTTTATCAACAGCATTGACATAAATTCATTCATTTATATTGGAGATATTAGCTTCAGTTGCCTGTGCTGATGACTGCTGCTATCTATAAATATCTAAAAACATCATGTCCCTCTGATAGTGGCAAGTTAAGAAAGGAAACCTATAAACCTGGATGTATTATTATAAGTCCTTTCAAATTAACTCAGCTGGTTTTCCCCCCAAAATAAAGCAATATAGTAGCATGTTCTCTTTCTTGATTAAAATATATTGCACCTTAGATATAAAGTACAATATTCATGCAAAGTTGCATGTAGTATAATAAAGGTTTTCAAAAATCCAAGTTATTCAATTTCAAATTTAAGTTGTCAAGTCAGACTCAGTAATTGCTTTTAATGACAGTTAATTGTTAAAATTTTATGCTTTTAGTTTTTAAAGAAAAGCCTATGATCTATGCCTTAAGAAGTAAACATTCAATAAAACTAAAAGAATAAAAAAAAAGAGGTAAACACTCTTGTGAGCAGTAATGGAGTGGTGTTTGGGGGTTACATCACTAGATTAAACAGCCTGCATTTTGAGTATTCCCTCAGCTATTTGTTAGATATGTGATGGTGACTTCGGGCAAGTTGCTCAGCCTTTTTTGCCCATGTTTTCTCATCTGTAGGATGGGGATGATAATGATACCTATCTCAAAGTGTTGTAAGGCCTAAATTAACTAAATTGGCAAAGTTCTCACTAAGTGTCCGGGGAGTTCTAAAACTGTGCATTGTCTAATATATATAACTTTCTTATACCAAAATAAAACTGCATTATACAAAATAATAGGAAGCCTGGCTTCCTTTTACCAAGAAGGGAGTTTTGAAATAATGAGAAGCTGCTGAAACATGGCAATTCTGTAAAAGGAGAAGTACCAAAAAAAAAACCCAAATAAACACATGCACATACACACACACACAAGATATGATTTAGATTAGTCAATCTCTTCCCTACCATGAAAATTAGCATCAGGGATTCTGCTGAAGTACTTTCATTACCATTATGTCAAAGGACAGGTAAAATCTATGCAACATTTTTTGGTTTTCTGTGTTATGATGAAAACCATGATTTGAGTTGAGGTGTGAGTGAAATATATTTTACTATTGGCATAAAATATTACTGATAGTTATCAAGAAATTAAGGGATGCTTTAATAACTAGTTTCACACTCTGCTATAAAACCCCCAAATCTTCTAGAAAATAACTTTGTTTAAATGGCAGGCCAGTCCCTAACAGTGTGGACCTATACAAAAGTATGAATGGACACATGACATATGTTTAAATAGTTAAAGGCTGTAAATCAAGTTGACAAACTATTAAGTAAAAATGTCTTCCCACCTTGACAAATAGGTTTCATAACAACCTAGATAACCAGATACAAATTTAATAGAACCCACTGGTCCCTTGGAGATCCACAACACATTTGCATCTCTAGAACTGCTCCAAAATTGTTTCTCCTTTCTCTTCCCACCCTGGCCAGCACCATGAGTTACCTTGGCATGAATTTGGAAGCCCCACCCTCACATCAATAGTCAATCCTCATCTCTCTCAAATATTTGCCCTCTGGTAACCTTTCAGTTGGAAAGATGGTCCACTTAGTCCTCAAAAAGACAGATCCCAGGAATAAGCACTTCCCAGCTTCAAGAATGGTGACTTGGCTTGCTTGGGTAGGGATTTCTAGGCTTGCACCTGTATATGGTCCCCAGAGTCCCAAGGATTTCTCATCTTGTATGATGAGATACACAGGACTATGGTAGAAAATTCTCCTGCCTTGTGTACTGATGAACAGGAGGGCACATCCAAGACTATTTTCATAAACCACACATGAAATCAGTTTCATTATAGTCATAACCTGGCATGTAGTAAATAATTTAAGGAGATAGTAAATATTTTTCTACTAAAATATACTATTTACATCGAATGACCTACTGCTCCTGGGTTATTTATAGTAATACAATTTGTTTAGGTCAATATGTATCTAGCCCTTATTCTTCTTCCCCAAATTGAAAATATAGGGGAAAAAATCACACAAACAAAGGTAATAACGATGCTGCATAATAAGTGATACAGAGTGAACTCTGCAAGTACATGGCTGTCTTGGAAAATAAGGCAGACTTTGTTAGGGAAAGTGATTTTTGAGCTGAGATCTGAAGAAGTAGAGATAAACCAAAGGAGGAGGTGGAGAAAAACCAGAGTAAAGAAAAGATGCACGTTCAAGAAATTGAATATGAATATATATTCATATGCAATATATATTCATATATAATATATACTTACATACACACATACATGAGAAAAAAAGATATCATTACAGTTGACCTCAGAAAGAGAAAGAGCAAGTGGTGATCATGATGTGGTCTGCAAGAGTCAGATCATGTAAGATCCTGAAAATCGTGTGAAGGACTGCATTTCTTTATTTTTTTTATTTTTTTTTAATTGGAGTTCAATTTGACAACATATAACATATCAACCAGTGCTCATCCTGTGAAGTGCCCCCTCAGTGCCCGTCACCCAGTCACCCCAACCTCCCACCCACCTCCCTTTCCACTACCCCTTGTTTTTTCTCAGAGTTAGGAGTCTCTTATGTTCTGCATTTCTAATAGTGTTGAGGAGGGGGCATTGAAGGGCTTCATTTAGGAGAGATATGATGGGGTTATCGTCTTATAAAAGTCACTCTGACATCAGACTAGATAGAGAATTCTTTGACGTTCTGTGTCTTCACATAGACAGCAGATAATAGTGGGCTATTTAAAGGATATAGAAGGGGCATTAAAAGGAATCAAGAGACTGAAGAAGTTGGAAATTGAAGCTCACTTAGCAAGCAGAACTTGCTATTATTTGAGTGAGGGAGGTGAGGGAAATGGAGAAATGGGAGATGAATTCTGGGTTTCTGTGTTGAGTGTCTGGATAGTTGGTGATCTCTTAGATAAGGAAGAGGAAGAGGTCTAGGTAGCAGGATAAAGAGAGTGAGTGAATTGATGAGTGTATTCTCAGATCCCCTGACTTTAAGATAATGGTGTGACATCTAAGTAGAAAGATGTCTATAGTCAGTGGAGACACCTAGGGAAGAGAATCAAACCATAGGAAGAAGAGATTTGAGTAATAATACCAGCATGTAGAGAATCAATGAAACTGTGGTGAGAATCTCAAGAGTACCAGAGGTTGTATATGCAGTGAAAATAAAAATTAAAGAGCAGAACCCTGAGTATGGATTGGCAGAGAAAGAATAAATTGTGGAGAAATGAAACAAATACCAGAAAAAGGAGCATGAAGGATGGTGAAGGGAATGCCAGAAGTGTTAAATGCAGCCAAGAATTTTTTTTAATTAGAAAAAGAAAAAGCTTGAGGTCTCTAGAGCATACAAGTTTCTATTTATATAGACACACACTCACATGCACTAGTTTTTCCCACAGACTACCTACACTTATAATCATACCACTCATACTCCATATACCCACCCACACACATTCACAGACACCACACATAGTTCCATAAACCCACAGGCATGGCGATACCACATATAGAAATTCTCATTCATTAAATTCAACCCCAGGTCTTTGCTAGATATTAATTATTAACTTAAGGAAGTCTACTTGTTTAAAATGAGAAAGCTTTGGCTTGTGGTTTAAACAAGAATATGGCTCACTTTTCCATCTGTTAAATGGGCACAGTAATACTAGCATAGGGAAGTTTTGAAATTTAATTGATGTTTACCAAGTGACTTGAGAGCCTAAGATGAAAGGTGCTATGTAATGCTATTACACTTGTTGGGACTGATGGTGGTGACCTACCTTAGCATTTGAGTATTGCAATATTCTAAACCACAATGTAATCCAGGACGATAAAAATACAAGATATTATTAGATGACTTAGAAGAGGTTGGACTATCACTAAAATGTTCTGCTGGTTACTTGTATTTCATCATCTTTTTTGATGTCTGCTCAGTTTTAGCCTATATTTGTCATACATTTCTCTCATTCTCCACTCTGTCTTAACATTCTAGAACAATTTGACTGAAAGAGACCTTGGGGACCTTCCAATTCAACCTTGAGTTCAACAGATGAAGAAATTGAGCCCAGAGCTTATATTATTTATCCTCCAAATCACCCAGTTAGAATTTAAAATCAAGTCTCCTGACTTGTGTGTTTTTTCACTGGAGAATGTTTCACAGACAGGACAATAATTCTGAAATTAGGATACTGTACCAGATAAGGGATCTAAGAAAACATTACCAGTAAAAGCAACATAAACAGATTAACAATAGCTATGAGGGAGATGAGGTAGCAGTTCTTTTTTTAAAATTAATACAAGGGATACTTTAAATTTAATATTGAAAACAGAATACCCATCACTGAAGAAACCAATACACAATGGAGACACAAGGGAAGGATGAAAGTAATTAAAATTCATGAATTACAATTGAGTTATTCAGGTTCATCTATTGTTTGTCTTAGTGAAAGGAACAAACTCATTTGCTCTGGATATCAGAAGACGTGATTTATATTTTTCAACAAATATTTTTGAACACAACCTATGTCCCAGATAGTCTGCTAGGTTCTGAGCATAAAGGAGGAAACAAGACAGTTAAGATCCCTGTTTTCATTTAGTTTATTATGAGAGGACAATGAAGTTAAAATAAAAATAATTTCAAAGTTTTATTGGTGCCATAATGGGAATAAACAGATTCATTCACTGAGCTTCTAATTTAGATAGAAAGGTCTAGGAGAAAGGTGACGTTAGGCCAAAAACCTAATAGATGACAAGGAATGAACCAAGTGGAGAATATGAGGAAGAGTATTTCAAGCACGGAGAATGACAGGACCAGGAGAAGCTTGGTTTTTTTTTTTTTTTTTTTTTTTTTTTTTTTTAATTTATTTTTTTTTTATTGGTGTTCAATTTACTAACATACAGAATAACACCCAGTGCCCGTCACCCATTCACTCCCACCCCCCGCCCTCCTCCCCTTCTACCACCCCTAGTTCGTTTCCCAGAGTTAGCAGTCTTTACGTTCTGTCTCCCTTTCTGATATTTCCCACACATTTCTTCTCCCTTCCCTTATTTTCCCTTTCACTATTATTTATATTTCCCAAATGAACGAGAACATATAATGTTTGTCCTTCTCCGACTGACTTACTTCACTCAGCATAATACCCTCCAGTTCCATCCACGTTGAAGCAAATGGTGGGTATTTGTCATTTCTAATAGCTGAGTAATATTCCATTGTATACATAAACCACATCTTCTTTATCCATTCATCTTTCGTTGGACACCGAGGCTCCTTCCACAGTTTGGCTATCGTGGCCATTGCTGCTAGAAACATCGGGGTGCAGGTGTCCCGGCGTTTCATTGCATTTGTATCTTTGGGGTAAATCCCCAACAGTGCAATTGCTGGGTCGTAGGGCAGGTATATTTTTAACTGTTTGAGGAACCTCCACACAGTTTTCCAGAGTGGCTGCACCAGTTCACATTCCCACCAACAGTGTAAGAGGGTTCCCTTTTCTCCGCATCCTCTCCAACATTTGTTGTTTCCTGCCTTGTTAATTTTCCCCATTCTCACTGGTGTGAGGTGGTATCTCATTGTAGTTTTGATTTGTATTTCCCTGATGGCAAGTGATGCAGAGCATTTTCTCATATGCATGTTGGCCATGTCTATGTCTTCCTCTGTGAGATTTCTGTTCATGTCTTTTGCCCATTTCATGATTGGATTGTTTGTTTCTTTGGTGTTGAGTTTAATAAGTTCTTTATAGATCTTGGAAACTAGCCCTTTATCTGATATGTCATTTGCAAATATCTTCTCCCATTCTGTAGGTTGTCTTTGAGTTTTGTTGACTGTATCCTTTGCTGTGCAAAAGCTTCTTATCTTGATGAAGTCCCAATAGTTCATTTTTGCTTTTGTTTCTTTTGCCTTCGTGGATGTATCTTGCAAGAAGTTACTATGGCCGAGTTCAAAAAGGGTGTTGCCTGTGTTCTTCTCTAGGATTTTGATGGAATCTTGTCTCACATTTAGATCTTTCATCCATTTTGAGTTTATCTTTGTGTATGGTGAAAGAGAGTGGTCTAGTTTCATTCTTCTGCATGTGGATGTCCAATTTTCCCAGCACCATTTATTGAAGAGACTGTCTTTCTTCCAATGGATAGTCTTTCCTCCTTTATCGAATATTAGTTGCCCATAAAGTTCAGGGTCCACTTCTGGATTCTCTATTCTGTTCCACTGATCTATGTGTCTGTTTTTGTGCCAGTACCACACTGTCTTGATGACCACAGCTTTGTAGTACAACCTGAAATCTGGCATTGTGATGCCTCCAGATATGGTTTTCTTTTTTAAAATTCCCCTGGCTATTCGGGGTCTTTTCTGATTCCACACAAATCTTAAAATAATTTGTTCTAACTCTCTGAAGAAAGTCCATGGTATTTTGATAGGGATTGCATTAAACGTGTATATTGCCCTGGGTAACATTGACATTTTCACAATATTAATTCTGCCAATCCATGAGCATGGAATATTTTTCCATCTCTTTGTGTCTTCCTCAATTTCTTTCAGAAGTGTTCTATAGTTTTGAGGGTATAGATCCTTTACATCTTTGGTGAGGTTTATTCCTAGGTATCTTATGCTTTTGGGTGCAATTGTAAATGGGATTGACTCCTTAATTTCTCTTTCTTCAGTCTCATTGTTTGTGTATAGAAATGCCACTGACTTCTGGGCATTGATTTTGTATCCTGCCACGCTACCGAATTGCTGTATGAGTTCTAGCAATCTTGGGGTGGAGACTTTTGGGTTTTCTATGTAGAGTATCATGTCATCGGCGAAGAGGGAGAGTTTGACTTCTTCTTTGCCAATTTGAATGCCTTTAATGTCTTTTTGTTGTCTGATTGCTGAGGCTAGGACTTCCAGTACTATGTTGAATAGCAGTGGTGAGAGTGGACATCCCTGTCTTGTTCCTGATCTTAGGGGAAAGGCTCCCAGTGCTTCCCCATTGAGAATGATATTTGCTGTGGGCTTTTCATAGATGGCTTTTAAGATGTCGAGGAATGTTCCCTCTATCCCTACACTCTGAAGAGTTTTGATCAGGAATGGATGCTGTATTTTGTCAAATGCTTTCTCTGCATCCAATGAGAGGATCATATGGTTCTTGGTTTTTCTCTTGCTGATATGATGAATCACATTGATTGTTTTACGGGTGTTGAACCAGCCTTGTGTCCCAGGGATAAATCCTACTTGGTCATGGTGAATAATTTTCTTAATGTACTGTTGGATCCTATTGGCCAGTATCTTGTTGAGAATTTTTGCATCCATGTTCATCAAGGATATTGGTCTGTAATTCTCCTTTTTGGCGGGGTCTTTGTCTGGCTTTGGAATTAAGGTGATGCTGGCTTCATAGAACGAATTTGGAAGTACTCCATCTCTTTCTATCTTTCCAAACAGCTTTAGGAGAATAGGTATGATTTCTTCTTTAAACGTTTGATAAAATTCTCCTGGGAAGCCATCTGGCCCTGGACTCTTGTGTCTTGGGAGGTTTTTGATGACTGCTTCAATTTCCTCCCTGGTTATTGGCCTGTTCAGGTTTTCTATTTCTTCCTGTTCCAGTTTTGGTAGTTTGTGGCTTTCCAGGAATGCGTCCATTTCTTCTAGATTGCCTAATTTATTGGCGTATAGCTGTTCATAATATGTTTTTAAAATCGTTTGTATTTCCTTGGTGTTGGTAGTGATCTCTCCTTTCTCATTCATGATTTTATTAATTTGAGTCTTCTCTCTCTTCTTTTTAATAAGGCTGGCTAATGGTTTATCTATCTTATTAATTCTTTCAAAGAACCAACTCCTGGTTCTGTTGATCTGTTCCACAGTTCTTCTGGTCTCGATTTCGTTGAGTTCTGCTCGAATCTTTATTAGCTCCCTTCTTCTCTTGGGTGTAGGATCTATTTGCTGTTTTTTCTCTAGCTCCTTTATGTGTAAGGTTAGCTTTTGTATTTGAGTTCTTTCCAGTTTTTGAATGGATGCTTGTATTGCGATGTATTTCCCCCTTAGGACTGCTTTTGCTGCATCCCAAAGATTTTGAACGGTTGTATCTTCATTCTCATTAGTTTCCATGAATCTTTTTAATTCTTCCTTAATTTCCTGGTTGACCCTTTTATCTTTTAGCAGGATGGTCCTTAACCTCCATGTGTTTGAGGTCCTTCCAAACTTCTTGTTGTGATTTAGTTCTAATTTCAAGGCATTATGGTCCGAGAATATGCAGGGGACAATCCCAATCTTTTGGTATCGGTTCAGACCCGATTTGTGACCCAATATGTGGTCTATTCTGGAGAAAGTTCCATGTGCGCTTGAGAAGAATGTGTATTCAGTTGAGTTTGGATGTAAAGTTCTGTAGATATCTGTGAGATCCATCTGGTCCAGTGTATCATTTAAAGCTCTCGTTTCTTTGGAGATGTTTTGCTTAGAAGACCTATCGAGTATAGAAAGAGCTAGATTGAAGTCACCAAGTATAAGTGTATTATTATCTAAGTATTTCTTCACTTTGGTTAATAATTGATTTATATATTTGGCAGCTCCCACATTCGGAGCATATATATTGAGGATTGTTAAGTCCTCTTGTTGAATAGATCCTTTAAGTATGATATAGTGTCCCTCTTCATCTCTCACTACAGTCTTTGGGGTAAATTTTAGTTTATCTGATATAAGGATGGCTACCCCTGCTTTCTTTTGAGGACCATTCGAATGGTAAATGGTTCTCCAACCTTTTATTTTCAGGCTGTAGGTGTCCTTCTGTCTAAAATGAGTCTCTTGTAGACAGCAAATAGATGGGTCCTGCTTTTTTATCCAGTCTGAAACCCTGCGCCTTTTGATGGGGTCATTAAGCCCGTTCACATTCAGAGTTACTATTGAGAGATATGAGTTTAGTGTCATCATGATATCTATTCAGTCTTTGTTTTTGTGGACTGTTCCACTGAACTTCTTCTTAAAGGGGAATTTTAAGAGGCCCCCTTAAAATTTCTTGCAGAGCTGGTTTGGAGGTCACATATTCTTTTAGTTGCTGCCTGTCTTGGAAGCTCTTTATCTCTCCTTCCATTTTGAATGAGAGCCTTGCTGGATAAAGTATTCTTGGTTGCATGTTCTTCTCATTTAGGACCCTGAATATATCCTGCCAGCCCTTTCTGGCCTGCCAGGTCTCTGTGGAGAGGTCTGCTGTTACCCTAATACTCCTCCCCATAAAAGTCAGGGATTTCTTGTCTCTTGCTGCTTTAAGGATCTTCTCCTTATCTTTGGAATTTGCAAGCTTCACAATTAAATGTCGAGGTGTTGAACGGTTTTTATTGATTTTAGGGGGGGATCTCTCTATTTCCTGGATCTGAATGCCTGTTTCCCTTCCCAGATTAGGAAAGTTTTCAGCTAGAATTTGTTCAAATACATATTCTGGCCCTCTGTCCCTTTCGGCGCCCTCGGGAACCCCAATTAAACGTAGGTTTTTCTTCCTCAGGCTGTCGTTTATTTCCCTTAATCTATCTTCATGGTCTTTTAATTGTTTGTCTCTTTTTTCCTCAGTTTCCCTCTTTGCTATCAACTTGTCTTCTATGTCACTCACTCGTTCTTCCACCTCGTTAACCCTCGTCGTTAGGACTTCTAGTTTGGATTGCATCTCATTCAATTGATTTTTAATTTCTGCCTGATTAGCTCTAAATTCTGCAGTCATGAAGTCTCTTGAGTCCTTTATACTTTTTTCTAGAGCCACCAGTAGCTGTATAATAGTGCTTCTGAATTGGCTTTCTGACATTGAATTGTAATCCAGATTTTGTAACTCTGTGGGAGAGAGGACTGTTTCTGATTCTTTCTTTTGAGGTGAGGTTTTCCTTCTAGTCATTTTGCTCAGTGCAGAGTGGCCAAAAGCAAGTTGTATTGGGAAAAAGAGAAAAAGAGAGGAGAGAAAGAAGGAAAGAAAAGAGAAAGAGAAAAAAAAGGGAAGAAAAAGAAAAAAAAACGAAAAGAAAAAAAAAAAAAGAAGAAAAAGAGAAAGAAAAAGAAAGGAGAAAAAAAGGGGGTGGGGGAAGGAAACAAATCAAAAAGCAAAACAAAAACAAAAACAAAAACAAAAACAAACAAACAAAAGAACCACCGGGGAGTATCTTCTGATTCTGTGTACTTTAAGTCCCTTGGCTTCTCCTGGAAGTTGTCCGTCTAGCTGGTGTTCTGGGGGAGGGGCCTGTTGTGCTGATTTTCAGGTGTTAGCAGTTGGGGGAGCTGCTGTGCCCCTGCCTGGTGCAGGGCTCGGTGGGGGTTGTTTACCCCGTGAGGCCGCAGGAGGAACAGCCCCAGTGGCGGGGCAGCTCTGGAAACCTGGATTCAGCTCCGGCAGGAACTCCGTCTGCAGGGCCTGGAGGCTCCGGGGCGGGGCCGCTGATGTGCTCAGCTGGGGCAGGAGCGTCCTCGCTGTCCTGGGCCCTCCCGGCCTCTGCCTGTCCCAGGGGAGGCCGGATCCTGGGCTGTGTCCCGGCGCCCTGTGCTCCGGAGCCTGCGCTGGTGGATTCGCGCTCCCGGGCCGCGCAGCCCCCTCCGCGGAGCCGCCGCCCGAGCCCCTCCGAGCTGCTCCTGGAACCGCGCAGCCCCCTCCGCACGGAGCCTCTTCCTCTGCCCGAGCCCCTCCGAGCTGCTCCCGGGGCCGCGCAGCCCCCTCCGCGGAGCCGCCGCCCGAGCCCCTTCAGCTGCTCCGGGTCCCGCCGGGTCCCGCCGTGCGCGCTGCAGCCCTTAGGGAGCTCGGCGCACTCTCCTGGGCGCGCAGTTGCTGTTACTGTCCCCGGGAGCCCGAGGGCATCCCCGCCCTCCTGGGTCCTGCTCCAACTGCCTGCGAGCCCCTTTCCGCCCGGCAAGGTCGGTGCAGCTCCTGCTCCTCCGGGACGGGGCTCTCCTGTCCTGGGGACACTCGCCCCGGCCTCAGCCCGGCTCCTCGGGGACCCCTCCCCCTTGGAGGCCTTTGTTCCTTTATTTCTTTTTCCCCGTCTTCCTACCTTGATAGAAGCGCGAACTCTTCTCACTGTAGCATTCCAGCTGGTCTCTCTTTAAATCTCAGGCCGAATTCATAGATTTTCAGGATAATTTGAAGGTTTTCTAGGTAGTTTGGTGGAGACAGGTGATTTGGGGACCCTACTCTTCCGCCATCTTGCTCCTCCCCTTCGAGAAGCTTGGTTTTAAAGAAACAGAAGGAAAGCCAGTGTGCATGACATACAGTGAATAATAGGTGAGAGACTGCATGAGGGTAAAGATGGCAGGATCACACTATGTTGTACTATGTAAACAACATTAAGGAGTTCAGACCCTCGTGTTAGAGGAAACTATAGAAATGTTTTAATTATGGCAGCAAATGGCGTAATATAATTTTCAAAAGATTGTTTTATTTTACTGGGAATTGGTTGCAGAAGGAGCAAGGGGTGAAATGAGGAAGAATTGGTAAGAGTCATTATGGTTGTCCAGGTAGAAATCGATGGCCAGCTTGGGCTGAGGGAGTGACAATGGAGATGGAGAACAGGGCAAATGAACAGGGCAGTGATACACCACTGACAAGGCAGATGTGATAGATAAGGAGAAGACAGGACTAAGTATAACTTTTGGAGTTGGGGGTTGAAAATGGGAACACAGTGCAGGAATGGATTGAAGGGTCCAAGGAAGATGAAAAAGTGGAAACAGTAAGTATAGGCAAGTATTTCAAGAATTTTTTGAATACAGGAGAATAGAGACCTGGGGAAGTTGATGGCAGAGATGTTGAGGCAAGGAAGTGTGTGTGTGTGTGTGTGTGTGTGTGTGTGTGTTTAAGATGAAAGAACTAGATTAAGTGTTTATATTGAAGGTCATGGTTTAATGGAGATAGATGCCTTCAATGATGAGAGACAATAGCATGAAGTATAATCCTGCATATAAGTCATGCCACTGTTGCTCTGATCCAGAGCAGGAACCACTGCTGCCACCCAACCACAAAGCTAGGTGTGTGTCAGTAGAGCCTCTAGCCATTGCTAAGACTCACATTGTTTAGTCACACTTAGCCCATCGCCACTCCCACGCTTCACTGCCATGGAGAAATGCCATTTACTTTTTCTCTCAAATCTCACTTAAGTGCTTCCAATTAGGAGATCCTAATCCACATCCAAACCCTTAATGGTGGGGGAGTTTGGTAAATGTTTGTTTTAAACCTATCCTCCAAATAGACGGCTAGGAAATGGAGATGCAGAAAAAGTCAAATATCCAGGACACTAGATCAATAACAAGCATCATTGAGATAATACAATTTCTGAATACTGGAGGTACTAAAAGCTTTTCAGAATACCTAGGCTCTCATCACTGAATTAGTAGATTTATGATTTAGATGTTCTATTTAACCTAAAATTAGGAATATCATCTGCCAAGGTAATTCTTTTTTTTTAGACAACATACTCTAAAATTTTTAAACAACATATAAAGCATAAAAATGCCTATTTGTTGTAAGAGCAATTTATATATGACCAAGGGATACTGAGCAAATGTGAAATCATACTCCTATTCATCTCTCCAGATATAATCATTGTTTACTTATCTTTCTCCCCATGTATACATTCTTATGTATACAAATATGCATTCCTCCCTATGTACACATTTATACATAGTTCGATTTTGTTTTCTATTATTGTTAAATAAGACAATACTGTAACTATTCTGAGATTTTTTTCCCCAATTAACACATTATCCTGGAGATCTCTTCACGTTAACACATACAGATCTACTACAATGCTTTTACTGTTTTTAATCTCATACATCATGATTATTTCAGTTGGGTTATTAAGATATTTAGGTTATTTCCTATTTTCCACTGATAATCACAGAAATTTGGGAAGTCTTACACATACTTCCCACATCCAACATACACCCTAAGTTTCTATTACATACATCCTACATTTCTATTTTCACCTCCACGGTCTCCAAGTCACCATCTCTTTATTTAGCCTGTCTCCCACTTCCACTTGGGCAGATTTTCCTCTAACATGCAGAAGACATGAATATCTGATTTTTGTCACTCCCTACCTCAAGTGCTCTGTGACCCTTTGTGCTTAACACAGACTACCAGTCCTGTAGGATCTGCACTTAAACTTCTATTTAGTATCAACCATTTTAACCACTCCCTTTGTTCCTTGTTTTCCAGTGAAAAGACAGGCCTTCTCACTCTTCCTCCAATGAGCTGCGTTTTTCCTCATTTCCAGGCTTCCCTACATGTTTCTGCCTAAAGAATGTTATTTACACCACTCTTCACTGAGTTTTTCTGGCTGAATATCCCTCAAAGTCTGATCTCCCCTAAAATCTCACTCCCACAGAGGACCCTTCCCTGACTGTCCATCTGGTCATCTGGGCTACAAATCCACCTGTCCATCTACAAATCCATGTAACGTAAGATTTTCTCAAAACACCCATCATGGTACTTACCATGTTTGTTAATGATTTTTTTCTAATTTTTCTTACTCAGTAGACATAAGTCCTTGTCTGTTTTATTCACTGCTTTATCCCAACACTTGACAAATGTTCTGGTATGTAGTAGATGCTCCATAAATACTTATTGAATAAATAGATTTCTAATTCTTTCACTTATCTTACTCTGCCATATATTTCCTGTCTAGAATCTGCAAATTGAGAGAAAGAATGAGAGTGAACAGAGAGGGAGAGATCTGAACAGTTGTCCAAACAATTAAAATGCTAGATAATTTTTAGGGCACAAAAATTATACTGTAGGATAGTATAATGATAAACAAATGACATTGAACATTTATCAAAACCCACAGAATTATACAACACAGAATGAACCCTAATGTAAACTATAGACTTCAGTTAATGATAATGTATCAATATTCATTCTTCAATTGTAACAAATGTACCACCATAATGTAAGATGGTAATAATAGAAGAAATTGGAGAGGGGTAAATATATGGGAGTTCTTTGTGCTTCCTACCCAGGTTTTCTATAAACCTAAAACCACTCCAAAAAAATATCTATTAATTTTTTAAATGCTAGAGAGAGAAATTGGTCCTAAAAATAGGCTCAGTTACCGGGGAAAATCCTTCTCTTTCTGCATGCCCAATACTAACCGCAGACCTCATATCCTTCCCAATAGTTTTTCTACCAATTTACCTGTGACTAATAAATCCAGCAGAATTCAGGCATCTTTAAATTCACACACAGGCAATTTTTAGTAAAATGGATTTTGTTCCACAAATTGTTTGAAATTCAGTTGTAAGGAATTCTGAACATATATGTTTTTCCATGCAGTTGGTGTTATCATTTGAGGCAAGGTTGCCAAGTTAGGCTGGTTTGTAGGTGTGGAAGGACAAAGAAAGAAAGAAGGAAAAGAAACACCACTAATAATTCTGAGTATCTACTGTGTGTCAAACCCACCCATTCCCATGTATTTTGAATCTACCCAGAAGTACTTGGAGACAATTAGTGTCATTGGGTTTTTGTTGTGGAGGAAACAGATTTAGAGATGTTGAAAACTTGTCCAGAGTCAGAGTCACATAAAGTGGAAATGGCAGAGTAGTGTTTCAGAGGAGGATGTGGAGGTATTTAGATTGAGATAGGGAACAAAAGCAAACTGCATTTACTTGCCCAGGGTATCTGAAAATTAAACGTTAATCATTTCCGTAATGCTTACATTTATACTACAAGTTTTTAAATTCCCAGAGAATAGATTTTATAATAATTTGATATGATACATTTAAAGATTGAAACGAAAAATTCATCAGTAAAGATTTTCTATCTCAGTTTATTTTTCCCCTTTATTCTCTTCTTTCTGATAATTTGTAACAGCTTCTATCACACTATGAGTAATTTTCCATATACATAAATACGTAACCTAAGTATCTCTTTCATAGACTAAATATCTAACCCAGAATTACAAAAAGTCTAGTCCAGATTATTGTGAGGTTTACTCTATGTGAGAAGATAAATCACAGATGACCAACATGCCAGTTTGTAAAACAGAAACTCTTACCAAAAACAATCATCCTTTCACCGAATAATTTTGGAGGGTCTTATGCATAGTGTGGATTATGTTTTTGAAATGTGATATGCTTTTCTGTTTGAATTCCCTTGTACTGACCTCCATGCAATCCTCCCATAGGCATCCATGTGCATATGGAAGTGGGAGTGGGAACGGGGGTTGGGAGGAGAACAGGTTTAAATTGGTATAGCAGGAATACTAAAATAAAGAGTTAGCATTAGATTTCTGATATTCACTGTAGGACCCTTACAGCAGCTCAATAACTTTGAGTCAAATTTTGTGTAGAAGAAACAAATTTTCTAAATTCTTTAATGCCCATGAACATCTTAGGATGAAACCAACAGGGATCATCATGTCATAGACTTCCTTCCAAAGTGCAGAGAGGACACCTCTTCTCACTGTATCTAAATGTAGAGCCTTCTCCTACAGAGAATGTGGTTAAAACATAAGACAGTGACTTTCAGAGAATGTGGTTAAGACAGGACAGTGACCAAAATCCTCAGGAAGAAATGCATTTTATCTCATGACTCAGTATACAACAAGAGATATAAAATGAACATATAATGATAGCTAAATACATATTTTAAAATGGAAATTAAAATGTCACAAAATAATATGCAAAAGTTAATATGTCCAGATATTTTTTTTGATATTTTCTAATCTACTATATTTCATTTTAAAAAGTAAATTTGATGCCACAATTTGCCAAGGCATTCGACCTAGGTTTGAGCAACACTGAGAGGGTGGAAGAAGCTTGAAAATCACCGCCTTGAAAAGGATTGTGAGGAAGAGAAGGGAGAGAGAAGTACGATAAATAAGATGGATGATAATGTCCCCTTTTCCTCTGTCTCCTCTAGGAACAACATAAAACAGGAGGGTGTTTTAAAAACATCCAGAAAAGGGCAGCCCCGGTGGCTCAGCAGTTTAGCGCCTCCTTCAGCGCAGGGCATGAGCCCAGGATTGAGTTCCAGGTAGGACTCCCTGCATAGAGCTGCTTCTCCCTCTGCCTGTCTCTCTCTCTCTCTCTCTCTCTCTCTCTCTGTCTCTCTCGAATAAATAAATAAAATATTTTTTAAAAAATCCAGAAAAAAACATGAGGCGAATTCCAATAGCAGAGAGGCTTTTGGGTTGGGTTCTCCTTCCACCTCCCCACCCCACCCACCCCGTTTTGATATTCCTAACACAGAACACTTGCCAGGCTGTCCAGCACCATCCTCAAATGATGGACATCATAGCAAGCCCAGTGGTACACACATCACAGTTAGAAAAACGAAAGACCTGTATTTAGCTCTTCAGAGCTGCCTTTGGATCACATATAGTATGAACGGGACCTGAGAATTTTCACATACACCCAGCAGGAATGCAGATTATAGAAAGAAATACTAATGGCTAAAGGGGACATTCCTGAGGCTATAGTGGGCCTCCAATATAGTACTGGAAGGGAATTGCTGAGGTTGCTGTCATATGGGTATTTGAGCTAGCAGCAGCAGCCACTGACATGGTATCAGGATGGTCACCAAGTTAAGGTTGGGGACAGAGGGAAGCAGACCATAAATTGTGCCAAGAGAAGACAGTAACATAATAGCAAAGGACAGAATTCATTACACTTAGAGGGTCACATCAACTGTGTTTTCTGATAGAAATGGCTAAAATAGAAAGGTAGGCAGGGTCTGCATCATACATACTTTCAAAATTGCCATGAGTACACCCCTTTAGGGTAACCTAATTGGCATCCAGAATGCTTGTAGCAAGAGAACCTGGGTAACAGTTTTTATTTTTACATTATAGAAAGTGAGTGAAATGCAAGCCCTGGGCCCCCAGAATATGGTCAAAAAATTAACTATACTAATAATATTAATAATGATAATAAAACCTCAAAAGTATTAGAGATTAAATGTCGATCAAAAGAGAAGTTACTGAATCAATCATAGTATATCTGTCTAATGAAAAAATACATTCATGCTATCAAAAATAATGGTGATTCATATGTGTAAGAATCATTTATTCAATTTATTCATCCAACAAATATTTATTGAGTTCTACCATATGCAATGCATTATTAATGGTAAAGGCTTAGGATAAGGTACATTATATGACCCATATGCAATTTAAAAATCAGGATACTTTAGGATGCCTGGATGGCTCAGCGGTTAAGCTCTTCTTTTAGCTCAGGGCCTGATCCTGGAGTTCAGGGTAGCTTGCTTCTCCCTCTGCCTGTGTCTCTGCCTCTCTGTCTCTGTGTCTCTCATGAATAAATAATAAAATATTTTTTAAAAATTAATTAATTAAATTAAATAAAAATCAGGATACATGTATGGATATGTCAGACTGTGCTTTCCACAGATTATCTCATGTAATAACCCAGACAACTTTACCATTATCCCTACTTTACAGATGAGATAGTTGAGGTATAAAGACATTAAATAATTAGTCCAGTGTTAATTAACTTGTCTCAAGGAGAACAAAGCCAGGATTTAAATACAGACACTCTGACTACAGAATGGGGAATTATAATAATTTAGTCTAATGTCATAAATAAGCTATACTGTTTTGAGTTATTCAAAGAACATCTCACAGACATTCATATGGATTTTCAATGTTCTGGTATAATTCTATAGATGACTTTTTGAAACTTTTGCTTTGTTCTCCTTATTAACAAGGACATATTTTTTTAGTATTTTAAAATTAGCAGTTTCAAAGAAAGTATCAAATTCTAGATACAGGAAATGAATTGCTACTTTGCAGGTGACTATTCATATTTACCCTGTAAAATCATTTGCTTAAAAATGGTGCTAATATGGGCACCTGGGTGGCTCAGTAGGGTGAGTGTCCAACTCTTGGATTCAGCTCATATCCTGATCTCATGGTATGTGGGATCCATCCCCACATCTGGCTCTGTGCTTGGCGGGAGTATGCTTGGGCATTCTCTCCCTCTCTCCCTTCCCCTGTTCTCTTTCTCTATCTCTCTCATAAATCAATCAATAAATCAATCTTCAAAAAATGGTGCTATGACTTATAAATAAATATACCATTTCAATCATAAAGAGCTAAACAACTTTCAAATAACAAAACCACTTTTACATAGCTACATATACTTTCTTTTAACAATTTGAGATATAATTGATATTTTTAACTTTATTTTAACTGTGCTTTTGAAAAGGAGATACCAAATTTTATTTTAAACTAGCTTAATTTAGGGGGATCCCTGGGTGGCTCAGTGGTTTAGCCCTGCCTTTGTCCCAAGGTGTGATCCTGGAGTCCTGGGATCCAGTCCCATATCAGACTCCCTGCATGGAGCCTGCTTCTCCTTCTGCCTGTGTCTCTGCCTCTCTTTCTCTCTCTGTGTCTCTCATGAATAAATAGCAATAAAATCTTTAAAAAAATAAATAAACTAGCTTAATTTAGCTGTCTTACTAAAAAAAAATCATTATAATGATATAGTAACTTGGAATCAAATTTTTTTCAGACCATTTGCATATGTTCTTAAGATATATCTATTACTTATTAACACTTATTATCAGAGAAACTACCTTTATTCAGGCATCTATAAAATTGTTATGAGAAAAGCAACAGTTATCCTTAACTGTGGGCACTAGTATGTCTTTGGCCTTCTTGTCTCTTTATACACTCACTCTTTCGAAAAACTGATCTATTTACACGACAGTAACAAATTTGATGCCTTGATTCCTTCTCAATCTGTGTATTCCTAACTTTTTTTTTTTTTCACAAAAGCTACATTCCTGTACCTGTAGCTACAGTGTAGGATCCAAAGGATAGGAAACTTCTGGGTCATATTTTGATGAATCCTCAATGTCATTAGAGTCTAATGCACAGTAAGAAATGAATAAATACTTGTTGAATAAATGAATGTAATCTCTGAATAAGACTTGCTTCTCCAATTGTTAATTTAAAATTATATATAGCAACTACTTTGTGACAGGTTTTATGCTAAATGCTAAAAACACAGATATGGGTTATATGCACCCTTTCACAGAGGAGCTCCAGATCAATTGGAAGTACTAAATGTGTAAACAAATAAATAAATCTAAGATACTATTTTCTCTGCTAGCAAAGTGATTTGGGTTGAAGATTATTTAAATTATTAATTGTGTCAAGTATAACTTAATAAAAAATGTGCAAGTTTTCTTAAAATCATATAGAAAGGACATTTGAACACTTAACTTACTATTTTATCTCACATAACTTATATACACAGATATGAAAGAATAGGACAAACTTCATTATCAGAGACCTATCAGAAGCAGATGGAGGGGAAATGAGTCTCCCTAAGGAGATGGTGAAGGGAGAGGTGGTAGGAGGTTGAAACTGATAGGGATGGTTGGCTGCCCAGCCTTAAGGAAGGGGTGGGTTAGCATAGGCTGTAGCTCTTTGATCCAGGCAGAAGTAGCAATTGGCTAAGGGGAACTGGATAAGGGAGACGTCTGGACCAGGTAATCAGGATCAGAGGAAATGAGGAAGTGGTCTTTTTTCCTTGGGGTGTTTCTAATTTCTTCTTGTCTCCATTTCTGCATATCTGTTCTCTGCTTTTCTGACCCTAAATCTATTTCTCCCTCTTGCAATTCTTATTCTCTTCTCAAATATCAACAATATCTGAGCTTATATTCAGATATTGTTTAAATTCTTTTGAAAAAAATATACATATGTGATATTCCTCTGGTCTTTCTATTATTTAAATGAGTAAAAAATGCATTATATATTGCTTTGTCCTTGACAAACATTCTCATTTTTTTTACTTCCATGTACTTCTTATATATATATATTTCAAATATCTCCTTTTATTTAGCTCCTAATTTAAAAACAAAGACACTTTTCACTCCTGATACCCACAAACCTTAAATTAGGTGATGTAGAGTCAACTATAACATAATTTTCTTTTTAAATATTAATATTTTAACTCTTGAGACTTTCCTTCCTGGAATTTACCATATTCCACTAAAGGAAGTATTTAAAACTAGCATCTCAGGTAAGCTGTCAGCAGAACTAAATTATTCTCTGCCCACCTTTTCTTGTTCCTCTTAACCTGCAACAACTTAATCCTTGCCTTGAGTGATTACTCAATAATTATTTTGTGGGAGGCTGAAAAGATTGCCTGGGGCTCCTTTGCCTACAAGTCTGGCCCTGATACTAACCTGGGGTGTGAGGTGAGGGAATGGGTGAACTGAATCTGCTCTTGGTGACTCGGGGTTTTAGTTAGCTGAAAGTGTCAGATGTATGAAACTGTATTTAAAGTTAAGTGTTGGAAAGAGGTATTTCTGAATCCATGAGAAGCACGTGAAATATAGCCCATCCTTTTCATCAAGTCACAGAAGATGGAAGATGTCCCAATAACACTGAAAGACTTTTTCACTTTTAGAAGGGTAGTTCTCAGACCAACCTGTATCCAAGCATCACTTTGTGCCTTGAATGAGTCAGAGTTACTGCAATCATTATCAGCTTCCTTCTTATTTTTCCACATTTCCTCCCATCAGTAACTTAATATATGAAGATTTAGGCTTCTATGTCATATAAAATGGGATGCATAGGTAATGAGTTAAGAAATTATGTAGTGTTCAAAAAAAGGAAATCTAGAGGTGCCTGGGTGGCTCCGTTGGTTGTCTGACTCTTGATTTCAGCTCAAGTTTTGATCTCAGGGTCATGAGTTCAAAGCTCACATTGGGCTCCACACTGGCCATAGAGCTTTTACTTTAAAAATAAGTACATAAATAAAGGAAATCCAGAAAATAAAGGCATCAAACAAAAATAAATCATGGCTTTGTATACATAAATGGAAAGAATTCTCAGAACAAAATGGCAACTCTGGCTTCTAAAACTGAGTTATTTCTTAAATACAAGAGCTGTGTTAATGATTATGACAAGCACTTGATGGGATGAGCACTGGGTGTTATTCTGTATGTTGGCAAATTGAACACCAATAAAAAATAAATTTATTATTAAAAAATAAAATAAAATAAATGATTATGACAAGCAATATAATTAGATAACATCACTGGGGTTTAGAAAAACCAACATAAATCTCACTACATAGGGATAAAAATATTTTGGATCCACATTACTTAATGGAGGATATTCTCAAGCAACTATTTCATGGTGGGCCTTTAGGAAACAGAACAGCAAAAGATACCCCCATGGGTATCTTTTATGCCCGTGATGTGTAAAAGATAAATAAGAAAAGAAAAGAAATTATAGAAAAGTGGATAAAAGAAGAGACATATTTCAATAAAGCTAAAATATAAGATGGTGGATAATGTGACAAAAGTTTATAATATAAAGCTCACATATTTTAAATAAAAGTGAATTTATTTGAATAGCTTTAGGATATCAAAAAATTTTTAAAAGAACAACAAATACAGATCATTTGTATCCTCCAATTCTCCCAAATTTCTAGACTTGGATAAGTAGATGGTCTGGAACCAAACTTGATATTATCTATTTAAAGGACTCTAACTTAACATTAGGAGCTCCCAGACTCTATAATTAACATTCAGAAACCATTAACATAACTAGTTCTGAATTGGTTTATAGGATTTGAATATCTATGATACTGTCTATACTGTTCTGGGGTACTATACATTTTTGTCTGGGACATAATTGCCTGATTCCCCAAAATTCTATCTTATAATTAATGTATGTGCAAAATATTGTGTGATGTAAGTGACTACAGTGAGCAAAGCCATATTTGCAGTAGACACTTATTCACAATGAATATCTACTGCTAAAGTGAAAATTTACTTAGCTCTGGGCACCTGGGTAGCTCTGTGGTTGAGCATCTGCCTTCAGCTCAGGTGGTGATTCTGGGGTCCTAGGATTGAGCCCCATGTCCGGCTCCCTCTCAATGGGGACTCTGCTTCTCCCTCTGCCTGTGTCAGTCTCTCTTTCTGTGTCTCCCATGAATAAATAAATAATTTTTAAAAATTACTTAGCTCTATATTAGTATAAAATAGAAAAAAAAATCACCTAAAAAGGGTGTAAAATTAAGTAGTGACTAGAATGCCAAGAGATAGAGAAAGAATAAAGCAAAAGCTTCATCTCAAAAGCCCAAGGGAGTTTTTTTCCATGTAAATTTGACTCTGTTTAAAGTTTTCAGCATCATAAGCATAAAAGGAACGAATGTAGATATTGATTTTTATCTACAACAGTGCAATTTAAAAGAAATTGAATCAGCTAGAGAGTTAAACTTTCCTATGTGAGACACCACAAAGTAACAGTGTGAGCATAGAAAGTAAAAACAGCAATACGGTTTAATTATGAAAACTTAGAGAAGAATCACGGCAGGTTCAAACTGATTTTAGATCTCAGTCTTATTTGCTGAGACATTTGGGGAGCAGAGATTTTGAAATGCACGTCAGGGGGATGTTCGCATGCCATCTTATTCCTGTGGTCCTCTTTTTATTAGTTTCATTGGGGATTAACATATATTCTTAAAATTATTTTACAACTCATCGACCATTTTAAAACAGCTCTCTGGGAACTCAGCCTACTCAGAATGAATGTCAAGTAACGAAAGAGGAATGCACAGGTGGGAATTTTGTTCACTGGGATAGCGCCCTCAGAAGGGCCACAGCCTCACCAAATAGCCTGGAGCTACTCACTACCTGGGGGTGTTGGTTTCCTCACCAGGGGAATGAGATGATGCTATTTATCTATCTGGTGGAAGTGTTAGGAGAACTAATTAATGTTTAGAGAGGGCTTTGAGATTCCTGGATGAAAGGTACTCAGTAAGTGCAAAGTGTTATTATGATTATTTTAATAGTTATGATTACTGAGATATTAAATGTGTAAGATTCTACCTCCATGGAAATTCTAGTCTGGGTGGGCACTGTGGATTGCATATCAAATGGTTTAAAATAAATAACTTTAATGATTGTTTTAATTTGGCTTACAATAAAAATGTGGGTGGGCAGGACAGATATCTTTTTTCTGTCTTTCTATTCCTCGACATAAATTTAGCTTTTGTTTTTAAATTCTAATGGTGATGTCCTATTTACTTATTATTATTTTTGGTGATGTCCTATGTAATACATGAAAGGTAGCACTAAATAGGGTCTGTTGTACTGGAAAATCATGAAGACGTTTAGTGCTAAGGACCACATATTATTAGAACAGTGAGTGTACTCTGAGCTAACTACTACTGGAAGAGTTATTGCTTTAGTGGCAATTTTTTTATTTTTTTAAACATTTTTAATTTATTTATTCATGAGAGATTCTCAGAGAAAGAGGCAGAGGGAGAAGCAGGCTTCCGGCCAAGGAGCCTGATGCAGGACTCAATCCCAGGACCCCAGAATCACCCCCTGAACTAAAGGCAGAGGCTCAACCACTGAGCCACCCAGGTGCTCCAGTGAGGGATGACTTTAAAGAAGGTTTGAAGGGGGTCAGTAGCCTATGTTCTCAGGAAGCTTCCCCCACTGCATCCAGTTTTTAATCAAGACTGGTAGAGAGAAAGCCAGGCAGATTTAACAGAGCAGCCTGTTGGGAGGCTACAGGTTACTGAAAGTGAGAACTTCAAAGGAAGATCTTTAACTACAGTAGAGATAAAGTGGCACAGCCTAATCAGAATGAGTCAGAAACTTACTTATATATTTGAGTAGATTTAAAAATTCAGTAATGAGAAGGGAACATAAAGAAATACAGAGAAACTGGTGCCAACATAAAATATTTCAAATCAAGAGTGCTCTCCATGGTTGAGTGAAGTATGCTAATTTGAAATAATTTGAGTTTCTTGAACCCCGCATTTATGGTACGTGTTCATTTCTCATGGATCTATATTATGTAATCATATAGAGAGAGGCATGTAAAATAAGTATATACAGAAAAATACCTTTGTGTTTTGTGAATCTGAGTCTGATTGGAAATAGAAAGCTGTTTCCTCTAATCTAATTGTATCATCAGTGCACTATAAGCCAAATGAAAAAACCTAGGTTTCGAAATAATATTAAGTCCCAATTAACTCACATATTTGAACTAGGGGAAATAATCATTGCTGGCAAGAAAATTAGGTGGAAAAACTGAGATAATTTGTCCATGTGGAAAACTCAGATAATTTGTCACAGATAAGGTGTCTATTATAAAAGAAATATGATAGGAGATCTCAATAGTTTATTTAAATTTTTTTTAATGAAGTGAGCTCAATTTCCACTGCATTGACAGGATCTGTGCTGTGAACTATGCAAGTGACATTCATTACATTATGTTTTGGAAAATTGATCAAGATTATGAATTTTCTTCACACTTATGTTCTTAAACATTACTAGTTTACAGGATATTTTGAAGAAGTTGAAGCAGAAAATGGAGATTCAGCTTGCTTTAATGCAAGCAGATGGCTAGGTCATGGAAACTCTTTGAAGAGATCTACTCAGCTGCTTTTTTTTTCTTTAATGAAAGCTAACATTTTTTTTTTATAAAAATGAAAACATTTAAGAGTAAAACTACAACTACTTTGTACCATTGTTATGATGGTAGAATGAGGTTATACACTTAAAGCATTTAGCATGGTACATGCATGCAGCAAGAATTCAATAAATGTAAGGTATTACTATCATATGAAAATGGGAGATGATGTATTGGTGGAATGAGGTCTGAGGGCTTCTGCTTGACCTAAAGGGCATATTCCAGTAGTCTCAACTGGGTGAGGTAGAATGCGATGCCTCAAGAAACAGGAAAATTACTATCTTAATATCTGGCCAAGAATGAAGAGTTATGTGGCCATGTTTTAACACAGAATTCACATTTTAAATGAGTAGAGAGATTGTCTCCAGGTTGAAGTTAATACTTTTCCCCCTGTCTCATGATTCATTGTTGCCAAAGGACCACATTCTATTTTAAGATCTAGATATTGATATTGAATATTTTAAAAAATAAGTTGCTTTAAGTTATGTCAGTTGTACAGGGGCACTAATTTCTGTACATTAAATAACAGTACAGGGATCCCTGGGTGGCGCAGCGGTTTGGCGCCTGCCTTTGGCCCAGGGCGCGATCCTGGAGACCTGGGATGGAATCCCACGTCGGGCTCCCGATGCATGGAGCCTGCTTCTCCCTCTGCCTATGTCTCTGCCTCTCTCTCTCTCTCTCTCTCTGTGACTATCATAAATAAATAAAAAATTAAAAAAATACTTCATTCCTTTAAAAAAAATAACAGTACAACATTTTTAAAAAAGAGAGAGAGGGAGAAAGAGAGAGAGAGAATTGTGTCTTGACCCATACACACATTGCTTCTCCTGGCACCCCCTAAACCCCCACCCACTTTCTGTTTGTCCCGCTGGCCACCTTACATAGACTCTCACTTGGATGGGGAGGGGGATGGAAGCATTTAGAGTTGAATTTGTACATCAGTTGTGTGCTATCAATGGTTGTTGTGGCAAAATATGCATATTATACAACTTTCCATTTAACCATTTCTCAGTATACACTTCAATTGCATTAAATACATTCACGATGCTATGCAACAGTTTCCACTACCCATTGTCAGGACTTCTTGATCTTCCCAAACAGAAACCATGCAACCATTAAACAGTGACCCCATTCTCCCTTTCCCTCAGTCTCTGGCAACCTCTGCTTTCCTTTCTGTCTCCAGGAATTTGCCTACCCTAAGTACCTCATATAACTGAAATCATACAATATTTGTCCTTTTTACTCCCTTTTTCTTTCATATATATAATATATATTATTATAATAATATATATGATTATATATATTATTTCTTTATTCATGAGAGACACACAGAGGCAGAGACATAGGCAGAGGGAGAAGCAGGCTCCCTGCATGGGGCCTGATGCAGGACTTGATCCCAGGAGCTCAGGATCACTGCCTTCCGCTCCTAGCCAAAAGCAGACATTCAACCACTGAGCCACCAAGGTGCCATTTACTGCCTTTTTCATGTCAATATTTTTTTTTTTTAAGTAAAAAAGACTGCCCTAATATTTCTGGCTATGTGGAGAAAGTCTGGGGACATCTTAGATTTACCTTGTCTCTTAGAGTTCCTGGTCCTCCACAAACTTGCCTCCAGACACTTTCCATGTAGAATCAAAATAATTGTGCCCCAACTGAATACACCTTAAAATAAACAATAAAAACTTAAACTTCCAAATTTAGTATTAGGGATGTGACCCAAGTGTGTTAATGATTGATGCTAAGCTTCAAATTGTGAACTCCTGGGACACTTGGGTGGCTCAGCAGTTGAGTGTCTGCCTTTGGCTCAGGGCGTGATCTGGGAATCCCAGGATCTAGTTCTGCATTGAGCTCTCTGCATGGAGCCTGCTTCTCCTTCCTCTTCCTATGTCTCTGCCTCTCTTTCTGTGTCTCTCATGAATAAACAAAATCTTTTAAAAAGCAAACACAAATTGTGAACTCCTAAATAGGTAAATTTGTCTGAGCAGCTTTGGAAGTGCTATTGCGTTGCTCCTTTCATGCATACTTCTGAAAAGTTAATAAGCAATTTTTAATAATTATCTGTTTTTTGACATAAATATCATATAGCCTATTTTCACAAGGATTTCTTATCATTTGGCCAACTTTTATAAAGCATGGATATCCTTGCTCTAATTCTTATCTTTAGTCATGGTCAAATTTTTCTCCTTTGCTGGTTTGCTTTCTTTCTTTTTTTTTTTTTTTTTTGCTGGTTTGCTTTCATTCCATTCGGCTTTTTTCTTTAATGTTGCTGTGAGTTGGTGTGTGTGTGTGCGTGTGTGTGTGTTTGTGTTTGTGTGTGTGTGTGTGTGTGTGTGTGTGTGAGCATCAAGAAAGCACAAACAATATGGGTTTAATAGCCCCATGATTGGAAGCCCAGAGATAGAATAGGCTCCATGGCTGCTGGAGTAGTGCCAGAAGTAATCAGGACCACATTCCCCCACTGCCACCTGCAGAGAAAGTGAGACCTTATACTTCTGCCTCAGCATCCCAAATAAGAATGCCAAAATACTTTGTACCCCTAGTACTCCAAAATACCTGGGTAAGTATACTGAGGCAGTTCTTGGAAGTAGGAGGAGGGTAGGAAGTAATGCATGCAGATCTTCCACAGTATGACTGACTCATTCTCCCATCCCGTAAATAAAATGTAGACATATATTTAAATTATAAAAAGTTACAGGGGTGCCTGGGTGGCTTAAACGATTGAGCATCTGACTCTTGATTTCGGCCCAGGTCATGATCTCAGGGTCCTGGGATTGAGACTTGAGTCAGACTCTGCTCACTGGGAAGTCTACTTGCGGATTCTCTCTCCTTCTCCCTCTGCTCCTCCCCCTGTTCTCTCTCTCTCTGTCTCTGAAATAAATAAATAAATCTTCTTAAAAATTTTTAAGATTATTAAAAAAATATATTGGGAAGTATGAGATACTTGGAGTCTCAGGTGGAATATTTCAACTAGATAACTACTACTTTATTACATACAAAGCTTGACCATACCACCTTGTAACTGCCTAATTTAGAAATCTCAGAAAATAAGGATATATTTAGAAAAACAGATGACATACACAACACAAAAAATGATTCTCATCTATTTTCCTGTGGTCATAGGATAAGAAATAAGATGCCTGAGAAAGCAGAGTTTGTATCCACAGAGAAATATCACATCTGTTTAATCAGTGATTCCAATCTTTACTTCTTGCATAAGAACAATTTCTTCTGATAAAGTAGCATAAGGAAAAATTACATGCAAATCAAAAAAAGTTAATTTGGTTCAGTTGAAGTAGAAAATCCTGGATAGGGGTCCCTGGGTGGCTCAGCGGTTTGGCGCCTGCCTTTGGCCCAGGGTGTGATCCTGGACACCAGGATCAAGTCCCACATCAGGCTCCCTGCATGGAGCCTGCTTCTCCCTCTGTGTCTCTCATGAATAAATAAATAAAATCTTAAAAAAAAAAAAAGAAATCCCATATAATTTCCTACTCGTATTTTCCTCCTTCTAGTATTTTTATCTGTTTGCTTGTTTTCACAGTTAAAATAGGAAGAATACTAGTATGAAAGTTAGGAGTTAAGAAAAAACCTGGATTCTCATTTTGAATTATTATTATGTTCCTTGGAAAAGTCACTTAGCTTAGAACTCACTTTCCAATTTTAAGAAACCAGGCCTTTAGGCTGTTAAAATTCATTCATTTGGCCAAAAGGTTAAACCTCAGATATCACATATAAATGTTTGCTCCCAGCTCCATCTCTGCCATTATAAAGAACGAAGTCCCCAGACCAACTCTTTAAAAAAAAACCCTAAAAATTCTGGATAAAATATTTTTTTTTTTCTTAAACACATTAATTACTTTCTTAAGGTAGGATGTTCTTGGGCCTGGGTGGCTCAGGCAGTTGAGTGTCTGACTCTTAACTTCAGCTCAAGTCATGATTTTAGGGTCCTGGGATAGAGCCCCATGTTGGGCTCTGTGCTCAGTGGGGAGGCTGCTTAAGGATCCTTTCTCCATCTTCCTCTGGCCCTCTTCCTGCATGTATGCAATGCTGTCTCTCAAATAAAATAAATAAATCTTAAAAAAAAAGAAAGTAAGATATTCTGAGACCAATAAGTACATGAAAAGCAGAAATTTGATGTGGAAGCAGAACACTGAAATCTGCTTTATGTGAAGGCATTTACAAATTCACATCAACTTTAGCTTCACATTTGAGCACTTTGCTGCCTTCTTCCTCTTTCCCTTCTCATCCCTTCTTGTAGAATACAACTAATGAGGAAAAAATTCGGGGAATCAAAACAGTGGTGGTGTGTTTGGGGTTCAAAGGAGTGTCAGAGACTGATGGGGCTGAGGATCAAGAATGCAATGAGGCCGAGAGAATGGTAGTGGGGCTTGGGTTGGCTAAGTAGACACTTGAGGAGACAGAGCTAGGCCATAGTCCTTCACATGTATTGGAATCACTCATATTTTTGTATTTAGACCTATCATCTCATTTGGTGATTTTATTTTGTACTACCTTTTAAATTTTGTATTTTCTTCTCTTGTCTTTAATATTCCTGACTTAACCTGAATCAACCAGCAGTGTGATGGCTGCCAAATAGCACTCCATTATTCCTTCTACATTTACAAATTGTCATCTCATTTTAGGAAGAAGCTTTTTCTTCTTTCCAAAGTATGTATTTATTACTTTATTTATTTAAGTAGTTACAGTCCATGTATTATTCTTTATTTTCTTGTTGAAATTGGTCCAGATTGGTCAGTTGAGCCTATTCCAGCTGGTTCTTGGCACTTTGATATGCCTCAAACTATTTAAAGCCAGAGTTGACAGAACCACAAAAACTATGAGAATGAGATTAATCTATAGGCTGGGAGATTTTAGCATAGTTTTCTCAATAATGATAAATCATGTAAGTCAAAAAACCCGTAAGATTATGAAAGCTTGAACCATAAAATTAACAAGATTAACTTAAAGAAGCACATAGATACAGAAACCAATTATATCCACAATTGTACAGTATACTTTTTTTTAAAGCACACATGAAGTGTTTAATAATAGTGACAAAAGTTGTATTATACAAAACACTACTCCAAGAATTCCTCAACCTTAGCATAGTTATTGACATTTTGGTTCAGACAATTCCTTGTTGTGGGGGGCCAGCCTGTGCATTGTAGGATATTTAGCAACATTCCTGGCCTCTACTCACCAGATGCCTGTAATGACACTTTTGCTCACCTCTCTCTATCTCTGCTGTTAAACCCATTGATTTCCAATGTATTAAAGACTTCTTTGTGTAAAGGAAAAATATTAAATTGCAGAAAAAAGCCTAAAGAATAATTCTGTGTTCTTAGGGTAGGGAAAATTTCTTATGCAAGACACAAAATGAGAAATCTATAAAGAAAAAAAATAGGAATTTGGCTATTTTTTTAATTAATTAAAAATTAATTAAAATTAACAATGTCTGGTCATCAAAAACTGTCACAAAGTAAGTGAATATACAAGCAACAGATTGGAGGAATATATTTTCAACACATAACTGCCAAATGATTAGTATTCAGAAGAGATAAAATGACATCAAGAAGAAAACACATAAATGGTAAAAATTTTAATGGGCAAAAGAACAGACACTTGACCGAAGAAGAAAATTCAAATGTCCAACAAAATTCACATATCCAACCCTAAGATTTGTATGGAACTACAAAAGACCTCAACTAGAGGAATATTGAAAAACCAAAACAATACTGGAGGTATCATAATTTCAGATTTCAAGTTACATTAGAGAGTGGTAGTGATTAACACAGTATAGTACTGGCATAAAATATACACATAGATTAATGGAATAGAACAGAAAACTCAAAAATAAACTCATAATCATGTGGTTAAATAATCTTCAACAAAGGAAGAATGGATATGCAATGAGGGACACAGTCTCTTCAACAAATGGTGTTGGGAAAACTGGATAGCCACAGGCAAAAGAATGAAACTGGACCACTTTCTTATACCATACACCAAACTAAATGTAAAATGGATTAAAGACCTAAATGTGAGACCTGAAACCATAAACATCATTGAAGAAATCTCAGGCAGTAATCTCTCTGACATCAGCCGTAGCAACATTTTTCTAGATGTGTCTCCTGAGACAAGGGAAATAAAAGCAAAAATAAACTATTGAGACTACATCAAAATAAAAGTTTCTGCACAGTAAAGGAAAACAATCAACAAAACTAAAAGGCAACCTTCTAAATGGGAAAAGATATTTGCAAATGACATATTCAATATAATGTTATTATCCAAAGTATGTAAAAATTGATACAATTAAATACTTGAAAGATGAATAATCCAACTAAAAGATGGACAGAAGACCTGAACAGACTTTTCTCCAAAGAAGACATCCAGATGGCCAACAGACACACAAAAAGATGCCTGATACCACTCATCATCGGGTATTTGCAAATCAAAACTATAATGAGATATCACCTCATACCTGAATGGCTCCTGGATGGCTTTGGAAGGCTAAAATCAAAAACACAAGATACAAGAAGCATTGGCAAGGATATGGGGAAAAAGGAAGTCTCATGAACCATTGGTGGGAATGCAAACTGGTGCAGCCACTGTGGAAAACATTATGAAGTTTCCTCAAAAAAATTAAAAATAGAAGTACCCTAAAAAAAAAAAAAATAGAAGTACCCTAAATCTAATAATTAATTGTACTATCAGGTATTTACCTTAAAAATTACAAAAACACTAATTCGAAAGGACACATGCATCCCTGTGTTCATTACATCATTGTTTACCATAGCTAAACTATGGAGCCATACCAAATGTCTATCGAAGGATGAATGGAATAAAGAAAAGGTGGTATGTATATACAATGGAATATTATCCAGCCATAAAAAAGATTGAGATCTTACCATTTGCAACAACATGGATGGAGCTAGACAGTATAATGCTAAGTGAAATAAGTCAGCCAGAGAAAGGAAAATACCATATGATTTCATTCATATGTGCAATTTAAGAAAACAAATGAGCAAAGGAAAAAAAGAGAGAGAGAGAGAGATCGAAACCAAGAAACAGACTCTTAACTCTAAAGAACAAACTGATGGTTACCAGGGGAAGGTGAGTGGAAGTATGGGGGAAATAAGGAGTGGGAGCTAAAGAGTACACTTATCATAATGAAAAAAAAAGAATTATATAAAAAAAGGAAAATAAAAGAAAAAATCAAATATCAAAAAAAGCAAATGAGAAAATTCCCAATCTTAGTAATAAGGAATTATAAATTAAAACTGCCATTGGTTTCCACTTCATACCCTCCTGGCTGGCAAAATTTCAAAAGTTCTAGAATATCAACAGTTGGGAAGAATATAGAACAACTTTTGAGATTCAAAGTGATACAAGAATTTGGAAAACAATTTGACCTAATAAATTTGAAGATGTGTACACCCTAATAGCATGCAAGTCCACTCTTAGGTATATACTCTAGTGTCCTTAGCCTCCCAAGGTGGCTGTAACAAAATACCATAGACTGGCTAGCTTGAAAAATAGACATTTGTTTCTCATGGTCCTGGAAGCTGGGAAGTCCAAGATCAAGGTGCTGGTAATTTGGTTTCTGGTGAGGACTCTTTTCCTGATTTCCAAACAGGCATCTTCTCACTGTGTCCTCACATGGCTTTTCCTCTGTATGCCTGTGGAGAGAGAGATCTCTCTGTCTTCCTCTTCTTAGAAGGCCACCAATCCTACCAGATTAGGACTCCAACTTCATAACTTCATTTAATCTAGTTACTTTCTACTCTGTCTCCAAAAGCATTCACAGTGGTGGGTAAGACTTCAGCATGTGCATTTGGAGGGTACATGATTCAATCCATAGCATCTACAGAGTGTTTTGCATGTGTCCACAAGTAAACATGTACAAGAATATTCACAAGCAGCACAGCTGTCTGGTAAAACCCCAGTCTCAACTACAATGGCAGTATGCTAAACACCAGACATATAATGAAGCCATTGTAGACCATACAACTCAGCTGAGCTGATGGAGATCAGAAGTACCATCTCAGCCCTCCCACAGAAGCACAACTAAATGAAATAGTGATTTTTTTTAAGCCACTAAGTTTTGGGCTGTATTATAGTGCAGGGAAAAAGCTAACTGATAGAGTACACAGGATATTCTAAATGTCTTAAATTTGTACATACTTCAAATTTACCTAATTTGATTAAAATAAACAAGTGCCTTTTTCTAGGCTTATACAGGACAAAATCCCCCATTCTCCAGCTGGTGAGATGAAAAAGTGGCATATAAGCCGATTCAAAATTTAAACTGCTCAAGGTAAAAACAGCAGTTCAAGGTAATAATTTTTAAAGTTTTAATAATATAACAGATTAATAGCTGAATAGCTAAAATAAACAGTAAGAAGACAAAAAGCATATTCTCAGGGAAGTTATTAAAGAAGAGATAGAGTATAACTATTTAGATAATATATTCTTTGATATTTCATTCATTCAAAACTCTTTTGGTCATTCAGGTGGGATTTAAATACGCATCTTAAAGAAAGCAAAGTTCAACTTGAAGGTTGTTTAATGTTAAGCATCATGCTGAATGATGGTGAGATGATTGAGACCTGCTCCCTGTTGTTAATGAAGACAGATATTATCAATAAGACATACATATCATAAAATAGAAACATATACAGGATGATGAGAGAACATAGATATGAGATAGTTTGCTTTCTTGTAGGTTTAGAGAATCTTTCTTGGAAAGAAATCTTGAAGAGTGAGATAGAGTTAGCTAAGCAAATAAATGTTGGAAGAGGCAGTCATAAGTAAGAACTCAGACATGTGCTATAACGTGGTCTATTCATATTACTAGTAGTAGATTATTTATCACTCAGTGGACAATGCATACTTTCTATATTCCAACCACTATGCTATACAGAGAATATAAGGAATGAAATAAAAAAAAAAAGTCTAAAGGAACCTAGTACCAGTAAAGGCAATCACACAATGAAAAAGAAAACAACTTAGAGTAAAATTACATGCTATGAGTAATACTATGTAGAAAAAGAACAGTATCTAATGAGAAGTCATGAAAGTACTTTCATCACAGGAGTAGCATGATTTCATTTACAAATTTAGCTTTTAGACTTTCTAAAATAAATATTATTCTTGAGAGTATTAAAATACAAAACTAGAGGGATAGAAAAGATCTTCTAGGTCATGCTTAGTACTACTTGGACTTCATTCTGAAAGTGAAGAGGTGTCATTGAAGAGTTTAAGTATATGGACCCCATGACAGACTTACATTAAAAACAGTACACTCATGTTCTAGTGTGGATCTGGAAATAATGTGAGTGGATGAAAGGCAAGACTAGGAAAGAGAGTCAGCTAGGAACTTCTAACAACAATCCCACCAAGAAATGGCGAAAATTTGGTTATCTTAAATTTACTGTTGCAATAAGACTATCATTACAGAATAGATCTAGTACATGAGGAGTTGGTTTAGCAGTTGAGGAAGCTTTAGAATTATCACCGAGGAGGGGAGATAAAGATGATCAAGGAAGGGTACGTAACCTAGATGAATGACCCTCTGTTGGCATAGGAGATCACGTATTTTTCATGGTTGTATAGCAAGCATCTGGTGATTGTCAAGTACTCCTCAATCCTTCATTTGGAAAAGTTCCTTCTAGGAAATTTCTCAGTCCTGCCCCCAGCAATACATATCCCTCGAGTGTTAACTTCAATGCTAAGTTCTTTTGCCTCTTTGGCTACAGTGCTTGATTTGTGAATGGATGTCTGTGTCAACTGAACCAAACCTAAAGCCTGAATGATCTGTGGTAACCAACATACTCAGAATCAGGAACTATTCAAAGTCTTTTATATTAACTTATTTAATCATCATTACACTTGCAATAAAGTAGATACATTTACTGACTCCTTTTTTACAGATAAGGAAACCGAGGCACAGGGATATAAACTTGTCCCTGGTCACACACAGAACAGGCTTTAAATCCCAGGTGTCTTGTTTGCATCCCACACATTCTTAATCACTAGCTAATACTGCCCTTGACAGGTTTCTTCACCCAGAAATGTATATGTGTCTCAAGGTTACCGATTCAGAGCCCTTCCTTGGATTTTGGATCTCATGTATAAAGGAAGCTAATCGCTTGGTGGTACAGCTAGAAGCACAGAGCATGGCTGCAGCTAGGCACCATGAATCCAGCTGTGTGAAAGAATCTAGACTAAGAAACTCGAAGAAAGACATCCTGAAAAATGTGTCCTTGGAGATCAGAGATAATATACGGAGATGTTTGAATCTCTGGTTGCAGTTATCACTAAGACTAACTAGAGCCATGACCTCCTATTAAGGTGATGATGTGAGCTTCTTCAGCACCCTTTCTAGATAAACCGGCTTAAATTTAAAGCCTGTAACTAAGAGTCATGAATAATTAAGGCTACCAATCTGCATAGCTATGGGACAGTCTTTAGCAATGCTCAGTCATCCAGAGGGATAGCAGATTGCTATATTAGTCCTGGTTAGGAATTCACTAGGCAGCTATGTTAGGAAGACAGAGACAGAAGTAAGTTGAGCATGTGAAAGATAGGTGGGAAAATAAGTGAGATCAAAAGGGGGTGTATCACAGTGGAGAAGAAAGGAGGCCCGGGTCGACTGAAATTTAACCTCTCAAGCCTCAGTTAGTTCATTTTTGTTTGGGGATAATAATAATTGCCTGTCTTTCTCATGTGCTAGGAAGATTAAATGAGATAACCCATATAAAGCACTTAACACAGTGCCTGGCATATATAGTAATTCCTTCCTAACTGTTGTTATCCTTGAGGAACATACCCCACGCTAAGGGAACATAGATTCACAGAGAAGAGATGGTTGAACGGATAGTGAAGGACAAAAAGTAGATGGGTAGCTAAAAGGAGGCTAATACTCCTTTCTCTTATGCTCCTATGCCCACTTGTTCATCCCCTAACTTGCAATACAAGTGATACTAGACTCCTACACACATTCCATAGAGGCTAAAGTCATAGTCCAAAGAATGTAAATAGATGGATACAGTGATAAACTCTAAGTTATATGCAAAGTCACTAAAGACCAAAAATTAAAACCAAACCCTATGAATCATTTAAATTTTTCTTTGCAACCGAAATGCTTAGTTATTAAAACATTAATATACATATAATTGCATCATCACCAATGAAATCTCTTCTGCCTATAACAAATGTGATTTCAGCTTGTGCTTTTGCAATGAGTGATGCAGAAACTTCCAGATGGAGAGGTGTAATTTGTGAGATTTTCCCTAGTCTATTCACATTGGTTTTAACTTCCATTTTAAATTACAGAGAGAATTCCCAAAATTTCAAATAGCCCCAAGAGATTTGGCGAAATAGCTAATCTCTTTCAGTGAGCATGCTAACAAAAGCAATTTCTTACCAAGCTATATGCTACCCAGTGGGACTGATAATGAATCTGCATTATGGTAACCTTTATAAGAAGGGAAGATAAGAAGACCTTTCAGGGAGGTGTATTTATTAGGTGGTGAATGTGTCTCTCTGCATGAGGATTCTTCTGTGTAGATCCACTTTTCACTGAACTATGCCAAGACCTTCTGTCTTTCTGCTTTCAACACCACTAAATTTATAACACCCATTCCTATTACATACCACAATGTCAGTAAATATCAAACACCAATGTGCTGTAACAGCTTTCTCAGTGTTGAATTTCTCTCATTTGAGAAGGCACTAGATTTACATAGCTGATTATGAGCTTTATACTAATTTCCCTCTAGGATTTATAAAGAGTTCAAACTTGTGTTAACACAGAGTACAGAGTTTGTTTGTTTGTTTGTTTATAAATTGGAAAGGGGGGGGGAAACTTGTATGTTGTCACCCAAATATAAAGAAGCAGCATTTACTGGGAGTCTCCTACAGAGGGCACCTTCACCTTATTGGAAACCCAATTGAAAGAGAAACTCAGTGGTTAGCAGAGAAAGAACTAAACCTTCAAATCAGAAGCCCTCGCTGGTTTTTGCTAGTTTTCCTGTCTATGGTATTTTTGTTTCCTTATCTTTAGTAGAAAAGAATTGGCACCCTCTGCATAATCATTCATAGATACAGGCCAGTAACACTATCTTATTATTATGTTCAGCTCACTTGTGGGTGAGCTGGAGACAGCTGTTCTTATTACCTAAGAGGCAACAGATCAATGAAAGGAAGGGAAGGACAAGTTTTGAGCTGCCTTTTTGCAACAATGTCCTTTATACAACAGAAGATATTTTTAAAGCATTGTATCAGAAAACAAAGGCTGATAATAAAGTAAAATGTTTACAAAACAAACTTTTGCTGTGTTGTTATGATTAGCAAGTGCTTTCAGACTAAAATTACTTAAGTGGAAACAAAAAGTATTTTTTGGATACCAAAAATACCTTGGGTTGTAGACTATAAAGAAAATAATTGCTATTTAGAAAATTCTGCAAATTGGCATGTGTGAGTGTGTGGGTAAAGAAACTGTTTCTGTGTAGCTAAACTATAAAGAGATATTTTAGTAATCTTATTATGAAAATAATAGATTATCAAATGTAAAAATATAAGCATATTTTCATTAAAAATATTCTGTTAAAATGCTCGGTATGAATGCAGTACGCATCTAGAAGGCTTCAAATGCAGCATTACTTTGACACTGATTTTCAATGTCTTATGTCTATGATATAATATTAGCGTACATAAATTGAATATACATAACTTCGCACATTTATTTTTGACAATTCCTGATTGGGAGGCTTCTTTTGGATATTCAGCAAGCAATCAGATTTATTAGAACACTTTGGTTAAGAAACTGATAACATTATTCCTGAATATTAAGATAAAAAGCGATATTGAAGACAAGAGTTTATCTCTTTACATTTGTGTGTAAAAGACCATTTGTTTAGTTACTGGATGCACCATCTAAAACTTATTATAGTTACAATGAAGCTTACTGATTATACATTATTAATTCTTGATTTTCATATTCAGTATTTAGAAGTAATTAAGTTTCCAATGGCTCCTATTGGCATATAGCATTTGGGAACATTTTTGCTTTCCTTTAAGTTCTACTTTAAAAAGACTACAAATAAGCATAAATGAATTTTAGCTATTAAACTTGATTTGATCTTATGTCTTTTGTGATGCTTTATTCAGTCAGGGTCTAAAGCTTCCTATTAGGACCAAAATGTTCAGACTATTGGAAATTTTAATTCTTCTTTAGTAAGAGCTATCATCAACATGTCAATCAAATCTCGTACATAAAAATATAACAAAGTACTGCCTGGTAAGCATATGCTTGAATTTATGCACTTGCTGTTATCGATGTGTTTCAAAATCAGTCAAATTTGTTTCTGTGGGAAAAAGACCCATTTTCTTATTGAGCTGAGTAAGTTGCCTTGTCCTAGAGAATGCCTAGGGTAAGGCCACAATCCACCTGCCTGGGCTTTCCCGCCTCATTGTTGACATTTCCTGGTGTTCAGTGGTTTCTCCCACTTTGTTGCATTCCAGAGCTCAAGGCGCTTCTTTGAAGATACAAGGCCATTCAAGGCTTCTCTACTTTGCAGCCTCACTCTAAAGGGAGAGTAAATGAAAAAGCCACGCAGTTCAGACAATTTAAATGGGGCAGCAGGAGGGCTGTGCTATTGCTCGGTTGGGAATAGCTGTGAGTGATCCCTGAATCATCTCTTGGAAAAGAAGTAGAGAGTGGCCTTTCTTGAAGTCAGGATGAAAAAGGTTAGGAGAAAGAGGCTGGATGGTCCCCTATGGAAAAGCAAACTAAGGCTGGTAAGAGACTACAGATAAGTAATGTGTTTACACAATCAACTGCTGGTTTCATGCCTGATTTTGCAAAGCACTTCCACAAATGACTTTTACTGGTAGAGGCTGCCATTTTCTAATAAAAGGACACCAGAGATAGTAACAAAAGTCAAGGAACCCCAGGGGTTTTTGCACTTTGACTAACTTTTTAACATCACATATTGGTTAAGTATTTCTCTAGATTTCAAAATCTTATCCCTGAAATAACAGTATTTCCCTAACTCTTTTGCAGGATTCTCCATTCTCATTGTGTTGCCTTGTAGTACATGAGTGCATACATCTAAGTAGCAACTGAGAACACATCGGCAGCTCTGTTAGGGCATATAGAAATTCATCAGAGAGCAGTAGAAACGGCAGGGAACCATGAGGCCAGATCCAACTGTCCCAGTCTATTATTTTTTCAGTCCTCTTATATATGAAGTGATTTGAAAAAAAGTATTTCCTCTGCCTACCCCAAAAAGGCTTCCTTTGAAAATAGCTGGGGGGACAAATAAACCTCATTGAGGACTTCAGTCTAATTCCTGGCTTAAGCCTGAACTTAGCTGTGAGTATACAGGCAAGTTCTCATATTTTAACAAAATATGTCAGTTTCCTCTTTTGCAAGATCAGGGATGATGTATAAGGATGAATCTAATGGATTTGGTAGTGAGAGGCTGTCTATAATTCTACACTGGAGAGGTTTCTAAAATTGCCTCTGAACTCCCAAGGAAGGATCTGAGAACCATTTGTGATGTCTGGCATGGTCCTTGCTTGGAAAAACGGCAGGATGAGACCTGCAATTCTAGGATTAGATGATCTTCCAGACTCCCCTAACGCAAAATTTCAATGATATTATGGTAATGAGACTCAACTGAGATAATGTATATGAAAGTCTAATCAGAATAAATATCTTTGTCTTTACCTCCTCAGCAACCAGATACAATCAGTACACAAAATAAGTGTGCTTGTGTAATAGAGAGTGTGTGTATCAAGGTGACGGTAGTATTAAAGCAAAAAGTGTATACATTATTGCACATACCTCTGCTTGCTCACATTTGGGAGGCAAATTTCACATATGAACCTGCTTCATCATCTGTAGCAACACGTCAGAATATATACTACCACTTATATTCCATTCTTGGTGAAGATCCCAATGGCTCCTCTGATGACTAAGAAAAGATTTTTTTCTGTGTAAGTCCCAGGGATAAGCCTTAGTTATAGGTCCAAGATTCTCTTTCCTATTTGATTTAGCATCTCTGAATCTTTGCCTCAAGAATTTCCCTAAATTAGTTGTATATTAGAACAAAAATGAGCATATCTCAAATTTATTGGTCCTCAATATCCTGTTCTGAATCAAATAATATGTGATTTAAGGAATGAGAAGTCTACATAATTTGGGGACAAAGGAAGTGGGTGGATAATATAGAAGCAGGTTTAATTACCTAGCTGACCTTTACTGAGCATCCAGGTAGTTCTAAGCATTACCTAGCTATCCAAAAGGCACAGGAATGACTTGAGACCACCTGCAGAGAAACATATCAACAAGTGTGAAAGCATTAGATAATTGTCTTAGCCAATGAAATGCATGAAAGTTACAATACCCTGGGATAAATCTGCAAAGATTCCTGGATGTGTTGAATCTTGAGCCAATCAGTAAATTATAAATTCTGATTTATATAGGAAATGGTCTTTTTCTTTAATTCCTTCTCAAAATACACAAGTGAATGAATGCTGGACATGCAAATGAACTGAACTCTGGTTCAAAACTAAAATGACTTTTCAATATGTGGGGAAGCATTCGCCTGAGGATGGCAGTTGTGCGACCTGTCACCCCCATGTCAGTATACTGCTCAGAGCCTGTGCTTTGATTATGTTAGACAAGAATAAGCAGGCCTGTGAAGAATTCTTCGGAAGTGGTTTCTTATATAACATTTGCCAGTATCCATAGTCTTCTCCTGAATACTGGTGGAGTGAGGGGTTGATCTGGGGAAATCTATTCAAGTAAAAGATTAATGACAGCTTAGAACCTGGCATAGACATTACGAGTGGAGGATTGTACTAGTTTTTGTACTGGTAATCCTTAAAACAGTTCATATCTAAGTTTAAAATGGGCCATGTACATCTCAGAGCCATTGTGTTCATCCTTTTCCATTCCATTGTTTAAAAAAAAATGCACCTTTGTTTCAGGATTTAACCTTTGCTAAAGAATAGGGCTGAGACAATCACAACAAAACACCTCCCCCTTAAAACTAGTACTTCAGAGCCCTGTTAAATCAAAAGAAAAATTCTTTCTCTCCTCCCCAGTCCCACAACCCCTCAGGATTTTAAATGGTAATGACCAGTTCATTTGAGAAAATGGCATTTTAGTGCTCCCCTTCACAAGCTCTTAAGGCATATGAGGTGTCTCTTTCCCGGTGATGTGCACCTCCTTTTGTTTTCTGGCATTACTGGAACTGACCTGGCATGGATCACTGGGTGAGCAGGCAATCTTAAACACTTCTCATATAAATTACTGGTTCCTTTCCAAGTGCAATTGCTCACAGGGTAATACACCATTTTACAACTCTGATAGCAATGTCTCTTCGTTCTACTGGGTTCCACACCCCCCCCCAGGAAATGAACAGACAAAAAAGACTGATGGAGATGTGAACCTTAGAAATGTACAATCTGGTTCAACCTTGAGTATGTACATAGTGAGCGTTTGGGGATCCTTCAATTCTTGTATTTCCCTCTTTTACACCTCTCGCATCTTTCCCTGCTTTAAAAGCCATCTACAAGAACAGAAATATCAAAATGACAGACTCCACACATGTGGACATTATAAAAAGCACAGCAGTAATAAATATGGACATCTACGAAAATCTACTTCTTAAAATTTTTTCAGAAAAGAAAATAATGCTCACACTTTATGATCCACATTTATTAGGTAGAAATGACATATCTTGCTTCCATGCAAATGAGGCTTACCGTTAATTGAGCACTCCAAGAGTCACTGGATGCTAATGATGGCCACATTTTCCAAGCTAGCGTCTTTTTTCCCATGAACTCTAATGACAAGGTGTGTTTTTACTGACAGTTGACTCGGATCAGAGCTTGCAGTATTGTATTTCAGGTTGTGGCTCTGTAAAGCCCTGTAACTTTCTTTGAAGTTAAACAGTGTCAATCTGTTTCCATGTCTGAATAACTCTTAGAAGAGCCTGCCTGACCCAAGTCAACTCATTGAAACATACTATTTCCCCATAATTGATGTTCCAAATGAATGTCCTTTCATAATAAAATGTGCTGGAAAACAAAACAGCTTTGCATCCGGCACAAGTTGCATCATAATTAAATTTTATTTTATCCCATCGAGGCATGCTAAATGTTGAGCAAAATATAATTTTAAGTAATTTGTTTGTATTCTTATCTGTAGGAGTTGGAAATTAACAGCGTTGCTAGTTTGCGTTTACTGTTAAGCCTGGAGAGCAGAGAGATTGCTTTGCAAACATTACAGTTATTATGTCTGCAGTTGGTACTCTTTGTATAAATTATTGATCAGCCAGCTTATTTTTCTTTCTGCTTAATGGATATTATAGCATAGCCGTTTACAACGCTATAGTTAAGGTTGTGTCAGCACTTCCATTATAATAAACCCTCTGTTACAGGGGGTTTATAACTTGTTGTAAAAATTTGCTCTGGGCTGAAACTTGACATACAAGATCTCGGGCTGGAAGGTGGCAATTGTTATTCTTTCAACTTAAAAAAAAAAAACTCTTTGTTCTGAGAGGCCATAAATAAATAAACAGTTTATTCTTTTCTAACAATCCTTGAAATTTCTGACTTCAAATAGAACAATTTTTATTGGCTATTTGTTAGAAAATGACCTCTTCTTTTACTTAATAAAACAAAGAAGCAAAAGAAAGACTAAGATAATAAATGAAAACAAAACAAGAAAGCAGTCAATCAATATAAACTTTTTAAATGAAGTTTAATACATTTCTCCTAACATTACCAAATTATACAATAATTCATGTTTTACTAGCAAACATGCATTCATACTACCTAAGACCTCTTCCCCACCCCCATTCCCAGCTATGCATCCCTTAAGCAATTCATAGGTGTTAATACTGATCTTTAGAGGAAAATAAGTTGGGGCTATTTAAAGAGAAAGAAGTATGACAAGTAGAAAATACCTCATACTAAAAGGCACAATTGAAGGTAGAATATTTACTAGAAAACCAGGGATTTAAATGTCTGCCTGACTTTTTGACCTTAGTTCAATCCAGTCTGTTTTTCCCCTCACAATGGCCTGATTTAAGAGATGAAGGAATTAATCTCAATTTAAATTATTCTTGTTGCTGCTTCCTTTTACAATCCAACTCTAAAATGATCTCACTGTGTTTGTTTTTTTATCGAATATTTGCCTGTGCAACTCAATACCAGCCCACAGATGGAATTAGGACACTTACACTGCAAGTAAGGAGTGATGGACAAGTATAACTAAATTATCAGGGAGAGTTGACTGCCTGTCATGGAAACGATGTAGTTTGGAGTCAGGAAAACAATTCTATGATGATTTTTTTTTTCTTTGTAACTGTTCTTCCGTTTGCCATTACCTCTCTCTCCCCTGGCATGGGTTTCGAGATTTCTTAAAATATGCTCCATAACCGGCAAAGTATTTTTGACTACATGTCACCTTCATTCTGAACCAGGAGAAAAGGAGGTGAGGATAGAAGTTTAGGGGGAGAAGAACGGTGGTGCAAATCCTGCCATTTGGCTCAGGGATCTATGCAAACAGGAATCCAGATAGATAATTACTATATGCATTCAGTAAGCATATACACAGTCCATGCATTTCCATGCTGTAAAACGGGTCAAAGTTATTTATAACCATTTAAACCGCTTCTTTATTAAGAACGGAAGTTTGTAATGTAAAGTTTGAGTGCTTCAAGTTATAGCGTGTTCACCTTCAGCTCCCCCACCTTCTGTCCTTTGGGTAATTTATCACCAAGCTCTCTGCGCCTGATTAGAGAGTGTATCCGTGAGATAAAAGTCTTACTCCTTGTTCTTGCAGAGAGGCAGGGAATTGGAAAAGAGGGAAGCCTGTGGAAGTTAGAGTCACTACAAGTCAGAAGTTGGAACCCTAAGCGGGGAAAGGCAGAGGCAGAAAGTGTAGAAGTAGAGAAGTCTGCACTGAAGGCAGTCAAAGTGTATCTGCTGAGCTGATTGGTGAGGCCGAGTGTCTAAGTTAAAAAGGCTTGAGAGAGTTACTTGGCATAATTTCTCCATCTTCAATGATTTACTACTGAAGTGCAAACATCAATTTTGGACTCTCTCCTGAGAAACGTTTAACAAAGTCAGTGAACTACTGGTACCCTGATATCTTTCTAGATTTGCCAAAATTAGATAGCTCTTTAATAAACCTCTGCCTGAAGTTTATCTCAGTCTTTTTTTTTTCTTTGTCCAATTAAGGAAACAGGTCCATTAGTAAATATGCAGATGTAAAAATGATCTTCCTCTTTCCTTCTCCGTAGTGATATATCTTAGAATTGTTCAGAAGTGCACTCTATTGTTAAAGCTATTTGTGCCGGGTGTGCTAATGCACTCTTTGATTGAGTGAATTAGCAGTCATAACAATCTGGCAGTCTGGCCATAGAAGTGTGCTCAAATTGATTTGTGTTATGGCTGGACTGGAAAATCTAGTGTTAGTTGTTTTTTGCCCTGGGGCATTGTTTGTACCAAACTCCACTTTTCATTTAATTTTCCAATACATTTTGAAAGATTGAAATGCTTGTGATCAACATTTGATCCACTTGCATTATTTAAAAAAAATTCTGAAAGTAATTTCAGATTCCAAAAAACCTTGCTTTCAATTAGAGTAAACATAATTAGAGTGACGTCGTGCTCGGAATGGTAAATCTCCCTTTGAATCTATTAAGCGTGTTATCTCCTTGTCCTGTCACTGAAAGGAATTCAGTATATATCTGGAGTATATATCTGTATTTTTCTGTGCATGCTTCCAATAGAACTTGGGAAAAACTTAAAAGAATAAAACTGTAATGGACCTTTTCTTCTTGCCTTTGTGCACATGCCCAAATTGTTTCTGTTTCACTTAGTGATGCTATAAAAAGAGGATACTCAAAGCTTTCAGGAAATTTTGAGATAGACAAGAAACATATGCAGATCTGTGTTGTCTTTAAGTTACTCAATCATTTGTTTTTTTTTTTTATATTCCATGAAATATACATTTTCAATCTTTTTCTTTCAAATAACTATATCATTTGCTATAGAGAAACTCTAAAGATTTAAAGACATGATTTATCCTGGCTTTGTCAATATTTGTATCTTTCCTACAATCTTCTGCTTTGCAGTCATTTACCAGAATTATAATGCAGCATGAATAAACCTAAAAAAATGACTATTGATTACAGAGAAAGCTTTGTGAAATCATTTAGTCAGTTTCCCCACTTGAGAAATCAGTGAATAAAATAGGTCAATAGAAAAGGATGGAAAGGATGTAATACAGCGCTATGCCACCCTGGGTTATAAAAAGGGTCAAAAATAAAATCCCCATAGAATTCATGATTTTATACTCATAAATTAAAATGATACTTACCAAATCCCAACTATAAATCTTCCTTTCTACAGATTTATTCTTCTTTTTTAAACCACAGGTTTGGAAAATACATTTTTATGTTTCCCTGTTTCAGTAGAAGCATTTCCTTGTGACTGCCCCTTTTAACCAAATAGGATGCCCTCATCATAGAGCTAAAGTGCCTGTTGTCATCCAGGTATTCACCGGGACTTTAGCTGCAACAGCTACTCTGTATTTCCTTACTGTCTCCTGCAACCTTACAGCTCTTCTGAAAACTGCATTTCATACTGCTCTGAACTCTGTATCCTGTGTCGATTTTTGTTAAGTAATAGATGGTGAGACCTGAGACCACTCTGTCTATTAGTTCCCATTCATTGGGATGTCGTCGGGGGCACGGGAGGAGCGGGGAGGAAGGGGGAGGGGCCAAGAGGGGGCAGAGGGAGGGAAGAAAATACCTTCCCTGAACTGGTACAAGCTCAGCTTCAAACGACAACCTAGGAAAGAAATTAAAGACTTCTTAATTAGTGCAGCAATTAAGCTTTCTTGGTAGCATTTTAATCAGCACAGGCCCTATCAAAGGACAAACAGAACGATTTGCAGGTCTTTGAATTTTAAACAGTCTTATTGATTTCAGCACAATACGTCTTCACAAAACACAGGGAGAATTTTCTAATATCAGTTACAGTACTTTGAGTTTTGCTTATGCAAATTGAGTGCAGGTTGGAAAAGATGAGATGGAGGGAGAGGACCTGACACAGCCAGAGATGTAAAACAATAAACAAACAAGACAAAAGCTTTGAAAGCTAAAGATGCAGTGTTTGAAAGAGTGAGAATTTGAAATCTCTGTGGAGTTGATTTATCTGCTGTTCTTAAATACTGTTTGCCTTAATCATTGGTAACATTTCTCAAAAAAGAAGAAAAAAGGAAAGTAAAGAAAAAAAAAAGGAAAGAATCTTAAATCTTAAGATATTTGAGGCTTTTCCTCTCTACCTATTTTAATTTGCATTATATGCTTTTTCTAATCCTATTGTTTGATCAAAGGGGCAAGTAGTAGTTCCCAGAAAGGGTTTAGAGACCTGAGGTGGGGAGTGAGGGGGAAGGGAGCTCCCTTTCAGGTAGGGGTAAATGCCCCAAGCCCCACATCTGAACGGAGCGTGTGCTGGGAGGCACAGGATTCCCTGCAGAAAATTTGGAGTTTGCTTCGAAGCTGGGTGGGATTATGACTTGGTCAGCTATTATTATTTCCTGCCTGTGGCTTCCGAATATGGCAGGTATTGGGGGAGTGGCAGTGAGAAATGGAAACGTGAGAAATAAGAATGGTTAAGGGCAGATTTTCAGCACTTAATTCTGATTTTTTCCCCCATTTCTGGATCTAGAATTTAAAAATCAGGAAACTGAAGTTTAGCACTTCAAACTATATCAGAGTTTATTCAAGTTGTGCATACAATTCCAAAATAAGATTACTTTTTCAGGACTCGATGTCTTCTTCTTCCCCTCTACTTATTAACAAAGTAATCTGGCATTTTTTTTAAAAAGATAATATTTTCTAAAACGTGTAAACACTTGATGTGGTGTTTCGATGTATGTGACATATATCGAATCCCTATTTTGGAGAACTGATAGCAGTGAAAAAGTAATATAAATTATTTTTGAGTGCATTAAAATACATTGGCTATGCCAAACAACTGTAAACTTCAGCTATCTTTGTAGAAGTTTATCTACTTTTTGGCGACAATCAATTTTCTGAATTCTTAGGACTCAGAAAAGCCTCCTGATACAACTGCTGTGCCCCCAAAAGTTTAGCAGAAACTTAGACAAATTAGTTAGTGGTGCCATATTTCTCTGTTAGACATTTCCTGTACCTTTTGACACTAAACTTCAAAAAGTTTAGAGAATTAAAATGACAAAGAGAAATGTGATAATCACTTCAGCACCAAAATGGCAGAATTTCATTATGAAATTTCCCAACACTGTGAACCTGATGCTAATGGTTTATTTTTTAAATCTGCCCAATGCTAAGGCATTGTTTCTATCTTGTGAAGTTAATAGACATGTGCAGGCAGGATTAAAGCCCAATTATTTAAGATTCCTAGAGATACAAATAGAGAACGAACTTGACCTATGCTCAGATCATGTGTTGGTCAAAAATCCTTGCAAAAAATACCTCCATGCAACAAGTTAGAAAGGGAAGAGAAGGAGAGAGGAAGGCAAAAAGGAAGACAGTCAGTCTCAACTCAGCCTAATGCTTCTAAGCACAGCTATCCTTTCTGCCTTCGCAAGTCAACTGGTGAGCTTGTTTTGTTCTTTTCATTATTTACAAAACACATTCTTACTGACAAACTGAAAAGGACTTTCCCAAAATACAATGAAAACTTCTCAAATATGAAAGCAAATGTGCTATTCATGTGACACACTGGCAATTAGCCTTGGGTCTTAACGTGGGGATAGTTGTTTTCTATGCAAGACAGGTGAATTAATTACAGAGTTTTAGGCAAGTAAAACAAAACAAAAAAAAAATCAGTGTTTCCTTGTTTTCCACTTTCTAAATCTTCAAGGATGCCAGCTCTCTTCAAAAAGCCTCTATGGAAAATGAGCATTTCTGACCTGCCTTTGGGGTGAAAGTGAAGTTACTCTGAACGATCCACATCGTGGCAAGCATTTCTTTCTTTCCACAATCTCTCAAATGTATCAGGAAATAAGAAACTGAATACAGAGGATTCCATGATTCTTTAAGTGACTTCAGACTGACTCCCCCCCCCCCTCCCCTCCCACCGCATCTGAAAGCTGTCCCGGAATTTTCACTATCTTTACGCGAACAAATAACCTAATAAATAGAGTAAAACAATCAGAGGCAGAAAACAGAGGCTTTGCTTACATGTGAATCCTCCTGAAAATAATTTCTTAATAATCATCAAGTGAGGGGCTGTGTGTTCATTTATATCTTATTGCAAAAAAAAAAAAAAAAAGAGCGGTGATACATCCTAAATCCTTGAAGGAGAGCTCAGAGCGCTCTGGCTCGTCTTTAAGTTGGCAGGCGATTGCTTAGAAGGTTTTGGGGGGAAAAAAAATTACGAGTCGTCGCGGACGAGATGGAATATTAGACATGCAACCTAACGGTAGTAGCAGCAGCAGAAGCAGCAGATCATCTCCCTCTCCTTTTTCCTTTTCCGATCGCCACTTCTGCGTCCCCGGCTTCTCCTCTCCGGCCCTCGCATAGTTTTTTTTTTTTTTTTTTTTTTTCTTTCCTTTTTTTTTTTCCCCCCTTCTCCCCAGCCCGCTCCCCCTCCCCCTCCCCGCCCTCCCCTCCTTTTCTCCCTCACTCGCCTTCCCTCTGTGTCTCGCGCTCTCGGAGTGTCTGCTCCGAGTTCCTGGTTGGATAATTTGGGTTAATACTAGTGAGTGAGGTTTTTGCGGCTTCAAAGGGTATTTCAAGTTTCCGGAGCTCCTCCCCTCTGCACCGTGTGACAACAACAACTCGTCCAGCCGGCAGCCTGCACTTTTCAGCTCATTTTCTCTCTGTCATTCCCCTCTCAATCTTTGATCAATGTACTTGCCGGGGAGACACCGAGTCCTTCAAACCTCCTCCTTCTCACCTTCATCCTTAACTTTGTGCTAGAGCGGGACCCGCACCACACCAGCAGACCCTCCCCGCCCCCGCCCCCCCACCCCACCAGCCCCCGATCCCAGCCCCCGGAGAGGACTCGCATTTCGACTTGCGGGACACTTTTGTGCGTTTCTCTCCAAGAGCGCCTCTCGCGCTCGCCCCTCCTGCGCTCGCCCTTTCTCTCGCCCTCACCTCCTTCTTCCCCCCCTTCTCGCCCTTTCTCCTCCTCGCTCTCCCTGGAGTTGTTGTTGTTGTTGTTGTTGTTGCCGCCCCCTCTAGCTCCTTCTCTCCCCCTCCCCCCTCTCTTCCCCCCTCTCCCCTCCCCGGGGTGTGTGGCAACTTTTCCTCTCGCTTCTCTCCTTCTTGTTTCCCCTTCTATGTGACCATGGCAGTGCCGGCGGCTTTGATCCCTCCGACCCAGCTGGTCCCCCCTCAACCCCCGATCTCCACGTCTGCTTCCTCCTCCGGCACCACCACCTCCACCTCCTCGGCGACCTCGTCTCCGGCTCCGTCCATCGGGCCCCCGGCGTCCTCGGGGCCAACTCTGTTCCGGCCGGAGCCCATCGCTTCGGCGGCGGCGGCGGCGGCGGCGGCCACAGTCACCTCCACCGGCGGCGGCGGCGGCGGCGGCAACGGAGGCGGCGGCGGCGGCGGCGGCGGCGGCGGCGGCGGCAACTGCAACCCCAGCCTGGCGACCGCGAGCAGCGGCGGCGGCGGCGGCGGCAGCGGCGGCGGCGGCGGCGGCGGCGGCATCAGCGCTGGCGGCGGCGGCGCCTCCAGCACCCCCATCAACGCGAGCACCGGCAGCAGCAGCAGCAGCAGCAGCAGTAGCAGCAGCAGCAGCAGCAGCAGCAGCAGCAGTAGCAGCAGCAGCAGCAGCAGCAGCTGCGGCCCCCTCCCCGGGAAACCCGTGTACTCGACCCCGTCCCCAGTGGAAAACACCCCTCAGAATAATGAGTGCAAAATGGTGGATCTGAGGGGGGCCAAAGTGGCTTCCTTCACGGTGGAGGGCTGCGAGCTGATCTGCCTGCCCCAGGCTTTCGACCTGTTCCTGAAGCACTTGGTGGGGGGCTTGCACACGGTCTACACCAAGCTGAAGCGGCTGGAGATCACGCCGGTGGTGTGCAATGTGGAACAGGTTCGCATCCTGAGGGGACTGGGCGCCATCCAGCCCGGAGTGAACCGCTGCAAACTCATCTCCAGGAAGGACTTCGAGACCCTCTACAATGACTGCACCAACGCAAGGTAAAGAGCGGGGGGCCCTTCCCTCCCGCCTCCCGCCTCCCGCCTCCCCTGCTGGCGCCGCGGGCTCCGCGCGCCCGCGAGCCGCGCGCCCCGGAGAGCGCGGCCCTCTGCTCCCTCTCCTCGAGGCTCGCGGCCGCTCCCGACCCCCGGAGAAGTTGGCCCCTCACCCTGCCCAGATCTCGCTCGTCCGCCCGGTGCGCACCTCGCTCGCCTGGGCGCTGGGGCTCGGCGGCTGTGGGGCGCGGGAACCCCAAGCCTCGGGGCGGAGGGGGCGGGAAGGAGGAGGGAGGACGGTGCGTCGGCAGGAGCCACAGCCCCCCTTCCTGGGCCGCGCCGGCGCCCGCGGAGCCCCGAGCGCGCAGCGGCCCCGAGTGGGCGCGCCCCCTCCGGCCCCGGCGGGCTCCACCGCGAGCCGAGGGGGGGGCCCCGGCCGGGCCGGCCCGGGGGGCGGCGAGAGGTCGTGACCCTGACCGCCGGGTTCGGGAGCGGGAGGCCCGGCCGGGAAGCCGCGGGAGTGGGCCCCTCGGAGGTCGGGAGGGGGAAGACCTCGGAGGCCGAGAGGCCCGGGGCGATCCCCAGGGACCCGCAGGCAAGCTCAGCCCCAAAGCCCCGAAGGGAAGCCCGCTGAGGGGAGGGGTCTGTGTGTGCGCGCTCGTGTGCGTGTGTCCGCGGGTGAGCTCGTGCAAAGGAGATGAAGGGGTACGTTAGCCCCGGGGCAGACGCGAGGGAGCCAGCAGGCTTCCTTCTGTAGGGGGAGGTGATCGAGCGCCTGGGACTCTTGCAAGCTGAGCTGGAGAGATGGGGAAGGAAGACTAAGGCGCACTCTCTCTCTCTCTCCCTCCAAACTGTTTTCTTCTTCTTTCTTTTTCTTTTCTTCTTCTTTATTTTTTTATTCTTATTCTTATTTTTATTTTAAAGGTTAGTAGCTCAAGCAATGAGCAGGTGCAATGCAAGCATTGCGTTGGGATGTTCCGCAGACCTGAATACCTTGTGCCGTGGCTACCTCCGCCCGGCAAAGCGCGCGAACCCTGGAGGCCCCGGGAGCCGGTGCCTGGCCCGACCGGTTTTATGCTAATGAACGATCACTGGGGGAGGATCTACCGAGAGGGGGCGGGAGTGGGGTAGCTTGTCAGTTTCGGGGTAGAAACGGTCCTTCCACCCGCTTTCACGGTTCCGCCTTGTGCCCGGCTCGGAGCAGGGGGAAAAGTTGGGATGCCAGGAGATAGAGAGTAGAGAAAGTTAGACACCGGGAGCGGGCGCGTGGGAACTGCGCGCTAAATTGGCGCAGAGACTTCGGGACCCTCCAAATAAGTTTTAAGACTAGGAGAAGGAACAGAGCAGTACTCTCCTTAGGGTGTGAGCTGAGGTGGGAAGGAAATAGGGGTGGGGGAGACCAGAAGGAAGCAGGGGTGAAAAAGCCCCAGCTTATTCCTTCCTTGGAAGACTTCAGGCTAGTGCCCCGGGAAGGCTGCAGGGCGAAAAGGACTCCCAACTCCGGCCCTGCAAAATGTCCTATTCTGACCCAGCCAGAAACTCTTTTCTTTGTTGGTTTGCCCTTCTTTGCATGTGGGCGTGGGTGTGGGTTTGGGTTTTGAACCTCCATTTCTATTATTTTTTTGGGTAAATGCTGAGAGCGCGTGCATGTGTGTGTGCGCGCGCACGTGCCCAAGAGTATGGACAGGTGGCAGTAAAGATTGAGGCGTAATCTTGATCGCTAAACGTCATTTACTGAGATAATTGGAGTCCTCGGACGTCCAGAAGATAAAATATTTGCCAGCAATCTATTGTTAAAACTACTGGAATCGGGGCAGAAAATTGTTAGAGTTGTTCTAAAGAATGCTGGTCCGAATTTGAAGCCAGTTCAGATGCGATTGTTATAAAATTTGTCTACCTATCCAGTAAATTGGTGAAGAGCTACTGTTTTTCTCTTTAGTAATCAAACCACTCTGCTCTTGGAATCTCTTTGTGTGTTTGTTACAGCCCATACTGTACTAGATAATTAATGGCCATTTCACATAACACAAAAAAATTGCTAGAGAAAACTTCCTCCAGTGACAGCAACGTTATCATCAGTGTAAAGCAGGTAGTGTTGTGTCTCTTACAATTATTCCTTTGATTTTTTTTTTTCCCTGAAATTTTTGCTTGGAGTTTGGGATTGAAGTCCTCACTATATGGGTGGAGAATATTTTTTAAGTTATTAACAAAAAAAAATGTTTTAATTACTGGTTTTCCCCTGAGTTTAACAATAGCTCTGGAGTTTAAACTTTCACAGGCAAGATAAGTTATATACAATAGAACTGTTTTATCCCTTCAAAAATATTTCATCAATACTCTAGTTATATTTCAATCACCTGGTCTTAATACTTTACAGTGAAGTATGTTATTCTAAAACTCAATTTCAGGTTATTTTTAAGTTAAATGTGGTAACTTTGTTGATTTACGCTTGCCTTTTGATCTTTTATCCACTACAAGGCTTACTCAAACCTATATACATGCAAATGCTGCAGTCATTAACCTTAGAAGATGTGTAATTGGAGATCTCTACCTAGGTTTTCCTAACTATGCCACTGACTAAAAAAAATAGAAAACTTATCCTTGAACTCCCTCTCACCAAAACATACTGTTTGCATTATATTACTATTTTTAATGATCATTACAAGTGCCACTGTCTTATTTCTTAACCTTGAAAGCAATACCTACAATATTTTGCATTTTGAATTTACAGAACTAGAATTACTTTTTCCATTCAAATCCAGTTTACACCTTTGCAGTTAAGATCCTTTTCATTCACCTAGGTATATTGATTTCTTTCATTCTGATTTCTTTCTCCTCTGGCTATTAAAGAGACTTTCTAAAGGAATAATTTATGCAGAAGATAAGACAAATTGAACAAAAAGGCAAACTATATAAGACACTGTATATAGTGTGTGAAAGAAACATCAAATCTTGGCACTCTCATCTTTCTACAGGACATATATCTAACCCTGATTCTTAATAGCATTTAGATACCAGAGAATCTGAGAAACCAAAATGATGTTAAAGGAAAAAAGGTTCATAAACTTGCTCAAAGTGGCTCAGTAAGTTGGTGACAAACCTTAGAGTGGATTTAATTTGCTTGGGGCTATTGCATCAGTATGCTATCTCTAAAAACTAGAATAAATGTTGAAGCCATCTGTCACTACCACAAGGAGATGAAACAGAGACTATCACCTGCTTGATGGTAAAGCTGAACGTAAGAGTCTGAAAAATGAGAGAAAATGTCAGGGAATATATTTAAAAGTTGTCAAAGGATAGAGTCTGACCTTGATCAGCTTCCTCGAATTATTATTTTTAAACTAAACATTAGTTGCTTGAACTTGGCTGGTGCAACAGAGGTCACTTAATTAACTGGTAACCAGTAAACAACAACAACAAAAGAAAAGTAATTATGTACATGGTCAAGTCTGTGTTTGTATGAGTCAGTGGCTTGTTTGTAGATTTGGGTTAGGATTCAATTTTCTTTGAATTCAGGTAATAAAAAGTGACTGCTGTATTTTGTTATCTAAAATGTTTATTTTTAAAATATTGCCAGAGGGTGATTTTGTCTCAGAATCTTTCAAACCAGATTATGTTTTGGGTCTTACGTAGCCCTGGATTAGTGGAGTTTTTTTTTAACTTAAATGGAGTCCAGTTAGTTTTCATCGGACATTTTCTATGCATATAGATATATTCACAAACAGTATTCTTTTGTCTTAAAAGTCAATACCATCCATAGACAGCAAACTAGAAGACTTTTCAAGTCTTTTTTGTCCAGTAGTAATATACGAATACAATTTTAGTATAAGAAATACAGAATATTTTCCAATTCTTGGCCCTGTTTTGTCAGGAGTTTTAATAAAGATGGCAAACTGAACCAGTCTATATTTATGAAACATTTCCTCCATTGCATGGTATTCAGTGGCACAGACTTATGCGTTTCTGCATTGGTAACAGAAAGTTTCAACACAAATACACATTTCGCTTCTAACAGATAATTACAATACTTGGCACAGAAAAATTAAAAATTACTTCAAAGGAAGAGAGACTATGCTTCTGAAGTTTTTGTATTACAATCAATTAATAGCTCCTATAAAGTCTAATGTTTCATTTTATAACATTTCCTAAAGAATATGACATAATTAGAAGAGAAAGGCCTAAAATATGAAAGTTTAAGTTGGGTTCCACCACTTATTTTTCTGTATACTTTTAAAATGCTGGTAAATTATAGTTTAACTACTAACATATAAACAAAATGTAAGATTTTGTTAGGCAAAACCTAAGATTTGCCTTGGTCAATCAAATTATACTGCATACTACAAATTCTTGAGTTATTTAGGAATTTTTCAAACCTGTTGTTTTCCTTAGAGTTAGTCTCCAATAATACACATAGTCGTTATTGTAAAGAGTGCACAAGTTACGAAGATGGTTTACTTTCTGAACTCTACAGATAAGTAGTTAATGCTCTGAGATACTTACTTTGATTTGCACATAGCATATTTTATTTTGGGAGGCTGCAAATATTATGTAAAATAGACTACTTTTTTTCAAAACTCCGTTCCTTACATAAACTATTCGTATCACATTTAACACAGAATTTGTAAACCTTCATCTCATTAGTCCAAATCTGTTGTTATTTTTTGTTTAATCTACATTTCACGGAAGTTGCATATAAATTACTGACACCAATATTAGCCACTCTCTTTTTTGCCTCAGTACCTCCCCCAACCTCCTGAGATGTGACACCCAATATTGATTAAAGTCTTGGCTGGATTTGAGCATAAATCACTCTACTCTTTGGTGATTTACCATGTGTGATTCACCAGCATACGAAAACATAATATGCTTTATTGTTTCTCATTTGATGTTTTGTTTTTGGAATGTAAGTAGCATTTGTAAATTAGCTTAATGTGCAACCAAGTAGTTGCTATTTTAGGAGCAATTTGTGCTTTGACTATCAATTAGTATTATTTTATCTTTCCAAGTTATTTTACTGAATTGTTTCATACAATTGCCTTTGTTAATCAAGTAAAATAATCATTTAAATTGCATTGTATTAGCAACATAGAACCCATGTATTGCAAAATACAAGAAATACAACTCTTGCAGGTTGTAAACTGTTTCCCTTTGAATCTTTGTTTGAAGAAATTAGTTCGAAGTAAGCCTTCTAAATAGGTACAGGTGAGTCTTCTAGATTTCACTAAACATTTTGATTTTAAGGTTTTTGTTATTTGGTTCTTTAAAAAAGTTAGAGCTGGCCTGAATTTTATCTTTTAAGAATTTCATTTTCAGATTGTTCACCAGAGGGGAAGAAGGTCACATCAAGTTATAGAATGTAAAAAAGTTGATGTTACCTATTTGGGTATTTTAATATGTAATTAAGATAAAATTTTATCATTTTATGTTTGAATTGTTATAAGAATAGAATGACGTTACATGTACCATGTGCCATTCTTGTAACCACTGAGTTACTTCATTGTGATTGGTCAGTTATGTATATACATACATACATGTGTAGTCTTGTTTAAATGCTACAGCTTAAAAATCCTAGCCAAGAATACATTAAAAATACACTTATATTTATATTTTTAGGCTTTGGCTGCATTAAGGGACCTCTTTTCCATTATATTTATGTTCAATAATTTATTTTTTAATGAAAAACACTCTGAATTAAAAGCCCACCAAATAGGGCTCAGATAAGTGTTATATATTAAGGCTCTGATCTTCACATATATGTGTTTCAGGCATAGCAGAGGCTCTTTGAGCCCACATTGTGCTCAAATTCCTTTACTTTTCTTCTCACTTTGAAGTGTTTCCAGTCAAAAGTAATTTTTTTCTACAGTGACTGTCTTTCAAAGTAACTTTTAATTGTTGATACATGCTTTTCAGTATACGCCACAGTACAGAAATGACTTCATTCATATAGTGAGGTTAGCTTACCAAGTTATTTCTTTGGAAAACAAGAATACTGAATTTAGTATATTTATATTTGGTCCAGTAATTATTCGTTACTAGATTAACTAGTGGTCATGTTATTTTGATGTACCTACTTACTTTGAAAGGATTCTAAGAATTTTTAGAGTGTGCGTATTACAGTTCATGATTATATTTAAATGTGCAAATGACTATGAACAGAATTTCTATCCATTCAGTATAAATTAGTCAATTAAGCGATCAGTGAAATCTTACTGTTTTTCAAAGTAATGATAGAATTAAAATTAGTTGAATAAAATAGCAGATAATTGACCAGTTTGTATATGTAGCCATATATTTTATATATACAAATATTTTATAATCTACATATGTTATATAAAATATCATATAAAGAAGATGACTCAAATCACTACTTGATCTAAAATCAGGAACCTTGAACCAAGTACACTTTAAATTTCTTGTGTATTCTGACTTGAATTTACTTTATATTCTAATTAACCCATTTAAACAAATTCATTTGTAGGTTTTTCTAAATTGGATATTGAAGTGGCCAGTGACTGAATTTTGTTAAAGGTGTGGCCCTGTTGCTTTCTGATTCAAATTAGCTTGGAGCTGGGCCAGGATATCAAGCTGGGATTCTTTTACACGTTTAAATGTACGTGACTTGAGTGAAAGTTGTCAAAGACAACTTACTAAACTGGAAAACTCACTATATTATTATTTAATTGCCCTTACATTTTTGTACTTATAAGTATATTGAAATGTCTAATACTATGTAGCACAGCAACACACTGAATAGCTACTTGCTTTAAAAAAAGTTTTAGAGAGCAGTGATTTAAAAAGGACAGCTTAGGTGAAGCATCTAAAACATATTATTATATAAGATGAAATAATACCTGGAATGCATTGCATGTTTTTAGCAGGAAGTCAAAACTATTTACTATGACCTGAAGAACATAAATGCAATTTAATGTAAGTAGACTTGTAATAATCCTGCAGTGGATTTTGAAGGTAGTATATGTTTGACAAAAAAAAAAAAAATGAATATGCTTTTCAGGTATGATTTTCACAAAGCAATAATGAAATAGACAACTAAGTATATTGGTTACTTTTGGTTAGTAACATTGAAAACTTGTGGAATGTTTCCTTTCCTTAGAATAAATGAATGGAGAGGTAAAGTATTAAAAAGTTACAGTGTAACTTATCTTTGAATTTATAAGCTATCAAACAGTTCTAAATAATTAGACTGCTCTTTCAGTAACAGCAGGTAAAATAATACTTTTCTACAAGGACAAACAAAACATATTCAGGAAAGAAAGAGTACTAGTTGAGAGGGAATTATTTTATGAAAGCACAGAGAGCATTTGCAGTGAATACTTGCTAATTCAACTTAAGGGATACTGGTCATTTCTTAGGGAAAGATAATGAAAATTAATCTCTAGAATATGTCAATCAAGAAATACTTTATTATATTCACATATCAAGCAAAGTATTTTGTTAAAATCTTAAACTGATTGTATTTTGAAATTTTATTAATAGCAACAGTAAATGAACTGTATTATTCATAGCCCTATATTATGTATGAACAAAGCAAATCACTGAAAGTATAAAAATCTTTGAACCCATCACAGCTCTGCAAAAATATGCTGATATATCCAAAAGTGTTAATTCCCATTTTATATTTGAAATATCTTGGAAATAATACTTATTTCTTGAGTTAGGCAATTTGTCGTTTAATAGGGCCTTTGGATTTTAAATGAATAATTTAGAACACTTATAATTGTCCTATTACCAGTCACACATTTTATAATAAGATAGATGTCCTTGTGTATGCAACAAGTGTAAAATTTTTATCAGTATTTTAGAGGTCTTTGTGGTGGATATCTTTGTTTCTATTAACCTTAGCCCATTTGTAGTCTACATTTTTGTGTTTAAATAATTATAATATCTTTGTTAGAAAAGCTTTTACAGATATGTATATATGTGTAGGTATTCTCTCTCTCTCTCTCACACACACACACACACACACACACACATGCACACACACAGACTTGTAAGACATAGGACTGGAGGCCAACCAACTCACCAAAAAATTGACTTTAATTTTATTTTCTGTAACCTCATGAAATATAAAATGACACTGAAAAAGAGATTCTACTGAACAACAACAGAAAATGTATTTAAAAATAATTCTAATTTTTAGAATGAAAAGAATGAAAGCATGAAAGAAGTAATTTATACTTAAATATTTATACTTAAATATTACTTAAGTAATTTATACTTAAATATTAAAATATAGTTATAATAAACAGTGTTATGTGGTTATTAGGACAGTGATTAAAAACTTACCTTAATTTTCCTATACTTTATGATAACTAAAATGTACTTTTAATTCTCTGTGGAAAATATTTATATCAGAATTATCTTACTTCTATGCAATAGATATTAAATTATTTGGTACTAGAGTCTTACGTTATGGAATAGTATTTAATGCGCTTGATGTCATTGCACCATTTCTATTATTAGTTTATTTCATTGCTGCTGGCACTTTGAAGCAAGCATATCCTTTAAAAATCAGCGGATAAATGATATGAAAACAATTTCATAACTAAAAGAAAGACTACTCTTCTAAAAGCTTTGCCATCAATGAGATGAGTTAGGAATGAGGTCAGTGGGTTAATCTGGAGGTCTACATAAGAAGATGTGTATTACCACTTCTTTCAGTGGACTGTAATTGTCTTTGAAAACACCTGATAGAGGTCCAGTTAAATTGAAATCAATTACTTTCTCAATCATTCCATGGCATTTGTCAAGTCTTACATCATTGGTGAAAGTGCAAGAATGCATACCTTTTTTTGTAAAGTAGAAAGGAGGTTATAAAACAGGGACTACTTTAAAAATTCTGCCTCCTCTAAAGCCTGTGGAATTAAAAAAAAAAAAAGCTTGCACATCATAAATGCAAAATGACATTTGGTCAGAAGTTCGTCTTTGCATCTTGTCTAAAAAGAAACATATTTCATACTACTTTTTGCATTATCGGGAATGCATATCTATTTATAAGTAAGTGAAGATGATTTCAAAATATTTTATGACTTGTGAGCTCTGACACCTTTATTCTTACCCTCCAAGAGCCCTCTGACAAGTGTGTATTATAACCAAAGATGAATATATGTCTGCTGTTCACGGACTTTTTTTCTTCACACCATTGATTGTACATGCAGATTTGAACTTGTAGCCAGCAACAGTGCTTCCATGCTTCAAATTGCCAAAAGACCCCCAGGGATAGAAACTTGACCTGCTTTTATGAAACCATAGAATTACATTTATACAAGTTACCCCATGGGAAAGGAATGAACTGATCCCAATTCAAACCTTAATATTGGAGCCTTCTGGGTCAGATTTGATTTTTCTTTCTGTTAACACCTGTTTGGCTACCAAATTTAGTAACTAGATATTTTTAGGAAATTTAAAAATTATCATTCATAAGTGACACTTCACAGGTAAGCCAAAGTGCCATCAAAATTTTACAGCTATTTAAGTTTTCACATGGGATTAAGATATTACTTTTTAAAACAAAATATTTACCTTTTATTTTATTTTTGTTTTAAAGATTTTATTTATTTATTCATGAGAGACACAGAGAGAAAGAGAGGCAGAGACACAGGCAGAGACACAGGCTCCATGCAGGGAGCCTGACGTGGGTCTCGATCCTGGATCTCCAGGACCACACCCTGGGCTGAAGGCGGCACTAAACCACTGAGCCACCTGGGATGCCCAAAATATTTACCTTTTAAATATATATCCTAGATATCAGTAGTTTAAACATAAATTTATTTAATTGGACATTTACTTTGTACTTTTTATTAATTTCCTTCGACCAAAGAGTCAGCCTGAGTAGGGGAGGAAACTTTTTTTGGGAGTCATTTCCTGTGATAACACTTCAGAATAAGGAATTTTAATGGATATATTTAATTTTCTTAGACTCACATTTTGAAAGGTTATATTCTGTATGTTTTGTTGTTGTTGGACTATATGAAAGGGTTTTCAGAAAGCTGCTCTTGCTACTAATAGTAACAAATGAAGGGGGTCAGTGATAAATTGGGTACATAAAAGCTATTTCTATTTTAGTTACATGTACTTTAGTTATGGATGGCCTAAGTTGGAAAACATACATTGATGTTAATCATGTGTTCGAAATAAAGAGGAATTTAGGTGTGTAATAGTTTGCTTAATCTCTAATTTTGGAACTAAGGCTAGCATGTTCCTTTCCCAATTCAAAATTTAAAAGAATTTTAAAGACTTTTCACTTCTTTTTACACTTAACATTGATAAAATCATTTGGTTAATTGGTTATTTTCCTGCAAGAACCAAACATAAAAATTCCTAGTAAGAATGCTTATAATAAATCAATTCTTAGAGAAAAAACCTTGAAATTTCCAATGGAAACTATGCCACTTGCCTTACTATCATAAGCCATTATCATCAAGAAGAAAATATTTAGAGTTTTAAACATGCATTGTTTTTTCCTTTTTCTTGGCTGGTATGTGGCAAAAAATCCTTGCTTTCACAAGCTAACATTTTTCTGCATTGTCTTCACACTTGAATGAAGCTGAAAAATTAAATCAATTATTTGGATGTTTCCTAAGATCACTTTGATGCCATATTTATAAAATATCAACATTTGATTAAATATTTAATTTGAAAGTTTGACCCAACTAGTTTGATGATGATTTAACATGGCTCTTGCTCTTCACTTTCTCTTACTATGATGAAAGGAAGGAAAGGAGGTAGATCACGTGACCCAGTCACATTATGCTGTTCTTAAAAAGAATCTAGTTCAGGAAAGGCAACCTATTCTGACTTTTGTAATGGTGATAATATGAAGTTTCTATGACCTTTTTTGTCTTCCAGTGGCACTTTGCTGCTCTCTTTCCAATAATGATTGATGGTATGCCACGTGAACTGCAAAAAAAAAAAAAAAAAAAAATCACCTTAAAAAATCTTGCTATAAAATGCATGAAAGGAGAGATGGAAGTTTTATATTTTAGATAATTCTCTATGAGTGGAATAATCCTCAATATTGGTACAAGATTCTATGTCATACTTAACGTAGGAAGCTTTTTAAACCAAACAAAATTTAGTCTTCTTAAATTACATCTTTGTCATCTAAATTATCCTCATAATAATCCTGTTATTTATTTATTTTTTTTGTAGAAACTCTAGTGAAATTGTGCATGAAATTTACCTATAAATATCTAGCCAAAACAGAACGGGTTTTTGAGCTGTTGAGATTCAGATTGGATTCCCCAATTTCAACAGTGTGAAAATATAATATTTTAAAATGTATTTTGTTCCAAGTTTAGGTTATAAAATTTAAAATGTATATTTGATCTGGAGTAACTTCTTAGCTCTTTCTTTTGGGGAGTAGGTTAAGTAAGGGCCCATGACAGGGATGCTGTTTGTTTTTCACAAAAGTTGTTTGTGATTTCAGGTACTCTTGGGAAATCTCTTGATCAGATTCACATCTGTTCCTGTCAAAGTGGGTGCTAAGATACCGGTCACCCAGCAACCATGTCCAAGAGGGAATTGGGCCGATAATAACTTCAAAAAGGAATGACAGATGCTAGATTAGGATGAAAGACAAAACGCATGAAAAATGAGCTTGTTAGAATCAAAAATTTGTTCAAGCACCTTTATGCAAATTAAATGAATATTGAATATTTGCATGCAGTCATTTCTACTTTTTCATTTCACTGAAAAGAAAAGAATAGTGCATTTAAACTCACAAATGTGATTTCTTTCTTTTGTACTAATCAACATACAAAGCGGAATCTCTTTTTAAAAAATAAGATTAGCCACGTGGGTTCTTATAGCTCTGCTAAGGATGTTACAGTGTTTTTCTTATAACAATGGTACTCTTTGGGACAACTTAGTTTATCTCATTGTTTTCGTAATAAACAGTCTTGTGTGAATTACGATTATTTTAGTTGAATTTAAATCCATTTCTTGAGAAAGCATTTCAAAAGTAACCTTATCCTATTGTCCTTGAAATTGGTTAATGTACATTAATAAAAGATCACTCAAGATGTGTTCTCACTAAAAACACAGGCTTCTCAATGACTGGTTAAATAACAATGCATTAAAGTAAAGCAGGGTAGCATCTCCGAAATGAAAAGTAGACAGAAAGATCTCTTCAACATTTAAGATGATTTTTGATACATTACTAGTTTTTCTATTGAATTGTTCACATACTAATCAGAATTTAGAAGGGCCTGATAAAGTGTAGTGATTGAGAGAGGTTTCTGAGTCTTGGTTTAGTAATGTCTAATGTGGTCACGTAGAGAAATTGATTTTCTTCAGAAATTAATTAATTTTTCATATCGCCCTAAGCTGCAGTTAAAAAGAGTGCATACTTGTCTGTTTTTTCCAGAAATATTGCCTAATCATATTAATACCATTGCCCCAAGGATGAAAAGATAATTGTACAAATGCATTTGGAAATATGTATCACTGAGTATTTATGATTAAATTATGCAAATGACCCAGCTCTCATCCTTTCCAGACCCAGATTGTCTAATTAGGATTGATATGCTGAATAGATGTTCCAGAATTTGAATACAAGCATGTCCAAGGAGCAGAAAATTGGAAATGACAAGGCTGAAATCCAAAGAAAAGTGTCTTTCGTTTCTATACTTTGTTAATGTGCTGTTAGCAGTTGAAGGTTTTTTCAGTCCCTTTGGCTATTTTGTGACTCATATGTCCTATTAGAAACAAGTATGTAAAATGAATTGAACTTCAGCAAATAGCATTTCATTTTTGTTTGGTGCTTATTTAAAAATAACAATCCCCTGGCCATTCAAAGAGAGCATCACTATGAAGTTACTTCCAACAATGGAAACTTGCCCGTAACGGAGCGACTTTTTAAAAAACTTCCTCTGAAGTTTTTTGGTATCATAACTTTATTTCAAAGCTAGCTCTCTAAACTTGATGGTATACCAGCCAATGCAGTATTTCCCAGGATACACTTTCTTGAATCCACGGTCCATCTCTTCATTCATTTATTTGTTTACTTAAATACCTATCTTTTTATATTTGAAGAAAATCGTTGAAGCAACAGTTCTGATTATGAACAAAATAAAAAAGCACAGCACTTTAAACATAACAGTGTTTGAATTTGAGATCCTCAGCAGGCTTTCTCTCTCATTGATGACATTCATTCATCTTAGACGGAGGGGTGGCCGTGAGGGGCTAGCAAGGGACTGAAGTGTCAGGGCTTCGGCCTTTGTTAAGCAGCAGGGTAGTCACTGCCTCTGAACTGGCCTGGCTCCTGCTTTCCATCTGCAAGATGATGGATTGCTATGTTTAATACATTTCAGCTTTTGTCTGTCATAGTGTGGACAGACAGTACTATCAGTGATTTCAACAGTGATTAGGGAACCGTTTCAAACCACTCCTATTGGCCAGACAGCTTCCAGGAATGTCTGATGAAACACACTCATTGGCACTCTCACCATGTAAATGTGTAGCTTAACTAGGCAGAGATTGTACACGCACTGTTTGAACCAGTGCAGAACCCACAGAAAATTTTACTAGATTACATACCTACTTTAGAACAAAATTACAGGAGACAATATATTATAAGAACATTTTGGGTCTCCAGCTAAAATATTCATCCCCAGTGGTCCCAACTTCTCTTAAGTTTGAATTCTTTAAATAGTAACAGCATGTGCTTAATGGCAAGACTATATTCTGTCGACTATGATGTCAATTGTTGTTATCCCCATCATATTGAGCTGTTTAGCTGTATTGGGAGGGTAGAATGTGAGGACTATGTTAAAGCAGTAAGACATGACATGGCATGTGCTATGCTGGGATTTGTTGAGCTGTGGGTGCTTTGTGTTTCACAAGTACAAAGAGTGAATGATTTCAACAACCAGAAAGCCACTATGTACCAGCTCAATATTTTCCCTTGAGTGTCTTATTCTATTTATAACACTGGTGCTAAGAAAATACAATTAACTAAAGGAAAAGAAAATATTCTGTTAAGCCATTAGTAACATAAGCAAGGTTTTATTTGGAGAATTGGACTCATATCTAAATAAATTGAATTTTACTAATTTTATTATAACATACTAAATGTAATGTAATTTATAATGTAAATTTTTAAATGCGTTATAAACATGGAGTTTTAATTCTCTTAACAAATAGATAATTATCAAATACTAATCCAGCAGTGGTTTTGAAACAAAAATCTAAATCAAGAGAAGCCACTTGCTTTCAACAATCGCTTTTAATAGGGAAGATGAAAGAAAAAGTTTGATAGTTAATAGCAAAGATCCAACGAAAATAAGAAGTCCAGATCCCAGATTGTATTTTCCTTTACTGATTCGGTTCTTATACTGAAAAATTTTCACCTGAGATCCTTTTAGTAAAGGTTTCTCATTTTGAATATGTGATTACAAATATGCAAACACACATATCACACCACAAATACACGCATACACACACACCACCAGTTCAATAGCTAAATGTGTTGGCATTTTAGCATTGCTGATTTAGTAATAAGGACAGGTGGTGCTCTATCTCCTGGGAGAGTTATAAAAACATTCATATATTTTGCAAATTATTTTGTTCTTTGTTTTGTTTTAAGCCTTGTTTTATTGAAACAATGTTCAGCTTAAAAATTGTGCATTCATTCAGTATATTCTAATGGAGTCATTTGTCAAAGTTAATCAAAGGGAGAGTTCATAGTATACTTTCGTTAGAAATTACATCACTGGGTTTAAGTAAATCTAGATTTCTTAATCAAACTATCCACAATTTACATAGCACATATGTAGTGAAATAATATACTACCCCTTAACATTTTTGTCCTGCATAATCATGCTAGTGTGTGGCTGTCAAATCTTTAGTTGTAGAGTATTGCACATTCATTTATTGCATCCATAGCGTGGGTGGGGGGCAGGCAGGGAAGTGGCAAAATGCTTATTCTTTTAGAAAAAGATGAGGTGTAGGGGGCAGCTATTATCCTATGAAATCACTGTGATGTGCGGAATCTCTATTGAGTCAAAGGCAAATGCATGGTTGAGGCTACTGGAGTTAAGATCCCTGGCTTTGAGCTCTCAGCAGCAGAATGAATGGAAGGAAGATGAGGTGTTGAGTAAATACTCTGATCTAAAGTAGAACTGACTCGTGGAATGGCCCTACATTAACCTCCTACATTCCTTCCCTTAACTATTTGTTAATAAATTTTAAGGAGGTCAGTAGAGACTTAAGATAAAGGACCTGGCTAGGGGATAGACCTTAAAGAGAGGAAAGGATGCTTGTACCATATATAAGTTATAGACATTTCCCCAAAAAATATTCTAGAAAATATAACTTTGCAAATTAATTGACACGTGTATTTTACCCATAAGTGAATCTTTCTGGGCTATTTAGAATTGGATGTTATGTAACATTGGGAGTATAATTGTGTGTACGTGTGTGTGCACGTGCGTGCACATATCCACATGTACACGATAGGTTGCCAACCCTTGTTATACACATTGTTGGTCTTATGTTTAGTTAAACACCATAATTACAAGGTAATACAAGTCATTTGTCTTACTGTGGTTAAATAAAGAAAGAAATGTGTGCTAGAAATGAAATGAATGAGTTTCTCATGAAGCTAAGTGAACAAGTGTGCTGTCTGCAAATGTCTCAGAGTGAAGGAATATTAGAATCCCCTTTAATCTATCCATCCATCACTAAGCCATGGTGTGAGCTCACTGGCTTCTGCAGGCGTGCACAGCAGCCCTAGTCTTAGCTATTACTGTTTGGTAGATCTATAGATTGGGAGAAATAAGGAGTCAGGCCAGCAGGTTCAACTTCTTATTTCTCAGTAGCTTCCTATAATGATTCCACCTCTAATGAGGTGAATTACTACTGCATGAAAAAGGAGAAAAAAGGGTTTTGGCCATCTTAGCTAATAAATCACATTGACTGCATGGCTGATCAGATCAATTGTGCATAAATCAGTGCCTTAAAGAGTCTTAAACTAAGATTCTACCAAAGACCAATCGATCTACTGGCTTGTGTAATGGTATGGTCTCTTGCCCATAGCAAACTGAACAGGAGTCCACAATACTGAGACTGTTAATATACTGTCAGATGTTGAAATGAATGTTTTCAGATCTCAGCAGCATGTCTGAGACAAGTAAAACAGTTGTGACTGTGTTGAGTCAACTGAGAGATACATTTTTGTCTTCTCTAGCTCACTTTTGTTAGGTTAGCAAGAAAATTTAATTCTCAAGACATAAGAAAATTCCATTCTGAAGGCTATATTAGCACACATAATTTGGGAGAATTGTTTCCCACAAAATATTATATTATTTCCAAAAGAAATTATCATGAGAATCCAAGAGAAATATTTCATTACCACAATAGATGTAGATTTGAGATTTACTCATCTATAGACAACTTGTTAAGTCAGGAAACTTGATTTCAAATTCTGGTGGTATCAATTACTTTCTGGGAGATGTTGGATTAGTCAACTAGAACCTCCATATTGTCAATGTAAAATAGGGGTAATGAAGAAGATAACTTTTCTATTTATCTCAAAAGAAGACTGTGAGAATAGGAATGTGATAATAGTTATTTGAAAGCACTTCAGAAATGATAAGGTACTTTTTAAGAGTTGTTATCTCTTTAGAATTCTCAGTTACCTTTTTATTGAGATATAATCTACATATAATATTCTATAAGTTTAAAGTCTACAATTATATACTTCAAAGTTGCTAAGATACTAGATTTTAAATGTTCTCACCCGATTATGTTTTTAAACTCTTTTTACCAGAATAGCTTACAAAAGCATAAAGAAAATTCTACTTTGTTCTTGCTATCACACTTTTCACCTCTTTTTAAGGAACAGTGAAATAATAACGAAACAAAGAATTTGTGAATTTTTAAAAATTACATAGTCTTTTCATAAATATAATATTTATTAAAATTTTTTATTGGTTGGCATTGACTTTCAGATAGCTGTTAACATGATTAACCATTTTGAATAATGGTTAACATGGTTAAATTTTTGAAAAGCAAGGAAAGGCAAAATATAGCCATAGCATATGAAAGGATAACTTAACTTTATTTTGTAGAGAATTATATTCAATATCTATAGTAACTGCCATGCAGTTCTCTAAGAAAGCAGTCATTCCAAAGGAGCTTAAATTAATTTTTTTCTTTTTCCTTATGCTGAAGCACGTACTATTGAAACTTTGACTTCTTTTTAATTTGGCTAGAGCATTCTATTATTGTTAAGGCTCTAGGATTTTCTTAAACTACATGTGTAATTTATAATTATTCTTCACCAAACATTGCAAAATCCCTCAAATGATTATTTTCTGTAGTCACTTGTTTTGAAAATAAATTTGGGATAGACATTCAAGCATCTTAACATAAAATTTGGTTTCTGCCAAATATTTTGTGAACTCATCAATATAATATAATGTTCCCTGTTTCAGAATACCATTGTTCTGCTTTTGTTTGTAGATTTATGACAATGTCTTGACATTTTTGTAAATTATGTAACACACATTGTTTCTCCCTTGTTATATTGTGAAATTTAGTAGGTTGTTGAAATTGGACCTGATTGATTTTCTCCTTGGCATTTGTCTACGAAAGCATTTCATGTCTAAAATTCATGAAAGGAGGAGAAATCCAGGTGGATTTCTTTTGCTGCATTTTCCTTTATGTAGCCAAAATTTTAAAATACTTGCAAACAACTATTAACAGTTTTAAATGTAAGTATAGATGTTTTTGCTGATAGAGGATGGTCTGGCTATTTCTTGAACTCCTTAATTAACTTAAAACTTAAGTAAGTTTAATTTCTGGTGAATAATACTTACCTCCTTGGGATTATTATAGAGGATTATGTTGCATCCATTGTTGTTAAAACTCTCAGGTATCTTTTGTTGTAGAGTAGGCACTCATTAGAAGTGTAATTGACTTTTTAAAAGAATTTTTGTTTGTATATTACTGAATTATAATAAAATATTATGAGATTTTTTATTTTAGAGCATTTTGATTATGATCAAGAAATTAAAGCATGAACAGAAATGTTTTAAGGTTTTATGTATGAATAAAAAAAACACAATAAAAGTGTAGTTAACATTAGTTTTTAAATATAGTACAAGGTATCTTTACTTCCTAAATGTATCCCATGTTCTTGTAGAATGTAAAGCACTCATATTTAAACTTTGTATATGTTACACACATAATTTCATAAGATTGAGATTTTATCTTTATCTCAATTATTATTAATTAATGTTTATTAGATTAATTATGAAAGGTCACCAAATACATAATATTTGAAGTACTTAAAACTCTAATTGAGTGGCTGGACCAAAAATAAGAGTATAGATAGCTGCCATTTAAAACACCACCAAGATGACAATTATAACTACTATTATCTGTGATTATCATTTGTTAGAAGTAAATGTTTTCGGTAGGATATCTCTTGCTGTTTCACTCCCTATAGTAGCCACAAGAGGCAGGTGCTATCTGGTTTTAAAGAATGATAAGAACACTGAGGATCAGAGCAGTTAATTAACTTGCCAATGATTATACAGCTAGTGCATAGCAATTAAACGGAATAGAAGTGAAGCAATTTAATTTTAGAATTGTATTTTCTATGTTGTATTTTTCTATTCAAGTAATAGTTAACTTATGACTGTAATATAGATTATATTTGAAGATTATAGATTATTTGGAAAAAATAGTGATATACACATTTCTTAAAACTATTCAAGATGTATATGTGTGCTCTGTGTCAGTAGCAATTTAACAATTTTATAGAAAATTTCAATGTTGTTTATAATTCTAAGATTTTTAGAAACACTTTTACATTGAAGATGTAGAGCAAACTAGTCATGATTTATTTCTTTATGAGAAATGCAGAATTGACATTAAGTTTTATATCCATTAGCATTGTAGATTAATTTTCATCATCTCTTTAACGAAGAGATGGAAACCTATTGTATGCTCTTCCAAGTACAGAAGTATATTTTACTCCCTTTTTATTTCTTCAATCTTGTTACAACGTATTTTTAAATTCTTTTTTTTAAAATTTTTATTTATTTATGATAGTCACAGAGAGAGAGAAAGAGAGAGAGGCAGAGACACAGGCAGAGGGAGAGGGAGAAGCAGGCTCCATGCACCGGGAGCCCGATGTGAGATTCGATCCCAGGTCTCCAGGATCGCGCCCTGGGCCAAAGGCAGGCGCCAAACCGCTGCGCCACCCAGGGATCCCCGTATTTTTAAATTCTTGAGTTCATTATCATCAAAGGGAACCTTATTTACCAAATAACAAACCAGAGAGTAAGGTCAAATTTTACTCATAAGATAAAATTTAAAACAATTGCAGTATTAATTTATTAAACTAATTCATGCCTTCAGATCAATGGTTATTGGTGGGGAGAAAGAAGTGTATAAGAATAATTGGGTTATAACCAATTGTAATTCCAGTTCTTTCCTGACAGTTACTAATTCACCCTCTATTCCTGTTTTACAGTTCCATTGAGTACTATTGTGAGAGTAAACTACTTCTATTACTTAAAGGTTATCATTCCTAGTAGTTATATATAGGTTATTTTTAGAAGCTTGAAATTCATTTATCTGAGCATATGGTTGAGATTTAAACTTTAGTTGTGTAGTACAAAAGCCTACTATAGGCAGAGTTTGTACCAATAACTTTCTGGTTTTTAAACTGGAAAGTAGCCATGGAAAGTTTGGGGTTGGGTCTGTTTTCCTTCACATGTTTTTTGGAATAAGCTTCATCATTCCATCTCAATTACCCACCTGGATGCCTTCTTCCATCCAGGTAGTTTGCTATTCTTTTTGATCTTTAGATCTTTTTTTTTTTCTGCAGCAGAAAAGGTACTTTGATATTTTGGCATCCTCATACTCCATCTGAAGAACTTATTTATCAGATTGGCACATTCCTGTGATGTGCAAATTCTTTGGTAGATAGGGTATGTGCGTCACTTTGCTTGTTTTTGTTTATTCACTTTAATCAAGTGTGGGAAATAATGTTTTTTTACCAGGTAATTATTATGTGTGGAAAATGATGGAACTCTTGTTCTAGGATATCTACAGTTAAGGTAAGGAATTAATTGTGGTAGAGCTAAATATGTTGAATTTTTCTATTAGTGTTCAGTGTCCCATCAAAGTCTTGCATGTTGATATATTGCATAAATCAAGACAAAAGGGTATCATTTATCACTAATTCAAAAGAGAAGGTATAGTGTTTATATATAATATTTAGCAGCTATTGCTGTATTTTTAAAGGTTGTTTGCTGAATTCCATCAACTGCATGTTGAAAAATTGGCATGTTGCTAAAGATGTTGCTGAATTAATCAGAGGACTAATTACAGTGCTTTTCCTTTGCTGCCCTTTTACTCCTCTCTTGGTTGCCTGTCCAGGGTGATTCGAACTGTTTACTCACACCTTATGTTATTTCAAACTAACAGTATTATGTGAAAGAAGTAAATTCATTGAAAACCTTAGTAGTTCTGCTTCAGAGTGATAATTTGAGGGGCATGTGGGTGGTGCAGTTAAGCAGCTGATTCTTGGTTTTGGCTCAGGTTGTGACCTCAAGGTTGTGAGACTGAGCTCTGAGTCAGGCTCCATGCCCAGCACAGAGTCTGCTTAAGATTCTCCCTCTGCCCCTCCCCACAAATAAGTAAATACATCTTTTTAAAATGATGGTTTTAAACACACTCGAATCACTCAGCTTTAAGTTCTATTTACTCATGCTCTTGCGACTTTCAAACCTATTTCTTCCGTTGTAACTTGTAGTGCTAAGATCCAGGTGAGGGACTTTTCAGTGAAAAGACAAGGATGTGCTGAAGGAAGCACGCCATTTTCACTTCCTCTAGAGACTCTTGTTTTTAAGATCTAGTTTTGTCCTTTTTCTCCTATGAAGTTTGATTCTTTGCATTTATGACTTACCCAGGGCAACAGTTGTACGACTTTGCAAACAGTATGCTCATTTAAATGTTTATAAGGAATAAATGTATCGGGTTTAAGCAATAGGCAAAGCTGCCTATAACCTTCACAATACATATATCTTCCTAAATGACCCTGATATAATGCGTGGCCCATGTACTTTTTTCATTGGTTCAATATGCTGTCTCATCCAGGAGCACTGCAATTGGGAATTGGTGCATAGTATATTGAAACTGAACTTTATCTTCACTTGTATGTGTCTAATGAATAAAAGTTTCTTGAGGAAATGTAAATTTCATTGTATTGTGGCAAATTTGAAATTTAGGAGTACTATTGTTTTTCAAAATCTAATGGAGTCCTAAAAGCATAATGCCTATTCTTTAAATCACTTTCAGATAATGTAGGATGGTTAAAAAGGAGCCATACACATGTTTATAGTGTAGCAGGTTTAATATCAGAATGATAGAAGTGCTTCTAGTCCACTAACTATGAAATGTTATTGAACATTAAGGATTCCTTTAGGGATCTCTGGGTGGCGCAGCGGTTTAGTGCCTGCCTTTGGCCCAGGGCGCGATCCTGGAGACCCGGGATCGAATCCCACGTCAGGCTCCCGATGCATGGAGCCTGCTTCTCCCTCTGCTTGTGTCTCTGTCTCTCTCTCTCTCTCTCTCTGAGTGACTATCATAAATAAATAAAAATTAAAAAAAAAGGATTCCTTTAAATGAGTTATGTCTTATTTGAACACTCACCTTGTTAGCCAGTGTTCTAAGGAGACACCCAAAAGTCTTCAACAAGTCAGAATAGATAGATAGCTTTTGATTGGGAGATCATTTTTCAACCTTTTATCAACCTTGTTGAGTAAACTGTAAGAGAAATACTTTAAAATTTAATTTTGAATATGGGTGAGTATGTGCAAAGTATCTCTTGTTTTGTGTGTTGTATTTTTCTCATCTCCACCAACAATTCTTCATAATCCTTTAATTCTTTATCATCTTACTTCTAAGTCTCTTTGGAATTCATGGTCTTCCTCTACCTCTCACATTACTCCACCATCAGCATCCTCTACACAATTTGCACCATGGAATGGTTTTTCCTCTTCTGTGATCCATATCATTTTTTGTGCATTTACTCCAGACACTAACCTGAGTACACATCTTATTTCACGTAATCCTCATAACGGACCTATTTCCCTTTTACAGAGAAAGGTGCTGAGTTACAGAGAAGTTACATAAATCACCCAAGGCAAGGGTGGGAAATGGAGTTGACCTCAGAACCTACACTCTCTACTCCTACACTGCACTCCTAACCTGGAATGGTGCAAAAACTCACTTGAGCTTTAGTTTTCTCACTTGTCAGGAGGGAGTCTAACACCTACCCAGCAAGATGAGGATTTAAGAAGAGGAGATTAAAAAAATGAAAATTAAATGTCCTAGAAATCATAAACTACATAGAGGTTTAGTAGGAATTCAACAAAAGCCCCTCACTGTTTTCCTTTCCCCTGTGCCAGGTCATACTAGGGAATGAAAAGTCAAGAATTAACACCTACAGTTATTCAGCCGAAAAAACCATGGTGTCCAGCTTCCTGGTGCCAGTTCTACAGTGACCTTTGAAAGCTATAGATTGGTTTCCCATTACTGGACAGTTCAGTCCTACTCAGCAGCAATACTTGTGTGTCTCCAATGTCACAAACAGATATGTTTGTTTAAGTGAGACAACCGCCATCCAGAGCAGATCCTGGGCTGGCAGGTGTAACTAAATTTAATTTTCACCAACATTTCACAGCTTATTCATGATGAGAAGTGCTTCCATTCAAGCATCCTTCCAATGGACTAAGAAAAATGGGCATATTCTAACAAGGCCTGAAAGCTTAAACTATTGAGTTTTGCTAGAAATAAAATTCAAGAAGAAATTGCTTCCTCATTAGAAAACAGAATTATAGTTTTAACGTTCTATTTTGAGTTACTGCACCGTACATATAAATATTAAATTATTACATTATTGTTGTTAGAAACCTGTGAGGAAAATAGTGCAGTATATACAAGGCAGATTTGCAGGACAATGAAGAGATAAATGTAATCGTTTAATATTTTCAAACATTTTCTAGTTAAAATCTTGTGATTTCATGGCATCCACATATTTTGTTTCCACATGGAAACATTATGACTCTCTGGAAAATGAAGGCCCTCCTTATAATCCTTGTAGGCTTCTAAAACAGACTGTAAACTATTGCTTTGGGCACATAGAGCAACTGTGCCTCCAAAATCTAGACATGGGTGAAGATTTTTGCCTGTTCTCCCTTAATTTTACACATGCTCTTTATCTTTTTTAAGACAGAAAGAAAAGTGATAAACTCTTCCTTCAAGTCTATAAATCACATCTCTCTTGAAATCCAAGCATAAAGACATGAACATGAAGAAAATCAGAATCAAATTTATCTGCTCAGATATTGGTATGGCCTTTAGAACTTTACTGTGTTCTTTTTACATACTTTATTGGCTTGCTCTACTTTCATTTTATCCCTTTCTTCTCTTGTTATTCATTTTGCATCTTTTATTCTTCTTTATCCTAATTTGGTTGTATTAGCAAAGGATACATCTATATTAGTGAATTTAAGGCTTCTGAAAATAAAACAAACAGACATAAATGTGCAAATGTCTAGAAAGACAATTAAAAAATAAAGACTCATCATTTCCAGGGATTATGGCCTGGCTAGAGGTTGGGATATACTTGTGAATCAGGGATGGAAAGTTGGGTGGCAAATATAGACACTGGCAAGCTCAGGAAGGTCCCTACTTGATTCAGGACTTTGAATGTTATATGGTAATGATGAAAAATCATTGGAAGATGTATTTCTATTGAAAGATTCTTAATTGGAGAAATGATATAATTGGATTGTGTTTTGGATAGAGAATACTGTGATGCTTAGAAGGGTGAACTAGAAACATTTTAAACTAGAGACTATTACAGTAATCCAGTTTGAAATACCTAAGGCTTAAGTTTAAGGCAGCTGTAGTGGAGATTGAGGGAGGAAAAAAAGATAAAAGAGAAATTAAGTTAAAGCAGATTTAGTTAGATGTTTGGAGAAAGAGAAGTGAGTTAAGATTAACTCTCTAATATTTGATGAACAGTGTTGTGAGGCACAAGACCATGAAGAGCAGAAGTTTTTGGTGAATATAAGTAATTCCATTTTGAAGGCTTTGAGTTCTAGGTCTTTTGAATTATCCAGGTGACGTCAGAAGCATGTTTCTGGGATTCAAGGGAAAAATGAGGAAAGGAGCCAGAGATTTGGGCATGAACTTTTGAAGAAATTTTGAGATGAGATTTAGGAGCTGCAGATTGTGGTCATAAAATAATGAAGGGGATTTTTCAGAAGGATTGGATAATTACTCTATGAATTGACAGTATTTTAATAGTTTTTTCTATGGCATTAAAAACACTTTTTATGTCTTCTGCATTCAAATAATTCTTTGAAAACCACATATCAAGTTTTAAAAGAAAAAATATTCTTAATTTCCAGAGGTCAAATATTTTTCCATTATGAATTATTCAAAGTTAAATGGAAGTCAAAGATAGAGACTTGCAGAGAGCAGGTCTTTCTATGCTGCTGAGTCATGATTAGAACTCCAAGAAATACCTTTATTGTGTTTGATTCTAAGCTTGTGATAATAACTAGTGTCAAAAGATGAGAACATTCTGTACCGGAATTTGAAAAATACCATTGATTAAAAATAAAAGCTCTGTTAACAGAGTTCACCCTAAACTCTCAGTTGACTTTTCTGTAGTAAAGCTGCTGCAAACCACAAAGGTAGACTTCATGTAAGGTAGTGGCAGATTCAGTTTGCAGAGTGAGTTTACAGGCTGACCCAAAGTGATTTAACCCAATGCTAGAAGGTAAGACAAGTGTTAAGGATTTTACTTTAAAATCAGCACTAACAATTAGGGAAGCAAATGCGTATCATGATGCCATGTAAAAAATAAGAGATTGATCTACTGTAAATCAACCTCTACATAAATAAACTAAAATTGCTTCAGAAATACTTTTTAAGTCAACATTCTCAGATCAGCAGGCTTATAAATGATAATGTACCTTGGTTTGGGTGACATGATTCTTTCAGGGGATTGACATCAAAATTTGGTTTCCCTCATTTTATTGATAATTTTATTTATCTAATCTTAGATACTCAATCTAAGTCTTAGGAGAAAGAGTACCTAAGGGAAAGACTTTTTACTTCACTAAAAATGACTTCTGGTATGCACAAAAATGTCTTTGTTAAATAAGATAATATAATTATAATTAAAAACAACCTAGAGAGCTATTAGAGTCACATCTATTAGGGAATAATTCATTGTTCTCACTCAACTTCTTTTTGCTAATATTCCTCAACTAAGAAGACCCTTCAATACTCCACAAAAAATACATATTAAAGAATGCAATTACACTTACAGACTTCAAAATCTGTATCAACTCCCTCTTAACAAAAGTGATCCCACTCAGAATAAAAGCTTACCAGTTTGTATTTAGTTTTTGAGTTTATATTTTTATTGCATCTTTTTACTAATAATTCAATGTAATATTCATATGGTTTTGAAATTTAAGCTCTAGATTTTTGTAGATAGGCACTCCTTAGACTTTTCATATTGGCATGTCTGTCTTGCCTGCCATCATTCTTTTTCTCTAATAAGGTCACGATTGATCTGATTGGAGAGGGAATATAAGTAGTGTTAACTTTTTTTGTGCATATGTTTAGTTCATTTAAGGGTTTACCAATGCTGACTTTATGCTTACTTGGGAGAGATCAGTGATAACTGAGAATAGTAATTACCCAAATTTCCAGCTCAATTATTTGTCACACTCTCACCACCGAACTTCAACAGAATGTCAAAAAACCCACATATTTTAGACATGCTACTTTACAAGTGAATTAATAATACCTTCCCTGAATATGTGTAAATACAAGATATCTTAACCACCGAAGCTGGTGAAATCCAAAAACTGTTTCATAGGAGGTCTACCCAAAAGTGTTCAAGAAAAAGTTTTCATCTATAATTTTATTTGTAAAGTTCTTCAATACATGGGGATTTCATTTAAAATAAATTTGAAAGGAAGATGAATATTTAGTGAATACTACCTTGAATTTGCCACTAGAGAATGATACATATTCATTTTATCCTTAATCTTTTCTTATTTCACATTATTATTAGTCTCTCTTTATAACTCAAACTAAGAGAACTCAGTAATATGTATGCATATATGTGTGTATGAAGTGATGAAAATTATCATTCATCTATTTATTCGGTGCATACTTGTTATGCACGTAACGTGTGGCAAGCATTCTCCTAGGTGCTTTGAATCTAGCAGTGAATGCAACAGACAAAAATCCAGGTTTTCACAGAGCTTATATTCTAGTGGCCATGGTTGGGGACAAACAGATAGGCAATATATAATAAGCATAATAAATAAGCTAGTTACATAGTTTTAAGGTGACATATACCATAAAACAGAGATCAGGGTGATGGAAGTTGAGAATGTGGGTAGTGGGGCAGTTGAAATTTTAAATGAAGTAGAATAGTCCTTCTTGAGAAAATGACATTTGAGTCAATGCTTGAAGGAGATGTGAAGGTCTGAAAGGCATTTTAACAAAGTTTATTTCTCTTTGCATTTCCTCTGATTTGGTTTCCAGCCTTGTAAAGGAGGGAAGCATGAGTCAGAGCTAGTGCAACAGGCTTTTTATTATATGCAGTAGGGAAAGATTAAAAATTTATCTGCAATTCCAAGGTACAAGTGTAAACCATGCTACAGATAGAAAATTTGATTTTTAAAATCTTGTCTCTACCACTTGTTGGCTCTTTGATTGTAAGCAAATTCTTTAAAGTCTATGAGCTTTAGTTACTCATCTCTAAAAGTGGGACAATAATACTTGTATTTTTTAAATACTTGTATTAAAATAAAATCAAGCACATTAAGCACTTAGCACAGTGGCTGATATAATAAGTACTCAATAAACATTAAATACTAATATTTTATTTAATGTTTGAACATTTTTTTTTAAGTTTTATTTATTTATGATAGTCACAGAGAGAGAAAGAGAGGCAGAGACATAGGCAGAGGGAGAAGCAGGCTCCATGCACCGGGAGCCCGACGTGGGATTCAATCCCAGGTCTCCAGGATTGCACCCTGGGCCAAAGGCAGGCGCCAAACCGCTGCGCCACCCAGGGATCCCGAACATTGTTTTTTGAAAACAGTTTTTCAATGCCCACCAAATGAAGCTTTCTTTCTCAAGAGAAATTATCTGGTAGCAAGAATTTTCTGTAATAGTACTTATTTTTCTGTATGGTCAAAGGAATAAAATGTATGATTTTGAGTACTTTGGATATATCTACTATTAGGCAATACCTGACCAAGCAAGATGAGGTTAAGACTATTATCAATACCCTAAGCTGAATACACAAGAAAGAGTTTGTTTTCAAGGATTCTGTCCTTATTTGGAGTTTTATAGAAATATATTAATTTCTCAAGTAGGTAAATAGACTGCAGATTATTATCCATTTAGTTGTCTCTTAATAGATATGAATGTCCTAAATACAATGTAGAATTTCCAAGTCTAGATGATTTTAATAGTAGAAAATTTCTAGTAGAATATTACATTATGCTTTAATGTAAACTTCTTTATTGCGATGTTTTCTTTGCTGAAAGATCAACTTTCATCATCTTTTCCATTGTTTCCAGGGTGGTATAGGTGGGGCAACCATGAAATTAATTAGCCAAACCAGAACACTCTTGAGTATCAACAGAGGTAGTATTAATAATTCTGTTGGGACAACAGGTGAAAATTAGGACTATCCTGGGCAGATAGGATGTACAGTCATGGAGCTATAGGGCAGCTTATTTCACCAATACATAGAGATTCTAACCAGTAGCTTAGGGATGAGCAGTTTTAAAAAAAAGTATGAGATAATTATTACCTCAGGGATAATTTGAGTAGACAAAACAAAATTACCTTACTTGGAGGCAGGCCAGGAGAGCAGAGTTCTTACCCTTGTTTTTTATTTTCATTTTAATAAGGGCTATAGAGTTTCTCATGAATGCCAGTGGTTACAAAATTGATTAAAAGCTCATTTTAATTCAGACTTCTTAAGACACCTTTTTTTTCTTTTCTTTTTTTTTTTTCTTTTTTTTTTTTAGATTACTTCAAGTCTTTTTGCTCCATTTCTTGTATTTCTATACATCTCAGTAAACAAGGCTTTTATTTGCCTTGGCACGCTCTAGGTCTCTCATTCACGAAGAGTACAGGCCAGTTTGTTTTCAAATAGGCTGGTAGTTACTGTTTTCAAACAGCTGCCTTTGGTCTATTTTGGCCTTACTGTGACCATATGAGGCAGCATTCCCAAGGTTTTTGCCATGGTCTTCATCAGCCAGTAAGTTAGAAGAATAGTGACTTTTGGTAGGAAGTTGGGGCAAAATAGGAACAATTTTGGCAGGCCTACTTTTTCTGTCTCCTTGTGCTCTGTCTGACCAGCAAGTTTCTGGGCACCGTCTCAACATGAAATTCCTCCATCATGCATGGACAATCACTGAGTGAAAGAAGAGGCGGGCAAAGGGAAGAATAGAAAAAGCGGAGGTAAAAATGCAATCATGGGATTTGCAGAATGCTAACAAATACTCAGTATCTATTTAGCTTCCCAAACTGATGCTGCTTCTCTGATTCTCAGGTTTAAAGAAAAAAAGTATGCATTATTTCAGTGATCTCAAATGAACATAATTTCCAGTATCGTGAGTGTCACAACTTTTGAAGGGAGGAAAAACAAAACCAGTTTTAATAGTGCTTCCAAAAATCTTATGTCATTGAAATGCTAAGATGGCTACACCCTTTATAAAGGGAGAGGATGGGTCAAATGCAGGCTAGCAGGAGGTGTAGTGAGGTAAGAGACGTGTAAAAAAAAGTGTGTGGAATTATTTGCTGAATTCTTCAAGTTCTGACTTCATTCTTGGGACTACTTTCTGTTATATAGGTAGCGATTCCAGAAATGATGTCCCATTATAGTATTTTTAGAGGTGCTCTTGGGCACAATAGCTCTAGATAGTGGAGATTAGGTGGATATTCAGGGTCTTTCAGGCTGGTTTACTTCACTGGCTTGTTATATGAGAACCTTGCATCATCCATTTTGCCTCTAATCACGTTTTCCATTTCTGGTGTGTGCTTCGCTCATAACCCTAGTTTTATATCATAACACTTGCTGTATCAGCATCCATTCTCTTTCCAGTGCTCAGTTTTAAACAGCCTCATTATGAAAAATATAGTACTTAAAAACATGGCATAAATGTGTATTACTTCAGCACAAGATAAAGAGATTATTGAGAAATGCACTGCCTGCTGAACTAACTTTATCCTAAGGGGCTTTTCACTATTTTAATTGATTTTTTTCTGTCCATTTTCTTAAAAGAGTCCTTGGAGAAGGTAAATGGTGGATTACTTCAGGAAACAAAGGAACACTTAACTTATTTGTTATGACTACTAGTGTCTCCATACTTTCATAAACTTAAACATTTTCTCATCATTTCAAAATATCTTATAATGATGAATAAGATGATGAGGACCAGTGAGTTCTAACTTTAGCTAGGGTTGGTTTACTTGATTTTAAAATATCATATGCTAGTTGGAGAAATTAACGTAAGTTTTACTTAGCAATAGCAGCTTTTTGACAGGAATAGGGATCATCATTTGTTGTATCAAATATAATTACCATTAAAATATTTTCTTATTTTGGCTTTGTAAAGCCATACCTAGCCAATATTACATGATTCTATCAAAGGTCTTCAGATGGAGCCTCTCCCCTGTTCTAAGTTACAAAAGTTTGTATGACCAAACAGGCTTATAAATCACAAACTCTCAAAGGCTTATAAAACCCTTAAGTCCTATTGTCAAATCCCAGAGCTGTTGTGGGTTGTGATGTTCATAAAAGTTCAGATACAGTTAAATTCTAACACCATTTATCTCCTTTGGAAATGTGGCTAATGTAAAAAAAAAATCATAGTGTTACAAGATACTTTTGTATTATCATAGTTTTAGATTATCAACAGTGCTATTTTCCACTATACCACTTATGCTGCAAGTGATGGTATGCACAAATTAGGTTTATGAACACTTTCAAATACAATTTAATCTACCTTTATTTTCTTCTCATATTTAGAAGGTAGACCATGGGTTTTTGTCATCTAAACAATAGAGACAAAGTCAAATATGTGAAAGTGCAAGGTCTTTATGTGCCTCTCAAAGTAACATAGGTCTCTGTTTGAGAAAAAGTCATCCATGTTCAGTAGATCACAGATACCCTAAGTGAATGGATGTATCCAGAGCTCTTGCTGCAGGCAAGCTGATTCTCAATCTTTCTGGCCCAAGTGCTGCAAATCAATCCAGTACCCTTGGACTCTTTTTACATCAGTTCTGGCTCTTCCCAACAAAGTATTTTTTTTTCTTTATAGACCTCAAAACTATCTCCTCATGTATATCTAAGCAAGGAACATTCAAAAAGGGAGGGCAACTTTCTGAATCCATATGGGGTTCGTTTTCCTAAAGGAAAAAAAAAAAGAATTTAGATTGTTTTTCTTAATTGTCTCTTTGAGAAAAAGAAAGAGGGAAACATAAAAATTAAGAAACATTTATTTCTTATCTTTTTAGAATCACTATGAGATATTTAAGTATAAAAAGAAAGTAATCCTATGTTCGCTTTCCTCTTTTCCTATTTAACTTAAATACAATTAAAATTAGAGTAAACAAAACAGAGGAGCAAACTGATTCAGTTGAACCTACCAAGCTGGATACCATGCTATCTCTAACATTTTTTTTTATTTCAATTAGTGGAAAATGTCTTACTTCTAGAAGCTAAATTGACCAAGATTATCATTTGAACAAGTTCCTCTTCTATCATAACGTTTAAAAAATTAGCTAGTTCTAAATCTAGCTAGTAGCTACTTGATTTTTAAAAATCATTGGCTATTTGATAAAACAGCATAGGTTTTACTCATCTACAGCAGTTTTTTGACAAGAGTGGAGATTGCAACTGATTTTATGAGACATTGTGATTAAAACATTTTATTAGTTTAAGGTTTTCCCCTACTTCCCACATTAAAAAAAATAGCAAAGCTTACTTATTTTTTATGTTTATGTAATCCCCAGACATTTCAGCTAAGGCTTACTAGTGCAATAGTATCTAACATGTTGGAATAAAATTATTTTACTATTGGAGAGAGCAATACTCTCATTTTAAACATGAATTGTTACCTTATTGTTTGCATTCAATAGCGATATTATATATTTAGAAGAAATAAATATTCTCTTTTGTCAATAAGAGATCCACTTCATTTATTCCTATTTAGTTGTCTTCTTTTTGTCAGGATTTAGACTAATGAGAAAACCTCAGAAAGATTCTTTACTGTCTAAACACCAAGCACGCAAATGCTTCTCAATAGAAATAACACAAGAAATGCGTTCAAAGACAATACGTAGCTTGAGAAATTCTTGTGTGCTGACAGCTCTCCAACAGTGTTGTCACAGCAGGAAGACATCAGTTGAAGAAACAGATAGTGACCTCAAAAAAAGTCTGGTCAGCAGTGTGGACAGGGTTTCACAAGATTATAAATCACCCCAGGGTCGCTCTGTTCCCACCATAAAGAGAGCATGGTCGTTTTATTGTAATCTAATAAGAGATGGGAGCAAAGGACAGCTCCAGTGTGTGTTTGCAAAAAAAAAAATTCTTGATTACAGTTTCAAAACTATACAGTTTCCCTGCTATTGAAGTGCAGATTATAGGGGTTAAGGCCATGTTAGGATTGGATTACCTTTTATAGCTGTATGTTATCCTCCGGTTCATGAATCAGAAAGTACTTAAATTAAACTGAACATTTGGGAGTAATCCCAGTATGTAGCATGGTGGTAGAAAATTAATCATGATTTGGTGATAGATTATTAAGCCTTTCATTTGAAGGGGGTCTTTCAAAGAATCAGAAAAGTAACTCCCTGGTAAATATATAGAATAATATGGGAAAAAAAAACAAAAAAAAAAACCCTATATATAACAAATTGTGTTAGGATTGGTTTCAAGGGTGGAATGGTTTAATGAAAGAAAACATTCATTTATATAAAAATGTGACTAAGAGATACAAACATCAATCCTTAAATAAATTACTAGCAGATTTTACAGTTCTTGTATTCTTGATTTTTTTGCAGTATTAAATTATATTTGTTAGTTGCTATGTTTATTTTCATATAATGCTATTTAACTAAACTAAGTAGGTAGCAAATATTTTTAAGTAACCTTTTTTGACACGAAAAAGCTAACAATTCCATCTTTAAAATATTTAGGACTCAGAAAATTGCTCTAATTAGATTAAGAGTTACTGATTAAATGGTGGTCCAAATTTTGAAATAAAACTGGCTTTGATAAAAATGATACATGCCTCTTCATTTGCCCTCACAGCACTTCATATGGTGGTGAAAAGAAGGTTTCAACTTTATTCAGTCATTTTATCATTTGTACTTAAGCTTCTTCTTCAGCACTGTTTGATCTATATACATTTCTGGGACCATAATCAGGCGTCCTACCATTTAAATGGATTTTATTCCCTAACTTATCGCCTTTGCTTTGTCAGTTTGTTCCTCTGGAACCACGCTGACATCTAGAGATAAGTCCTATCAGTCTTAGGCTATTGACTGAATTTTGATTGTGAAGAAGCCATCACTTAGGGTAGAGAAAAACAGAGTGAGGTGTTATTGCTACAGATACATTTTATGTTATGGTTCCAAAACCCAAAGGTAAATAAGACAGAGTTTGCAGCTCCTCATTTTTTATTAGGCATAGGATAGAATTTGCAGACTATTTCTGTGGTCTGTTTCTTTTTCCCTTTAGGAGTCACAGACTGTGTTTTTGCTCTCATTTACTTTCTTGAGCAAAGATGAATGTGAAAGGGAATACTGACTCTCGAAGGATATTAGACTGGTCCGTTGAACATAGTGGGTCTTTAATTCATCTCAGTTTATTTTCCAGTTGTCAGTTTCCCTTTGTGTCTTCCTCATTTATATATGCTTAAGTAGGTGAGTAGTCAGAGTTCAACTGTGTCTCTTTGCCTTGGTTTTTCCAGTGCTGCTGGAATGCTACTGCATGAACTGGGAACTGGAAATAATCAATATCCAGGCAGGTTTCATGCCTTTTTCATAGAGAAAACAGTCATTTTGTGACTTTTCCAGCCTCTGTTGGCTTATATAACAGAAGTTCTGAATGTCATTGAAAATTGAACCTGCATATGACCAGGACAATAGTAACCCAAGTTGTTATTCTAACTTATTGTAAATTTACTCTGACTCCCACTGAGTGCCTTAGGGATTTTGAAATATAGAAATATAGAGAAATATATAATAGAGAGGTAAGATGTATTTTATCTTAATTTCTCAGACTTCTTTTGAATCCATAAATGTTGTAGATGACTTTCTTATTCTTTCTTTTCAGTATTTATCATACTGAAAATGTAAATGAATATATCCACTTAAAATATATGGTAATTTTTTTGTGACTAAGCTACTTTGATTCCCTTTAAGTAGAAGTCATCTCTGTCTTGTAGAGCAGAAATGCTCCTTTATTTCTACCCCCTCCCTAGGTAAAGCTTACAATTTAATTCTCAGCAACTGCCATCTAACACGGAAATTTCTCATACAGCTAAGACTTGCACGTAGCCATCTGTTTTACATATGTATTTTTTCTTGGTAATCTTTATTACTAGATGCTCTCAAATAGAAAGTACATAAGTGCAAATGCCAACATGTATTTTTGTTAGTGGCACTGAATAGACTGGTTAAGGTAGAAAAACAAATGTACTTACTTTGATTTATCACTTGTGACATTAGCATGTACCATACTGCTCTCCGGGAAACAAAATGGTTGCACCTGAGGACAGTGATATAAACACTACTTTGATTATTTGAAACAAACCATTAGGCTTTGATGAAAGAACTATTACCATGGTGGATCCTGTACAGGGAGAGAGTGCTTGGATATAATGGATGAGCAGTCTGCAATTACTTGTTTAGAATTTAAAGAAGTCAAAGCTTAGTTTTTAAGGAGGAAATAGATGTATAAAGGGAATCGAATTTTATATGAATTTATATGGTAGAATTTTTACAGCCTGTACATTCTTAGTTGCAGTAACTTTCTTATTATAAAATCAAGTCTTTTGAAATTAGATAGATATTAATTATTCCAGTGCCAAATTAATTGTTTTTAAGTTATGCCAGAAATTATTCTATCTTTCAAAAAGAATGTCCTAAATGGAATTTCATTCATTTGTATGTAAAGACTTTAAAAGACATTTTCTTTTACTTGTACTGCTAAATGCACACACATTCACACACAAACACAAAACCAGGGCCAATATGAGTTAAATACTTATTTATCCTATATGATTTATAGATGAAAATTTTGCTTGATTAAAACATGTATGGAAAATATACCCCCAACCAGCCAACTGCTAAAATTCTCCCCTATAAATGAATTTTATTTAAAAGGCATACATGAAGTTGAATCATTTAAGCTCTTAAGGAGATTCACTCTTTTAACTTTGTTACATTAGTACATTAGTGTGGATCGAATGTTAGATGAGATAATCACATTCAATATTGTACACAAAAACAGTCTTCAGGGATCTGGACTTATGTTAAGTTTATATGGGAGAGGAATATAGAGGATGGGAGTGGCCTTAGAGTGGTGGATACAAGCACCTCAGCAATAGTTTTGAGACTGGAGGTTCAGAGACCCCAGGGGTAAGCCAAAAAGGATTCAGGGGTTGGGTATTGGATAGCGCAGGATAGGGGTGAGGGAGGGTAGGCTATGCAGGGATGAGTTGCTGAAAAAGAAGGACTATCCCACTACAGGAGAAGAGCAAAGCTATAGGAGGACCACGTCATGAAGAAAAACCCAGTCTTCTTCATAACTTACCTCTGCGAACAGTGAAGAGGATTTCAACAGCGCATCCTATTAAAATAATATGCTTTGTCGGTGTACCTTCTGCTTTTGCTAATGTTTTATGGCTGGCTGTATGTTTTGAGACTATACACTATGGTTTGCAATTTAACAAGGGTAAACATTTAAAAAGGTGTTTGAAAGCATCGTTGTTCTTAGTTTGTGTTCCACTTGGAGGTAGATGGCACAGGTACAATTAGCTTCATTTATCAAGGAGGAAACTTGTAGGTTTCATAGAAGCTAAAGAACTTGCTTAAGGTCAAGGACAGTTAGCTTCAGAGAGAGAAGCAGAACCCAGATCTTATCTCTTGGTCCAGTGCCTTTCCGTTACTCTGTAATGCAGCTTTCTACTTTTGAAAGATTGTGGTTTCCCGATTCAGAGGCTTCAAGTCTTCATCAGAACAGTTCAGCACAGAAAACAGTGCAAAAAATTTCCTTCTACTTTCAGTGTGTTTCTCTCTAGTTCATGTATTAATTTTGTTTGCAGAGAATAAGAAAGATGGCTTTTACTTTGTGGCATGGAAGATAACCAACTTCTGCTGCAATTCCCAACACAGCACCTGAATTTACGCTTCTATGTCGCAGAACCTCTTTACTTCATTAATCAAAAGCCATCAGAAGGATTATAAATTTACAAATAAACTCAGGTGATTGTTACATAATATCATGAGGTTACTGGCGCTCTTCTTTGTTACTGTCCACGACACAACGCAGTTGCTCTATAATTCAGTTTTGAGGTTTCAGAAAAAGGGACAGAGGCAATTGCCTTGATGAAGGATTTGCTATTTAATTTGTACCTTAGCATCAGGGAAGTTGGAAACCCAAATCAGCTCTGTATTTATGACTTTTAGCCTATTCTGTTCTCACTATTTCAACTGGTGTGTGCAGTCTGAAGTTTTATTATCAGTGACATAAATTAAATTGTAGATGTTAAAAGGGCAGTGTCCCATTGAAGGTGAATCCAGTGTTTTTATAAACTGGATCAGGATCATTCTATCAATGACCTTATTCTTCTGTAGTATGTCGACAATCCTTTGATGCAGTCATCACCCCTGTGCTCTCAGCTTCAGTCCCTGGGCCTCCTGGTGCTTCTACTATTTATGGAATCATTCCCTGGTTAAATGAATATTTTCTCAAGTTTGGAACTCCGTGCGCAAGGATGCCTTACCAATGAAGTTGCATATCTATTTTGTTCTTAGCCAGCTTGGCATTAAAGGTAGTCTTCTCCAAATTAATGAAAGCTGTGTTGTAATTACTTTTAGTTCCTACACCCAATGTATTGTAGCCCAGGATGATCTAGCTTAGGGTGGGTAAGGCAGTAGGATCCATATCCAGCCTTGCCTGCATCCCTCAGACCATGATTATTACCTCCTTCGATACTGGTAGGTTGGAAGTATTCAAGCTGTAGAGGCATAAAAAAATGGAGTTGTGTTCTGGCATTTAGAATCTAAGGCTACACTGACAAACTTTTTCCTCTTTTCTTCTATTACTTTGTTTTCAATCAAAAATCATTTTAAAATTAGATTTTAAGAGTGAATGTAACATGCTAGAACCCATCAACATCATGATAATAATAATTCTGTCCTCTTGGAGGTTCTTAACCATTGTCCTAGTGGAATTTGAATGTCCTCTGAGAACTGTCCACAAATTTAATTGTGAAGCATTTGGAAGGCCTATTCTCAGGGTTTCTGATGCTTCCATACTCCAACGTATACTTAATGAGAATCCAAGCATCATTGTCAACAGACATTCTGTGAGTGTCTTCTTGTCAGGCACTTTCTAGGTAAATAAAGGCCCAGTTTCTGTCCTCATGAATCTACTAGGGAACGTAGCTATATAAACATGGAGGTAAAATACCATATATGAAGTACACTTTTGTATGTGTGGGTACGCATATATGACAGGTACACTTATGTATAATAAATCACATGTTAACAGCTTTACTGAGGTATAATTAATATAAAATGACACATAGTTGATGCATACAATTTTAACTAAAATTTCACTTGTGTTCAATGATATGTTTAGAGATACTGTGTACAACATAGTGACTATAGTTAATAACTACACTGCATGCTTAAAATTTGTTGAGATCTCACGTGTAGTGGTCTAACCACATTTTATTTTACTTGCATCATCATACACAAAACTCAGCTATAGGTTGTTATGGCTGCAGAGGAAAGATGGCAAAAGAAATCTCAGTGGGATTATGTGGACAAGTGTGAGAATGGGAGGGAAGGCAAATGGTATATGTTCTTAGATGAGGTGATGCCTGAACCCAGTCTTAAATGTGAACCAAAGGGAGGGGACAGCATCTGGGTACTCAGAGTGGCATGAGCACAGGCTTGCAGATAAGAAGCAATTTCTGCAGCTTGCAAAACTGCAAACATTTTGAGGTAGACAAGAAGAAGGAAATTCTTGAAATAGGGGAAAGGTCCAGATTAAAGAAAGTTTCTTTTATTTTTTCCTGGACTGATTTAATTTAGAATCATAAAAAAAGAAACCTCAAACTAGTGTTTATCTTAAAAAGCAATATGCCACACACAATGAAGGTTGGGAAAGGAAAAGATGAGGTTGACAAATATGCTTTCTATTGATATGTAAATACTATATGCAACATTATTTTGTTGCTGTAAAAATGTTTCTTTTAATATTAAGCAGTCAAATTGACATTTCAAAACACGTTTTAGCTTCTGGTTTTTGAGATGCAGAATTTGGAATCTAGATTGATATGCCAAAGGCAGTGGACTCGGGGTGTTAATTCTTTCCATCGCTTTAGTTTACATGTGCATGGATACAGCTGTTTGTGCAATTGCCAGATGTCAGACGAGGGGCTTCAGGAAGCTTTTCCATATATCAGCTGTATCCCAGAGGTAAAGTATTATAGTGCATGATAATATTTTTGAAATATAAAGGCAAGTTGTCTTTATTTTTAGGTGTCAATCAGAAATCTATTGAATAAATATATGTCCACGCAAAAGCTTGTACATGAGTGTTCATAGCCGTGTTATTCATAATAGCCCAAACAGGAAACAACACAGATGTCCATCACCTGGTGAATAGATAAACGAAATGTGGCGTATTCATACAATACGGTATTATTTGGTATTAATAGGCAATGAAATGGATACATGCTACAACATGGATGGATCTTGAAAACATTATGCTAAGTAAAAGAAGTCAGTTACAAAAGACCACATGCTATATGATTCCATGTATAGAAATTGACCAGAATAAGCAAAATTACAGAGACTTAAAGTAGATTAGTGGTTGCCTAGGGCTGCAGGGCTGGGTAGAGAGGGTCTGCTAATGGGTAAGGGTTTCTTTCAGGGGAGTTAGCATATTATACAATTAGATTGTGGTTATGCTGCACAACTCCATAAATATACTAAAATCATTGAAGTGCACAATTTAAATGGATGAATGTATGGTATGTGCATTATTTCTCCATAAAGCTGTGGGGAAAAAAGAGTAATATATAGAATAGCTTGGATAAGGACATGCATTTAATAATGCATAATTATCAACTCTTTGTCTCTTCTTTTAATGTTCTTAAATAAAATATAGAGACTAAATTCATAAATAAAGGAACAAACTAAATGTGGAGGACCTGATTAAAAGCACGTTTAGGGGCATCTTTTTATTTTTTCATTTTAAATATTTTTTAACCTTTAATCCATCAATTTGGGTAAGACATGAAAATTAATAAATTAATAGCTCTTTTACCTCCCAAGCCAATCAGTGATGCATTTCCCATTTTCTTCCTCCTGTGAGAGTCTCCTTAATTTAAGACTTGATTATTTGAAACATTCTTTGAATTTAATAGCATGTTTTCCTTCAATTATTAAAATAAAATTTAAGCAACAGTATTAAAAATCCCATGCATACAAATGTACAAAGTAGTGATAACTTCAGCCTTAAATTGCTCAAGGAAACAAATGTTTTTGGACAGAGCTTCTACTTTATTGACTTCATCTAGGAAAAAACACATGCATTTTAGGGCAAATTCCCCCATTGTGTAAACTCTTCCCTGGGAGTAAGTAAGAAATTATATTAACTCTTTTGATGAAGTAGTAATTGAAATAATACCCTAGTGACTTAGAAAGAGTTATCTTCTAAAGTTGATAAAAGAAACCAACTGGGGAATTGTAGTTCCTGAAAACAGAAACTCTAGCTACAGACCAAGGAAAGGCTACGTAAAAAATTAAATCTGCCATGGCTTAGCTTGCCCAATTAGCTCTTTTCTTCCCTATTTCTCACTCTTCATTTCCCCATCACCCCTCACTCATTTCATTTCCCCATCACCCCTTCACCCCTCAGTCACTCATGCTGGCCACATATTATTCTTACCGTGGCAAGAGTTTCACTTCTCATTCCTTAGCATATTTGTGCTGTTTACACATCATTCAGCTATTGATTATTTGTTCAGAGTATTAGGAGAAGTTCCTCTCCTTTTTCCCAAATTTTGGTATGTTAACTTGTTGTAGGAAATGGGTTGCATCATTTTATTCCTTCATTATCTGAGTAATTATTGGATCTTAGATATACCTTCATCATCATCGTTGTCATCATCATCATCATCATCATAGGGATATTAGTATACAAAGTTCATGGTTATTTGCTGATAAAGTTGAATGATTTAATACATAGAGCTTAAATCTTGGCTCATTGTAGACAGTTAATGACAGCACTTTATTGAAGACCCTCCATATTTATAATACCATTCTGTTGATAACAGTGTCAAAGAAATAAGTTACAAAAAAAAAATAAAAGAAATGTTAGTCTCAGAGCAGCTTTTAGAAACTCACATTCCTTATTATTATTTTTTGTTTAGAATTACATACTTTTTATCACTTTTTTATTAATGGCATGTGGCAACAGGTTGAAGGAATTTTGAGCTATTCCATGTGGAAAGAAATCAAATCAGTGCTATTTTCATTTGATATTCCATGAAATAATGGAATTTACATAGCAACTTTTGTTAAGTTTTGGTTATAATTCCTGATAATTAGCCTTCTATTTTGAGTGGGGGAAAATGTATTTTAATAATTGTACATCATTTTTTTTTTTGCAGATAGCATAAGCCTCCAGATGAATAGCCTTTTAAACTATCATCATTTAGCCTCCGTTTGCTGACCAGTTTGAAACACTTTCATATGATTTGCACAGTGATTATTTTATAACTATGTTGGCATAAAAAGCATTTTTGTTTTTTTTCAAGTTTATGATAATTTGACTTGAAAGCCTTTTTAAACAATTAAGATAAAATAAGTTTCATCTACAATCACTTTCTTTCAGCTCTAAGTTTAATGCTACCTTTGGCTATCTGTGATATATGTTAAATGACTTTCTCAGCTGTTTCATACTGTAGATTCAGGTTTAACATCCAGAAATATTTCATTATGTGATGATTTTGATTATAATACCAGAAATAAAAGAAAATGTATTTCTCAGTGCATCAGTGAAAAAGTTTAAATAAGTTAATCACATGTCTTTATGAGGCCTTTCATTTCATAGCTCGATAGCTCTTTAAAATTCCATTGTCATTTTTTAGTATCATTATGTGCATGCATCTAGAAATAGGAGGTTTAGCTAAGAGATGAAACCTTTTCAATTATTTTAAAGTAATCTCTACACCCAATGTGGGGCTCGAACCCATGTTCCTGAGATCAAGAACCACATGCTCCACCAAATGAACCAGTCAGGTGCCCCAAAACCCTTTTAATTTCTGATTTGAACATATTGACACTTTCCCTTTCTTAATAAATAGAATGCTCTGATTGCTGGTTTTTTTAAATGGAAACATGGGATTGGATATTTTTATTTATTTTTATAGTCTACATTCTTACCTTTATAGTTTGCAAAAAAAGGGCAATTATAGGAAAGCATTTCTCTTACTATGTTTATATAATAAAACAGGAAAATAATTTCTTGAATTTAAAAAAAAATTATAAACACATTTAATTATACTCAGTTTTGCAGAGAATTATAAGTCAAGACATGCCACCACCTTTGGGGAGGTACTATATTATTGTTTAAGATAAAGTCCCCCAAAGATACTTTTCTGTAGATTTTTATATGTATAAACTATAAATTCAAATATGTATAAATGTATTTGCCTTTGCTCTTTATGCATAACATTATTTTCAAATTATGGTTTGATTTCTCTTCTATTTTGCAGAACTATTTAATAACAATGAAAACAAGAGGTATATTTTGTTTTAGTTTGATTTTTTTCCTTTAATTCTTTCCCTCTTTCTTTTGAAATCACATAAAGCCCCAATGGACATTTAGCCACTATATTCCAACATGGAGACTTTAAAAAAATATTAATCGTAATCTTCCTCTTAAATTGTGGTGTCTAAAGTGACAGGTTAATTTCAAATTCAGCTATGATTGAGCATATGCCACTTTTTTTTACATGCTTTACATAACTAAAATAGAGCTGTCTTTAGAAATCCTTGTATTAAGAAAATGAACTCTAATCAAGGAAAGTTTTCTTCAGTTAATGCCTTTCCACACTCAATGCAATTTTTTGGAAATGTGCAGTATGTTACATATAATAAGATATACAAGTGTTATGAAATCACAGCACCAAATCCAAGTAAGTGCATTTTTCCTTAATTTAAGGAATCCACTTGAAAAGAGTTAAAGGAAGTAAAAACACATACTTCATTTTACTTTTCTTGTCTCAAAGGTAGTTATAACAATAATAATTGGTGTAACAACCCACAAGAGGCAATTTTGATCTTTTGTGGGTAGTTTTGTTCACTACAAATATAGTGGAAGTTTCATTTCTTTCCCATTTACGGTATTAACTAATTTGATATAGAATATTTTAATAAATGATACTATAAGAATCCTAAGTACATTTAGGATTGGATGTCTTTGAAGTGTGTATATGTGCATTTGTGTATAATCTTGCTGGTTTAGGGATCCCTGGGTGGCGCAGCGGTTTAGCGCCTGCCTTTGGCCCAGGGCTCGATCCTGGAGACCCAAGATCGAATCCCACGTCGGGCTCCCGGTGCATGGAGCCTGCTTCTCCCTCTGCCTATGTCTCTGCCCCTCTCTCTCTCTCTCTCTCTCTGTGACTATCATAAATAAATAAAAATTTAAAAAAAAAAAAAAAAAAAAAAAAAAAATCTTGCTGGTTTATATTTAAGAGAGACAAAATAGGTACAGTAGACTCTTGAACAATTCAGGGGGTAGGGCTTCCAACCCCCATGCAGTTGAATCCATGTATAAGTTTTGACTCCCCTGAAAAACTTAATTACTAATAGCCTACTGTTGACCATAAACCCTACCAATAGCATAAACTGTTGATTAACACATATTTTGTATGTTGTTTGTATTATACACAGTATTCGTACAATAAATTAAGCTAGAGAAAATAAAATGTCATTAAGAGGATCACAAGGAAGCTAAAACACATTTATGGTTGTACTGTATTTATTGCAAAAAATTCACATGTAAGTGGACACAGTTCAAACCTGTATTATGAAGGGGTAGATGATTTTCCACTTGTTCAGCAGTTAGTTACCAAAAGGGACTTATTAAACAACATTGTGGTAAAGAGACTGTGAATACAGTAAATGCCTTAAACCACAAGGTGGTGGTTGGAGAGTGGAACAAACCTCAAAATTGTGTGTTATTGTTATTTAAAGAAATAGTTACACTCTTATTATCTAAGTGCCTAGATCTAAAAAATAAAGAATCATTAGCATTCTCACTTTACAGAAACATTTCTAATAGAAGTTAACTGAATATGTGCAGAAAACAGAATGCAGCACAATTTTGGGGAAAAAAAACAGGCTATTTGATTTTTAAAATCTCAGGATAAGCGAACTCTGAAAGGACCTTGGGATTGTCTACCCAACTTCCTTCAATTTACAAATGAGGGACCTGAGGCCCACAGAGGGGTTTTGTGACCCAAAAGGAGAAGAAAATTATGTGCACTATTGCAATAATGGATGCAAGTAGATGGCAGCAGTAAAGAAGAAGATTTATTGTAATAGATACACAATTTTGTAATAATTATCATGTACTTTTTCTTAATATAAGATTTTCATGATAAAGGAGTCCAGAAACTAAAGATAGGCTTCATTTTGCAAAACATTTTGAGACCATAAAACTGATAGCACAGAGTATATTACGCTAAGTGAAATAAGTCAGAAAAAAGACAAAAATCATATGATTTCATCCATATGTGGGCTATAAGAAACAAAACAGATGACCATAGGAGAAGGGGGAAACAAGGATAGAGGGAGGCAAACCATAAAAGATACTGTTAACAAACTGAGGGTTGCTGGAGGGGAGGTGGGCTGGGAGGATGGGCTAAATGGGTGATAGGTGTTAAGGAGGGCACTTGTGATAAGCATTGGGTGTTGTATGTAAGGGATGAATCCTGGATTCTACTTCTGAAACTATTACGCTATATGTTAACCAACTAAAATTTATTTATTTATTTATTTTAAATTTTTATTTATTTATGATAGTCACAGAGAGAGAGAGAGAGAGAGAGAGGGAGAGAGGGAGAGAGGCAGAGACACAGGCAGAGGGAGAAGCAGGCTCCATGCACCGGGAGCCCGACATGGGACTCGATCCCGGGTCTCCAGGATCGCGCCCTGGGCCAAAGGCAAGCGCCAAACCGCTGCGCCACCCAGGAATTCTAACCAACTAAAACTTAAATAAAAACTTGAAACATTAAAAAGTAAACTGAAATTAAAAAAAAAAATTAAAAAGAAACATTTTGGGGATCCCTGGGTGGCTCAGCGGTTTAGCGCCGCCTTCAGCCCAAGGCCTGATCCTGGAGACTCGGGATGGAGTCCCACATCCGGCTCCCTGCACGGGAGCCTGCTTCTTCCTCTGCCTGTGTCTCTGCCTCTCTCTCTCTCTCTCTCGTATCATGATATATATATCATGAATAAATAAATAAAATCTTAAAAAAAGAAACTTTTTTTTCATGTATCTTGTCATCAGATATTACACTTCCTTGCATCAGAAATGTGCAGATATAAAGACATATGCATGTGTTTGCAGGTTTATATGTAACTATTCTACCTTTATTGTATATATAAGCTCTCTGTGAAGCAATTTGGAAATGAGCACTGTGAGCCTTAAAAATTTGTGCTCTACAAACCAAATTTCAGTTCTAGAAATCTGTTCAAGGGAAATAATAACAATCTAAAAAGTCTGAATTACAGTACTGTTGAGCACAGCGAAAACATTGAAACATTCCAACTGCCAGTAATGTGCACTTGTGAATAAGTCCCGGTCCATTCATATGATGGTGTATTATATAGCCATGAATATCTTTGCTTTCAAAGAATAATTGCAGAATGATTGTGCATGGTATAATGTGAAGTGTGTGTATGGGGGGAAACAGACTACAAAACTTGTTTGATAAGAAATATGAAAGTAGGAAACTGATCTGTTTGTTCAGAGACATATCCCTGCCTGAATAAGGGCTCATTAAATATCCGTTAAGTATGTGAATGAACATATGATAGGAAAGGAAAATATACCAAAAATAGCAATACCGGGGGATCCCTGGGTGGCTCAGTAGTTTGGCACCTGCCTTTGGCCCAGGGCGTGATCCTGGAGCCCCAGGATCGAGTCCCACGTCGGGCTCCCAGTATGGAGCCTGCTTCTCCCTCCCTCTGCCTCTCTCTCTCTCTCTCTCTCTGTCTATCATAAATAAATAAATCTTAAAAAAATATTTTTTAAAAATAGCCATACCAAAATAGCAATAGCAATAGTGGTTAACTCTAAAGTAATAAAGTTATCCTTGGCTTAAAAAAATTAAAAGTAAAATAAAAAAAAATCTGATAGCAGTTAGAAACTGCCAAATGGCCAGTGGGATAAAAGCACAGCTGTAGATGAAACATATCTTGTTATGGAAGAGTTGAGAGCCAAAAGACTGACTTGGTATGGCATACTGATACCTTCAAGGGCAGCTTTGCACATAGTGGGACCAGATTACAGAGCTGAGTAGGAAGTTAATGGAAAAATCATTATTTAATCCTACATATGATTTTCTAAGTCATCTCTGACTATCCGCTTTGTTTCCTGTCTCACAGAAGTTTTGAGATTATATGTATGGTGTTTGTTCAACTTTTAGAGACAAATGGGATAAGTTCTAGGTATATTGGTTATCATAGCTTATAAATTATATCATATCTTAACCTCTCTATTCCTCATAGATTTCAAATGTAATATTATTCCTGCTCTAGAATCGAAAAAAAAAAAAGTCATTTCTCTAAGGTATTTTTCTTTTTCCTTTCTTTGCCTCTTTTCTTTCTTTGTTTTTTTTTTTTGTTGTTGTTGTTCAGCTTGTTTTTGGTTTGGTGGGTTGTGCTCTAGGGACATGCAAGCCTTTCTATTTTATAAATTAAAAATATGTAATTCATGTCTTAATATTAAGATAGGCTTTTGATGGTCAAGTAGGGGACAGTTTACTGAATTTGATTTTTAATGTTAGTACTGATAAAAAACCAATCCTAGGGTTTCAAAATATGCCTATTATAAAGCTCACAGAAGCTTATACACTGTATATAATATACCTACCGGTGTGGGGAAAACTTCTTTGTTACTAAATAGGAAAAATAACACATTACTATAATTTGCGGATAGAGTAAGTCATTTTTCAATTGTAGTAAAATAGAAAAAAATTAACACTGAGTCAGTTAAAAGGAACTAAATACATGTAAAAGGATTAGTCTATTGAGGCCATGTTCACAAATTGGAGAGGTGGGTTGAATTCTTTTGAATGGGGTCTTCACTCCAGGTAGTTTGATTAGTAGTCTGTAGGATATGTCTTCTACTTTGTCCACTTATGAACTTTTCCAGAGTTGGTCCTGGATTTCTCAGGCTATGTCTTCATGAAGAGACAGATGTGGCTACTCTGAAGTATAGATATGGGCTATGAGAATCTAATGGACCTGTGTTATGGTCTAGATCGGCAAGCTTCAGACTTAGGTATTTTTTTCATTTGAGACATGATTAATGGTGTAATGAGATCATTAGAAGAGAAACATGAAAAAAGCTTTCTCCTTCCTATTTTGTTTTCTCTTTTGGTTGTTGCATTCAAATACAGCTGCCCTGCCACTCTTCTGCAACAGTTTTTAGGGGACAGTTGATAATCCTATCCTTTCTTCACAGAAATCAGAGTAGGATAATGATCCATTACAAAAGAATGTTTCTAATGCTCTTTCTGTATTGGAGTGCGGATTTATAATGATAGGTTACTCTACTTGTGATTTTAATTGATTTGCATATGCAAAAGGTATATTAATATTTTAATTTGAAATATACTGAGCTCTGTTTCTTAGCCATGGTTTAATGAATGCATTAGACCAAAGCAAAGCCATCCAGAGAATATGATATGAAACTTAAAATTAAAACTTCAAAATCTCTAATGTATTCCTTAGCACTTAGAATGGAGTCCATTTATTCTACCATGGCCTAGAAAGCCCTACCCAAAGCTTCAGCTAGGGTGGAGGTGCGGCAGGAGGGTGGTGCCACTGACTGCGTGAAGAAAAGCATGCCTCTTCTTGGCTGGTTTCAGGATAAAGGTGTGGGGGCAGGTACTGGGGCTTCCTTGAGACCCATTGGCAGCACACATGTCGCTGACAGTGTCAGATCCACTAATCTTCCTGGCATTTCTTTCTTCCACAGAAATTCTGCCCCCTGATATCTTCCTGTAAGTAACTTCAGTCTTATCCATTAGGTGTCAGCTACATGACACGGAGCCAGTTCTGGTTCACCCTAACTAATGTTGCCCATATCTTTTCACCTACACACCTTGTGTTACGTTATGTGATGTTAGTGTTGTGTTAGTCCTTACTGACATCTGAAACTATTTGATTTCTTTTCTTAGTTTTATTTTCTTCTCATTAGTATATGAATTCTTCAGGACAGGGACTTTGTTCTTTCACTCCTGGATATTTAGTGCTGGAAATATTTAACACCTGGCACTTTGAAAGAAATCAATTAATATTTGTTAAATGCATGATGAAACAGAACCTTTACACTCTCCAATTTGCTCTTATTCTATCGTGGTAGAGAATGGAGTTTGCACATTCTTATTATTTCTGCTGGTGGAAGAAAGAACGGTATAAAGAAAGGATCAGTTCTTAATGTGTGTTTATCTCCACTACGGAAATACCTATGACTATGAAGGAGGCTTTTAGCTAGAGGCTGCCAATTAGGCCAGGACTACATAAAATAAAAGGAGCAAGGATGCCATGACTTTCTGTTAAGTTCTGCACTGGATATTTTCCATGTGCTCTTCTGTATCTACACCACATTCTTTGCCACTTGGCCCTGCGCTCTGGAAGCCAAATTTTTATGGACTGTCTTATTGGCCTTTCTTGCCCTCTGTCTTCTGGATGTGCTCAGCCAATGGAAAGTACCATCTGGAGATGAGGAAGAGAGAGTGGGGTCAGGCATTTATTTCCCTTCCTTCCTTCCTGCTGCCTTAATGAGGTGTGGCTTCGTCCCCTCCTCCAAAGTCCACAGTTCCTGCAGGGTGATCTCTTCCTATGGCTCCAGCTACTGTCCAGTTGCAGTAACTATTTCACCTCCTTGCCCTTCTAGGTCTCTGACCTCTGGCAGCCTCAGGGTGCTACACTCTCTCAGGTTTACTTCAACTCTGCTGATCTTCTTATGAATACTCTCTACATCGTGTAACTGTCTTCAGTTACATTTGCGCGGACTGCATTCTATGCTGAGATTCTGATGGATACAGGTCGTTCCTGGAGTTTCACAATTGGAGATGTATTGAGGAAATTAGCATAAGAACCGAGAATAAAAATACACTTTTAGAGCTTAGCAGAAGCTAGAAGATACAGGGTGCTTCTGAGTCAAAAGTCACTTCTTTATTGTCCAAGTCTAAAGGAGGATCCACTTTTGACAAATAAATCTGATTTCCTTTGATTTTTTTTGCGAATGGGAAGGTAAAAATAGGATATTTGAAAATTTACTGGTGAATATTAATTAATACTGATACCTAACCTGGAAGATGGACTGTTGCTATGTGAGAGGAGAGACAGGATGGCCAAATAGGAAGTGGCAATCTTACAAGAGGCAAGAAAGGGTGGCTTGATGAGGATCACAGCCCTGGGGGTGGTGATAGTCAACACCCCGCGGTGACTTCCCATGGCAGCCAAAGGGCATCCCAGCTCCTTACTGGGGCTTTCAGACATTGAATTCAGACAGACTTGTCTCTTATCTCCCTCTCTGACCTCACAGGCAGTCTAGCTGCATCCACAGGAACCTTCTCCTTGATCTGGCATTCACCAAGTTCAATCCTCTGTCAGTGTGTTTCTCATTAAGCCTCCACTTTAGTCTTCACTCCTCAGAGCGACTTTCCCGGACTGCTCCAGCTAAAGTACACCCACCCCCTATCATTCTCTATCAGGCTGCCGAATTTTATCTTCATTATACTATGTGTTTATTTCACTTACTTATTTCCTATCTCTAACTTTTAGTTCCTTGAGGAGGGACAGTCAATATACAAACATCATTAATGAAATATTTTACAATTAGTAATATGCAGTGTTTGAAATCCAGTGCATATTTTATACTTACAGCATATCAATCCACACTAACCACATTTCAGGTGCTCATCAGTGAGTGACTTGTCCCTGGTGGTCACTCTACTGTGGCCACAGTTTCCTGCGGTGTTGCCAGCATTACTAACATCTAGATGAGTGCTTGCCATTATAAGAGATCAGTTAGGTATTCAATAACTGGTTCACCAACTGACAAAATTACAAGGCATTTCAACATTTCAGTCTCTAACTCCCTGGCTTGGCCATTTCCACTTATTGAAGCCATGCTTTGTCCTATTTATAGAGCGAAAAGTCTGGACTAGCTGACTCTAAATGTTTTTTCCAGTTTTAGTATTATGTATTTTTCTTTCCTTACTTGTATTTTTCTTCACGTGTCACAAACTTGCCTTTTCCCAAGAAGAATAGTCCAGGCAAAAGTGGGAAGAAGGGTCACATTCCACTGAATCTTTTAGCAGTATTATTTAACTGTATCTGTCATTTATACAAAGACAATGTCTTTTACAAAGGAAGCTTTGATAGTATTCATATTGTTATTACATTATTAACTTTTTAATATAGAAATGTAGATATTTTATTGACGTTTTTCTTTTTGATTTAGTAACTATTTTCTACATTTGATTAATTTTGAGACAATCTTTTGTTGTTGATGTTAATCTGAGCTTATTTTAAAACCCGATAAAAATGTTAACATTTTCTTATGTTGACATAGCCTATAATTCATGGTTATGCATGTTCAGTATTCAGTATTATACCTATAATGTGAAATTTTGCTTATATCATTTGTTGAGTTTTATTCACTTGGGAAAATGTCAAACCATTTTCCTAAAAAGGACTTGAAAAATCACTCAAATCAGTGTTCCGAAAGGCAGTTAGTGTTTTATTTTTTTTTATCACTGTACTCTTTAATACGTTTTCCAGTTATTTTAAATTCTGATATGCCTAGTTGTCTTTCTTTTTATAAATGGCTATAAATGTTATTACCACCTTGTTTGAAAATGTGTTATTTCGCAGACTATGTCTATATGTGAGAAAAAGTGCTTCACCAGTTCACCAAGTTAAAAAACAGTGTTATTTTAGGCAATGGTAATACTGAATAACATTGTGCATTGAAGCCTGGCTTTTACTCAGCTACTCCTCCCCCCAACCGCCTTTCTTAGAGCCACATGAATACTTTCAAACCTACACCTAGAAAACAGTCTGTGGTCGTTTTTACTTGGACAGTCTTGCTCCAAGGAATATTTGGACATTAGCATAAAGGTTGCACATGTTATACAAAGTGTAATTAAAGAAGCTTTGATCCCCAAATGTCAACTAGCTTGCTAAGTGTCATAACAAAGTGTCAAGCATCTGGTATACAGTTAATTTGTAGTCATTAACTCCATATTGTTGATGTGACAGTTTGTTAGCAAAGCAAGCTTGACAGTTGCATTTTGTTCTTGATTGACACCTACAGACCTCCCCACCCGTTTAGTTTACATTCTTGTTGAGATTTCCTCAGGTTGCATTTTTACTGCTTAATTTCCCCCAACTTATTAGTTGAAGTGCTGGTAAACTTTTAAAAACACATGCTATGTTAGTACAGAATTTCTCATTTCACCTCTAAAGCATTCTAAATTTGTAATAATGCTGGAAATAAGGAAATACTTGCTGATCTTTATTCAGAATCTAAAGATTTGTTCAAGTAGTATGACAACCCGTGCATTATACTGATGCATAATTGTCACAAATAACATATTTATAATATGACAATTGCTATGGCAATTAATCTAGTCAGCACTGATTTCTTGTACAGTTCCATTAATATTTCCACTTTTCAAAGGCTCAGAAAACAGATAACTGTATACTTCATCATATTCTTAATTGCACTGATTTAATCCAAAGAGTCCATTACAATCTAATTTCAGCCCTTTAATGTTTTAAATTTTTACTTGTATTGAATTATATGGAATTTGTTTGATGCCAAGTTTTTACCACTGTCATTAATAGAATCCCATTTAAAAATGTTTTGTAAGATACTTCATTCCTTACTCTCACATATTCTCTCATTATACCAAGCCTTCATTCATACATGCAGGGTGTTTAGTGAATTATGTTTAGGAAGAATCAAATATATTTCTATAAGATAATGTAACATATAATGTAATATATAGCATGTATATTGATGTAAACAGCTTACACTTATTTAGTTTCTACAGTTTGGATTGGTTGAATAGCTAAACTAAGCAAATGTGCAATTTATAAACTTGTCCATACTTGTGGCAGCAATCAGAAGGTTTCACTCACTAAAGGTCATTTTTTAACTACATATTTGGAAAAACTAGACTTTTTAGACAAACACAATGAAATTGATTGATGAGGAAGTTTCTAGATTTATATTCAGTTCATCTAGTTTACTTTCTACTAGCAGATAAGGCCATAGTCAAATCATTTGTTGACAGGTTGATAATCCATTTATTTCATCACTTGTACCAGTTTTATCCTTTGCTCTCAAATAATAATTACAAGAATGCAACATCACAGTATAGAGTCTCTGGCTGAGGTCTTGAAGTCTGAATTCAAGCTTTCATTTTGCCTCCCAACTGGCCATATAGCTTCATTTATTTAGGCTTCATGTTTTTGATATGTAAAATGAAGTCACAGATAATCTCTTATGTTTCTTCTAACTCTAAAGATTACACATTTGCATGTTATTTTGCATGATTAGGAGAGGCTATCTATTTAAATGTTGCTCTGTTGTGCCCTTCTAGAACTCGTGCTTTTGAGTATTGTGTATTTCAGCCTACCTGAACATTGTGGCACATCACTAGTAAGATAACCTGCTTGAGAACTATTTTAATATAATCATGTTGCAATTTTGCTCTTAAACCTTGTGTGCTTGCTTTTCTTTGCCATTTGTACTGATTTTTGAGTCAGAGAAGACATGAATGCAGAATGAAGAAAGGAAATCTTATTATCTCATGGAAGGATGAGAAGATATATGTAGATGGAGACAAAAAACATGCATTTGTGTGTCTGGAGAATTATAGGACTTCAGCTTGAGTGTGAGCCATTGGGTCTGACACACTTGGATTGATCATTAGCTTGATCATGTGTTGAGACCTTTAGGCAAGTGACTCAACTCAGAGGATCTTCTTTTTATTAATCCTAAGTAGAGAGTAATATCTCTCTTTCAAGATTTTGTGTTATTAAATGTCATAATGATTGTGAGTAAAACCTCTATTCCTTCGTAGGTGCTCTAGAAGTGATGGTCATGAATACTAACTTAATCAACTTAGATTACTTTCAAGTATCTTCTTCTCTGTGAAAGAAAAATTCCAAAACCCATTGCTTAGGATTGGCGTGTATGTGATGACTGAGTGCAGTGGCTAGAACATAGTAGGCACTCAATAAGTATTTTTTAGTGTTTGAAATCTATTATCTCTGTTTGAAAATTCTGAATATTTTTAAAGAGCTAGGCATATCAGACATTTTAGCATAAGCCAAGCGTAAAACCTATTGGAAGAAGTTCAATATGGGCAGTAATGGTGTGGAAGAGTAGCTATGAGTTTTCATATCTAATGAAATGGACTTGGGGCAGATCAAGCAATTTGAAGTTGACTGACTATGCTGAGATTTAGCATTTATGTGGAATCATGATTTAAGCCTCAAAGAGTGATTTCCTTGGTTAAGAGTCCAATGACAGTTTAGGTGATGTAGCTAGCTGAGTTATACGTTATACGAGTCATGACGGTGGGAAAGTATTTCCCAGCTGTCTCCTTTTTTTATGGCATGACTTTAGCCTCTTGTTGTTAGGAGAAATTCCCAATTAAATGGCAACATATATTTGAATGGTTAGTATATAAAAATATATAAAATGCACATTGATGGGACATACCTAGTAAATGTCTGAATCATTTGGAGATGGACTTCAGGGAACTGTTACCCAATTTATTTTAATTTATGAGGATGATGATATCATTTTGATGCCCTCTAACCACAATTGACCTGTCCTTGACTACTTTTCATAGTACATAATTTTGGAATGAAAGTAATGTCTTTAAACCCATCAAGATAAGAAGAATAAACTTCTTTAAAGAGTGGAAGTTGGTTAAATACAATCAGGACAACAATAAATTTTGAAATTTATTCTATAGCTTTAGGATTTTCAAGACAACAAGTAAACATGAAAACAAAATATCAGAATGTACTATGTTGATGTATTCTGTAAGAGGGGCAAGTGGAATACGATCGATCATGAACAGTTCAATTTATATCCTAAGACTTAGAAATATTCATTTTTTTATTACAGTACATATAAAATAGGAGCTCTCTGCCTAATATTTGAATATATATTCCTTGAGTTTAATCCTTTGTGAAATCTATCAATAAATCATAAATCCAGAGTCTGAAAGTAAATTATGTGGAAGATCACCATGATCCTTGAAATTAGTACTGGGAACACAATTTTTTTTTTTTTTTTGGAACACAATTTTAAATGGTTGCAGGCCAATTTAATTTGTGGTCAGTTTTTGGAAGATTTCAAATACACAAAAGGAAATGTGTAAATTCATAGTGAATGAAGAAAGATATGGGGAAGAGCTGTTCAGTTCATTGTTTTCTAACATAAACACTTGAGATAAACTCAAAATAAAATGATGAGTTTACAAGGTTGTATGGAAACTTAGAGCTTCTAAAAAATATTCTCAACAGATACTAACTTACCTGATCTTCACATGAAGATATTATTAGCTCTACTATGTATAAGCAGGAACTGAGGTTCAGAAGATTATGACAAGGGATGTATCAATTGCCTTCATGGTACCTGCTCTTTGCAGCAATACAGCAGGTGAAACAAGAAAGGGCTAGCATAAGAAGGGTGCTGCTGGCTTGATAAGCTCCAAATCTAAGTACACTCTGATTTTTCTGAGACTTTCTCTATGGTTTCTTGGCATTCATTTAGATACTCTCAAAAATGTCAGAGGTTCAGTAATTAAATGGTAAACTGGTGGTGTGTAGAGTTCTCGGAGAGAGATTTATTTTCTGATAGACTATGAGTTGTAGTGAAAAAATTAGATGGGCCATATCTGGTATTTGGAATTGTGCTAATTTCAAGAAATGTTTTATTTCATAGGAACTTGTTTTTTTTCTGTTCAATCTGTAATATATAATAGACGTAAAACATTTGTGTTATAAGCTTCTTTGGTTCGGTATCTATGTATTTATAACTTCAAAAGCTATTTTTAATTATTTTAATGTTTTACCTTGCAATGATTTTGTCTAGATCCTGTTAGAAGCTCTAGGACCAGTCTTGAAGAAAACATTTTATATGTATATATGTAATATAATATCAATAAATTGATAATCTAAATTTTGATACATTAATTATATAAGGAGAAAACTAATAAATTAGTAAGAAACTTCTTTTGGGGGGAAATATAATAATCAGATAACTTAGATAAAGGTAGTTTGTGAGTCTAGAACCCTATAGGTATTCTTACAGACAGATATAAGTGTAGATGAAGCTATAGCTGTAGATTTTCCCCTATCCTTATACACAGGAATAATTGGTGAGTTAGTATGGAGGAAGATGAAGTATTTCTCCTATTTCCTTGAAATCAATATTTATAAAATACAGGATATTATTAAAAAGCCATTTTGGTTCAGTACAGTGTTTCTTCATACTGATTTTTCTGTTGAGCTTGGGCATTGGTAATCTATACTAATGAGTACAAGAGACATTGCAGATTATAGTATTTTGTGAATTAGCAACTAAGCAAAACACACAAATTAAAGAATCAAGGGCATCATAAAATGTACTGCATCATAAAACCTACTTGTTCATTTATTTTGACAAGTGTAGTTTAATTTAAATTATTTATGGTACTTTGTATTCCACAAGTAACTGTAATATAGTGAATTTTGTTAAAAATAATGAAGTTGAAGCTATATAAGCTTTTAGTTATGATTGTGCTAAAAGATTAGAGCAATCAATTTATCTTCTCTACCATTTCTACAGGCAAATTCATAGTATTTTCTCTTCCTATTCAGAATAGAAAGTCATCTGAGTCCTCTGTATATCTTGTCAATGTTTTTTATAACTTATACCTTGATGAATTCTTTGGGAATAAAGCTCTTTCATAACATTTCATATTCAACAGTATTCTGTGCAAACCCAGTGATTTGTTGTAGGTGCTCACTCTTCTACTAAATTACGTTATTCCTGTTAAGGTTTACACATTGGTAGTTACATATGCTACAGATATTCCCTTGAATGGATTCTCCTTTAATAGCAAGGTGTAGTGTGATAGAAAGGACACTGATTTGGGCATTAGATAAACCTGAATGCAAAACTTGGTCTCTTCCGTGCCATTCAACCTTAGTTTCACCTGCAAATGGATCCATGCTTTCTCAGTGACCATGTTTTTGTGAATCTTAAAAACATAACCAAAATATTTAGTATAGTCCCTGGAATTTAATAGGCTTTCAGTAAATGTTGGTTGTTATTATATTAACTATTGTTAACGTCTGCAAAATTGTGCAATTTGGAAAGCCAGTTTCCCCTTTCAACACTCTGATGCATTAGTTTTCTTTCAGTGATGGTGACTTTGTTGTGATTTTACACCTCCTCCCATTGCACGTGCACATGCTTACACACATGCATTATATTTTCTACCATGGCCTTCTTGAATATTAGAAACTTCCAAATTCTTAATACTCCTTCCTTAACCTATTTTTCTGAAGATTCTGAACCCAAGAGGCCGAGCATTCCAGAAGGAGGTGGATAAATCTGTATCTTTTCCCTCTTCAGCTTCTTTCTTTTTTTTTTTTTTTTTTTTAAAGATTTTATTTATTTATTCATGATAGTCACAGAGAGAGAGAGAGAGAGGCAGAGACACAGGCAGAGGGAGAAGCGGGCTCCATGCAGGGAGCCTGACGTGGGATTCGATCCCGGGTCTCCAGGATCGCGCCCTGGGCCAAAGGCAGGCGCCAAACCGCTGTGCCACCCAGGGATCCCTCTTCAGCTTCTTTTAATATTGGGATCTGCATATTAGTTAATATTTAATTATAATGTCACCATATATTTCTCTTCTTTTTGCTGTAACTCTATACTTATTTGTCCAACTAGTTTGTATAATCAAGAATTATATCATCTGATATATATGTTTTGTTATAAAGTTGTTATTAAGTAAGACTGTCCTGTGTAGAAGGCAATACCTCTTTGGAAGGAGTAAGAAGTTGATGTTGCTATATGTTAAGCATTAATAGCATTCATTTCTTTCCTTCTTACATTTTGGGTAGTCTTTTTCTTGAGTTTTATTTATTAATTAGTGGCACCATTTTCAATTTGACTTTAAAAGCATGCATGTTAAACGATATTATGATTCTAAGTACAGTTTTCTGGATAAAGGAATATTTTTTTCCTTTTCATGTATATGTCTCTGTTTGAGGTATATTATGAATATATTATCAGATAAAAGGTCTTGCTAGTCATAAAGTTATTTCTAAGAATATAAATGACAAAACTTTATAAAAGTGTAACAATCATCCATTTTATTCCTCTCTTATGAAAACATTTAAAGCATATAAATGGTCTATGCTTTAGAGTATCCTTCAGAATTGCAAATATGTTAAGAAATCTAATTTGTATGCATCACTGTTCATTCCTGTGTTTGTGCTGGCTTTAAGTAGCAGCACAGCTTTTAATTGTGAGGTTTTAAGTTCTGCAATTAAAATTTACCCTTTTTACTAAGAGGGTTGAGTGATAGTTTTTGATTTACTTTAGACAGTTTAGACAAATTATATTTAAAAGAGCATAAAGATGCACAGAGCATTTCCTGATTTAGAGAAGGTCAAAGTGTCTTAGTCGCATTTTTTGAAAGTTTTACCTTGAATAACTAATGATTCTTCCTACTGTATTGACTAAACCCTGCTTAAGACATAGAAGCAGGATGTCAAACTGCTCCAAAACATTGACTCCTTTGAAATCAGTGACCAAATGACCTTGACAGAACAGGGAACATGATATTTTATATCTTATGATGTTATATTAAAATCACCTCTATGAAGGATGCAGAAACAGATTACATTAGTGCCTCCAATGATGCTTATGTTTCTTTTTTGATTACTTTTGTGTCTATAAAAATAATGAAAGTTCTTTGCAAACTACTAGAAAATTTGTTTAGAGCTTTGACCATATCAAAAGTATAGTATAAATTTTGCAGACAGATGTTTAATTTGATCAAGACAGATCATAAAATGGATAATTCTGGTCCATAATGAAAGTTGAGGTCACAGAAACCGGTTTGTGGAATAATAACAACAAAAAAATCTTTTGGAGACTTTTTAGAAGCAGCACATTAACAAGGGATTACAAATACAAAATAGAATTTAAATTAATTCCTGAAAAATCTGGCAATCTCAGTGTAAAGCAGTGAGAAACATATTTCAAACATGTAAAAATGTAAGAGAAAGTAATTTGAGGGCTGCTTGGTATTGGTTGGTGTGGTGGTCCAAGGTTGAAAGTGATATCAGAGATATGGTAATGGTCAGATCATGAAAGTTCTATGTGTCAGGATACTAAATAGAGGTGATATTGTGTATTTAAACTATATAAATTAGTAACATTATTTGATGAGGATGATATTACCATCAGGAAGATATTCAGGAGACAACAGTAAATCAATGTTAGAAATTACGAGGATGCTTTAGGCTTACTCAGGCAGTATCATTTGAGACATAGAAAACATGATAGAGCCAAGAAATATTTGAGATTTGAACTGAGAGATATTGCCAGAATGTTTGGATGAGAATAAAAATTGGAGTGTGAACTAATTTCTTATTACTTTTATTTGTTGGTTTTTAGGAAATTAATCACCAAATGTTGATATTAACATCCAAGTGATAACAGTGACCAAAGATAAAGTAGTAGACTCATATTTCCAAAAATATTTATAAACAAAAGGAATAATAGCTTAAATTTAAAACCTAAATTATTTTTTGGCCTTAAGACAGAATAAAAATTTATTTTGACCAATCTTAAAGCCACACACTTCTGTTTTCTCTGTGAGTTTGTAAAGATGTATGAAGTTACCCGATTGTTAATGGCAAATAACAGCTGCTATTTTTACATATTCAGGGATTTTTTCCCCCTTTTTTTGCAATCTGTGATAAATACTGGCAGAGCATTATAAAATGACAGGGGTTGCAGAAAGCACGAAAGGCAAACATGGGATTCCGCCATTTATTCTAATTTCACCGAAACTACATTCTGAACTATAAATATATTAGCAAATACATTTATTGGTAGGTTTTTGTGTTGTTGTTTGTGGACATAAACCTCCGATTTGAATAGACAATTGTTAATTTAGCATAAATATTGTGCATGTGTGTATGTGTGTGTGTATTACGTGTGCTGATATAAGGGAACTGATTTAACTTGTTCATTCTGTTCCGTAAAAGCAGGGACTGCCTTAGGCAAAGCCTCAAAGCTGGACGTTCCCCTCTTGTGCCCTCCTGCAGCTCATTCCTAGAACCCAGCTCTGCACTCTGAGTTGTTATGCGGCCATCATCTACTTCCCTTGTGTCCTGGGTGCTCATGATGGTGTTCCCTCCATATTTCTTTACTACAATGTAAACTCCTGGGTACTTTATGATTTTTAGATTCATGATCAATTAATGAAAGAAAGTAACTACTTGTGGTATATTAATGACACTCATGACACTTTGGAAGGGCTCCATCTTTTTGTATTGAATACAAATAAACTATTATCTCAGTGGAGATTTTAGGTTCAGTACAGGATGTTGGTATCATCATAGGTTAGTAAAGGAAATATTTGGAGGCAAGCAGACCAAGAGTTGTTATTAATATTGTGAGATAATGGTGAACTTTGAGAGATCTGATCAGGAAATTCTTCATAATATGTAATACTGCTTAGATTTAAATAATTTTATTTTGATTAGAATGACATTAACAAGTACTGATATATAATAATAGGTAATGCCTAGGTTTTTGTACGTAAGTCTTTGTTCTTAGGGTAATTACCATTGGCTGACTGCTTATAAGGCAAAAACATTAAAAAGAATAGTATAAAATTTTTCCTAGTTAAAAATAATGGAAAAGAATTAAATTGTCAAACTATATTCTCTTAGCCTCTAAGTGAATTTTGTGACAAGTAAGTTCTATTATCCCAGTGTGTAACATCAATGTCACAGATCAAAAGGAAACTTTATAATTCAGTGCTATGATTCTAGAATGTCTCATGAAAACTACTAAGTCTCAGCAAAATACTTTGACCTTTATGGCTAAACACCTGGTCAATTTTAAATAATCTAGGATGACATTTCTTGGAATAGACTCAAAATCCTAAGAAATGGAAGAATTGGAAAATATATCTATTTTTAAAAACCCCGATCATCCTTTGATGAGAAGTCTCACAAAGAGTATAAAAATCATAAAGTATTCAAATGGATTTTATTATCACGTTTCTTTCCCTGAGAAAATATAAGAACTGTGCATTTCCTACCACTATACAAAGAAACAAAAATCTCCTACTAAAAATTACCAAAATATCCATCTAATTAAAAGAAAAACAAGCATTTTCAAAAGATTCTAACAGTAAACCAGGATATTCAGTACATTTCAATTCTGTATTTCTGACATTTACAAGGACGACAGACAAAGCAGAAATAAAATGTTATGTGTTTTCTTCAAAAAACAAAACACAGCTGGTGGGTTTAATTTTATTCCTATCAGCCGTGACAGCAGCCTTTTTAAATATTGAAAGTGTGAATTAAAGCTTCTGGAAAACAGTTGCCATATAAATTTCCTTAACCACTATTAATTATATATGAAGTAACAGAAAATGGTCCCGGCCTACTTGGGGTGGTTTTTAATATGATAGAGATAGCAAATGTTGGGTGCCCTCAGCTTACCAAAACCTCTCAGAGAAGAGGGTTGAGTGCATACATTAACTCTAATCCTACAAACTATCAGAAAAGTAGTCTTCAAGATTCCCTCCTTATTTCCTGTTCTTGTAGTACTTTGTTGATAATTATATATAAATTCTAATTGAACTCTTACTGAGTCTCTACAAAAGTGCTATCTGATAGAACCTTCTTTGATGATGAAAATATTCTATGCCCACACTATTTAGTTCCATAGCCACTGGACATATCTGGCTATTATTGTCACCTGAAATGTGACAAGTACAATGGAGGAACTGAATTTTTAAATGTATTTAATTTTAAGTACTTTTAATTGAGACAGACAAATGCAGCTAGTGACTACTATATTGCTCTGTGATGCTCCATGACATGGAATGAACATTACTGTGTTCCAGAGAAGATAAAAAACTAACCAACCAACAAAAAGACTTCCTATGTGGTGGGAAGAAATAAGAAATAATTCTGTGTGTAAATAATTAGGTGTAATACAAACCAGAATACTGTAATTAGTTATACTAAAAAACCAAAATAAGATATTGGAGCAAAAAGTAGGGAGACACCAATTCGAGTTCGTGATGGAGGAGAGAGATGAAGGTTTATGAAAGGATGGAAGTTTGTGATGAAAGTTTATGAAATTAGTAGAAATTTAAACAAGCTTTGAATAGTATCTTGGATTGGAGTGAATTTAAAATGGCATTCCAGATGTAAGACACTTTGTGGACAAAGTCAAGATTTGGGAAAATACAGGGTACATCATGTGGTTAGTGAGTGATAAGATTTAGCTGGAAGGTCAAGAAAGAGGAGCCTTGAATATCAGCTTGGGCCATCATGTCAAGAGTCTTAACAGGATGGGCAGGGAAGTCTTATTTTGTTGACAGAAGGAAATCTTTAAAGAGGTATGGAGACCAATAGGAGGTTATAAAATGGTCACGTGAGAGGTATGAGGCCAGAATTAGCGGGGTTGGCGGCAGTGGTTAAAAAAAAAGGACGTGGGTGGGGGTGAGGAAGCCCAAAATAGCAGTGTAGGAAGACTGAATTGACAGACACACCGAATTTACAGCTACCTATGTATATTGAACAGTTTCCTCTGAGAAAGACCTGGAAACTCACCGAACAGCTAGCTACTCCTTAACAAAGGACAAGAGGGCAACATCAAAACTGGTAGGAGAGGCACAATGTGATCTTGCCAACACCACCTGTAGCATAGCAGCCCACAGTTGGAAGAGATCTCACAAACCAGGAACTTTTCCCTGAGGAGGAAGGGGTTTGTGCCCTACAGTAGGCGCTCCAACCTTTGGGACATGCAAAGAGATATGACCCCCCCCCCCCACCAATGTCTAGCTTTAATAAACAACATGGCTTATGTCCTGGAGACCCAAAGAGTGATAAGGAACTGAGATACTGCTTTTAAAAGGGTCACACACACTCATTCACCCCAGGGCTCAGGATAAAAGTAGAAGTTTGAAAAGTGCTTAGACTATTTGTGAAGGAGATCCACTTGCTAATCTTGAAGAGAGGCAGGGTCCTGCCCAGATGGAGGTGCTGGTGGGTCCCATTTTTGCACTCTTCCTTTACCTTGTTAGTACATGGAGTTATACACAGTTCCTACACTCTCCCAACTCACCTGCTAAAGCTGGTGGGCATGCATGACTCCAGCTTTCTCCTGATGCCCTGTTAAAGCTGGAAGGCATGCCCTGCCCTTGCATTCTCCAGCTACCTTGCTAGAGCTGGGGATGTACACAGATCACACAGGGACTTCCCTTTATTGCTTGGCACTGGTGGCCAGGGGGGCTTGCATTCCTCAGTCCCATGAGGTTGTAACAATCAGAGAAACAATTCTTGGCAGGCTATTACCCTCCCCGGAGCACTGTACAGACAATAGATTTAAACACACATCCACTCTTCTGGTAAAAAAGAAAAAAAAAAAAAAGCTCTATTTACTTGTTCTGAAGCTTCAATCTGAAGACAGTCTTCAGGTTTGCCATACATCTAAAGGCCACAGAGATGCTGTAAGGGGGTGTAGGCCAGGGAACATCATCCTTGTGCTTTCCTTGGCCTTACCACAGCTTGCTGGTACTTCCTAGAAAGGAACTTATATATTCATCTGGAACCCTAATTTTTATAACTGATGCCAAGGGAATACTTCCAGATCACCTGGTCTGGAGGCCAGCATGTCCTGCAACCATGATCCCACAGGATTGTATATATTTCCATACTTTAAAAGCTGTGACCTAAGGATTTAGCTCCTAATCAGCCTGAAACCAGGAGCTGATTGAGATCCTTCCCTCTGGAACACTGACAGATCTTGACATAACCTCAACAACTGGGACCTATCAGGAATAAAGCTGGCTACCTAGACATCACAAAGGTTCAAAAGATGACCAATAACTAGCACATGATTGAACAACAAGTCCACTCCTTCTAGAAAATGAGAAGTAGCTGTTTCACCTAACACATAGAAACAAACACAGAAAGCCAAGCAAAATTGGGAAACAGAGGAAAATGTTCCAAATAAAAATGCATGACAAAACCTCTGGAAAAAAAAAAACCCAAAAACATTAATAGGGGATCCCTGGGTGGCTCAGTGGTTCGGCGCCTGCCTTTGGCCCAGGGCGTGATCCTGGAGTCCTGGGATCAAGTGCCACGCCGGGCTTCCAGCATCATGGGCTTCCAGCATGGAGCCTGCTTCTCCCTCTGCCTGTGTCTCTGCCTCTCTCTCATTCTCTCTCTCTCTTTCTGTCTATCATGAATAAATAAATAAAATCTTAAAAAAAATTAATAAATGGAGATAACTATGTGCTAGATAAAGAGTTCAATGTGATGCTCTCCAACCTTGAGAGAATGGATGAGTACAGTGAGAATTTCAACAGAGATAGAAAATAGAAGAAAGTACTAAACAGAAGTCATGGAGCTGGCGGGAAAAGGAAACTGAAATGAAAACCACACCAAGAGAGTCTCAAAAGCAAACTAGAGGAAACAAGTGAACCAGTGAGCCAAAAGACAGGGCAGTGGATCTCACTCAAAGAAAATAGCCAAATAAAAAAGAATTAAAAAAAAATGAAGATAGCTTAAGGGACTTATAGAACAATGTCAAGAGAACTAACATTAGCATTACAGAGATCTGGGAAGGAAAAGGGAGAGAGAAAGGGGGAAAAAACATCCCAAGAAATAATGGCTGAAAGCTTTCCTAATCGGGAGAAGGAAACAGATATCCAGATACAGGATACCCAGAGAGTTCCGCCCCCCCCCCCAAAAAAATTAACTCAGAGAGATCCACACCAACATATTATAATTAAAATATCAAAAGCTAAATGTAAAGTGATGATCTTAAAAGTAGAAAGAGAAAAATCAGCTTGTTGTGTACAAGGGAACTCTCATAAGACTATCAACAGATTTTTCAGCAGAAACTTTGAAGGCCAGAGAAAGTGGCAGATATATTCAAAGTGCTGAAAGGAAACAAAACGGAACAAAACACCTGCTAGTTTAAAACCAAGGATACACTTCCCAGCAAGTTTATCATTCATAATTGAAGAAGAGAAAAAGAGCTTTCCAGGCAAGCAAAAGTCAAAGGAGCTCATCCCAAGTAAACCAGCCTTAGAAGAAATGTTAGAGGGGCTTTAAGCTGAAAAAAGAACACTAATTATGTGGAGATTAACCCACATGCTATTGAACAACCAATGGGTCAACAAAGAAATCAGAGGAGAAATTTAAAACAATTTTTTGACACAAATGAAAATGGAAATACAACTTAACGAAATCTGGAGGATGTAGCAAAAAGCAGGTCAAAGAGGAAAGTTCATGGCAAAGCAGGCCTACCTCAAGAAACAAGAAAAATCTCAAATAAACGATCTAACTTTATACTTAAAGGAACTGGGAAAGGAAAAACATAAGAAGAGCAGAGTCAGTGGAAGGAAGAAAATAACAAAGATCAAATAAATGAAATAGTGACTGAAAGGACAATAGAAAAGATAAATAAAACTAAGAGCTAGTTTGAACAAATAGGCAAGTGATAAACTTTTTACTAGACTCACCAAGGGGAAAAAAAAGGAAAGAGCTTCTCAGATAAAATTAGAAATAAAAGGGTAGAAGTTACAACTGACACTGCAGAAATGCAAAGGATCATAAGAGACTATTATCAAAAATTATATGCCAAAAAGTTGGACAACATAGAAGGATAAATTCCTGCAAACATACAATCCATCTTCCAAGATTAAATCATGAAGGAATGGTAAACCTGACCAATTACAACTAAGGAGGTTGATTCAGTAATCAAAAATCTTCTAACAAACAAAAACCCAGGACTAGACACTTCATTGATGAATTATACCAAACATTTCTCAAATTTTTGCAAAGTTGAGAAAGAATGCTTCTTGACTCATTTTTATAAGGCCAGCATTGCCCTTGATACCAAAACCAGATAAAGACACCACAAAAAAGATAACTACAGACCAGTATTCCTGATGAATACAGATGCAAAAAATCTTTAACAAAATATTAGCAAACCAAACTCAACAATATGGAAAGGGTCATGTCACAGTTAGATGGGATTTATTCCAAGGATGCAAACGTAGTTTAACAGCTGCAAATCAATGTGATACACCACATTAAGAAAGCAAAGGATAAAAATCGTACAATCATCTCAATAGATGCAAAAGAAGCAATTGGCAAAATTCAACATCAATTTATGATAAAAATTCTCAATAAAGTGGGTGGGTGTGGAGGGAACATACCTCAACATAATATAGTCCATATGTGACAAGCCCACAGCTAACATCCTACTCAATAGTGAAAAGCTGAAAGCTATTCCTTTAAGATCCGAAACAAATCAAGGATGCTCACTCTTCAAATTGAAAAGGGAGAAGTAAAATTATCACTATCTGTGGACAACATTATTTTATATATAGAAAACCATAAAGACTCCCCCTAAAACTGTTAGAGCTTATCAACAATTTAATAAAGTTTCAGGGTTAAAAATCAATATACAAACATCTGTTGCATTTCTGTACATTAACAATAAACTATCAGAAAAAGAGTTTAAGAACACAACCCCATTTACAGTTGTATGAAAAAAGAATAAAAGATCTAGGAATAAATTTAACATAGGAGGTAAAAGATCTGTACACTGAAAACTAAAAGAAATTGAAGACACAAATCAATGGAAAGATGTAATCATGAACTGAAGAATTAATATTTTTAAAATAGTCATCCTCCCAAAAAGCAATCTACATGTTGGGTGCATCCCTATCAAAATTTCAATGTTATCTTTCACAGAAATAGAACAAACCATTCTAAAATGTGCACAAAATTACAAAAGACCCAAATAGCCAAAGCAATCTTGAGAAAGAAACAAAGCTGCAGGCATCATTTGTCCTGATTTCAAACTCCGTTACAAAGCTTGAGTAACCAAAACAGCATGGTATTGCCATTTAAAACAACACATAGATTAATGGGACAGAATAGAGAGTCCAATTTTAAGACCAGATAGGTATATACGGTCACCTCATTTACGACAAAGGAGGCAAGAATCTACAATGGGGAAAGCAGAGTCTATTCAACGGATGGGGTTAGAAAAACTGGATAGTCACGTGCAAAAGAATGGCACTGCACTGCTGCCTCCTTACACAGCACAACAATTAATTCAAACTGGATTGAAAATTTTAATGTGGGATCCCTGGGTGGCGCAGCGGTTTGGCTCCTGCCTTTGGCCCAGGGCGCGATCCTGGAGATCCGGGATCGAATCCCACGTCGGGCTCCCGGTGCATGGAGCCTGCTTCTCCCTCTGCCTGTGTCTCTGCCTCTCTCTCTCTCACTGTGTGCCTATCATGAATAAATAAAAAAAAAAAAAAAAAAAAAAAAGAAAATTTTAATGTAAGACCTAGAACTATAAAATTCCTAGAAGAAAACACAAGTGATAAACTCCTTGACCTTGGTCTTGGCAATGGTGTTTTGGACCTGACTCTAAAAGAAAAAGCAACAAAAGGAATAAATAAATAAATAAATAAATAAATAAATAAATAAATAAATGGAACTACTTCACACTAAAATCTTCTACACAGCAAAAGAAAATTAAAAGACCATTTACTGAATGGGAGAAGATATTTTCAAATCATATGTCTGATAAGGGTTAATATCTAAAATATATGAGAACTCCTACACCTCAATAGCGAACAATTCTATTTAAAAAGTGGTTAGATCAGGACGCCTGGATGGCTCAGCATTTGAGCATCTGCCTTTGGCTTAGGGTGTGATCCCGCAGTCCTGGGATTGAGTCCCACATCAGGCTCCCTGCATGGAGCCTGCTTTTCCCTCTGCCTCTGTCTCTGCTTCTCTCTCTCTGTGTCTCTCATCAATCAATAAATAAAATATTTTAAAAAATTAAAAATAAAATAAAAAACAAAAAATGATCAGAGGAACTCAATAGACATTTTTCCAAAGAGGGCATACAAATGGCCAACGGGTACATGAAAAAATGCTCAACCACTGAGTGATATACTATATGCTGGCAAATTGAATTTAAATAAAATGTAAAAAATAAACTAGGGAATTTATTGCCTCAGGGAAATGGAAATCAAAACCACAGTGAGATACCACTTCACAGCAGTTAGAATGCTACTATCAAAAAGGTAAGAAATAGCAAGGATGCACTATTGGTAGGGATGTAAACTAGCACAGCCACTAGGAGGTTCCTAAAAAAATAAAAATACAATTCCATATAATCTAGCAGTTCCATTATTAGATAATTTATCTGAAGAAAACAAAAACACTATATTGAAAACTTTATGCACCCTTATGTTTATTGCAGCTTTACAGTAGCCAAGGTATGGAAACAACCTAACTGTCCATCAATGGATGAATGGGTAAAGAAGATGTGAGATTATACACACACACACACACACACACACACACACACACACAGAAATATTACTCAACTCTAAAAAAGAATGGAATCTTGACATTTGCAACAATATATGCTTGAGGGAATTATGCTAAGTGAAATAAATAGAGAAAGACAAATACCATATGATTTCACTTACATGTGGACTCTTAAAAACAAAATGAACAAACCAAACAAAACAAAATTCATGGATACAGAGAGCAGAAAAGTGGTTGCTAGAGGGAAAAGCATTGGAGGATGGATGAAATAGGTGAAGAGAGTCAAGAGGTACAAATTTCCAATTATAAAATAAATCAGTTGTGGGGATGTAACATATAGCATGGTGACTATGGACAATAATATTGTAGTGCGTACTTAAAAGTTGCCAAGAAAGTAAATCCTAAAATTTCTCATCACAAGAAAAAAACTTTTTCTTTTCTTTTTTTGGTAACTTTGTATGCTGTTGGATAGTAGCTAGACTTATTGTAGTGATCATTTCTCAGTATAGAAATACCGAATTATTATCAGGTACACTTGAAACTAATATAATGTATGTCAACTATACCTCAATTTTTTTTCTTAAAAAAAGAACAATTTCCACTTCCCATGCTGTCATTCCTTCTATGATTTCATTTGCTGTTAGAATAAAGTTCGAAATCTTTAAAATGAGAAAAATTTAAAAATAAAAAATAAAGAACAAAAGCGAGGGGCAGAGATTTCTTGGGTACGTTCTGTTACGGAAGCATATTTTTTAAAAATGGGGATATAAAAGTTCTATCTGTTCTTTTTGTGCACAGTATGGCCTTCTCAGCTTAGTACCTAATTACTCCTATGGATATTTCTTGGAAAATACCCTGTCTTAGATAAAAACAAGTGAAAGTATCTAAGAATACAGTAGGATCCAACACCTTAAGGCTGTTTTAAAGAAACAGTGTTGAGCAATGAGCAATGCTTTTCACCATGAGATTACACTAATAATGAGTAAGAGTGAATGGATGGGAGGAATAAACAAGAAATACAAACTTTCTCTTCTTTTGTGAGCTGTTCAAACTTGATTCCATTTTTATAAATGGTGGAAAAATTTTAAAACTATCTCCATGAAGTGAATATCTAGTGAGTTTGAAGATTTTTTTTTTATTTTTTTATTTTTTTTAGTGATTTACTTCTGAATGAGAATTTTAAGAATAGTTTAAGTAGGAACTTTGAAATATAAGGACAAGTTATGTGTGTAAGGAACCACAAGGAACCACTCACCTTTATGTTTGGTAGTTACAAGTTTTAAACTTGGGAAATTTGCATATTTACAGTCATGGGCAAATGCATGAAATTTGCAAAAAGATTTGGCACATAGGATATTTCAGTTTAAAATTTGTAAATATAAATTTCAAATGTTCAAATAAGTGAAAACTCCAACTCATTATTCTAGTTAAGAGACATGTATAAATATACATTAACACTTATTGTTATCAAACTGTTAGGGAGAGTATTTGTTAAGAATCTGGTTGTGTAATGAAGTTGCTAAACAGGATGTTAAAGCACTACCAGGAATCTTACAAATATTCAGCCTATCAAAATTCATATAAATGTTCAACTCAAAGTTTGGGCTCCTCCAAAAATACTTTCTGATATTAAGCTGTTTGTTTCTCCCCCATAAATATTTCTCATACACGCGCCTAAGTGTAAGGGAGGTTTCAAAATGGTATGTAAATATGTCCCTTAAATGTGGCCAAACACTTCAAAATTTTACTTACAAGTTATTATCACAAACATTTTACATATAATTAGAAAAGTTTATTTTTCATACATTCTGTTAAATGTTGGAGACAGGACTTTGTTTTTTGCCAACTGTTTGCTTAAACCCACAATTATATCACAATAATGCTGCTTTGAATATTTTTAAAATTTTTGCTTCAAGTATTCCTTGGCTTGCAAATGTGGAGTTTTAAAAACCTAGAAAGATTGTGATAATTTTACATTTTGCGTGTGTGTCTCATACTCTGAGAACAACTGCATAGTTTTTATTTCTAATTAATTTGTTTCCATTATTTATAAAAAATTGCAACTCTTTAGTTATTAGATCTTCTTTGTTTTGATTTACATATTTGTTAGTTTATATTAATGTAAGAAATAAAATATTTTTCTTTCTTTTCTCTGGATAGGAGATTTGGGCATACATGTTACTTTTCTTGCTGGCTGTAAACTTAAAGCTGAAAAATTTTCTAACTCTTTGTCTTTCCTCCAGTAATTTAATTCCACCAGAACAGATTAAGTATGTCTTATTTATATTTGCATATAAATTAATAATGATTTAAACAATTATTTAACATATAATAGGAAAAAAAAGACATTAAATGAATTCGCAAATCCAGTTGGCTACTGCTTGTAACTCAGATACTGATAGCTATATTTCTGAAAGTTATTTTTCTTCTCATGTGCCTAGCTAAATTTAAATCCATCCTGGAATATAAGAAAAATAAAAGATGGTGAATATTTGCTAAAAAAGCAGACAATCTGAAAGGATTAAAATGCTTTAATCAGACAGAAAAAAAAGGCTTTGGCCACTTGATTAGGGCTGATTTCCACCATCTGCTTATACTTACTGAGGATCTAGCCCTGACTGAACACTAATTTGTGCACTTCCTAGAAATTGAAATCTCTCAGCAAGCAAATTAACAAGAGCAGGGATTCAGCAATAATGGAGCTCCTCGGCTTTTGTTTCCCTCTGACAGATGGACAGGGTGTGCTCAAATTGAATTCAGCTTTAATTGCATTGTGCCATTTAAAATTTTATCTGCTCCACAGATTTTGTTTACAGGTTTCAGGATTCCAAACCTTTGGAAGTTTTTTTTTTTCTTTTTCTTTTTTTCTTTTCTTCTTCTTCTTTTTTTTTTTTTTTTCAGTACTCAGTGAGATAAAGAACATTGTAATTCTGTGTGACTGGGAGGTGTTCATTACAACTCCTTGCCCTGAAGGGTGGCACATTAAGAAAAGGAATTATGTTTTTTAAAGTCTGGGGCAAATGGGAAACAATTCAAACTTTGCATATGTTCAAATATTGGCAGCTCATAAATAAAAGTAATCAGTGATGCTCTGTATTTTATATCTACATAAGAAAGTTATTTGCCTTGTCTCAATTAAAGCATCTCAAACTTTGCCTGTTATCAGTTCATCACTTGGAACTGCACACTGCTGAATTCTAGAGATAAACTTTTTTTTTTTTTTGTAAATGAATCATGATATCTTAAAATTACTTTTAGTTTCTGCTTGATTGACAGTCTTTGGATAGAACTGACTTATATGAACTGTTCTTTTGAGCAGAGGTATAAAATACTAAATCATTTAGGCATGTCCTAAACATTCCTGTGAATCTAGCGCTGAAGATGCATTTGTTACAAAATTGCTTGTCAATCTACAAGCATTTCCTCATAAATCTATGGCTTAGTAGGTACTAAACTCTGACATTTCTGGTAGCAAACAGAGATCCTGAAAGCTTGAATATACCATCATAAGATTTGATTTGCACCCTATTTATGTGAAGATTGAAGACTTTTCAGCTATTGAGCACCTTGGCAGCAAAGACTAAATTTGTTTTACATAAGGCTGATAGTTCAGCCTGAGGATGTTGAGGGAAGAAGGACTATATGGGAAAAAAGGGGAGTGATTCTCTAAAATCTGGAAAATCCTGTGTGTGCTTATCCATAAGTTACATGTGTATAATGTGCACTGGAAAACATCCTAAGACTTATCTGCATTAAAATTCAGTTTCTATTTGCTTTATATTCAGTTTTTTTTGCCATCATTTCCTTCCATTTAAGACAATTTGTAAATGGGGCATTAGTGATGTACAATGTTTTCTTGAATATGGTGTGGTGTACATTTATTTATTATCGCAAGGATCTCCTTTGCAAAGGAACTTCTTACATTATTAATAATAATTAAAATGACCAAAGAGCAATATCTGAGCACTTCAGATTGGCCACTAAACTCTATTGAAATAACGTGTACATTTTTGGATAGAGCAATTTCATTCTAGAAAGCATTTTATGAGAGTGGGATGCTTGAATATTTTCCAGAGCTCTCAGCTAAATGAAGAATTCAGATCCTGGTTAAGTAATCAAGTGTAGGTATTATAGGGAATATCTTAGTTTTATGAAGGTTAGAACAATTGCTCTTGCTAATCCTTGACTTGTGCCTATATTCTTTATGGACAGTTGGGAAAAAAAGTTATCTGTTGGAAAAGAGCAAATGCTAAAGTCACTAAACAGATAGCTTTACAATCTAGAAGGGACTGCATTTTAAAATTTTTACCTTTCCATGTTTTTTAAATAGGGCTTCACTGAGACCAATAGAGAAAGGTGATCTATGAAATATACCTGCTCCTTGTTCTTTTCACACGGTGTTTATTTTATTCTTTTTAGCACACTCGCTATGTCAGATTAAATTTCTCAGGTTTCTATTCCTTTTTACCTCCTTGTTGCTATTGGAAGTACCTGTGCTTTATTTTTGTTTCTTCCTCATGTATTCTTTGTAGAAAGAATTGAATTTGTATATGATTGTATCATATGAGAGCTGAATGGAACCTTAGAGATAATCTAGCCTAATTTACTCATTTTACAGATGGGAGAAAGACTTAAAGAAAGAGTAACTCACTCGAGACTACCCCATGAGTTACTGGAAAGGGCTAGAATTAAGGCCCAGGTCTCATGAATCCCTCATCAGTGAAATTTCTGGAAACCCCACAGAGTTCCTGACTCTGACCTCCTTGACCCTCAGGAACTATTCATGAAATGTTCACTGTAAATATACAGAGAAGAATACCCACAAACTGAACACTAACAAAAAAAGAATAGAATATACACACATATATGCACACATATAATCAAGATTTTCTCCATCAGAACATTCAGAAATAATGATTTCTCATTGCCGGTAATTGTAATGCCTGCATATTTTTCTTTTTGGCCCTTCCAACATATATTCTGTACCTACAGCATAAGCATGTATGTGCAGATTCATAAGCTTTGAATTTTGGCAGTTTTTAAAACCACATGGCCAGATTTGAGCCACTTTTACTTAATTGGGAATTCCATCATAGGAGTGCCAGTCAGGGTGCAGAATAAACCTCATGTTCTATTCTTGCCAACACTGTGGTGGAAAGCTGGTATGTGATATCTGTCTTGAGTTTATAGTCTGGTACAATAATGTCATTGCCCCATGTGGCAAATGGTGTAAGCTATTGTAAAACTGTTTGTCTATGTGATTAAGACATTGCTGCAGTGTGCAGCACCAGCCAATTACTTTTTTAATTTAATTATAGCAGAAAAAAGAGAATAGCATAATAGAAATTCTTGTCATAGGGAATATGTAAAATGTAAATTGAAGAGCCATGAAAATTTCATGCATTGGCAGCCTGATTTGTTTTTATTTTCAACTTGGTATAAAGACTGCATTTATTCAATGCCATAAAATAAGACATAGCAGCATTTAGTAATTACTTAGTTCTACATCAAAATAATTATATACAGTATGCACTTGTGATCCCCTCTTCCATATATGAATGTAAAAATAAACACTTCAGGGCCTGTATCAGTTTTTACTTTTAGACAGTGTAAATAAAGCTGAATCTTCAACTTTCAAATTAAAACTGATAACCTTGGGCATTCAAGGCTTTTGTAAAGAAAGGGGGGAAACTTTAGCTTGCCTCAAAACAGGTTGTGTCTCTGGAATGCTTCTGGGACTAAAGAGATCAATTAAGTGTGTATAAACAAACAGTTGGAAAAAAGCTACTAAAACAACAGAGGAGAGAGCTCTCTATTGGGCTCTAGGGGCCTGGGGGAGCGAAGTTTCATTAACTGGATCTGAAGTCCTATGGCCTTCTATAAACAGGCATTAATTAAAGAATGTAAAAAATAAAGTTTCAGACCTTGCAATATGTTAATGATCATATGATTCAGGGCCCGGGAAGAAGAAGAGCAGCAGAGGTCATAAAATAAGCATGAAGCATTTAATATGAGTGCTTGGCAGGGATTTCTGCAAATTAGTTGGTTATTTGCTGGTCCAAAGCAAATTAAGGTGATTTTGCTTCACTTGCTAATTTTTTATGTGCATGCTTGGCAAAATGTTTTTCACAAATGGATGAAGGTTATTGTTAATGGCATAATGAGAAATATTAACATATTTAAATAAACCCGAAAATTCTGACACACAACACAAGCATGCAGTTTTTATTTAACACAGATATTGAAATTCTGTTTGGTCCCGAAGATAATTTTCGATGAAATTATGAAAAATACCCAAGTTACAATGTTTGGCATTGTAAATGCAGCTTAAGAACTTTTTCATACATTTTCATAAATGTTCTTGAGTAAAAGTTATAGGCAATGGATGCATATACAGCAACTTCCTTTTAAAATCAACATTTGCAATTCACTTATTTGATAATGGAGAGGGGAAAGATAAAACAGATGAGTCTACCCCCAGAGTATAAGACGTTACATTTAAGGGTGGCTTTCAGAGAGGTAACATCTTTGAAATTTTGGGTTTAGTGTCACAGAGTCTGATTTCTTTCCTTACGTCTCCACATCTATTTTTATTTTAATTTTGGCAGGGATAAGTTATTCTGTGTTTATGCATTCCTCTTTGGTTCTCCATATAGGTTTTGCTTTATCTGAGCGCTCAAAGTGGAGTTTAAAAATTGGAGCAACTTCTCTGAAAAACTCTTTTGAAATTACAGTGAAACTGTTCCGTCACTTTAATTACCATGAAGTTGTACAGAAGTACCGAATTTGGCAACAGAGCCTTACATAGAAGGTGGTGCTGGGGTAGGATGCTACTATTGACATTGTTCTGTTACAGCAATTTTAGATGGACAAATTGCAGTTGAGAAAATTTCATGACTCGGTAAAATGAGCAATGATGACATCTGTGGATGCGGGTCTGTTCATATCTTTGCAGAGCCTTTAGGGAAATAAATATCTCGGAACATTCGGTGAAGTGAAGCTCACTCAATAAATCAACCTGACACAATAACACTTCTGGCACATGAGCCCTACTTCTCCCCAGCAACACCTACCCCTCTGTGTTCCTGTGCTACCAAATGGTGTCTCCCCATAGGCCTCTAAATCAAATCATAGCACACAAATACAGTGAGAATTTATTGGGAATTGGTTTTGTTCGGCAAAAACATTACTTATTAGATGAACTGAAATGATAATAAATTTTGACCCTTTAAGGACTGAGCCAGTTCAGGCGATATGCTGGTTGGTGGAAGGCATTTAGAATTATCCTAAGAGTATCATTTTACATGAAGTGTTTTAAGTTTTATTAGGATTAAATTTCTAATCTTCAGCTTAGTTTTTTCTCTTCACGTGACATTTATCACCTCAAAATACCACATTTTCTTTTCAAAATCCTTCAGGGTGAAATTGGGACATTTGTTAGTAATATTTAAAATAAAAAACCAAAAGCTAAAGTGTGTGTGTGTGTGTGTGTGTGTGTATGTATTAAAGCAGTTTTGAATGAATACAAATATAGGATAGTTCATTAATGGCAATATTCAAGTAAAGATTTTTACTATAATTAGTGTAATGATTATATCTGAGATAAGAAAGTGAGACAGGAGATCATTACATCCACAATATTAGAACTATTAATAGATGTAAGAGGAGTATATTAGTTTAGATTTATCTGAGATTTCTCTGTTTGAAAAAAAAAAGAAACAAGTGTTCATTTTTCTTTCTAGGAGGAAAATCATAGCTAGTTTCTATTTTCACTCGAGATAATAGTTAACAAAGAGGATCAATAGGAGACACCAATTTCCCATCTCTAAATATCCTTAATCTCCTTGGGAAAATAAAATATCTTCCCACAAGACAAAGTTTAATGGTAAATTTTCTAATAGAATATGTTTACATGAATCATCCAGCTTAAAATTTAGTACAATGTATTACTTGTCCTCTAGACAAAGTGTGTAATGTGTCTCCATGTGATTTCCTAATCATAGTCATTGTGATTATTTGATTTGATTATTATATATGATTATTATACTTAAAATATATTTCCTGTATGTTTACCTGTGAAGTGAGCCACTTTTTACAATCGATATGCCTGTGAGATGTTGGAAATCTTTCTGGAACGAATGTCTATAACCCTAAATCATTACAGTGAAACATATTATGACATTTCCAGTGGGAATTACTGATACTGAAGATTTGGTAGTAGTTCAAAAGCTTTGTCACAGCCAAATTAGGAGAGGTGATAATATATTATGCCATTATATTATATTATACTATTTCAATACATATTCTTGAAAAGGGAAAAAAGTAAATATGATTTTTGTATCGCCATAGATAGTTTTACCTGCTTATAGTTTTGATCTGTAATGAACAATTCCATTAACTATTTTTATCAATGGAAAGAACTTTTTTTTTTTTTTTGCTGTATTCTGATATAAAAAGACAAGTAACTCTATTCTAGCTCCTTTTGCATGAAGAGAGTAACAGTACCCAGAGAATTGAAGCAATTTTGAAGTCACTTGCAGAAATATGAAGGTTGATGATTATAAAATCTGATAGCTAAAAGAGATTTCCTGAAATTGTCTTGTCAATAATATAAGGCATTCCAGAAAAAAGTTGCTTACTCCTGTCTTAAAACTCCTGGGAAAACAAAAGTCTACAGCTTCGCTTGGAATGTTCATAATAACTTTCTTAAGAAATATTTTCTTAATTTTTAGCTTAATTTCTTCTTGCTGTGAGTTATTCATTCTAATAACTACCCATCACACAAGCACCTACTACATGCTAGTTATTATGCAAGGCTATAAACATATTTTTATTTGATCTAACAGACTTGGAGGACAGATATTATAGTCCCCATATTAGAGCTGCAAGATTGAAGTTTGAAGAGGTTAAATATCTGGATCAAGGTTATATAAGTCATAGGCTTGGAATGTATCTTTGGCTGATTCCAAAATCTGATTTGTTCTGATTTTTGGGTTTTGTTATACTGCCCTGGATCATGAATTGCTCTATGTTAGGCATTATACTGACACATAGAGGTGAATGATGGTTTCTTTACTCTATTTAGAAGAATCTTTGAATAAATAATTTCATTGTAAAATGAGAATATGGTGGGATTATGGACAGTTACTAACTCTGCCTTGAAAATATGGAAGTTCTGAGAGAGGCATGGGCTATGATGCATAAGAAAAAGGCAAATAAGAGGAAGGAGGAGAGAAAATAAACATGGCACAATGTGGGAATATCATGAAGTTCTGTCAGAGAATTGGATAGGATTTGGGAGAAGTGTTAAGAAACGTTGTTAAGCTAGAAATGGGAATTTGCTGCTATCTTTAACAGCATTCTTTAAGTACTTGAGGCCCATTAGTGTCATGTCTTTAGCTTAAAAGACCTCATTCCTTTATGTTCTGATCATTTTTCTTGGTAAGTAGAGAAGCCAATCTAGACATGTGCTTCTAAATAAGAAATAGGCTTTTCTGGGAATAATGGTATTATCTCATTTCATCTCTTATTTGTATTACTAAGCAAAATTTTTTAAAGTAGTATTAATTACCTGGGTGTTTGATTCAATGAAATTTCCTTTTCACTTTTTGGCCATGGTTTAAAAAAATTATATTCTAAATATTTTATTCACTAATAAGATTTGAAATAGGGTTAGGATTTCCTAGGAAATGATCTTATAAATGTGTTTCCCCTTTAAAGGGGATTAAGTTTTTTGTTTGTTTTCTGTTTTCATTGGTCAGTTAAAATGATAAGAAACTTAAGAATTTGGTACTTGAGTTTCAATTCGTGTTTCAAAAATTGGTATAAGGAATTTGGCTTTTATTTCCTATATTTACCTTTTAAAAGTTGTTGTTTATTGCTTTTTTTTTTTTAATTTCTTGAGAGAAAGAGGGAAAGAGCATGTACACAGGCATAGCAGAAAGGGGCAAAAGGAGAAGGAAACAGAGAAGCTTAAGCAGGCTCCACCTTCAGCCTGGAGCCCGACTCTGGGCTGGATCTCATGACTGAGATCATGACTTGAGCTGAAATCAAGTCAGGTGCTTAATGGACTGAGCCACCCAGGTGCCCCATTCACTGCTATTTTTAAAGGAGATTCATACGTAGGTAAACCTATGCAATATGACAGACCATCTTTATGTAGGGATACTATGTCAGTGTGCTATTTTTGGTCAATCCTGGTCCTTTAAATTTGCTGGTTTTTTGTAGCATGTGTGTGTTTTTTTAAAGATTTTATTTATTTATTCATTAGAGACACACAGAGAGAGAAAGAGACACAGGCAGAGGGAGAAGCAGGGTCCCTGTAGGGAGCCAAATGCGGGACTCGATCCCAGGACCCCTGGATCATGACCTGAGCCAAAGGCAGATGCTCAACTACTGAGCCACCCAGGTGCCTCAACATCCTGTTTTATGGAGAATGTATAGCCATGCTCTTGGGACAGTGGTATAGGAACAAGGAGTTTGAAAGCATGAAGGAATCCAGGTCATTGAACCTCTAGTTGCACAGGCTACCTTCCTGAGTCTCTGTTTTCTAATTCTAAGATGAGTAGATGGAGAAAACAGACTTGGACTGGTTGGCCTAATATCCTGCTTTTGCCACTGATGAGCTCTGGGACTTCGGGAAAGTTACTTAACTTCTCTAACCCTTTGCTTCTTTATCTGCTAAGAAAAAAGATTCATAATTTGACCTATCTCACACATTATGGCCAAGACTGAGTTATGGTGTGTTAACCACTTAGAAAAATGCCTGCCTCATAATAAAGTCTCAAAATATTTTTTAAAAATTATTATTAATGGAAATGAAGAGGTGTTAAGACAGGAGGAATGATCTGGGTCCCAATTCCATCCCTCCTATTCACTAGTTATGTGTAGTTGGTGTAACTTTGGTCAAGGTACTTAAACTTTCTGAGTCTCAGTTTTCTCACTTAAAAAGAAATGTCATCACATTGAGAAGTAAGTGAAATAAATGCTTAGGTGGTTAATTTTGTTCCTTTTTGCCTTTTAGTCAAGAGCAAGTGATAAAGATGAGCAGGATTTGGATGGAGGGAAATTGAGAGGGGAAATGTCTCATCTTAAGTGTCTTTGGAATCCAAAGTTAATTCAGATTTTCTATCCACTTTGACAGGGTTTGAAGGGTCAGCTATCACTCTTTTTTTCCTTGAGTTTTAAAGATTTATTTAGCCAGCTTTTGAACAAAAGTAATAGAAATTGTTTTTCAACGAACAGGTGTTCTAATGACAACCATCCCAAAAAGTTCAACTTATAGATAACTGAGAACTCTAGACACTTAAGTAAAACTGTTAACTGATTTTACTCTTTAGTCAATTTTGTGCTGAACTATAACACTACTTTTGGAACAAGTTTGCCAGTGTTTTATATGACCCTCACCATTTCAATTAAACTTTAAAAAGTGTATTTTCTTTAATACATTTGATATTTCAGTAATTGAAGGTGACTACCACAAAGGCTAAAAAATGTTCCAAGAGAGAGGTCTTTCAGTATTTTGTAGCTTTCAGATTATTCCATTTTGTTCTTTACCTTTTTCTGTCATTCTGTTCTCTCCCTTTTTGTGAAGAGTCAGGTTATAATTAATACAAGAGCTCTTAGTTCTAGTTTTCTGATATTCTTAACATTTTCTTGTGGTTGAATATGACATGTCGACCCTGAGAGCTAAGAACTAAGAATAATATGAAGTCTGATGAAGTAGAATGATGGCCAGCCACCATTAAGAGCATATGCCTCTTTGCAGAAGCATGATAATATATTTTTATTTTATAGAGGATATATTGGGAATGAGGTGACCATGGGCTAAAATATATAAACCTATCATTTGGCTGAATTCTCTAACATCTAATGTCTTGATTTAAAATTTTTACGAAGTGGATTCTACATTCTTTGTTTAACATGTATATGAAATATTTTTGGGATTTATTCTCCACTATCAAAACTAAAAGTATCCTTTACCTTTAAGGAAAGAGAAAATAATTAGTCATCATCTCCAGGATAATATGAAGAGTGATTGATAGTCATCTTTACTGGGTTATTTCCTACTGCCTATGTTTCAGGTGTGTTTGTGTGTATGTGTCTTTACCAAACACTTATTTTATTTTATTATTTTAGTTTTTTAAAGATTTTTATTTATTTATTCATGAGAGATAGAGAGAGAGAGAGAGAGAGGCAGAGACACAGGCAGAGGGAGAAAGAGGCTCCATGCAAGGAGCCCGATGTGGGAACTTGATCCTGGGACTCCAGGGTCACGCCTAGGGCCGAAGGCAGGCTCTAAACCCCTGAGCCACCCAGGGATCCCCACCAAACACTTATTTTAGAAGCTATGTTTCCTTTAAGTCCACAATAACTTTTGTTCTATTTTTTTTCTAACAGTTTTTGTTCTAATTATTTCCATCTACATCTAGTTTTGGAAACCAGAGCTGAAGGTAACATGTCACTTCTCAGGGAAATTTACTGGGCACAGAATTTATAGTAAATGGCGGGGTTTTATATGAAATATGAAGAAGGTTGTTACAATAGTATAATATGGTAAGGAAGCAAGATCTATAGAATAAGAAACTAAGAAAAATTATTGAAAGGAAAAACAAAGAGGAGTTAAAAGGACAGACACAATCCTGTGCTAGTGACTGATGGAGTTGAAGGACTCACTTGATGGAGGAGAGGGCAAGTTCTCTATGAGCTGAGGTGGTTTTAGAAGAAGGTGGTAGCTACAGTTAAACTTTACAATCATGACCTAGACTTACTTGTTGAATACTTGGAATTAGCAAACTGTATTGGAGCTATCTATTTCTTTAATAGTTAAGTTTTGGTTGGATAGTGATGGTATTGATACAATTTTGTCACTCATTGACATAGTTATACACCCATTTAAATTTAAATTCACTTACTGTGCTATTACTTTTAAGAAGAGTTCCATGATGTTATTAAATAATAAATTATCAAAAAAATAGTGGTTTAGGACTAGCAAACGAGGTAACATGAGTTCATCTAATGTAAATCGTTGTTATATATCCAAAATAGCAAATGGGTTATATTAGGACAGCTGATGGCACATGGCTTATGTATAAGCATTGAAAGTCAATCCTATAGAATAATTTAGATCAGACTAAAGGATGATCATATAATGTGCTCAAGCTAATTTTGACCATTAGGTATTAATACACATATTTGCTATGTTGGGAAGATCTGGAACTCATTGTCATGTCAAGATTTCAGCCAGCCATTTGGTTTTTGCTTATTTTTAGGCGAAATAATGGGTCATTTGTAGACCTAATAATGAGTTTTGTTTCATGAATTGTATGTTCATATGCCATTGATGCAGATCATTTAGCCTATACTTCAATTACCAGGGGCTCTATGAACTGTTTTGTAAATTTAGAGATAGTTGCTTTGATCTGGCCATAGAATAAAACAAGAACACCTAACTAAATAGCAACTAAATAGCCTTTCATCTTCCCTTCAAAGCAAGAAATAAAAATAATCATCGCAAAGTAATGCTTTTCTTGTTTCTTAGATTTTAACTTCCCTGATCACTTAAAAGTTACTAACATTCCTTTGACTTGCAAAGCTAGTACTTGGAGAACCTTATTCATGAATGAGAGACTGAATTGAGTGAAATGTATTTTTCAAATACATTTTTTTGGTAGCTTTCATTATAATCTTTTTATTTTCATAGTATTTAACTCTACATTTTTGCTGTTAGCCTTACATCCCACATAATAAAGAAAAAAAGGGCTTCCTTAAATACAGCACCCTAATTGCCAAAAGGTTATTAAATCTCTACATCCATGCATTATGCCAAATATCAGAGTAAACCTGTAAATTGGGTCATCAAAAGAGTTATATTGACCCCTTTTTTTTATCCCCTCAAGCTTCAAAATTGCATTTATTGATCTAAAGGAGGCATTTTAGAATTGGTCCCATTGGTTTTCGTGGGACATTTAAAGAAGCTTCAGATAAAAACTTTCATGCATTAAGCAAAGCCATGCAGTGAAATCACTAAAAGGTATATATAGGTTCAACTAGAGCATTCATTTGTTTTTCTTTTGCACTGTAAGGGGAAAAAAAAGTCTGTTTCAAATCCTATTTGTCCCTTATCTCTGTTTGTTCAGTTGTTTTTAATATCACATACTGAAAGAATTTCAATAGCAGTTTCACCATGAAGTCATTTGTTATCCTTCAGCAGGCTTTTGCCTACTGAATTGTAAAGCAGTTCTGACTATTTGCATCCTCCAGATGGAGCGGCATATAAACACTCCCAGATATTTCTGGTAAGTATGAAAAAATATCTTATTTGTCCTTTCTGTGAATAAATAAGAGAATGTCAAATTTTATAGACTAATAAATTTGTATGCCGGCAGTGACATTGAATCTCTCATGGCCTGCAATGTCACAGACCCTGAGAAACACAATTTTTTTCTTGTTGTTTCAAATGAATACAAAGTCAAATAGAAGCTCAATAAAAAGCCAGAATTTGATTGCATTGTTTATGTCTGCCCAATATTCTAATTCAGTTGCAATTTGCCATGAGGAAATGCAATTTACGTCTTTCCCAGGCTTATCGTCCAACAATCACTCTCATATACATGCTTCTATATGTCAGAGAGAACTCCACTAATGGGTTAAAGTGCCCTTTGGCATTCATCTGCAACAGCTGCTCCCCTCCTCTTTATTTAATGTTAATTTTTATAATATACTGTTAGAGTTGTGGATGCATGGCATAGAAAAAGACAACCTAAATATCTAAATTCTTAGGTGTTAAACTTTTGATGTGTGTTGATATGTGTATGTCTGTTGATTTATATGTACACACAAGATTGACTCAGAAATAGTACTCTACATGAAATAAATCGAATTGCATGAGTTCAAGCAAGTCTTTATGCACTTTTCCAATTTAGGATTAAATTTGTTTCTTATATTTAAATTGATATGCATAATGTAGGGTGTCTAATCTTCATATTCAGTTAAATAATGAACCTCTGCAATATCAGCAGTGATTGACAGTTTAATACTGCTTTTTGCACTTGCCAGTTTTCATTTTATACCTTCTTTTTTAACTAAATTAAATGCATTGTGCTCAAAGCAGAATAACATCATATATTTTACAAAGTAAACAAGATTAAATAATTTTATGGATAAATATGTATATGAAACACTAAGAATTTAACTTTGCCTACTTTATCCATGTGGGAGAAAAAAGAGAGTGTGAACTGAACACAGCCTGATTGTTTTCCACTCTGGTTTTCTGAAGAAAGAATGTTAATAAGTAATACGTAATATTTCTTTTTTTCCATTGGTGCAATTAAAACAAAACTTAGTATCATATTTATTAATGTTGATTTGATTTCTGGAGAATAAATTTCACTAAATGAGTTTTAGCTGAATAAAAGTAAATCTAAGAAACATTTAAAATCATCTTAATATTGCTTAAGAATGGGTGTTTATAAGGGTTTGGAAACACAAGTTCTATTTCAGTTTTTACAAAAATATGTCTTTCTGTTTCTCCAGTTATGACATGGGGGGAAGAAAGTAATTTAGCTTAAGTTCATTATTTCTATCACAATATGTTATAGCCCATGTCTAAATGTCCTTGATTTCTTCAGAAGTAGCCTTTCTAAAATTAAAAGGAACAATATAGCGTACCTTTTACAAGCAGATAAAGAAGCGGAAGAGGAAGTGTTTGTGTGTGGGTGGGTATGTTTAGTAAAGTATGCTATGATAGAAAGTACGAGATATTTCTTTACGTATGTGATTTTTAAATTTGGAAGTTATCACTTTGATACTAAATTCTTTGATTCGTTACAGGTGTGTGGATGAATATATATGTATGTGTATATATATAAAAACACACACATACCTACACAATGTCACAAGTAGACTTAGAGTCTATATAAACTAACAGAATGTAGGAATTGGAAAGAACGTATGAGTGTCTGTAATCCAATCTTGCTCTATAGATTGATTATCAAATTGATTCTCAGAAATGGTAAAATGGGTGGACATCTAGGTGGCTTAGTGCTTGAGTGTCTGCTTTGGCGTAGGGCATGATCTTGGAGTTCCGGGATCGAGTCCCACATCAAGCTTCCTGGAGGGAGCCTGCTTCTCTCTCTCTGCCTATCTCTCTGTGTCTCTCATGAATAAATAAATAAAATCTTAAAAAAAAGAAAAGAAGTGGTAAAATAGTAAAGCCTGGACTAGATCTCACTGCTATACATACTAAGCCCTGGATTTCTTCCTCTACACTCTCTTTGATTTGGCACTTATTAGGTTAGTGAATCATTTTGAAAAGTTTTAATGGCCTACTAATCAACCTTTTGCCAATTTTGCCAAAGTACAATTGCAATTACTATATATATATATGTATATATATGTATATATATATACACACACGTATACCTATACATAATATATTATGTATACATGTATATATATGCTATATAGTATATATGTGTGTATACTATATATGATATATATGTTATACAAACTATATAAATACTATTTTAAGTATCACTAAGTTCAAGACACCACTGTATCACTGTATTTCAAAAAAAACAAAAAAAAAGATTTAAAAAATCCTATTTGAAGCCCATTTAAGTTATTAAGTCTCTCAAACATTTATCTTTTGTTTATTGACACTGGCCTCCAGATTTCCGTTCTTTTTTGTTGAACTGTAGTAAATTTGACATTAAAGGATGCTATTCGATTCTTGCTTCCTTTATAGAGTTGCACCAAAGTCAATGAGAGTTTGATACAAAAATAAAGGATAAACTATGGCCCTAGAGTACTTACTTCAGACTGTGGAATGGACCTATTAGACCAAGTTCAGACCCATTAGCCTGGTAAGGAGTTGGTGCTAAATTTCACATCACAGAAGAGTTCCCAGCTATTGGCTTGGTATGAAGGGGGAGAGCAGCTTTTATGACTGATGACCATCATCAGGAGAAGGAGGGAAGTGGAGGGATACCACATCTCCAATCCACAGAGCGCTCCACAAATTCTGTGGCACTGATTTGAGGAGGCTCCCGACATGAATGCCTCCCTTTATCAGTTGTTGTGATTCCAGGCTTTGACAATTCTAAAAGCCAGGAAGGAAAGAATGGGAAAAAGTATAACTCTTGATGTCAAAAATACCATAATAAAGTAAAATTACCTTTCTAAAAATTTCCCCCTGGTAAGTCACTTGTGGTTTGTCACTCTCAGTAAAGTAACACAACCAGACTTGATTTGCCAGCTGTACTTAAAGATCTTGGTTTTATGTTTTTAAAAATGTCATCTATGCCTTCAATCACTTGTAAGTCCCCTGTAATCTCTTTTTAATGTAAGCACACTGAAGTTTTCCCTTTTGTTTGCTGCCCTTGCATTATTTACTTTGATCTGCTGTGAGAAAATCTGAAAGTGTGTTGTCCTAAATGCTAGCATCTCACCAACAAGATTTGAGGCCTTGTAGTTTGCATTGAAGAAAAAGGCTCTTGTGTGAAGACGCAGGTTTTGTTTAGTTCTCTCTCCCTGGTGGGAGCCTTAATTGCATTTTCTCTCTCTCACAGTGGCTGGCTAAGGAGTGCCTGCCTTCCCTGCTGATGCTGAAGTTTTCAAGCTCTATTACTCTGTGACGGAGAAAATTCCTTGGTCCAGGAAGAAAAGGGTCAGATTTTTTTTAAAAATGTGTTTCAATAAGTATTGTCCATTTGCCATGCACAATAAACAAAAAGAAGAAGAAACAATAGAAGAGCTTAATGTTTCCCCCCCACACACCTGAAAATCTTGTAGAAGTTTATGTGACCCAGTTTATAAAATCTACCATTCTAAATATCATGAAGAAGCTGAGTCCTTGGGGCAAAGAAGTTAGACTTAATAATAACCAGTAAATAATCCCCTCCTCCCATAGCATTAATCTGTGTCCTTTCTTAGCTATTCTGAAAGTTCTCTGCAAGTCCATCTGTATATGTGATTAAAATATATAGTCAAGGCCATTTCTGGAGTTAGTGTTAAGCGTTGACATAGATGCCATTTTCAGCTAAGTGATAAAGATCTAATTTTATTAACCTTTTAACTTTCTATTTTGAATTTCTGAGCATACGGGCAATAATATGCTTGAATCATTGGATCTGAAATGAATATTTTAATTTTCTTCTCATCTGACAAAGTGCACTTCACCTTAGCTGCCTTGCAAGCTGTACCTGCCATGTATACTTCCACTTTCTGTATTTTTCATCCTGAGGACGCAAGGTGATAATAGCATCTACTTAACATTTTCAATTTTAAAGTGCCTTAAATACGGAAGCTATAGTGATCTGCATTCACAACAATGCTTGTTTGTTGTTTGAGATATAAATGTTTAATGCACATATACATAAACTAATTGGGTTTTCTGAAAAGTATGGCTTGTTACTCAACTGAAATGGATCACTCAAGTACGTATTTTACTTGGCAAGGCCTTATTTTATTCCCATTCCTTACTCCTAAACCTTGGCATGTTAGGCTTTCCGCTGCCTTTTTAACTTTCTCATTTATCAGCTGTGTTCCTTCTCTTCTTTTTTCTCTTCTCCTGTGACCTCCCCATTTTCTCACCTGCCCTGTTTCAAGCTGTTATTCACCAATGCCTCCCCTCATGCTACACCCTGAATGGTCTGATGTCTGCTACTTGTTTGTGAGTGAGTTGAGAGAGGGCCAGTCTTGTCCAGGGATAGCTGTAGGATTTTCTGATGGATAATTGGGTAGAAAATGGAAAAGTTCATCCATGGAAATAGCACAGGACTGGTTACTTGAGAATAGAGCAAGAGAGAACAGAAAAGTTAGGAAGCTAAGTATGTGAATAGTAGAAAGATGCTAAGCAGAAAATGTGAAGACACCTTTCTTGAGGTTGGGATTGAGGATTTTAGCTCTGACCATACTCTCCCATTAGTAATCACTGGGCCTTTCAGGCTTTGTGCAATGAGCTGAACCCAGTCAACAGAATCTTTTCAGCTATATTGAAAAGCAGTGATCCAACACATGAAGTGAAAACATCTCCTTGATACAAGAGTACACACGGCTTTAAGAACACATTAACATTATAAGACAGATATGATTGTCATTAAAAACAGCATCAGGAAGCCTATGTCTTGCTTTATTATCTTCAAACTGGTTAGCAATGTAAAGACAACCTTCTAAAAACTAATTTAAATGCATAATATACATTTGAGCACTGGGCACTTTTTTTGGTTAGTTTCAGGATGATGATTTTTAAATGTTTACAGCAATCACGTTTGAGTGCTAAGAGGATTTTTTTTTTCATTGAATGATTCACTGGCAGACAACATAAAGAGACATACTTTCATAATTTTTTCCTTCCTAATCAGTGACAAATAAAATGGAAGCAAAGGACAAAGACATTATAGGATTTCTTAATAATTTTGAGATATATATATGTTTAATTTTGAGAATTCAAGAGCTAATTATCCTTATTAATTTTTTGTTCAGAATACTCTATTTTAGAACTGTCAAAATTAGAAATAAGGAATGGATTACATTTTTAGAGAGTTCAAAGCAGTCTGTTAGCATATTTTATTTCCCTTGAATCCTATTATGTGTTTTTATAAATATTTCTTAGAGTTTCTTCTTTTTCTATTTATTATCACCTCTACTTATTTATTTCAGAAGGCAGAAAAGTTGTCAGTTAGGATCTATAAACAGCTGAAGTCTTAGAACACATCTAGATAATTCAGCAAGTGGCTATTCTATTTATCAGCAGATTTTATTATGGTAGCAATTCTCTATGATGAAGGCTGGGGAACCTGATTATTTTTTTAAATAGGTCAAGAAATGGATCAGAAAATCTGCAGGGGATTTATCTCTGTTTCTAGTACTTCATAATGACAAAACTTCCCTTGGCTAATGAGCATGTCTAGATGAATTCAAATATATAGAGAAAAGGGTAGACGGGGCAGTGGACTTCTAAGAGAATTGGTATAATTGCAGTGATTGAATTCAGAAGATTTGAAATAGTTTGAAAGGAGTGAAAAGTGACAGGCCCCTATTAGTTAAACCAAATTTACTCAATTTTCTTATGAGAATGGGTATAAATCACATGAACATAAGGGAACATACACACCATTTTGCTCACCAATCAGAAATAAAAATAATGAAATTCCTGAGAACACCCTGGCCTTAAAATTTCCTGATTTCTCTTTCTTATATGAGAACCATATTTGTTCTACCTTTATTCTAGGACTACACTTAACTATTTATTCATTTTCAATGCACTGACTTATTTAAACACTGTTTATTGAGCACTTATACAGGACAGGTGTTGTCTAGCCTACAATTTGAAGTTCTAGTAGTTAAAAACATTTTAAACATAAGAGATTGGAAATTAGTGAAAATATATTCTTTACATATACTAAAGTATTCATTCATTAAGATCCCCAATATCACCATTATAAACACAAATACTGTGCCAAGGTAAATGTCACCTTTAAGAAAAAATTCAAAATCACTATACTGTTGTGCTGAAGTTCTTACTTTCATGCCAACACTTTTTTTAACTTTGGGTTTTATTACTTTACCCTGTGGAATCTATAGTCTATCATTCAGGATAAGAGCTAACCTTATGTTGCTCAGTAAATACAGTAGAGTTAATATTATTCTGTTTCCATTTTTATGCCTCTCAAAAGCAAAAAAAAAAAAATCATCCTTAAGTATAACCTATGCTACATTTTGTGTCTTTCTTTTATATTTTCATCCACTCATTCTTTAAATGCCAGCTCCAGTGACACTTTCTCTGTGAAACTTTCCCTGCCCAATCACTGAGCAAGAGTCAAGTATACCATAGAAAGGCATTTAAATTTCAATTACTCCTCTTATAATCTTTTGTAACCATTCATTCTCTTGTGCCCTTTCTACTAAAGGCTGTGTGTGCACTTGGAGGCCATGTACTGTCTGTTATCATCTCTGTATTCTGGTTACCTTGGCACAATATCTAAGCCATAACAGCTCAGTAGATATTTCTTGAATTAATTTAATCCTCTTATAATTACTGTTTAAACTCTTTTATCTTATATCTTTGGGACCTCTGTCTATCCTTTGATAGGAAAATATAAGCAGAGGTCCTGATCTTGTTTTTATACAATATGAAATAAGTTTCATCTCTTTCTTGTTTGTAGGAAAATTTAAAATCCCATTTCTAAGGCTTAATTTGAAAATTAAAGTTAGAGTGAGAGTACAAATTGATAGTGATTACTTGGTTTGCATCATTTTCTGTTTTGTTGTCTTTTATTTTTTTCATGAAGGCATTACTAAGAATCAAATTTAGGTATTTCTACAGTTGGCTGTTATATTCAAGAATCTCTATCATGCCCTAATCTTTCTGCTGATATTTTCATAACTTCTTTCTGTGTGCAAGTGCATGGGAGCATGTGCATGCATACATATGGGTATGCGTGCGTGTTTGTGTGTGTATGTGTGTGTAGCCACTGACTGGTCTTCTGAAGCAACACCTTTGTTATCTTTGTTCCTATCTTTCACTGTCAACACTAGTCTCTTCTTATTGATCCTTCCTGTGATAATGGCTTGAAGGATTTTGAGAAAGTTTTGTTTTGTTTAATTTTGATAGAGGCAATTCTCTTACCGGGAATGAAATAGATAAAATTGATTGATTCCCCTTTGCTGGAATTATAAACCAGCCATACCATAAACTGCTCATACATACTTTTATTCTCTGCAAGTTTGAGATATATACTAATAACTATCACAAATAAAGATCTCATCCTTTGATTATCCAAGATTGTTTGGTATGAGAGGGAAGCTAAGAAATTAAGTTCAATTAATACACATTGACGGGAAAGGACAGCACAGAGGTAAATAAGACATTCCCTGACTCAGTGGTTTTTATGGGAGGTTTGTAACTATTCTAATAACTGTAATTCAAAGCAGTATTTGAGAGGCAGCCCGGGTGGCTCAGCGGTTTAACGCCTGCCTCCAGCCCAGGGCCTGATCCTGGAGACCCGGGATTGAGTTCCACGTCGGCTCCCTGCATGGAGCCTGCTTCTTCCTCTGCCTATGCCTCTGCCTTTCTCTCTTTCTCTGTTTGTCTCTCATGAATAAATAAATAAAATATAAAAAAAAAACAAAAAAAACAAAGCAGCATTTGATACAAACTTCAGCAATAATACAAGTAATTAGTCACCGAGACAATTAAAAAGATAAGAGTATACATTTGATTTTCTAATGAAATGATGTTTAAGATGGGTTTTAGAGAATAGGAGGAAGAGACATGAGTGGATTGTGTCCATTTGCTGAAATGTAAGAATCTGAGGATGATGTTATAGTTAAGAAGTTGGGGATACATTTTGTTGAGCAATGCATATCTGGTTGAGAAATTGGTACTTGCCGTGGCAATATGGTGCCATTAAAGCTTTCTGAATATGGTGTGATCTGATCCAATTTAACTTCTAAAAACACCTATGCAAAGCCTTTTGTGTGGCCTGTTACAGAAAACAGGAAAAAAAAATAAGGAAATTCTATAGTAAACTGAGGTTCCCAACTTGTCTCAGAGACATAGTCTGTTCAGTCCGGGTAGGTATTGTCAACGATGTAAATTAGGTGTCAAGTTTAGAATGGTGGTTTTTAGACAAAAATTTCGGGTGGTACATTGAAGGATCCTGAAGATCTGGCCTCTATGTTGCTATAGCACCAGTCATCTAGAGGTGAGTAGTAGTTGCCTCCTTTCTGTAATACCTGTATGCAGGTTCACAGTGGTGTCATAAGGTCTGAATGTTCCCTGCTTGATTCTTGATGCACTTAAGTTTGAAGCCTTTATTATAACTTAACACAAAAAAAAAGGGATGAGATAGGCCAAGTTTCAAACTTAGAATCCCAAGATCCTGGAAAATAATAACTATAATAGAACTCTGGAAGTATATTCATTATATACTCTATTTATGTAACATTCAGTTATATAAGGTATAATCTTACAGGTTTCCCCCCCTTAATCAATGTATTTAATTCTGCATGATTAATAATAACCACACCATCAAACTGAATATTTTTCTAAATTGTTTACTTTTAGCAAGGAATATTTTTAAAATATATTTTATTAATCAGTGAGTGGAACAAGAAAGCAAAACAAAAAAGTAAAGAAAATGATTTGACTTATATAACAAGATTTTTATTTTACAGAAAGAGGAATAGGAGTAACAGGGAAGTAAAAGAAAATTTTTTTTCAATAAGAGAAACAAATAAATGTAGGAGTTTTAGCTATATTTTAACAATAATAGTATTAGGTCTACTTGGGTAAATCTTCAACTATATGTTGTGTGTTCTCTATCTCATATCCAATTATTTGTAATATCCTCCTTATTTCATTTTGATATGTTTTATATTAGTGATAAATAAAAGAACATACTTAATCTAAAATTAAGTGTTTAGAATCCTCTGAAATGCAAATGATATTTCCAGTATAAAAACCTGTCAAAAACTATATCTTTTTATTAATCATATATAAAACAATAGTAATATATAAGCTAGTATAGCACAGAGAAGAAATTATATTATGTATCCTTTTGTTCAATTTGCTAAGTTCTTCCTAACTTTTAAGTCTTTCTTATTCTGTGCTCTTCTTTTTATCTGGACATCTCTTTCTTTCTTCTTTCTTTCTTTCTTTCTTTCTTTCTTTCTTTCTTTCTTTCTTCTCTTTCTTTCTTTTTTAAAAAGACTTATTTATTTGAGAGAGAGAGAGCAGGAGGGAGGGCAGAGGGACAGGAAGAGAGAGTCTTAAGCAGACTCCACACTGAGCACATAGCCTGACTCAGGTCTCTATCATATGGCCCTGAGACCACAACCTGAGTGATCAGAGCTGAGCAGAAACCAAGAGTCCCACGCTGAACCAACAGTCCCACCCAGGTGTCCCATCTTGTTTCCATTTCTGGTCTAATTCCTCTTCTGGGCATAGGTTAGCTATCATATCCTCCATGCATCTTCCCTGACTCCTCTCTCCAAGGCTGGTTTAGGAATGGAGCATGTAATGTTTTATGGTTTATAGAGTCTTAACATACACCATCCCATTTGGCCCCTTTATTCTTATTCATTCATTCATTCATTTATCCATTCATCCATTCATTCATTCATAGAATGTTTGTGAAACACCCATTCTATACCAGGTACTGAAGTAGAGGAATGGTTTCTAGATATGCAATAAAGAGGTTTTGTTCTCAGAAAATTTATGATTAAGGAGAAAACTAGTCTGTGTAATTCAGTGTGTGAATTCAAAAGTTGAGATTTGCACAAGTGGAAACAAAATCAGTGGGTCCATTTGAGAAGAGGTAGTCAGAATAGGACACAGAGACAGGGAAAAGATTTTGCTGAGTTTTGAAGACCTTGATGGAATCATGCAGGGATAGAGAATAAAAGACTGAATTCAAAGATAGGAAACAGGAACTCCATAAAATAGAACTATTTTGTTTTATTTTGTTATTTTCATCATTTGAGCTCAGAATATAGTTTCGGTTGTATGCACAGCACTCTGCAAGGATTCTTTATTACAGGCAATGAGACTGAGGCCTAGAGAAATTAACATTCCTTACCCAAAGTATGTTTTGCCTTATCATTTTTTTGCATTCTATTTTTTTAAATTATGAGGTTAAAATATTATAGTGTTTTTTCCAAATACCTGTGAATGAATAAAGTCAAGTTTTTTTTCTAAAATTCAAAATCTAACACTCAAATTTTTTTCTCCAATTCATGTTTGTTTTGTACATATATAAGTATTTAGCCCATTGTTTTATATAAATTCTTGTATCTTCACTATGTCTATACTCTAAGAAAGTTTGAGTTAGGTGTGACAGAAGAAAAGGCATCAATCTGAAATTTTATCAAATGGTATCCAAATATTGCTGAAAGATAGGAGCAACCTTCTGTCCTAATATTATTTTAAATGCTTAAGTTAAAAGACTGCGTAAAGCTTCAATTTTCTAGTATTCACCTTCTTTAATAATCATCTGATAAATGAATGGCACATTAGACCCATGTTGTTCCTATGAACAATCCTACGGAGTGTGATAGAGCAAATTTATTCTGTTTCCAAGTTATATTTTCTGGAAATTGTCTTAAAGTGGACTTTATAAATAATGCAGTTCTGGGAGTATCTTACTATGTATCTTGAAAACTTTTTTAGTTTTACAAGTAACTACATAATTTATATAAAATGAAAGGTAGTATTGCTTACGAATATTTAATATTTTATTTTTAAGTAATCTCTAAGATTGTTAAAACCTAGAATATTATAGTTGAGAATAGTTCCTTTTTGTTATTCATACATTATTTCTTAGAAGAAGAAAAAATGATACTAACTTTGAATAGCACCTAAAATATAATATGAAATACTTGCAAATTTTGCCCATTTAATCTTATAATAACCCTATGTAGATATCATTATATCCATTTCACTAATGAGGAAACTGAAAGTCATTGTTTAAGTTACATAACAGCTTGACAGAGATAGGGTGAGAGCCCTGATTCCCTGACTCTGAATGTTCCAGCTCTCTTCACTACACTTGACTATCTTCCAAAAGTAGATGTCAGTGCCCCTGGGGCTTCCTTTCCTCCATTAGAAGAAATGTACCTCTAAATAACAAAGGGCTAACTGTTGAAAATCCAAGGAGCAAGACGGTGAAATACATTTGATAACAGAATTATGGGAGGTGGAAAGAATACATATTAAAATTTTGGTTGATCATTAAGATAGATAATGCATAGGGCTTGGCAAGCCTTGAGGATTCTTATCAGATATTTGCATTGTAGGCCAAGAGGATTCTAAGACACCCTAAGACAGGGTGGGAGTGAGGAATAATGAAGAAAGAACAAGATGTACAGATCAAGTCAGATGAGAAGTCATTTAGTGGAGGTGAATGACAAAGACTGAAAAAAAAATTACCAATGAGTTGCAAAGTAAAAGCAGCAGCAGCAGGCTTTATTTGGAGGGATTGGGGTAGAAGAGAATTGGGAAAATTCTCTAATTTTTACCAATTTTTCAATCTGGGAAAGAAGGATTCAAATATACTTTTTGTTCAGTAATGACATTGAATTATATATAAGAAGGTACTCTGAAAAAAGTAAAAAAGCAAAAGCTGTACAAGTTTCACATAATTTTACGATTGATACATTTTTAATGAAGGCACATGATCTGAGACTATAGGAACTTGAAGACTTTATTGCTTATTATAGCGTCACCCAAACTGGAAGCCTTGAAAAACAGTCTGATTTTTATAAATCAATATGTTAACAAAATATTGCATCTAAAGTCATAATATCACACTATTCATTTAATTTTCCATAGGTTGTTTCCTCTTGAGTAATAAACTGGGCTTGGATGTGAAAATTAATCATAGTGACCCTCATTTCTGTAATCTAAAGTTTCCAAAACCTGAAAACCAAAAGTTTATGTCAAATATATCTAAAAATAGTAGCAAAAAGTGGTCTCATGACGGTGTTTGCCAACCCTGATTTGTGAAATGTTGTACTATGGACTATTTCCCTTACAGATTATACCCATTAAAAATGTTTCTGCTAAAATTTGTAGTGTAATAGTGACTTTGAGAAATACACAGAAAGGAAGGAAATGTTTGGTCAAATTACTGCTTAATTATTCCAAAGCTGGAGTGACTGGCTTTGTTTTGCCCTCCTGTACTGAATAACTTCTGATGCAATCAAACTGAAAAGTCAGGAAATTAACTTTTATGGAAATTGAGTCATGCATTAAATGCATTTCCAATTCTGATACTGTTTATTTAGTAACCAGTAAAACTGAACCAAGTTGTACTATAAATTGAAGGATCAGGACTTCAAATAAGCACTTCCGTTTCCTTCAGTATTCTCTACACTTGGCTGGCCAGAGTCTCTAGGAATTTTGTATTTTTATATGGTTATTTAAAATAGAGTATACAATGTTTATGCTAATCTGCTTTTAGAGTTTTAAGTTTTTAGTTTCAACAAAAGATTTTGTTTTTAAATTAAATTCTTTCTACATACTACCAATTGTTCCTTTATTTTTTTTATTTTCTTTAAGTGGCCTTCAGATAACCTTATTAATATATAGGGAAGTTTGCAACAACTATCTTCAGTTCAGGCTTACACTTTCAAGTAAGAACTTGCAAAGGTCTTATATGTAAATAGCAAATGTAAATAGCAGAGAACATACTATAGTGTGGTTAATATATATGTGTCTTTGTATAAATATGTATGTGTATGTATCTATATTTACAGAGAGAGACTTCTAAACAAATACAAAGATCTTAAATCTTTTTAAGAGTATATTGAGACATCAGCAAATGAAGTGGACATACCATTATTTTTTCAAAATTCATGTCATAAGTTTAATTACCTGGTTTACTTATATGGCCATAGTCTTATGATAATTATTTTCATCTTTCCATTTTCTTTGATTTGTCAGTTTGAGGTAACACATTTATATCTTTCAGTCATAGCTGTTGGTGAGAGCAATGACATGATGCTCTTGGCAGACCAAATGTTAGTAGAGATGTAGAGACAATGGTCTTTCTAATTGTGGCCTGTATTGATGGATCATCGATTCAGTTCTGTAGAAAGTTTTAATTTACTGTTTTGTCCTTATGTAATCATGCCTTAAGATCTTATTTTAAAAAGTTGGATTTGTTAGAATTTAGTGCCTTTCAGGAGCATTTGAGGACATGTTACCTAGGAAGTTTGCTCTAGAACAGGTGGCACCTGGTCTAATGCAAGAGCACATCAATTTTGGAGTTAGATTAACCCAGAAATGAAACAAAAGTTATTCAGGTTTTTGACTTAACTTTCCACATCTTTAAAATGTGGATGGTAATGCTTTCCTCTGCGATATGGTGTCAGAATTAAATGAACTAATGCATAACTTTTCTATTGTATAATATGCACTCAAGGGATATTTGGTTGTTCTGCCTCCACATGCTCTTTATTGTAGCAGTGGGTAGAACATCATCACTTCCACTCTGACACCTGCAGAGTGTTTTACAAGCCTGGAGGTGAAGGGAGTCATTCCTATCCAAAGAACACTTTATGTTACATTTTTCAATCTATTTGCATATTGATGATAGAAACCCTCCATTCTAAGAAGTAGAAACGTAGCCAGATTATAGTGTAATGAATAAAATAGGAGAATAATTTGGCAATGTAGCTACAACCTTAAAAGGTAATTGCTTGATTTTGTGTCTCTTTTCAGAACAGAGTGTGTTATACTCGATTTGTAAATTCTAGTTACATATACCAATTTGTAGTTGAACAATATTGCAATTCTCACTGATTAGCCTGAACATCAGAGAATATGATTTCACTTCAGGTTAATGTTAACCCAGAGAGTCACATCACTTAATACCACTTTGAAAATTTGTTTATTAAAAACATTGGTTTGACATTAGAGCAGCTCACTCTTTGTTGTTGCCATTGTCTTTCTTTTGCTTTTTGCTTGTTTGTTTGTTGGGATAGACAATAGAGTGACTAGACTGTACAATTACTCTATTTACAGGAAATAAAATTAAAGCCTTAAAGATAAATGTTTGTGAACTAATGCAAAATAACAACCTTAATGGAGATTATTTGTATTCCATTTCCATTGGTTTATTCCAAAGATATATTCTCAATGATAATAAAGTAATAAAAGATTGTTTTCACAGCTGTTTGTCTTTGATTACATATTTCTTTGAAGTTCTGTAATAAGACAGACTTTGAACCTGGAAAGGGATCAAATAATGAATTGTTCTGCTTTGTGAAGCTTAAGAAGGGATTTTATTGTCGAAACATATAGTGCGACATATTTTTTCTTCTAACAGTTAAATAATGGTTGAAAGTACTATGAGATCATTACAGATGGACTAGATTAAAGGGCTTGGGGCCAAATGTGAGTGATCGTTACCAAAAAATTGGTGCTTTGGTTTTAAAAGTCAGATTTTATAATTGCCAAATATTTCAATGGTTACCTTTTGAGTTGAAATAGAATATTATAAAGATGCTGGGATATATACTCATCTTATAATACTTATATGTAAGGGCAGTATAAAACTTAAACTCCTGAATCCCAAGAGACTTATTCCAAATTTATTATCCACTTCAGGTTTAGGAAGATTAGATTAACAAGATTTTATAAATTAGACTAAATGTCATTAGATAAAAGAACATTAACAAACGTCGTATGGTTTTTCTTGTATCTGAAATAACAATTTAGAAAGTGTAGCAAAAAGTTCAGTTGTAACAGTCTCAATAGATTTTCAGATGTTCCATATGAATATAGTTGTAACTATCATTATTTCCATCTAAATTTTCTCTTAAGAATTACTTAATATTTATTGATCAGCAGACATGTGGTGGGTATTATAAAAAATAATAGAATTAGATATAATCATTATAGTACTTTCTTTTGGTTCAATCTAGGATGTATGTACTAATTAACGTGATTATAAAGCAAACGGTAACTGAGTAGCCATTTCAATAGTGTATATTTTGTTTAAAGTTATATTAAAACATCAGACTGTTTTTGTAAATAATTTGAAGTTTCTGACTATTTTGGACCAAAAGATTAACATTTATGTGTGTGTTTTTGGATCTCATTATGAGTTTAATATTTTTTCCAAACTAGTTTTTTTGTTGTATTTAGAAGAAACTTTTTTCTTTGTTTAAGATATAAACCTTTCAAATGAAAATTTTCATGGAAATACTAGACAAAGGAATATTGTAACTTTAGAGATTTTTATGATGAAGGTGTGTTTAAGAGATGTCACTTTGATATTTTTACATTATGTCCTACATTTGTCAGCTAAAACCAGGATATTGCCTCAATGAGAAAAAGCATGTTCTGCACTTGTCAAAAGGCAGTAAGTAATGATTAAAATAGCAGTGTGAAACGCTAGGAGATTAAAGTGATGCTAATGATAAGTGAGAGAAGAAAAGGGCAAGCTATATTTTAATCCCTGAGAGAATGGTTAATGACTTCTATTGCCTGAGATTAAACTAAACCTGTCTCATCAGCTTTTTCTGCCTGGTGAAAAAAAGCTCTCTGCACTTTAATTTATTAAAGTCTTTTAAGGAAGCACATTGATCTACAGAGGTTAAACTTTTAAAAATTGTGCAAAATACACACAAATGCTCTAACAAAAGTGTGATTTTGTTGCTTTTAGGCATGCTCACAGATTTATAAAGAATTCATTGTCTATGCCTTAGAACGTTTAATTAAGGAATTTTAATTACCTAAACTAGAAGGTTTGTTCCTTTAAAAAACCAGAACATATTCATATTACTGTGTAGGCAAGGGGCAAGTATACTGTAGAGGATATCATTCTATATGAAGAGATTAAATTACAGTAGTAATTACACCATGGTTTGTTCAGAATAATAAATGTACTGTCCAGAAAAATGAAATCTTGTTTAAAAAACTTTGAAAACTATAGTAAGTTATAATCTTTATATGGATCAAGCTATGATTAACTTTAGTTAGTACACTTCTGTGAATTTTAGTGTTTGACAATTTAGTTGGTATTTCAATTCTGGCATCGTTTATTCATCCTTTACCCATCCTCAACCATGGAGATGATGTATGCCTTTACTCAAGCAATGTTTATCTTTATGCAGCTAATATTTCTCTTATTCTACTGGGATAAATTGTGTGTGTTCTGTGTGTTGTGTGTGCGTGTGCCTATTTGTGTGCATGTATGTGCTTAATAGTGTGGACGTAGGAAGATGGAAAATTACAAAAATTTCACCCAAATCCTCTCTGTGAGTTTGCAGGCCATATACTTACATTTACCAACATTACATCTTAATTATTTTAGATCATCTATCATAAACAGAACAATCTCTACCAAGTCAGGTCAATACAGTTTATTGATTCATTGTTATAAGGGGAGAAGTGATTTCTCCTTTCTAGAATGGTGTATTTCTACTTTCTAGAGTTATGCAAGTACTACTATGGTTCAAAAGTTACTAGGGGAGCATGGGTGGCTCAGTCATTTGAGCCTCAGACTCTTGATTTTGGCTCAGGTCATGAGCTCAGGGTTACAGGATTGAACCCAGCATCAGGCTCTGTGCTGAGTGCTGAGCATGCAACCTGCTTAGGATTCTCTTTCTCTCTCTCTCTGACCCTCCTCTCTCTCTCTCTCAAAAAAAAAAAAAAAAAAAAGAGTTACTGATTTTTGCAAAAGTGCATTCTTATTTACATTTAAATGCCCAAATGAATTTCTAATTCAAATATTTCACAGCAGAATTGTATCTTGGTTTAGAAGAAATTTATCATTTGATCATTCTGGCAAAGTTTTGGACTTTTTTGTTTTGCTTATTTTTGCTTTTGGTGGTGGTGGTGTTCTTTGTAATCTCATTAATATTTCTCTATCTTAAGAGTATATTTCTTTCTACTGACTAAACCAAGAACCATAAGTAAGATCTTTTCTAAAATTTCATTATCTAAAATATTCTTAAAACTTTATTTTATATGTAACTTTTTAGGCTAGGGAGTTTAAATGCAATACATTCTTTGATGTTAATGAAACACCAATTTTTCTGAAGGCCATGTAGCCCTAATGAGCAGCTTCTTATAAAAGAACATTTAATCAAGGTTTATTTTTAACTTGTTTAAACAGATCTAATAGTTTGTGCTGATTTCATTTCAGTATAATAATTGCTAGCAATCCTATTAGTAAGCCCTGGTACAGGGAAGTTAACACAAATTCCAATCTAATGAGAGTAGTGTTACAGCAAAAACCGTGTAGTCAAGGAAAGATCTGTATTATATTGGACAGAGGCACCTGGATATTCTGTCCATAGTGTGTTTCCATAAAATTCTCAGTCCTCAATTACTAATATTTACATGGATTTTACTAGCTTTAGTTAACAAAGATTCATATCACCATTACAACGGGGACAGAGTTAATGAAAACAACACTCACTTTAGGGGGACATTTTGGGAAAAGAAATTATGTTTACCACCCAAGCATATTTGGTATGGATCATTTTCTTACAATAAAGCCTATTATATAATATAGTTATAATTTGTGCCTATGGCACATGTAAAAACCAATCTTTTGAGTGTGTTCTTTCTTCCTTTAGCTTCAGATTGGAGCAAATGAAATGTCACTGGATTATGGGACATATAAGTGGTGTAACTGATAGAATTAAAAGGTGATTTAGACCAGCAGAATAGAGTGTTAAAAATAGGTGAGAAAAGAGTCTTATTAAGAGCCAAATGTTTTAACTTAACTTACTTTTAACTTAGAATGGGCTTAAAACAACATTATGATACATTAGTTTGTTTGATAAAGGCAAAGATTTCATTGCATTTAAGAATGAAAACAACGAAAGTCAGAAGTGAGACTCTTCTGGTAGTGAAAATGCAAGAAGGCAAGGATTTCAGGCCTAATAATGAAAGTGAATATCTGCCAAGTTCAGGTTATAATCTTTTAAACTTTTTATTACTTAATATGACACAGTGACATTTAAAATATGGAGAAATTGAAGATAAATAATATGGAGTGAATGGCAGAATTGATTTAAAATTTTAAAGCTGTACTAAAAGTATTCTAATGCACTGAAGGGCATTTGTAAGTTATACATTGTTTATAGGTTTCTGATTAGAATCCCAAAGCATAATGTATTACGGCTTGCCTTTCCCATGATAGAGAAAGAATATTGTCTGTAGAAAATAGTGGATAGTAAAATTTAGCCTCTTTTTTCATGTAAATCATCCGCTTTTTGTGAAAGGTCTTTATGCATAGGATCATGTCACATGTTATTAATTTCAATCAATAACTGATATATTTGGTCTTTCTGGAAGATTTCTTTATGAAGATTATTATTTATTGCTCCAAAGAAATTAAAATTAGAGTAATGGTGTGAGAAGCGTGATTTTTATACCCGCAATATAAGGGATAATTTTTCACAAGAGTACTAAAATCGGGATATGCTGATAACTTGATAACTTAAAAGGTTTTTTTTTGTTTTTTTTTTGTTTTTTTTTACTACATTTGGTAAAAGAATATCCGATTTACATTCTGTTTTTTAGAAAAGTGACCCTACCAAAGTAAACATTATGATCAACTAGGGTACCAGATACAGTGTAGATGCATTGGTCTGATTCTACGTGTACTGAATTTCACATTCTGGAGGTGGACCTGAGAAACTCATATTTTTAACAAAGTTCTACAGGTGTTTCTACTGCACACAAAGGCTTGAGAACTACTGTTTTAGAAGAAAAGTGACTAAATGAAATGGCCCACTTTGAGCACTTTGTAAACCTAAAATGAGCCTAAAACAAATTAAGATGTTTTGTGTAGAGTGTTTGTATTAAATCTTTAAAAATAAGTTAGAAAAAAATTTAGAAAGACATGTGTGGCTTTAAATATAAATATATGGCACAGAGATGTCAAATTTAGGACATCTTTCACTGACACTGTATACTCAAATGAATTATGTCATCTGGCTCAAGCCCCTATTCTATCTTAACTGCAAACAAACTCACACTATTTGTACTGAATGCTTATACACATTGCATTCTGAATACTAAGTTGGAATGTATTTACAAATCTGAAAGAACTGCAATGTTTAATGCATAGGTCGCCATAGAAACTAATTAACTTTTATTTCTATGTCAAGCTAACGTAGTCTAATACAGATGAAAATTGTGGCAAAGGAATTATAGTATCAAAACTAGCGGAAAGGAGCACCAACACTCAGCAAATGTGCCATCGAAATGCACTATGGCAAATAACTCAGCAGTGGGTTGTTCTTAATTCCACTGATTATGATGTTAAAAACTGTCCAGATAGAGTCCACATTTTCCTTGAGCTGTTTGAGCAATTTAAATGGAATTTGGCAAACAATAGAGGTAGTATAACATCTATCAAACAATGCCAGGAAAGGTTTTCAGAGTAAGGATTATTCCATATTTTATTCCAGCTGCTTATTTTGTTCTAAAATTACCTGTCTTTTTTTGAATTAGGAAAGAAAAAAACAAATGGCATCTTTATAGCTCATTCATTGTGCTCAGGACCATGGAACTATTCTTATGACACTTTTAGAAGTGTGTAAACTATATTTTACTTTCTTGAAGATAAATACTGTACAGTTTGCATTTTTTCCCAATCACATTTATTGAATATGTTTTTGTCTTAAGAAAAGCAATACGTAAGTATGAAGAACTAATTTTCATTACATCCTGGTGTATCCTACACCTTCCTACCTGCATGGGACTTCTCCCTGACCTGGTCATTAGAGAAATAGACATCTCTCTTGTGGCCTTATACACATTTCAAAAAGAAAGGATGGACAAAAGCTAATCTAGTGTCATCTTTGTTTTGATTATGGACATGTCTTATTTTAAGGAGAATGCTGAGGTGAGTATAGCTAATGATTAAGAATACTAAAATAAAACAAGCTGAGTATCATTGTTGAGTCATTATGGTGTTAGAGGCAATGATGGGACTTATTGAACTAGTTTTAGTGAAGATTTGCTTATTTCAAAATTCTAATTATATGATAGCCCATAATAATACTAATAGTAATGTAGGGATTTTCATAATTAAACACATAAACACTAACCCATCATTAAAAATGCTGAATTTTGCCCTTGAGACTAAATTATATATTATTGGAAAATATAGCTTATCTACTGCTTAAAATATTCTTCATTTTAAGAAATCATATTCTTCTCATCTCACTGAAACTTACACAGAAGAAAAAGTGTTAAAGGGCTAGGAAAATATTATTTCATCATTCCTGTTCCATTAGAATTCACTTGGGTGGCTGAGAAAATGGTTTATGGATTAGAGAGAGAAGAACAAGCTAAAACATTTCATACCTTCATCTCTGATAAATTCCCCAAACTCATTCTTTGCATCTGAGCCATAAATAACAACCATGCTTTTTGCTAAAAAGAGCTTTTTTCCTACACCAGGTCTTTTGTCTTGGAGATGAATGCTATAATAAATTTGAAGTCTTAGGGGGGGCATTGTTTGAACTATAACATTATGGTTTACAACTGTTGCTTCTATTATGAGGAGGATAAAAAGCGACTATGAAGCTTGATCTCTGTCATAGAAATGGATTAATATTTCAGTCTTCAATGTGGGTCAAGTGTATGATTCTCCCCAAAGCAATTCACCATGATTAATTTTTATTATGTGGGCATTCAGATTCTCTTTATATTCTTATGTATTTTATCCCCCCACCAAATCACCCCTCAAAATATTATAACTTAGATTTTTTTTATATAATACCAGAGACACAGGATTTTTAGGTCATATTAAAATTTTAATAAAACATAATGGAAATAAGCTAAAGTTTCTAAATTTCTTTTTTTCTTAAAAATTATATGAATAAAATAATTATATGAATAACCTACAAAATAATAGAAGCTTAAATCATTGTATCAATAATAAAATTAATTTAGTTTACTGGTTAAACAATGTTAAATAGTATGATATTTCAATTGCCAAGTAGTATGATATTTTAATCTCCCAATGATTAAGTAATTAATCATCAGGAAAATGTAATGTCACTAGGGGAAAAATGGCAGTTGCATAAAGGTGTAGTGTTTGCAATCTGTTTTATCTGAAGGGAGGAGTGTGTTACTAGAAAATAAGATCTCTCCATGACTTTATTATCTTACTCTATCAGTCTAGCCTATAAGTTTTCACGTACATTCTGCATGATACTAATGACTACAAAACTTTGGGAAAAAAACTTTTTGGCTCTTATCTAAGTGAGAGCTTTTTATTTTTTTTCTTTTTGCAAGAAGATACTGACATTCCTTATGTGTAAATAATTTCATGTATTAAATTTGTTTTATTCGGGGCTTTTATTCTTTCTTAGGCTCTTAGAAATTTAAGGAACTTCAAAATATTAAATTTCAGTACTTATATTAATTCCTACAAAGTATTTTGTAAGAGCAACCAACAAGTCTTATGTATTTTTTTAAAGAGATTTTATTTATTTATTTATTAGAGACACAGAGAGAGAGAGAGGCAGAGACACAGACAGAGGAGAAGCAGGCTCCGTACAGGAAGCCCGAAAAGGGACTCAATCCTGGGACTCCAGGACCACACCCCAGGCTGCAGGCAGGCGCCAAACCACTGAGCCGCTCAGGGATTCCCAAGTCTTATGTATTTATTTTACGAGTTACTCTTGTGGGCTTACTGTCCACCATTCACACCAGTTAAGCAGTCTATGACTTCTGTCTGCAGGAAGCTCAAATAACCAGGATAGACAATTACAAGGGGAAAAATAATTATAGTCACTGGGATCAGATAGAGAGAGGTTACATGATTTTGGTGTAACTATATAATTTAGTTTCATTAGGCCTCATGTCTCAAACCAGACTGCATTCTACAAAAATCTGGGCTATTCTTAAAAAGGCTGATGCCCAGACCCCACTTCACACGAACTAAATAAGAATCTCAAGGGGTGAGTGAAGCCAGGCCATTGGGGTTTTTAAAAGATTCCTAGGTAATTATAGATTCTAATATGCTTCTGTGGTTGAAAACCACTAGATGAAAATGGAGAGCAGAAACGGAAAAGAGTCGAGAGGGGAGGGAATTTGGGGGAGATTGTAGAATAGTGGTTATGAATAAAGAAGGCCTTTACAATCAGTTAGAAATTGTTTTAGGGACACCTGAGTGGCTCAGTGATTGAGTGTTTGCCTTCTAAGGGCATGATCCTCGGGTCCTGGGTTGGAGTCCTGCATGGGCTCCCCGTGGGGAGCCTACTTCTCCCTCTGCCTATGGCTCTGTCTCTCTTACTTGTGTCTCTCATGAATAAATAAATAAAATATTAAAAAAAAAAAAAGAAAAGAAACTCTTTTAGACTCTGGCTCTTTTATTCCCTAATCCTGTGATTTTAGATGAGCTATTTATCTCTGGGAACATTACTTGTAAAATTGGAGGTCATGAAACCCACTTCCTAGGGTTGATCATGGAGTAAATAAGATGACAGATGAAAGCAATTTAACAGTGCTAGGTGCATACAATGACAACTCTTATTGTTGTTTTTTCAGATGGGTTGGAGTGTTAGGCACGTGGCTCATCATGAAGGCTCTCATTTAGACTATGGAGTTTAGATTATATTCTGAAAGTAATGAGGAAATATTATTTATAAGGAAGACTTTTAAGATAGCACATTATGTAACAAACTTTGCACGGCAGAAGCAAAATGCTAGCAGCCAAGTAGGGGGCAAACTGGAAAGCGAAGTACAAATGGAGGTGTTAACTTTAAAAATAAAACTGCCAGTTATTTTAGCTGCAAAAGAAGAGCGTATTTGAGAGTAGCAGAGGATTGCATTTCAGGACAAGCAAGCTACAGCAAAGCCATACGCAAGTCCACCTCCAAAGGAGAGGAACTGCTCTCTTACAGAGGAAAGCAGGAAATTGGGAGGAGCTGTTAGGAACAAATCCATTGGAGCAAGCTGGGATTGTGAAGCATGGTGGCTTTTCACTGGCTGAGTGATGACTGTTTCTCATTGGCTGGGGTGTTGCCCAGGGATGAGGAAGCCTTCCTACTTGTGCTGGGATAGTAAAGTAGTATTCCTGGGCAAGGCACAAGGTAGGTCTCTTCCTGTCGGGTCTGGGTCTGTAATGGACAGTGATTGGTAGAACACGAGAGCTCCCCCTGCCAAATCTCCTGGTTCCATCCTAGTGATGTTTCCCTTTATTAATTTTCACAGAGAAGAGAAGACTAAGTAGGAGGCTATTAAAACAGTCTGGGTAGAAAATAAATAGGGTATTTTACTGAGACAGTGACCATAGGAATGGAGAGGAAGAAATGGATGTAACAGTGCTTAAGGGGTAGAACTAACTAATGGAATATGATCGTATATTAATGTTCATTGATGAGAAGGGATGGAAGGAGCAGGTGAAGTCAGAAGTTAATGTCTTCTAAATGGCTGGTTTGTATGACTTGATGGTTGGTGCAGCAGGAAGGGACTACAAAAGGAGGAGCAGGATTGGGAGAAGATGACAAATTCATGGAAATGTTGTATTTGTGGTAACTGTGGAATAGCTGAGTGGTGGTGTCCAGAGTTAGTTAACAGTATTCATATTAATGAGAGGAACACCTTTCTTGGAAATTGAAAATTGTAATGAAGGAGAACTCTTGCATAAGATGATGTAAAGAGAGGGAAGAGCTAGAATGAAACTCAGAGAAGTATTTACTTTTGACGAAGAACAGGGCAGGATTCAGTGAAAAAAGAAGGTAAAGATGTAAAAAAAAAAATCAATTACAGTGTTGTTGCTAAAATCAAATATATTTTATATAAAATCAGTATATTTCAAGATGTAAAAGTCATCAAGATACCTAAGAAATCAGCCTATAAAGAATTCTCCTACTGGAGATGGAATAGTCAGATATTTACTATGTTGGCATATCTTCAAAGTAAAGAAGTAAAATGAGAATATCAAGTGTTGAGCACATATTAAGCACCTACTATAAATACAACCAGATCAGGCAGTTATATGTGTGGAGTGAAGCAGATCAAACTATATCCTGGTGGGTTACATCTCAAGGCAAGCAACATTTTGAGAATTCATCACTGCCTTTACTTCTTATTTTTAGTTTAGAAATTTTGTGGGCTGTTTGTATTATCTTTTTTGTGCTTTTATTTGGCTTTTTCTCTATTTAAGTTATAAGATAAATTTTTAGTTTTATACAATTAAGTGTTTTATAATTCTTTGAGTAGGGTGTGTGTGTATGTGATAAATTTGGAGCATGTATAATTAATATAACATGATCTAATGCTGGAGACTTTGAGTATCGTGATGAGAATAAAGTCAGTGAAAATTAAGTGCACATAAAGGCAACTAATTATTAGTATTATTCATAGTGGTAATGATATTCTTACTTAAATCATTTTAGTCTTCTAAACATTGGTATTTGCTCCACAGTCATTCATCTTTATATCGTGGTGCTTAAGGCTATTGTATACAAAGTAGGTGTTCAATAAATGTTTGCTAAATGAATGGATAAGTGAATAAAATTCATTATAATAAAGCAAAGAAGGGCATTTTTGATCCTGAATGTTATTACAGGATTAATTTGTTTTTAAAATCCAATAATTGGGGCACCTGGGTGGCTCTGTCTGTTAAGCATTTGCTGGTGGCTCAGGTCATGGTCTCAGAGTCCTGAAATTGAGCCCTGCATCAGGCTCCCTACTCAATGAGGAGACTGCTTCACCCTCATCACCCTACTTGTTCTCTCTCTCTCATCTGTCTCTGTCTCTCAAATAAATGAATTAAATCTTTTAAAAAATCCAACAATTTTATTAAAGAATCACGTGCTAACTAGTCTGACTAGTATTTCCTGTGGAGCACATGCCTTTACAAATGATAAACCGGAACTTCTATTTTAATGATCAATTATTAAGTTTACTAGTTTTATATGTACTGTTCTGTGCAAAGGTACATAAAGGAAGGAATGCAGAATTTCCAATTAAGATTGGGATCACTTTGATCAGAGGTCTGCATAATTTTAAGCACTTAAATATTCCAACCAACCAAAGAACAACAACAAAAAAACCCCAAACAGGCTGAAACACAGCCTGACTTCTCAGATTTTATATTTTAAATCAGTGTCATTGGGTTTTAGCATTTGTGTGCAAATAGAATTTTGGAAATAACTTTAATTTTCATTTTTTAATAAACAAGAATGAAAGCAGACTATTAAAGCACAGACGTTAGAATGCAACTTCCTGGATTTCAAATCAACTTTGATACTTACTAGCCACATAAATCTGGACTTACTAGTTAAATATTCAGTGCCTGAATTTTATAATCTGGAAAATGGGTACAATAATATAATACTTAACAAAGCAGTCATATTATTAAATGATTTAATATATGTACACTCTTTCAAACAAAACTATCACAATAAGATGATCTGTAAATGTTAATGTTTACAATAAAGATATCTGTAAATGTTAATGTTTACAATAAAGATATGACACTGGGCTTAGAAAGTGTTAAGATATCAAAGCAACATGTATAGGAGATAATATGAAAAGATGAGTCTTTAAACTTGACTTTCCCGGCAGCCTGGATGGCTCAGCGGTTTAGCGCCGCCTGTAGCCCAGGGTGTGATCCTGGAGACCCAGGATCAAGTCCCATGTCAGGCTCCTTCAAAGAAAGAGCTTGCTTCTCCCTTGCCTGTGTCTCTCGGCGTCTCTCTCTCTCTGTGTCTCTCATGAATGAATTTAAAAAAAAGTCTTTAAACTTGACTTTCCATATCTGTATGGTGAGCACAGTTCTTTATACCAGTGATAAGCCATCTATGCTTATTTCATTTTTATGTGAACTGAAATTATTAGGGAAAATTATATTAATGTGGTCCAATAATTGTAATACCAAATTTTATTTTATTTTTTTAAAAGGTCTTATTTATCTGACAGAGAGAAAAAGAAAGAGAGAAAGAGCACACGCAAGGGGAGTGGCAGAGAGAGAGAGAAGCAGGCTTCCTACAGAGCAGGAAGCCAAAGGTGGGGTTTGACCTAGGACCCTGGGATCAAGACTTGAGCCAATGGCAGACACTTCACTGACTGAACCACCAGACACCCCAATAATACCAAATTTTAAATGTAAAATTTGAAAATATGCCTATTTCTAAGATGTACACTTCTACATACTTTTCTGTCACTCATTTCTATCACATCATTTTCTTCATAGCACTTACCCACATCTGACGTTTTCTTGCTTACTTTGTTTTGTCACTCATTTGTTCAGCTGTTCACTTGTAGTATAAATCCAGGATGGCAGGAACTTTACTTGTCCTTTCACACCAGAATGCATGGGGGCCAGAAGAGTGCTTAGGACACTGTCAGCTCTCAATAAAATGTGTTGGGTGAAGGTGTTACTATAGACTGTGGTCCAGTGACATGGGAAGTGAAGTTGATTTGAACTGTACTGAACTGACAATGCATTTGCAGGCAATATTTGGGTGCCAGCCCCCTTTATTTCAGAGTTGCAGTTTTCTTGTCTGTGTCATTAATATAATTAACATAACGTAGAAGCTTTCAAAGTTGTCGTGTGGGTAAAGTGAATTAATAAGTGTACATAATAAGCCACTTAATTATCAATATATTATTAATAGTAGTAACATTCTTACTTAAATCCATATTTTAGAAACTTTATTAATATATGTAATATCTATTAAATAGTGTTTTAGATATTTTTATTAACGAAATTGACAAAACAGTGTTGAAAACTTTACATGTAGTTTTCTCTTGATAATAGTCTGCTACTTTTATTTTTTTATAAAAATAATAAATGCTACACAGCAGTTTAGTTTATGCTCCTGGGACCAGCCACATTGGCATTACCTGTGACTTTATTAAAAATACAGAATCCCATAACCCATTCCAGATCTACTGAATCAGAACCTGTATTTTAATAACCCTACCTCCTCTAGTGATTTGTATGCTCATCAATATTTGTAAAGCAGTGATTTAAAAAAAATTATTTATTTGCTTTAGAAAGAGAGAGAGTGCAGTGGGGAGGTTAGAGGGCAGAGGGAGAGAGAATCTTAAGCAAACTCTCTGCTGAGTGCAGAGCCCCACACCAGGGCTCTATCTCCCAGCCCTGAGAAGGTAACCTGATCCCAAATCAAGAGTTGGACACCCAATCAACTGAGCCACCCAGGCACACCTATGGTGAAATTTTTAAAAGAGAATAAGTATTTTAAAATCTCAGAGAAAAGAAAAAGGAAGCAAATATTCATCACTAAACCAAAACAATTCATCTAACTTCTATGATTCAATGAGACAATAATTATAGGATAGTTCACCATAACATAGTTAAATTGAGAGAAAGAGAGCAGTCATCGTCATCATCTAACCAGAGAAGGTTTGTGCCATATTGTATAACATGGGATCCGTTTGAGTAAGCTCTAACAAGTACAGGCAAAATTGTCCTATTACACATGTTGTACCTTCTTCTGTCCAATAGATTGAAATATAAAAGTGTGAAAATATAATGACTGTTATCAGAATATTTAATAAGAAGGATAAAATAATAATTTAAGGAAAACCATTCTCCAAGGGACTAAAGATTAGGATTAAAATGAGAGGGTAGCATAGAGGTAATGCAACATTTGATTAAGGACTTAATCTACTTATCTTTATTCAATTCAAGCTTTTTTTCAAATTATTAAAATTTCGTGAAATGAGAGTTATTTTTAGCTGTTCTTACCCCTGAGTATAAGAGTAGAAGACAAAGGATAAAAGGACATACAAGATAAAGGGTTAAGGGAACACTGATGTAGAGACAACGGATTATGAAATGATCACTTTATATTCTGTAAGTTTCCTGAATTTGAAACACCATATCGGGATTCTCTGATGTTCATGGAAAAAAAAAAAAAGTTCTAGTTGAATGTGCCAAGTGTGTTGTGTACTGATGATGGACTGTGTGAGGAAAATTATGAGCACGGTGAAGAGACTAGGGTGAAAAAGATAGAAATAAAAGGAAAGAAAAATGACAACTAGAATTTTGGTAATTGAATTGTATTTGGAAAGATAACTTGGTCAGTGGCACTAAGGAAAAAAAACAAAAAAGCCCTCACCACCACACACTCCTGAGTTCATAAATATGCCAGGATCCATTTTTTCATTATTAGTAGACAAGGCTATGTCCTTTCCTTTGATGACGGTAACGAGTTCTATGACATTGCCACTTTGAGTTCTTGCTTCATTAGATTGGGTGACTGTTTATTTGAAATTGTAATGAAATATTTACTTTATAGAGCTATAAGGATTAACTGTGATAATTGAGTGAGGCTGATCTGGAGCTTTCAGTGTAATAGGTCCCCCTTGTTTGAATACAGAGCGCAGTGAGAATGAACGAGCAAGTGAGTGTGTTTCTGCCTGTCACTTTCTTTCTACATGTTGCTTTTTCTTCTGGAGATAAGTGGGCCTAATGCTGAACAAATACTGGAAATCAGAAGCCACTGAGAATCATTCGCCTCTCGCTTTCCCATGGCAGCATGATAGACGCTCAATCAAAGAACCCCCTCCTCTCAGCAAAGCAACAATTTTGTCACCACGAGCAAATCCAATTGAAAAGTCCCTTGGACTGAGAGGAGAACTCCAGTTGTCAGAATCAGCAAACAGAATGAAAAGAACTGAGAGGAGTAAATTGGCACCTGGGGCCGCCGTGGTAGCCTGTGATAGGCTGTGGCATTGTGTTGGGTAGACATTCAGCCATTTTCAGATATAATGGGAGAAATTAATGCAAATGAGTCAATGGAATGAAATGCATTTTAATGCAGATTTGAGGGACTATCCCGAACTGCTTGATAACAAGTCTCTTTAAGAAAAGGCTTACATTGTGAGGACTCATTTTTTCCCCATTTCTTCTCACTAGTGCCTCATAAGGGCCCTTTGTTCTCTAAGTAAACTCTTTCTAAACTATTGACATTGCTCATTTATGTGAATTTCAGATTTTTTTTTTCCTGACAAAGTAGCCTTGGGTGATCTGGGAAAACGTTAATTGCAAGAGGACAAGGAAACTGGCTGAAACAAGAAATGCAATCATTAAGTGTAATGTTGCAGTTGTCCATGCCTCATTATAACATGCATACAAGGCAATAAAATGCATGTTTCACAAACAAATCTTTTGACAACTATAGTTCAAGAGCCTCCAGCTGTCCTGCTTTTTTACATCTATTTCTCTTGGTTTAGTAATCATTATTGAAGCTTAACTTTGGATTCCCAGAACAACCCTGCATATTATGCAAGAACTGGGGAGATTTTAGAGAGTAAAAAGTTTGTTTGTTTTAAAATTTAAAAATATTTGCTTACCAAAGTTAACCAGAATTTCTCATTAATGTTTTGTTTTGAAAATGACACTTAATAATAGTGAGGGAAGCAGTGGGGGGAAAGAGAAGGAACTCAGTTGCAACAAACAAAGACAAATATTTTCACAAACTAATACTTAAGATATTTAGTTCCTCTAGTCTGTCTTTCCGTGAATAAAAAGCACTATTTGAAAAATAAGGGCTTCATCTTCCACATTTAAGTTCATTTTGGTTTCCCTGGACTATAAGTGACAAATCATTACTTTTTTAAGGGACAAAAATAGTTAATCAGATGAAAAGGTCATCAAGTGTAAGCTCAGCCCGAAACTGGTGAACTGTCAGATTCATGAGTAAAGCAGCCAGAAAAGGGAAAAAAAAAAAGGTAACAGATTCAGCATTGTCCAAAAGTTCCAGACCAGTGATTAATGTGTAAGATAATGGACTTGGGAAATGAGTAAACACTCCCCATGCTCCCTGCTTTGTGCTTGAACGACTTGATGACAAGGGCAGAGCAAGGTGAGAATTTAAACAGGACCACAGGAAAAAAAAGACAAAGGCTAGCAACAACATAGTGGGAGGGAGGGGGAGTTTATTGGTTTGCAGTATGGAAGGTACATAATAACTTTCTTCAAAGCAGGCATTAACTGTGTACTAATTTAAACTTCAACACGGGCACAGAATTACTCGTAGAAATTATATGCCACTCAGTCATCTTTTAATATAGCAGATATTTATACTTACTTGTTTTCATTTATTTGTTGTTAACTTCAGGAGGCCCATTAAGAATTCAGACACATATTCCTGTTGAGAGGTATCCCATGCTCAGGAGGAGAGGATACAGTATTTTGATTAAATGGTGCATTTCAAAGTATTTCAGGCTATTACTTAATATAATTATTGAGACACATTTGGGGGTGTTTTACTGTAAGAAGATTTCAGGACCTAAATGCTCTTCTCCGTGTTGCACTGCATTTCTTAGAGGTCTATTATCACTTGAAGTTATACTTTCTTGATTGCATCAAAGGACTTTAAATGTACAGGATATTTTTTAAAAACATTGGAAACAGTGTCTGTTCTGTTTCTCAGTTCTCACTCCTCATGTTTCTCTAAGAAGAGATGTTTTCCCCAGTCTTTTTATAATATCAATAGTTTAAAATATTAAATTTGCTAATCCTTTACATGAAAATGTATTTCTGCTTCTGTTAATCTATTTGAAATAGACATATCACATCTGACACACACTGAGTATGTATCAGTCTCTACAGAAAAACTGGCGATTTTTCTGGACAGTTGTTACCTACTATTCTAAACCATGTTTAACAAACTTAACTTTTACAGGAAGGGATGGTGACTGCACAGTGCTGGGTCTTTCTATTGCTCTCAGGTGATTGTGTCTTTAATGCTCAACTTAAAAAATTTTTGACATCTTCATATTAGTTCTTAATTTTGCATGCAATAGTTATAGATTTCCTTTTAATCATATAGTCATGTTTATACTTAAGCTTCTGTAACTATAGGTCTTTTAGTTATAGAAATAGAATTATAAACATAATTCTAAAATAGAAACATGATTTTATTAAAGAAATGTAAATTTGTTTATACTTAATTGCTATGTATTTTGTAAATTAAAATCTTCATTTTATTTTATTTATTTATTTATTTTTAAGATTTAATTTATTTATTCATGAGAGACACAGAGAGAGGCAGAGACATAGGCAGAGGGAGAAGCAGGCTCCCTCTGCGGGCAGCCTGATGCAAGACTCCATCCCAGGAACCTGGGATCACTACCTGAGCCAAAGGCAGATGCTCAACCATTGAGCCACCCGGGCACCCCTTAAATTCTTCATTTAGAAATTGAGGTCACATCTTTCTACATCTGTTTCACTGATTCAATCCTGGAAAGCATAATGATAGAAAAATTTTCTTGTAATGCTCAACTACTATTGTCTACTTTCAGAGCACTTTAAAGAATCATTTTGGCTTCTCAACAATATACCTTTGAGATTGGTGTTGTCACACCCATTTCACTGATTAGGAAAATTGATCCCTGGAGAGCGTAGGTGATTTGCTCAGGCCAAATAATGACTCTACAGAGCCAGTACTGGACAGTGGTCCATGTTATTTTACTAAGGCCCCAAAGAAAATGCTTGTAAAAATCAAATAATATCCTTTTACTGCTTTTGCTCTCGTGGCTATGGCATTTAGAGAATTAAAATAGTTTTTCTTAATTTTTTTTTGATCCTGGGTCTTGAATTATTATGTATTGATTTAAGTGATATTTTAACATTTAATTGAATGCATGTTTATTATGAGTTACTGAGGCATTATGTTAATTACTCAAGCTAAATAAACTACTTTTGCTTTATGTCAATAATGAGCCCTTTCAAAAATCTTCAAATGTGTGATACATTGTTACTGGAACTTTTAATACCTACTTCCCATGTTTATAGCACTGAATTTAACTTAACAAGTAATCAGTCAGTGGCAGTATATGAGTTTGTTGTTACAAATGTGATATGTGAGTCATTATTTCTCCTAGTGCTTCAAATTCACGATGTCATTCTCACAGGTCAAAAGCAGACATGCAAGCATATACCCTCATTTGACATTTCTTTTTTTTTTTTTCATTTGACATTTCTATGATAATCAGATATTTGGTCCTTTTTAGTTTAAAATAAACTAAATATGTTATAAATTTCTAAATATGCTCTGAAAGTTATGATTATTTATTTCTTTTAGAAAACCAGTCATGGATTTCAGATTTTTAAAAAAATATATACTGTGCTTCTGAAGTTCTTCATTTATATTTCTACCCTACAGCTTATGGCTTTGTACTGTAATTATCTCTTTTCCTGTCACTCTTCCTCATTAGACTATGAGTTCATCCACTTAGAGGGACCTTTCCTCTGTCTTGATCTTTATTTCTTTAGTTCCTAATACAGTATGTAGGACATAGTGGTCATTCAACTTTTAATATATCTTTAAAATATTTTTTCCTGTTGATTGGAAAACCAACCCTAAACCATAATCTAACTCATGTCAGTATTCCCAGAAAGTTCAAACATGATAACAAATGATAAAAGTGGATGTTCAGCTCTCTGAATCCGGAAGTATTAGGAAATATAAATGGAATCACTAGTAAGTGAAGTCCAGGTACAGTGTTAAATATCTTGTTTTAGGCAATTTTTGAATTGAAATAATTTAACACTTTAACATTTAGCATTCTTTGTTATTTTTTGCCTCCTACTCAACAAATGGATTAGTGATCTGTAGTAAATATTATCCTTTGTTCTTTTGTCATGGTAAAAAGTTAGGGTTTGTATGTATTTGTTTCTAATGCTATGATTAACAGAAATACTTTTGAAGTTCATATAAAAGGAAGAAGCAGTCAAGGGACAGACTAAATTGAATATGAAGACTGAATATACAAGTTTTTCTCTATTCTTAGACATTAATTTGTGAACTACAGTACCTAATATTTTAAAAGATACATGTGTATAAATGGATGGCTATAATATTTCCTCTTTATCTATCTAACTGAAAGTTAGCATATATGCATTCTAGCCTCGGTTCTACTGCTTAGTAGCACTGGAATGTCTCTGAACTTCAGATGTGCTATTTGTAAAATGGGACAAGTTGGACCTAACTTAGAGATCTTCCCAACTTGGCCACTAACATTGGGACCTTGGGCATATGATTCATACTTCTGGGCCTCAGTTTCCTCCACTGCAGAAAGAAGAGAGTTAAGATTCATTGCTAGCCTTGGTCAGAGTAGTAAAATTAATACCCATTTGGTTTACCTATTCATGTAGCAATTTAAACTTGAGGAATACATTTCCTATGAAATAGCTATTTTAATACTCTTTGACTAGTTGGCATTGTTATTATGATGAGGATCCATGTTTAAGCATCTAGCTACATAAAAGTCTTAGTGTTTAAAATATCTATTTCCTCAGCTCATGTGTGGTATATTAATAGATGTCCATAAAATAAACAAATCTATCTCGTTATGCCATAGTTGATTGGTGTCTGCTTTAAGGAAATAAGTGACATGAGCTGGGGAGATATTAGTGGTAACTCTGTTGAACACCCTTTCTCAATATTAGCCAAGTCAAGCGTGTCTAGGCAACATCTCAGTGTGTATAATTACCCTGAAGATGATAAAACAAAACTCATTGACAAAGTTAATCATTTTTTTCTTGCTAATTTTCAAAGAGAAGATTAAGAGATATAGTATTTTATGATATCATTTCCTTGTATTTTTACCCTTCAACTGGATAAAAGTAGAATTTTATTAAATGTGATGTTTGCAAAGGGCAAAATGATATTTAATGATTGGTTACGTGCTTGTCTTATTATTATACCTTTCTATTTTATCTTGTTTATGAAACTTGCTAGCAATGCAGAGGACTACCAGAGAGCGGACTTTTCCATGCTTTGCCAAGTTGTGATGCACTATATATTTGTGCCGTTTCTCCTGGTTATGTCTAAAATATATAATTTGGCCTATATTTGTCTTTAATTGAATATTATTTGAGAAATTTCATGAAATGATTTAGGAAATGTGAGACACCCCAGGGTATTACAAAATCTGGGCTGGAAAGCAATGGCCCAGAGAATGGTTACTAAATTCTGACAGCTGTTGGGTCAATGGGCTAAGACACTTAACCTCCAAAACCTCATTTTCCTTATCTGTAAAACCAAAATATTAGTGCTGACCTACTTTGTGGTTCAGGTTGGCAACAGTAAAAAATACTGGGAGTAGTCATCCCTTTGTGAAGTATTAACAACTCCTATGTCACCAAAACTTCACCTAGCATTGTGCAGATACTTCAGTGGGTGGCAGTGAAGGAGAGAAGTGGGGGTAAACTGTTACTTGCAGTTGGGCAGGAGCTGGGAATCCAGTCTCAGATTTTCAGAGAAGTTGATTGAGAATCTCTATATTAGGATCAATGAGTGTTGCCAGAACGGAAATGGGCATGATTGGAAAGGAAGTACGACTCAGGTGAGCTGGCTGTGAAATTTCCCTATAAAGCATTAATAGAACAGTTTCAATTTAATAGAACTTTGTTTGAGGAAGTAAATATTTATTTTACTGAAACAGGATATGAAAAAAAAGAGAAAACGAGGGAAAAAAAACACTGGTAGATAATGAAGAGAGTGGATTAAAGAAGATAATCATGAGTCAAATTAAGTCAGAATTAGGTGGCTTCCGATTTAGCATGTTATGTTATTCTGACTTCTCCTTGTACCTGTGTTGAACAAGTTAGAATATTTTAAAACAATAAAACATTTAGTCATTTATACTTTGACTACGGCATTAGAATAGTTGTATTGCTTTTGTATGATCTCTATATACATAGCAACTAATACTTCTTGTAGAGTAGGTAAGAGCTCTTAGCAGCTTGCTATTCTGTGGGTCTTGCTAAGTGTGAGTAGCTGATCACAGTGATTTTGGTTTTAAAAACGAAATACAGAATAATCTGAAAAAGAATAAACCATCACAGATAATTGAGAATTGATTATATTTCACACACTCCAAATGTGGAAAGTTCTAAAGCTTCTACTTGCAGAGGGATTAAGGTAGCCCAGTAGTAAAATATTGAGTACAATTTTCTTTATACTGATGATAGAACAATGTCAGCAATCCATGAATGTTTGTGTTGTTTCAGATTTTGGATATACTGTGTTATTCCTACACCTAGATAAAATGATAAAGAGAGACGTTTTCAAAAACTTGCATATTTATTGCTTTAAGCTATTACGTCTTCCAGCAGATGTTAAAATAAAGATTAGCCTTTTTTTTGCATGTGGTGGTGCAGGAACCTTTTAAGGGATCTATGAATTATTGCTTTGGTTCAGCATGAGTGCAGTAAGAAGAAATGTACCTCATCTGTAATACACTGTGTAGACTAATATCAGCTCCTTTCTTCTTATATTGCAGCGAGATATTGATCTGGTAAAATGGTACCATATTGGAGCTGTCTGTTGTGGTATTCATCATGCTGTCACATCCCGAGTGCCTTGGAGTTATTGGAAAGTGGAATTGAGAGAGTTCTGTCATTTGGTGTGGCAATCCATTCACAGGACAGTCACTACAATATTTGCAGTGGTTTGCTTATTTTTCGAGCCAGGCTAGCTTCATCTTTAGTAACAAGAAGGCCTTCCTATTATCCCATGCATAGTGGTATTAATAGGTCCCATGTAACTGTTCTTTAGCTTGTCTTCCTGGTATAACATGACTCTTCTAGTCGCTGCTCACACTTGCTGTGTGTTCCTGATGCCCTGGGCTCGTTCCTATGGGACCAGTATATTTGAGCGTGGCTTCAAGCCCCCTTTGCTTTTATCTGATGGTGGTGAGGAAGTAGAAGATGAACTTTTATATGTAGAAAGCTTTTAGTTTCTTCCCACACTAAAATATCAGTTAATGTTAAAAGAGCTTTCAAAAATATAAAAAGATACTGTCAATCTTCAATGACTAGATTAAGCAGTTTGAATGAATTATTTTTGTTTTGGATTCTTGCTGGCAACGTGATGATTGTAAAAGAATGTCATGTTTTCTACAAAAGCAGGAATGAAAGATTTTGTTTGGAGAAATAATTATTATCTACTAAAGAGTGTTAATATAAAATGTATGAAGAGTTGATCGTCTTTAGAAAGGTAAGCTCCTAAAATTCTCACTCAGCTGTAGCTAAGTGAGCAAGAAAAGAAAAAGATAGTTTCCTAGTTTGTAGGAGTTTACATATAATTTAAAAAGTTGGATAATGTCAAAGTAGGTGACTATTTTGATAGACGCTAATGTAAAAATTATGGCTACTAGAAACCGAGACTTCAGAAAAAGTGTATTTTAAAATTGGCATTTGAATAGAACTAAATATGCGAATATATTATGTATTTAACATATGATTGTGCACTAGCGTTAATACACATTCACAGCATGCACTATAATAGCTCAGAAGGAGCCTTCAGAGCCTTTATGAGCTATGACATGAATTTATATTAGGAGTTATCCATATGTTTTCTATGCTATTCTTAAAAGTGTCCACATATTGGCTATTGCTTTAGGAAGACTAAAACCTCTAAGAGGATGGCATTTCAGTGACTTTGTCTGTTCTTTCCCCATCCAGTATTTTTATTTATATCTTACTTATTATAAAGGAATGGTGGAAGGATCACAGAAACAACAATGAGATTTTAAATTTCACAATAAACAACACTAAACTTGATGTTACATAGATGTAGAATTCACTTATAAAGTCTTGAAATATAAAGTAGCAAAACAGTAACAAATGTTGATCATGATGACTGTGAAGTTTTGTGTAAAAATACCAATTTTCATCTGACTGACTTATTTGGCTTAGTTTCCCTTGTTACTTGATATGAGATGAAATGTATGATTGTAACAGGTGACAAAGCCTTCAATTTAATATTTCGTTGACCTAATCTGCTGTTGTAAGATTGTATTTGCGTTTGCCTTTTAACTTTCACATGTACTCCTTTGGCTGCTACCTATTTTGGAGAGCAAATTATTTTTGGATAATTTACACATACTACACCTTATATTAGGGCATGCTGGAGGTAAGGTTTATTTATTTAGAGTAAACCAACATGTTTAAGATTATAAGGTCAAGATTATAAGGTGTACAATCCTAAAATAATTTTTATATCCTATCGAGGATTTAGATCAACAAGCTCTTTACTTATTAGAAAGGGCAGGATAGTAATGCTTTTGGCAAAACCATTATTAGACTATTGGTATTCACTGGAATGGACAGAAATAGAACATCACTGTCCTCTGTAAACAGTTTCAATTTGATCTGTGTACATGATAAAAATCTTGGCTTCTCAATGCATTTAGGTGCTGTCATAGCTGTTGTTGCCAAATAAGAATGCGGTGTGATGTTATTATAGTAAACAGCACTTAAGCACAGCTGGCAGAATTGATCAGAGCCACATTAGAGTGAACTTCAACAGATGACTGACGCAGCAGAAACAATAACTGAATATGCAAACAGTTCTCGCAGTGAATGCTCTGGGGACCGGGCACCATTATTTTTGACTTTGAACAGGGGAAAGGGGCAGATTTGTAACCTCCTTCCATACAGAAGGGTTCTGGGTATTATGTAAACATCTGACTGCCATTTATAATGGTGGTTAGTTACAATGCAAAACTGTGGCCTCCCCTGACTATTTACATTCCATTAATTATTAAAGGAGAAAAACATAAACATCAGATAACTTTGTTTAATGTTTCACATAGATTTTTTTTTTGAGCCGTCTTTTTTCAATTAATGTTAGTCATTAGGAATTTCTGGTTTAACTTGGACAGCAATGCGTGCGTTTCATTGATGACTCCCACCCCTTCCCCTAATTATTACAAGAGCTAATTATGTAAACTACATATTGCTGTTTTCTTAATGTAATGATTGAATTCTTAAAAGTAAATAGTGTAGAAATATCAAACAACATTTATTTGGGATATTTCTTTTATTCTTGGAGTTAAGGTCAATTTACATTTTTGCTCATTACTAAAAATATGAAAAAGCCATACCAATAATAGTGAGAACGATTAAATTAAACAGTGCTTTTATTTCCTACTTTAGCATTTTTTTATTTTATAGCAAAATTAAACAATTCTTTTTATAATGAATTCCAGTTAAGACACGTTAAATAAAATAGTACATTCAAGTGCTCTTAAGTGGTCCATTTCCTTGAAATGCCAACTTTTTCCATATTTTTGTTTGCATCATCAATCCTTTTTTCATGCATTCATTTATGCATGCATTTATTATTAAACAAATACAAGTGTGGCATTGCAGCAATGTAAGGTACAGTGCCTCAACCCAAGGATTATAAAGACAATAAAAAAGAAATAATTATCATATGATGGTGGAAATGATTGCTATTGGCATGTGGAGACAGGGTATCCCAGGAAGCCCCGCTAAATCAGGGAAAGTTTCCTGGGGCAGATGACTGAATGTAGACTCTAAGAATGAGTGGACAATAAGAAGGAGAGGAAGGAGCAGAATATTGCAAGCTGAGGAAGAGCATCAGGAAGAGCACGAGTGAGAGGGATTATGACATAATTCATGAATTCTATGTGGTATTGGTGCCAATGGAGTTCCTCACACATAGATGGTGGTTCCATAAATAGCTGTTTGAAAGCATAAAACTTGAGATAGGGGAAGGTGTTTATCTTTGTCTTCAAGTTGACTATTTCCAACACTTTCTTTCATCATTTCTCTACCCCTTGCTTTCTGTGAATTATCTTCCTTTGCTCAGAAAATTGACTGTATTTCAATTTAGGAAAACAATGTGGTAAAGTGGAAGGACAGGACTAGTGACATAATTTGCCAGTCTCAGTGCAAAATCAAAATATGGGAACCTGCAGACAAAGATTATTAATTATTTCAAGATGGCAGCAGCAGACCATTAAACCAAATGCTGGGCCCTCTCTACATGTGGATCCCTATGGAAAGAAGGTGCTTGGAAACCCATGTAGTCTCTAAATCCTCAACTCTCCACTTACTTGCCTCTTACTGCTCATCCTCATGGTGCTTGTTTTTAAAAGGGGGACTATAATGACTGTGATGTTGAGTTTTTGTGAGGCTTAGAGATAATGTTTATGAAACCTTGGCCCCTAGCTGCGTTCAGAAAATGATATAGATGACTAACAGTTTCCCACATGTTGTGCCTTTCAACAATATTTACATTTCATTGTTGCCTCTTGTTTTAAATCCTTAAATTCCTTAAGTGTGCATTTAAAAGGCATTCTTGGAATGCTCTCATGTGAAAGAATGACACATGAGGAAAATTTTTCAAAATGTTAATAATAATAATAGTTTATATTGATTGAGGGCTTACTCTGTGTTAGGTTCTGTGGTAAGTGCTGGCATTCGCAGAATGTCCTATCATTCATTTGGTGTATTCACCTAGCCTTTATCCGATGTGTTCAACCTTTTCTCAACAAATTCCCAAATAAAATCTAAAAAGTGTTCTGAGGTTAGACATTAAGTAGAAATTAGTCATTGCACATGTTTAGACAACTTAAAATCTCGGTCTTTTTCACAGCATGTAGGTGTTGTTCAGATTTTGGATGGGAGCAGAAAAAAAATAGAAAATATTTAAAATAATTAGATATTCTGGTTTGTCTGTGTAATTTTCACGTTTCAGGTAAAATAGAGACTAATTAGCAAAATTTAAAGATGCTATAAAGAATTTATACATTAGTCAAGAAAATGTCCTGTGTGTTTTTGAGGGGTTTGCATTATTATCTGAGCTACTATAAAGTCACTGCTCTTTGAAAATCCAGGAAGCATATTTCTGATTAGTTCACACAGGGCAGAGATATCAAGGATTTGGGAGTGAGAGATGCTGTAGCAGTAGACGGAGAAAATCTGTTGATTTTTATTCATTCAGTGGGGCTCTCAGGTTGATGCCAATGGTGAAGGACATAGTGGGTATGGCAGGGAAAGCAAGCACCAGAATATCATTTTAATGGAGTAGACAGCCTGTCCTACTAACTTTTCCTAAATAGATTTTCATGTTTAAAAACTAAGGAGTTGTGCTTGTCCTTTTTCACCTATAAAATGATCTTCAAGTGCCTTTTCACTACTAAAACCCTTAGGCTGCTATCATTTGGCCTAATGAACTTCATCAAAATTGTCCTCCAGTCTACTTTTTTGCCTTATGTCTCCTACCACTCTTTGCTAAGCAATGACACTTTTCTCATGCTTCAGCGCATACTTTGTTTCCACCTCAACATTGTTTTCTGCCTTTTTTTTTTTTTTTTTTTTGAGATCCCATTAACGGAATATGGTTTACTCAGGCTAATCTGTAGCAATGCATGTGTAAAGCTGGCCAGTTAGTGATAAATTTGAAGTTTACTTTGGATGGCAAAGGTATCCTAAATTTACTTAATTTTTTTTTTTTTTTTTTTTTTACAGTTGAAAGTCACTAGGCTGTCTCTAAAAGATCTTTATATTAGTTTTCTCCTCTCCTCAGAATAGCTGGTTTGTTTACTTGGCAAGATCATACATATACTGGACAAGCCCTTTCTGACACCTCAGGAATGTGAGAGCTGTCCAGGGTGGTCTTGAGATTCTTACCTGAAATACTTATGGCCTCTTGGCTCCAAGATTGCTACAGTATTATATAAAGGCCCATTAGGATGTAATTCAATTAGAATCCCTAGGGAAATGAGGGTTGGAAGGCAGAACTCAGATTTCTCTGCTTCTTCCCATGATCCCAGGAGAAATATTCTCTAGGTAAATATAGATCCTGAATTTATCTAAACCAAACATTTCCTTAAGAAAGTCCTAGAATGCCCAAGGGTATCCCTCCATGTGGGCCAGCTTGGGCATAAGCACTTTTTTTTTGTCAGGGAAGCTTGATTTTAATAATTCTTATGTATTAAATTCTACAGAGTGTGCTGACTAAATTGCATAATTTAGTTTTAACACTCATTGCTATATTTTGTACTGTAAGTAATACTTTCTTATAAAAGCTAGTTATTGTTCATTTTGTATAAAATAGATATTTTGTATCACAGCTATTCATATATACAAATATATAAATAGATAACTACCAAAATAGTTGTTTACAGTTTGCATATGTACCTTCATCAATGCATATATGTTCCTAAAGAAATGTGTATGTCACCAAGCTAAATCTTTTGGGGAGGATTATTTACCAAACTGTATTTATGGTATATCTTAAAATATATTTAAATAAGTAAATTGACTCTAAGTTGACATTGCTTAAGTTTGTAGTTAGTGAGACCATTAGAGGAGTCTTACTAATCTTGTGAAAGAACCTAGAAATGTTTGTAAACTTCTATGAGCAACCAATCAAGTTTGGCACTAACCACTTAAAGACTTGATCAGGTAAAAGAGCTAATCCACAGATACCATGGGTTTCTTTTACCATTTATTTTATCTGAGGAGCTAAAGGTTGGCACTGCATGGAGTGGGTTGCTGGTGCTACAGAGGTGTAAGAGAGTTCCAAACAGGTCTTTAGTGTAAGGTGATACCGGGTTGGCCTGGGGATATTTGCAGTAGATTTCACTGTATTATAATTATCATGCATTTTTTAGTGTTGTGTTTCTAAAGAATGATAGCAGTGAAGTGAGCTTCCTTCATCAGTGATCAGATGGCGCCCAAAAATTGGTTGAGTTTTTTACTCCTCTACTCTAAGCTTCAGCTTTCTCAGCTATTATAAAGAGAAGAATTTAATATCTCCATTCTTTTCCATCCCTATGTATGAATTTCTTCTTTATCAATGCACATTTTGGAAGGATCTTCCTTATCTCTGATGCTATTTATTAGCTATAATAATAATTTTTTTATAACAATTATTTTTAAGATATTGTCTTAGTTGTTAATAAGTATGGATGACTCATGTTTTGAGATGTGGTGGAGGAACATGGCAACCTCCCCATTTTCCCCACACTAGAGAGCCCTCCAGTTTTCTAGGGAGTGGGCACATTGTTTTGTTTACTTAATGGCAGTTTTCAATGTGGCTGCACTCAGGTTGGCGAATTTTAAAGCACCACTCCCTTTGTAACATTGTCTTTTGGGAACAAAATTGCACAATTATATGAGGTTGTTTTATGATCTTATGCTTGCTGATTGGTTCTCCAGGAAGATTCACACTGAATTATTTCTTAATCTGGATGACACATTTGGATGAAACAGATTTGTTGGTGGAAACTTGAAATCTATGAAGCTATGTTTCATCAAACCTTCTGTGCCATGCCATTGCGATTTAGACATCCATTAGGATTTATATGTTATGATAGTATAATCCAATTTGCATATTCACCAAGTAGCAAGAAATTATTGCTTTTCTTCCCTTTGATACTGTGAGGTCAAATCTTCTGACATGCATACTGAAGTTTGTATGATAATTATCTTTTGGAGATGCCACTACTACAAAACATTCATTTTTCATAGGCATTTGTGAGGCTATTACATATGTTCTCATGATAATGAACCTCTAGTAGAACTTGAAGAGAAAAGAAGAGGTAAACTAAAGTGGGACAGATGAATTCTTAAATAAGAGATTTGTGGGAAGAAATACTAGAGACTTATTTTGAAAAAAAAATAATGCTAATGAAAACAAGCTTTCATAACACACAGTGCCATATCGTTCACAACAAAATTGTTTAAATGAGATTTAATTTGATATTCAGCTCAATCTGTAATATAGATGATATTTTTGCCACTTTATATATAAAAAAGGAGATTCAGAGATGTTGATTTGCCAAAAGAAATTGAATAAATAAAACGAAGACCCTGATTCTACATCTAGTATGTTTTTTAAACCAAACCTTGTTGGATTGCTCCTATGATTGGTCAACACCAAGACAAAAATGGTAGAACCTCAAAGAAAAATTGCGGGGTTTGCTTGAGTTTACATACGCTTTTAATGTGTGCTGCTTTATTCATTTGAAATAGTCATAGAAGCCCCTTTTGTGAGTGTGTTCTCATAAAATCACATAAAATTTGTCTTCTAGTTTTCATAAAGTTTACTTAAATTTAAATCCTAGCCAACACCCATGTACAGTACTCTTCAAAAGGCAGTTGTTAAATCTGTGGTTAAAGTATTCTTAAGAGCATATTTTTATTGTTCAGTCACATTAGTTGTAGGAGTTTCTACTTTCTTGAGTAAATTGGAAAGGTCTATTTGTTCCTTGTTCCTATTTAGAAGGGCCACACTAATCTCCTATCAGCATCATGATCATCTAGACATTTGAAGAGATAACTTGTGTCTTCTGGCTCTCCTGCCTTCCTGGCATGATATCACCCCTTCCTTTATGTTTTCTCAGTCAGAGCTTTCAGATTTCACCTCCTTGGATACTTTCTAGTTTGTGTCTATATTACAGTATATCAAGCATGAGCTAATTAATGCAGAAGATGGTGAGAATTTTCAGTGCCTTGTTTAGGATACTATACTTCATTTTTTGCAAGTTTTTAAACTTCATTGCTAAATAAAATATATAATGTGGCAGTTATGCAACGATTATCATTTCCAAATTGTCAAATAGTTCAATCTTTTAGTGCTGCTTTTCTACCACTTAGGAGGGAATCTATCAACACAACAAAAAATTAGTAAGTGCAATACTTTCAGTAAAGTGACATTTTCACCAGATGTCAGGATAGTAAAATTTTCCCATTCACGCCTTATCTGTCCCTGTGCTGCTGAGCCTTTGGAAGTGAGAAATATGAAAAAATGGCATGTGATTCCTTTGTTATATTTTCTCTTTTAGTTTCCAAGATTTGAAGCTTCTATCAGCTTGATAAATCTTTCTGTAAACGAGTTGACTCCTGATATAATTAGGAGAAGCTGAGATCACACTGTAACAAATATAACTGTACAAGGATTGACCCATTTTATTTGAAGGAGACCCAAAACTTTATTTTAAATAAAGTTTAAAGTTTAAATTAAAATAAAATTTAAATAAAATTTTAAAATAAATTTAAATTAAATAAATAAAATTTAAAAAATTTAAATAAAATTTTCTTTTTTGCTAGCATGACTATATTAGAAAATAAGGATTTTTTTAAAAAAATCAAATACCCATATCAATCTTATTGACTTTATAGAGTCATAAAAACTCTTTAAAGATATTTAGGAAATGGTATACAATGGAATATTACTCAGCTATTAGAAATGACAAATACCCACCATTTGCTTCAACGTGGATGGAACTGGAGGGTATTATGCTGAGTGAAGTAAGTCAGTCAGAGAAGGACAAACATTATATGTTCTCATTCATTTGGGGAATATAAATAATAGTGAAAGGGAATATAAGGGAAGGGAGAAGAAATGTGTGGGAAATATCAGAAAGGGAGACAGAACGTAAAGACTGCTAACTCTGGGAAACGAACTAGGGGTGGTAGAAGGGGAGGAGGGCGGGGGGTGGGAGTGAATGGGTGACGGGCACTGGGTGTTATTCTGTATGTTAGTAAATTGAACACCAATAAAAAATAAATTAAAAAAAAAAGATATTTAGGAAATGTAAATTGTCTAAGAAACTAAGTCCCATATCTCTTACCTGGCATAGAATATCTTCCAAATGAGGTTTATTCCTGGGCTGTACCATTTACCATGTCAGAAGAGTTGGGCAAGAAACTTACAGTTTCCTTCATATGCTTATCTGCAAGAAATGGCATATCTACATCATAGAGCTCTTGGAAGGATAGTACAAAAAGTCAAACCTATAGCAAAGTATCTGGTTCCTTGCTTATAATAATCTTAACAACGACTCTTGACTTGAGGCAGGCAATTTACTCTCTTTCTCAAATATACCGTTATAATTTCCATCTCCATGTCTTAACTCTATTGGTGCATCCTGCCTTGGCTTTTCTCTACAGTCTGTTTCACAAATCTGGAGCCTCTTATGTTTTGGGGTCCATAAGGACATTCCCTGATTACTCTTCTTTTTAGTGATCTGTCCTTTTTAAAATCACATGACACTAAATTTGTCAATTTTGGCACTGAGTTAAGTGTACTGTGTACTCTTGGTTGACTTCTGTTTTATGTATATGTATGTCTTGTTCCCCATGCAACTAAAAACTCATTCTACTTTGTCAAGCATACCATGGTTCAAATACTAAGGCCTCAATAATGGTTATCTCTTTTAAGGAGTCAACCAATCAAGAAGTCAGTGTTTTGGTTTTCATAGTTGTGTGACTTCAGGGGAAGAACTTTCCTATAAGCTCCATAAATGTCTTTGGAGAGATAACACCTGGAGTAAAAAGTATTATAATATCTTTAGAGATGAGATATTAAATAAAAATAAGAGAAAAAAGCAAAGGCAAATTTTGCTTATTTAAGGGTTTTATATACTGATCCCTCTGCATACTGACCTTTGGAAAATCCTTTGAGGTAAAAAGAAAGATTGTAACAATTCTACCTTGTTAGAAAAAAAAGTACAAAATGAACAAGGTAATTATATTGAGATATTCAAACCAAGGTGACATGTGGGAGAGCCTGTGATTCTGGACAGAGTGGAAATAAGCACCTTTACTGATAGTAAAACATAGTTTTGTTTTTTGTTATCAGCTCTGTTTGCCTAAGAGAACTAAAAATAAAATATTTGTTTGCATTTTTCTTCTTTTTATTTTTTCACAATAGAGTACATATGATAAGTATAGTTTCAATTTTGAAATGAATACATTTTGAGAATATCTCATGTTAAATAAATTAAATCTTTGCTTGATAGTGATTAGCACACTTTGCATGTTACACTTTCAACATTATTATGCTATTTGGTGAGATGAGAAGGAAAAATAAAAGGCTAATAATCACCACTGATACTAGGAAGCTTAACTGAGGAAAAGGCTAATTTTTTTTTGGTAGTTGAATTCCCATAGATTATCAGTAAAACTTAGTTTTCCAATGGATTCATTAGGCTATATTATTCTTGTGTGTGTGTGTGTTAAGTGATTATATATATTGGTGTTGTTTCTAGAAAATGAGATTATTTCCTATTTCATTCTTTGGCTGAATGGCTAATTTTTTCCTTATGTGCCAGAATAGCCTAAAAATAAGGAAGAAACATTAATTTACCCAAGAAATTTGGGAAGGATAATTATTAATTTTTATATCTTTATGCTTTATATCTATTTCATACTTTTATTTTTTTATAGATTTAAGTATGTTAACTGAATGAAATCATTTCAAATTCAGCAGACTAAATAATCTCATATTTTCAGATGCATCACTAATTTTATCAGGCATTTTGAAGAAATTTTGTTACAGTTTTATCTTCAACAGGAAAATGAACATACAATGTTAAATGAAGTAAACAAATTGTGGGTTTTTTTCCCAATACAATGGTTTATTTTTTTTATTTTAAAACATCCCCCCAATGATGATAGACATGAGTATTGAAGCCTATCCCTAGATGAGTTCAACAAAATGCTTGACCAATGTTTTTGTGTAAATCTGTTCTTAGCATCACTTAATATAACACTTCCTTGTGGGCGTTTTGCCTTTTTTTCCTCCTTCCAGTAATCTAAACAAAAATCAGTTATTGAATGCCTTGGAACTGTGTATAGTGGAAGAGTGTATCAAGTACGCCATAGTCATTTCAAGGAACTGGTTTGAGTTTAGCTGGGAATATAATATATATAGCAAGTCAACTCTCCAAGACATTGAAATAATAAAAACAGCATTAGCATTAAGAAAAGAGGTATATATTCCATTTCTCCTCTGAGTTATAATAGTATTAACTTTTTGTAAGAAAACTAATCCCCACTAACATTTTATCTTGAGAATATATTACCATTGTGCTAATGTGGGCTATTTCATGTTATCTTTAGTCTTCTGAAATAAGTCATGTCCTTCATTTAAGTATAAAAGGCAAATGGTGGTAGCAACTGCTTTCAGTTTTAAATGATTTTGAAAATATTGAATAGGATATTCAAATCAATGTTTTATTTTATGTTTTTCAGCATGAAAAATGAATTTTTCACTTTGAAATTATTATGTACTGACAAGTGACTGCTAGGAGATATTAAATATACAATTATATTTCATCAAGCTTTACTGTTGGTGCTATCTTATATCTGTGTCATCTAACTCTGACAGTTGGTTCACCAATTTGAATTGTCCTGGCATATGCACAGTTTTTCTTTCAACCACACTCATGAGAATATAAATAAATCAGGATTTTACTGAAAGATTTTTTAAAGTAGACTGAAGTTTCTTTCCATGTGATTTTTTTAAATTAAAAAATATCTACAGTCTAAGTTGTCTAGTTTTTCATTCAACATGCTATACTACTGCTTAGTTTTAAATGCTAATGAAAATAGTAGACCTACTTTATAAAGCAAAATAGTTATAAAAGGAAAACATTCTTAAAATAATGTAGTTTTGTTCTGTTTTAACATGAATTCTCTTTTGATTGGTAAAAAGTGTGGTATTTGGAATTCATCTTATTTATTATAGTAGTAAAAATGGCTTGAAGAAGATATGCCAGATGTGTGATTTGGCTGTCTTCATTAGTCTTGAGAAAATAGAGGGAGCAAAGGATAAATCCAATAGATGTTGAATTACTTTTGCGTGTGGGATTCTAGTTAATGAGACAATGTCTGGATGCAATTATTTAGAAAGTTCTTGACCTTCTATTTGTACAAGTTGATATAATTATGATTTCATGAGGAATGGTTTTGAAATTCTCAAACCAATTTTAGTCCTCTGTTTATAATGTGTCTTTTACTTCAGGAATCCTGGAAGTGTTTCCTACTTTTAACTTTTATACTGTATCTTTAAAAGCTCATGTGATTAGCTTCAAAGTATCTTAGTTTAAGTTCCCATTTCAAATAATCTTGCTTACTTACAAAGGGAATTTTGAACAGTATCCTGTGATCCCCAATACAAACACCCTCTTATTGTTTTTTGTCTTTTGTATTTATGACAAAGAAGAGAGAAAATAAATACACACATAATAGTTCTTATTTGCCAGCTAACCAAACTTAGCAGTCAGTGACAACTTCACAAGCTATTCCTAGCATCTAGCTCTCTTCTAGACCCAGCAGAGTGGCCATTACCCATCTGCAGCTCCTGAGCAATTGCAACATCGGTAGTCCAAATTCAAGTATGCTGTAAATGTACAGTACAAGCCAGATTTAGAAAAGATAATAGGAAGAAAGAATGTAAAATATCTCAATAATTTTCACATGAATTATATGTTGAAAGATAATATCATGGGCATATTGAGTTATGTAAAATATGCTATTAATTTAACTTCAAGTTTTTTAAGATGGTTACTGAAAAATGTAAAATTTCATGTAGGACTTGCATTATATTTCTTTTGGACAGTGTTGTTCTAGACATGAGTTCATCTCCCTTAAATACTATTAATGCCTCAAGCCATGATGATTTCATCTTTTCTTTTCATTGTCTTCCATCCCTGACATCCTCCACAACCTCTTGTATGTTGGCTTCCACAAAAATCTACTGAAATTTCTCAACTTCCTCTGAAAGTAAGCAGCAACCTTCTAATTGCCAGATTGCCTCAGTTCTTATCCTCTTAATATATCTGGTTTTTGCGTGTGTGTGTGTGTGTGTGGTGTGTGTGTGTTTTCTTTCTCCAGCTTTTAGCAGCATTCTTTTTAAATTTTCATTATATTGCTGTCCATCCTATCATTCTGATTCCCTTTCCCTCAATTTTATTCCTCAACTAATATTATAAATATGGCTTTTTCACTAAGAAACTGTTTATAGTTTATATATTATAGTTCTATTATAGCTAAATTTGGAGATAGCTGGGTGGCTCAGTCGGTTAAATGTCAGCCTTCAGCTTGGGTCTTTCACTTGACCTGTATATTTCATAAACTATTCTGCATTGTTGGTTATAACCTTTGTACCTTTCCAGTTCATATTCTCCCAACTTCACCCTTCCTATTGTCTGCAGTCTAATATTGATGACAAAGTTTGGAACATCATAGATTTCGGGAAAAAATGAACCTTTTAAATGATATCCTTGCCCACAACTCTCTCATTTGTGTTTGGAAACAACCCAACAATGGCAAAAGAAATGAACCCCTTCCCCCTAAAAAAAATCTTTCAACAATTACTGATTGGTTATAAAGTTAAAGATCAATTTCTTGTGTTTTTAAGACTATGAATTTTTTTCAAACTACTGCTAAATTTATCTCTTACTTCAGTTTAAGTGATATGTTCACTAATCTTTTATATACCTTTGGTGTCTGTCTCTATACCAGAAATGAAACTTCTCTGCCCAACCCAGTCCTGCCCCTGCTCTGTTCTTCATTTGCACATCCCTCCTCTGTTCCAGAGCTCTCTCAAATGCCCACCTCCTTCAAGAATAGTCTGAGGACTTCTCACAGCCCCTAGTTCCCTCTTCTGAACTCCCACAGCCTTTTCTCATCAACTTTTAAAAATGTCATTTATCACATCGTAATAGTGTTATAGTTATCCATAAACATGTTTTAAATTTTACTTACTCTAAGAAAGCAGGATCCATGTCTCATTCAGCTTGTGTACTGCAGAGCTGAACACATATGATGTAATACATTACATATTATAAAAGTTCAGTATTAAATGAATGAATGTACTCCTATACATCAGATCTATTAAGAAAACATACTGTCACTGATCTCATCCTATTACTATTATCTATTCTATGTTTATGTCTAGGTTAACTATTGAAAAAAATGTAAGCATAATATTCACTTAATCTTTCCTAGAAAAATTAGAAATGCAGTTTGAGTGTGTTAAAATGCTTTTAATTCCTTTCTGTTCTCTAACCCTCTCAAATGTACCAAACCATATTCCACTTGTTTTCCTGCTATCATGAGGTTTTATGTTCATCTGATTTTTCTTTTTAATTAATTTTTAAAGATTTTATTTATTTGAGAGAAGGACAGAGATAGCGACAGAGATAACAAGTGGGGAGGAGAGGAGAAGCAGGCTCCCACTGATCAGGGAACCTGATAAGGGACTTGATCCCAGGACCCAGGGATCATGACCTGAGCCAAAGGCAGATGCTTAACTGACTGAACCTCCCAGGTAACCCTCATCTGATTTTTCATTCTATAAGCCCTCATTATGATATTTGATTAAATGTAATTACTTTTTTCTTAAATTCTTACTAGGTTTTTTAATGTATCTTTCTGGTTTCATCCATTAAAATGCTCCTGTGTTTGAGGCCCTTATCATTATACTTTTTGTATTTCAGTGGGGCTATAGTGCCACATGCTAAATAAGCACTCAATAAAGTTTTGAATGAATCTAAAAAAAAAAAAAGTTTTGAATGAATCTTATGTGTAATTGGTCATAGTGATCATTTATTCCCTAAGGTGAGTCACAAAGGCATACATAATAACTTTCCTCTTTCTGTAAGCTTTATTTCAATAATTATCATTATCTGGTTATTGGCAACAGTCACAGCAATTCTCAAAGATGTTTGAGGTTAATGTCTAGAAAATACATGTATACTAATGTGACTGTACTGACATTTTCCTTACTCTTTTGATGCAGCTCAGTGCTTTCTGATGGCCAGCACCACAAACATAGATTTTAAAGCATTTTATATGACCTTTTAATAAAAAGTAAAATAACCAACAATCATTTATAGCTGCCAAAAATGGCATGCAGGATGTCTTTAATTTTACTGACATCCACAATGTGCGCAAACCCTTGTCACTATCTAAAGCAAACTTTAATTCCGTGATGTTATATATTAAAAAAAAAGATTTGTTGTATTATAAAAAAAGGTAAGTTTTTGAAATGGATTACTTCATGGGAAGTAAAAATAGGGGGACTTATTTTTCTTAGGGCCTAAATTACTTTAAAAATATAGGAACTGATACAGTAAACACTAGCTCTTTCAGGCCACAGGGTCCCATCTGAGCAATGCCTTTAACAGGTAAGAAGGGATATATATTCAAAAGAGTTTTATTTTTAAAACGAGTTTTAATAGATGTGTTCTGGTTGGCCTATGGGAAATAATTTTATGATTTGGGTTATATATAAATATTCATTTTAAGAGAATCCTTATGATGAAAATGTACAATTTTGTAAAATGTTGTCATTAATAAAATGTCACCCTATAATGAAAAACTGCGAAGTGACTAGCTTACTTCTAGAAAGTAGCCAACAAGTTGGGATACTCATACTACTTGGTAATATTTAGATATTTAAAGAACTCTTGCTCCCTGCTGTTGTCCAAATCACTTCCTGTTGAAAATATAGTTTCATTAACTCCTGATTTGTACTAGTGCAGTATTAAAGTTATCATGGTGGGTACAAAGAATAAATATATCAAATAGTAGTAACAATTTAAAGTAAAATAAAAGTTAGGCGCGTATGATATATTGTCCAACACTTACTATTTCTGAACGTCATTTCTTTCTTTTTTTTTTTCTTTTTAAGATTTTATCTATTCATTTAAGAGAGACAGAGAGATCACAAGCAGGGAAAGGGCCAGAGGGAGAGGGAAAGGGACAAGGAGACTCTCTAATGAGAAGAGAGCCATACTGTAAGGCCAGACCCCAGAATCCTGAGATCATGACCTAAGTCAAAGGCAAACACTTAATTGAGCCACCCAGGTGCCCCTAAACATCATTTCTTTTTAAAGGACTTTGCTACATGTTTAGAATTTATTCTGGAAGTGATACTGGGGAAGGAGTTCCAGTTAGAGGAAATGATATGAGTAAATATGTAGGAGGTGGGAAATATTGGTGGGAACAAGGAGAATGAATTGATGAAAGAAGATGCTAGAATAGGGATCAGACCATGAAGATATTCTAGTGCATGCGAAGGAGTTTGGAAATATCTTGTAGGGGAGTGGTTGGTAAACTATTTCTGCAGAGACCTAGATAGTAAATGCTTATTATAGGTTTTGTATACCATATGGTCTTTGTCACAACTATTCAACTTTGTCATTGTAGTGAGAAGGCAGTCAGAGACAATACATAAGCAAATGAGCTTGGGTGTGTTCCAATAAAACTGTATTTATGAAAACAGGTAGGTGATACTTGGCCTATAGACTAATTTGTTGACCTCTGCTCCAGGGAATAGGGAGCCAATGGTGGCTTTTTAAGCAAGCAAGAGGGGTAATTAAACTAAAGGTTGAACTAGGGCAGTGGAAGAGATAATGAATGGGAGGGATAGGTTGGATAGAACCTTTGAAGTGAAGCTGATAGATTTTATGAAAAACTCAAGGTAGAGGGCAAGAGATGGTCTTTCATATTTTTGAGCCTGCATAAAGCTGTAGATACTGATGGAATCAAGATCAGCAAAATCTTGGCAGGCTGGAATATAGACTAAATGTAGGTAACATACATTTCATGGTGGTGAATGTAAGATCCTGCATTGAAAGAATTAAAAATGATTTATTTAGCAATATTAAGTGTGAGAATTATTTGGAGATTGTAGTTGACTACATGCTCAATTATGAATTAATGGTTTGGGGAGGCAGCATCAAAAAGGGAGAGTACTGAAATGATCTCATAAGACCAATTGGAATTATAAGAGCTAAGATTAATTCTATTTGATCTTTACAGTAACTTCTGAAAAATTAAGCCATGTATTTTTCTCTTCATAGGGACATAATTTGAGGGAATTCAGGGCGAAGTTTCTTATAAAAGGGTATGTTGTTGGATTGAGCATCTATTCCCATAACTTGCCAATGTTTTAAACCCAAGTAATTATAACACCAGAGTCCACTTTATTATTTGGGTGTTAAAGTTACAAGCATGAGAATTAGCTAAGATGGTTATTCTAAAACAACCTTACATGCATGCATATATATGTATAGTATATACACAGAGACAACACATATAAGAACAAATTTAAATTAGACCACATAGTCCAAGAAAAGTAAACATTTCTTGATTGAATGGATTTTTTGACTTTGCACACACAACCCCAATGCTTGTTACATTCTAATTCAGAATTAGAGGACTTGTTCTTCATGTGATTGAGAACATATGTCTTACTCAATGTAAAAATAGTTTAAATACTTGATTCTTTTCAAAGAACAGTTTTGTACAGAATGATACAAACCTGTTAACCCCTGGTAAAGACTCTTGCGATTCCTGGGACCTTTCTATCCTTTTGGTTGCTTTATTTTTCTTGTTATAAGTAAAGGTGATCAGTGCTCATAATATCACAAGGAAATGCCTTTGATCTATACATTATTTTTTAAGAAATAATACACATATCTAGAATAGTTTGGTAAGATGATTTTTGAGTGGATCAGCAACAAAATGTTCATTCCACATTCTTATATTTAAGATATATTGCTAAATCAGAGCAGTTTTACATGAAGGTGGAATTAGTAGTGTATGTTTCAGGAACACAGATACCTATCAGGTTTAACCTGCTTTAAAGCCTTGTAAGTGATATTAGGAAGTTTTCTAATTTTTGTTGTATGTTGAATATTACTAACTACCTAAAGGTCTTCTAGTATGACTGAAAACTACATCACCGTATGTAAATACACTAACTACTGACTGCATGTACCTATTTTATTGTCAACTGGTGCTAAAGTTTCATTCTGTTGTGTTCAGGTCTCTCATTGTGCTTTGTTGTTGTTTTGCATAGATTCCTTAAGCCCTGAGTAATATTTAAATAATATTAAGTGATATAACATAAATAACAGTGTGCTGGCATGAGAATAATTTTGTGATGTCTTCATTTGATGGATATCAATCCTGATCACTAGTGATGGACCATCATCACCTAAGATTCTTGTCAAGGTCATTGCCATGTTGATGCTTTCCTTCCTGAAAATACATTTAATTTTCCTAAAGAGGAGGACTGTCCTCTTATTTAATCATTATTGTGTGTGGCTTTTGAAATAATTATCTTCTAAAATTACATGCTTGAAATGAAATTTTACGCAACCTAGATTTTTCCTGTTCCTTTTGACATTCTAATCTATCAGTATTTTATGTCATATATGGGTGGCCGAGAATGTGGGGTTTGGTTCAGAAATGCCAGTTCAGACCTGATAATTTATCAAAACAGAGGTATGAAAAAGAAAGCGTATTCATTTTGGGAATAATTTATTCTAACCAAATTTGCACTCTGGGACATGAGACCGTTTCATTTCATCTATACAAATGTTTAATGCAGAATCTCCAATTTAAGTGAAGTGCCGTAAGTGATCTGGTGAATCTCCTCCTTGTCCATTACTCTAAGATATTTTTGTATTTTTACTTGGAAATCCTTCATCAATCTGAAGTGAATTATAGGAAAGACTAAATAAAGAAAATAAAGCCTTCCATATGATTTTCATTCACTTTCTGTTCCATTGAATAAGATGACTAATTATCATATTTAATTTACATAGTTAAAAAAAATCCTCAGTAACAAAACAAAACCCGAACAGGTGGTTTGTATTGAAGAAATAAAATAAGCTTTATTATTAGAGACTAGAACAATTCTTTTTTTATTACACATTACTTGGGTAGAATAAAGTAGACAGCTCACGCTGTGAGAAAGCTGAAATGTAAAGAATGCAAGAGTTAAAAGACAGACAAGACACTCAGGAGTGTTTCAGGCCGGGATCTCTGAACATTACGAGGAACCATCCAACTTGAATGAATAAAGAGCATGAGCTGGTCTGTTGTTTGCTTTCAGTTTTGAAAGTCACTTTATAAATTGAGCATGCTAATGATTTCATCTTTCTGATTCAATTTATAAAGGCGTTTATGTCTCCTGTGTTAAATGGATTTGTAAGAGGTTAGTGACAATTATTTTTATTGCTGAGTACATTTTTTTCTTTTGAAGCACAGTTTTTGTAAGTGATAATAATAATGATTATGCAGATACATTCTTTAGAGCCATTTACTCATTTTTTTTAGACTCCTTACTAACCTAAAGGTGTCTCTCCTCATAATTTAACATTTTACCTGAGATGTTTAGGTTTTAATTTGGGGAATTATAATTTTGGGTTCTAAATATGTAAGCATTTCCAAGAGATATGATAATAGTTTTGTCAAGTATTACACAGTAAGATAGTGTCCGTCATGTTACCAAATAAAATTTTCTACGTATTGAAATTGAATCGAATGCTTTCTTTTTGTACTGGAGGAGATGCATTCCATGGAAAATTAATGCTTATGAAAGACACTTCTTCCTGTGTTTTCATTTAGCTGACATAAAAGAGACAGTATGTTTTTAGGAACAGTGATTTTTGAGAGTGCTGATACATTCATATATTTTAATTGTAGAAGTGCTGGATATGAGGAGTGTTTTACATTAAATTCCACACCTGATCACATGCCTGTTGGAAGATTTCCAGAATGTGCTCTGGAAGGGACTGTTACTTCCAAGTTGTGCCACTGAAATTAAGATCTACTCCCTAGAGAAGACAAGTGAATTAACACAGTATGCTTTATGCACAATGAAAACAAACTAATCTGGGTTACTACTTTGCTTAGACCTGTGAAAAGTGCAGTAGCCATATACCTGTAGCTGATTGAGCGAGTTCTATTTTTATATTAAAAGAGAATCAATGATTTACTATGTGGCTTTGCTTTAGATTCTTCTGAAATGCTAAAATTCTCTGAAAAGCTAGGGTTTTATGCTAAATATATTCAAGAGTAATATTCTCTCACCCTTGCATTTCATCATTTTCAACTTTTTATTACACATGATATAAGCTAACCATTGATAACAAAACAATGCTAAAATCAACGAAGATAGATATATAGTCTATCTCTTTGTATTTTGCTTGTTTGCATCAAACACATTTTAATGAAAAGAAATCATCAATGCTATATTGTTAGCAAACAAATAATAATCACTGAGACATGAAGAAGTATTCAAAGACTAGAAGATTTTGGTGATGAAGACAGGAGAAATAATAGAAATATGCACTAGGGCTGTTGGTGTATCTTGTAAGGAATATCTAGAAAATTAGATTAATCAAGGAGCAGACATTTGGAAGAAAGTTTGTGTGAATGCCTGACAGTCTTGCTCTTTCCCTCATTTCAAATGTTGGCAGGGTAGCAGGCAGCTCCAAGGGAAATGTGCTCCTTTCATACTTGAGTAATTGATGAATTGTATGCAATATGCAAATGAGAATCCATAAATCTTATGAATGACAGCTTAATTTATGTGAGCCTTAATGAATGCAGGATTAGATTTTAATTAAATATCCTCAAAGGCACCCTGAGTAGTAGATTTTTTTAGGCCTTGTTTTTTGAAGACTTGTTTCTCAAGCAATACATTTCACAAAAGCAGAAAACAAGGCAAAGAACTTAGCCTATTATTTTAATAATAAGCATTGTTTCATTTTACATAAAAAGCAGCAGATCAATTGAGAAATCCTTAACAAAATATGTACAGATCTCTTTATTTTGTACACATTTCACCAAATCTGATTACTTTTAATTACTGTTAGTCTCTGATATCATATGCTATTTTTAATTACAAGAAAGTTATTAAAACTTTACCAAAAAATACACCAGAGCTGAGGAGTTGTTTAATAAAAGATTATATTAAGTAGATAAACATTTAAAGTATCAAATCTAATTTGACTAAAATAAAGTCTTCCTAACCATTTTTTCTTTTTGAAAATTGCCTCTCTAGACAATATCTAATGAGATAAGATGATAAATAAGACTGTTTCATAATGATATTTACAAGGAGAATTGCGTACTAAAATTAGACTGAAGTGATATATACTCCTGTGAAATAGTTACTTCCTGAGTTCACTTTAATACCTTAAATGTAAATATAAAATGTTCACTAACTATATATTTGATGACAAATACCATTTTACTTTTCTGTTAGGCATCTCCTTTTTGAATTAGAATTTTAAAATTTAGATTAAAATGCACATATGATTTGGTGTTTAGAATCCAGACATTTATTTCTTCTATTTAAAGTGTTTTGTGGGGATCCCTGGGTGGTGTAGCGGTTTGGTGCCTGCCTTTGGCCCAGGGCGTGATCCTGGAGACCTGGGATCGAATCCCACGTCGGGGTCCCGGTGCATGGAGCCTGCTTCTCCCTCTGTCTGTGTCTCTGCCCCCCTCTCTCTCTCTTTCTCTCTCTCTCTGTGACTATCATAAATAAATAAAAATTAAAAAAAATAATAAAGTGTTTTATGACATCACACTGAACCTACCTTTTAGTACTCAGTTGTTCCAACTGGATCAGTTTTTAAATCTCAGATATAAAAGTATTATTTTGAGTTTTCCCTTAGTAATACTGCAAGTACTATGTGAATATGAGTTGAAAAAATGTGCATTTTTCTCTAAGTGACATAAACTTACATAGATTCAAATGCAATTTATTATACTTTCAATTATAAGATGAGTAAATTCTGGGTATCTAATGTATAGCATGATGACTGTAGTCACATGCTTGAAAGTTGCTAAGAGGTAGGTCCTAAATGTTCTTATCACGCACACACACACACACACACACACACAGAGGTAACTGTGAGATGATAGATGTGTTAACCTTATTATGGTAATCATTTTACAATATATACATATATCAAATCATTAAGTTGTACACCTCAAACCTACGTAACATTATATGTCAATAAAGCTGGGGGAAAATGCAGTTTATTAACTTAAAATATGTGTATATGTGCAAGTGTGTAATGTAGTGGGTAGACCAGAGGCATAAACATGGCAGAGTCCTGGACTAGCTGAGGTTCTGGGTTAGGGGTATTGGGGAAGCTCTTGAAATTGCATGTACAATTTTGGGTATATGACCATATGTTTACTGACTAGAAGACTACATAACCTTCAACAGATTCTCAAAGGGATTCATTATCCAAAAGATAAACTTCTATAATACAAACCATATTGGCAAATACATATTTAATGGAGCAAAGTATATCTGTTTAAAACCAGAGAAAAACGTGTAATCCAGCTTTATAAATCATATCTTTCTAAAAGATCAATCATGCATAAACATGCTTTCCTTAAATCTTTCATTAATAATTTTTAAAATACATATTTCTTCTCAGAGCAACACACAAGCAAAATATTCTGCATTTTTATTTTGTTTTCAGTAACCATTGCCATCTTAAATATTGTGATAAATTAAGAAGCTCATTTCTCTAATAGATATTATCAATTCTATCTTAGTAAATTTATGCAAAGAATATCTACTACCAAAGTCAAAAAAGATGGCAAAATACTTCTGGAGAAAACATATTTTAAAATGTTTTAGAAAACATCAAGAATTAACATCAAATTTGCTATAATATTATAGCATATGTAATTTAATGCAAATAAAGAGTTGCAAATTGTCACGTAATATTAAATTTGTGTGTTCAGTTTTTTCTCATCTGTTTCAGACTATATTATATAGTTTATATTTATGCTGTTTGATCAACTATACTGTGAATATGGCACTCCCCTTCCTGAGAGTTAATAAACAAAGCTATTTTACTTTAATATAAAAGTAAGATAATACAGTGGATTCAAAGAAGGGGCAAACTCATGCTTGAATCAAATTAGGATTCCTAAGATGGGTTTTAAAAGCTAGAATTTCATATTCAAGCCAATTCCCATTTATTTTATTTTTCTTTCATCTTCCTTTTTGAAACTCAACTGAATCTGGCTTCATTTTCTTAAACGCTACATGGCCTAAAACAGTAAAAGCTTGTAGTAATGAAGATGCTTTTGTTTAAACATGATTTTTAGAGATAACCCTCTTACAGTTTTGTGGAAAATTTTTCAAGACTTTTTTGTTATACTAATTTCATTTCAAAACAATTATTTTCACATTTTGTTTTTAAATACTATTTTATAGGACACATAGACTGAGTATGTTTTTGTCACTCATAACATTCTTTGCCAATTATAATAGCCCTTGTTAGAGGTTCTGCATTTCACCAATAGGTGAAATTATTGGGGAGAATTGTTCCTTGGTTAATCCAGCAGTTATAGTCAGTTTTGGTTGACCTTTATTATAAAGATTCATTGATGAAGAAAAATTTATAAAATGAATGTTTTAAACTATCAAATATTCGAAGATTTTTATTCCTCTAAAATGGTCTTTATTGGAGCTAATCGGAACTTTCTTTTAAAAATTAAAATGGCCATAAATCATATATAGAATTTTAATTGCAAATTCCTTGATATTTTTTTCTCTGTTTAAAACTCCAGGCATAACATAGTTAATTTGTTTCATTTGCTCTTATTTTTTTTTAATTTTTATTTATTTCTGATAGTCTCAGAGAGAGAGAGAGAGAGAGAGAGAGGCAGAGACACAGGCAGAGGGAGAAGCAGGCTCCATGCACCGGGAGCCCGACGTGGGATTCGATCCCCGATCTCCAGGATCACGCCCTGGGCCAAAGGCAGGCGCCAAACCGCTGCGCCACCCAGGGATCCCTCATTTGCTCTTAAAAGACAAATTTTCTATATATTGTTAGATTATGGTAATTAATACTTTATTCAACAGACTTTGAAATAATTTGTTTACTTGGTTGTGCATAAAATACAAAAAAATTAGCAAAGGAAGTATATGATGTCTGTAAAGCATTTTAAACGTGCTTCCCACTTATTTTGAACAGCAGGTTACAGGGCAGGTTTTATTTAAATTTTGATGATTTCCAGCTTTTGTGTTGGCCAGTTGGAATAATGTAGGATTTAAATTGGCATGCATTTAATATATTAATTTTAATCATTGTAAAACTAATTATGTTGGTCCATACATGAAAAGATTATTTAGAAAAAAATTTGCCTAGCTGAGGATCACCAGATGGAGTTGTCCAAGTATAGAAAACTTTTCAATACTTGTTTTGGGGAAAGTTTTCAAATTACTTTTGTCTTGAGCTAACCAGGATAAATATACTCATAAACCCCTTATAATTTTTTGTTGCTATAAATATTTATATTTGCTGCCTTTACTTTGAAAATTAAAATGTTTGAAATAGTTCTCATTAGGTAGGGATTTATATTTCTGGGTAAATGCCTGCAAATTGTTTTCAAATGGTGAAAGGGCTCTTCAGTCTAATCTAAGAATTATTGTTACCCATCTAAATATTCTGAAAGGAAAGTGAAAACAAAAAATGCAAAATAATAATTTGTCATTTAAATTGTTAAGTAACAAAGGAGAACTGAGTGGGGTTACAAAATAAATTTTAAACAAATACACCTCGCTAAAAACAAAGTCTATCTGCCATATATGTTAAAAAGAGCTATCAATACTGGAATCTTCTGTTCAGTAGTGATTACAACCAAATTTAGTTACTGTGTCAATTCAATTGCAAGTCAACATCAAGAGACCTTCTCAGCATTACTGCTCAGATACCTGTTTATTTGTGCTGTCTGAACTTATATCTTAAAACATGACAGCAAATATTTGGGGTACCAAATTTACTAAGACATTTTAGTAGCTTTCATTTTATTTAAGATAGATATATGTATGGCTGTTCTCTGATTTTGATACCCTAATCCATGGAAAAAAGATTAAAACAAAGCTGGGAACTCTGAGCACATTATGCCTTTCCCATTTACAGAAGCGTTTAGACAGTACTCAGTCACTCCTTCACAAACTCTTCAAATAGCAGTTATTCTGTCTCTAACTCCAGCTCCCAAGCACTGAGCCAAGGGTGATCAGAACCCGTCCTTCTCTGTCCATAGCCCCAAAGTCATCCCAGTTACTTGGAGAAAACCAGGAATTAATAGATTTAAATCCCATCGTGTAGATGCAGACAGCAAGGCCAAAACTTTCAGATCATACCAATAACCAAAAGCTGAAATTTATAACTCCTGCCTCAAGACCCAAACCTGTTTCCTCATATTCTGAAGCTGAATGATACTGTATGACTGGCCTTTTGGGTCTCCATCAATGTTTTTATAATTATTGTTTCTAGGAAGGTGAAACAATAAATGAGAAAATGATATATCTCTGTTGTGGGATCATTTTAAATGAATAAAAATATTTACATTGATATAAGCCGTGCTTACCATAATGATACTTTTCATGAACTGTTATCCAGGAATATCCCCCTTCCAACCCATCTTCCATTAAGAAAACTATTAAAGAATTTCTTTGATGTTTAGTATGATTTGGTCACAAGAGACTACAATTGGGAAGCCATTGAAATTTTACATAGAAGGGATTCCATCCCATGGTTACTAAAAGGGAATGTAGTTTTATGAATTATTATTTTTTAAATAAAACAAGCAATCCTATACCTCTATGGAAAGATATAAAATCTTGTAGGAAATCTGCATTCATTAGCAAATGCAACAAGCTTGAAGGTGGGGGAATTTAGTGTGACAGAGAGAAAACAAAAAGTATTGAACTTTGTAAAGTCATCCACCATGTGAGTAAGAAAAGCCAAAAGGAAGATAGTTTCCTCAATTTCATCCTGATTGTGTTACCAATGTATAACAATATATGATATAGAAACTCATTTATAGAAAATGGCATATGCTGGTTGCATACTGCTAAGATATGTTCTTTCTATTGTATAACTTATTCGGAATAAGGATTTATATACTGGAGTAAAAATAACTTAAAGGTATAGGCTTATAATTGCCAAAAAGCATATTTTCTAATTTTATCTCTATAATAAATACCACTATAATAGATACACTGTTCAAAGGGATTATTAAAGCATTCAGGTATATATTTATAACTTTAAGTGTCTACATTAAACCTCTCAATAAGTAAAATGCTTTAACATACTGTTAAGAACTTTAATAAAAAATCTTAAAATGAATATTTCATATTTTTTTCCAAAAAATTTAAGGAAGAAAAATGCTATTGGAATTTCTGAACTATTTTAAGATATCACAAAATAGGTAATCATCTAAGTTAAAAAACAATTAATTGCACTGCATATTTAGTGGAACAAAATTAGGAGAACATAAATAGTTCTTTTTTAATCTTCATATAACTCTGGTGATTATTCCTTTGAAATAGTGGTTGAAAATGAAAAGTAGAGCTTGACCCTTAATTGTAAAATTGTCTTAAGAAGCCTCGAATACCAAGCTGCATTTAACGTATGCACAGTCATACAATTATAGAATTGGGAATACCCCTAGTTACCAAATGAGTGAAAGTGGCATTTAAGTGTTTGGCCCTTTAATCCAGAGCCCTTAGTAGATGAAAATATGTTCATCTTTTACCTCCCCTAGTGATAATTATAATTGTATTGTTGGATCACATTTTTTGACTCTTGTGTAATTTAGCTCTGTCAGCATTAATCTCTTGGCTGTTCACATCAGTGGAACTAAATGTCTGCTTAATATTATGTAGGTTAGATGGTTGTCATCCTAGTTGGGGAAAAACAATGGAAGAATTTACTGTGGTATTACGCAAATGTATTGAGGGCTCCAGGCCTGATATCTGAGCACTTATACTACAGCGGAATCCTATTTTATCACTTGCCAATTTGGAAATAGAGTTTTACTTTCATCCTGTGAGGATTGGCACCAGATTTGTTTCTTAGATATACATACTTTACTTTTTCTTAATTTTTCCAGCCAGCATTATTATTACTGTTCACTGTACAGTTATTTACAACAGGAAGTGGCTGTGGATCATCAAGAGGAATGTTTTTTTATAAAGCAGATTTACATTTTCCTTTCAGTATCTGATAGCAGTTACATTTATCTGGGAGTAGGAACATTCTGACAGGTGTGGGGGGAAACAGTTTGATATAAACTCACTACTGTAGGAAAGTGAACCTTTTGATAAAGACATCTTAGAACTGATAAGTAAAGTACAGAGACCATAACTGTGTGCTATTATGTACCATTTTATTAGCTTTATGTTGATCTTGATCTTTTGTATGGATAGCAAAGCATTGACAAAGGAGGACTAAATATGGACATTTGTATAATGTACCTTTGGCTGTGGTGTAATCCTTACATCAAGGAGTAGTTAGCAGGCAAAGGATTCACATTTCATTAAAATACAGATAGTATTCTTTATAGAATCTGAAAATTTAAACACTGTGGAGTGCTTTGGAATTTTAAATGAATGGTTTCCATTTATATTACATTTTAATTTACTTAGTCAAACACGTTTGTTAAACATGATTTTGAGCTGAGCCTTGAACTAGACATTGTGGCTGAAAATAGGGCAGCAAGGTGTGTCTTGCCTGAGAGAGAGAATATATCATTTTTGGAGAATGGAAAAGCGTACAGTGCAGGGGAAAAGATTTAAGACTTAATTAGAAAGCACACAAATAAATATTATTGATAGGTCAATAGAAACCCAAACTTCTTATACTGCTAGCCTCTCAGAGTTTATCGCTTTCTTTTCTACCCTTTACTTACAGATTCCAGCCATACTGGCTTTCCTTTGGATTTCTCATCAGACCGAGGCTGTCCTATGTGAGGTCCCTTGCATTCAGTATCTGTTTGCTGGAACATTTTCCTCTTTCATCCCCATAGTTGGAAATATTAATATAATAGTATTCAAGCCTCATTTTCTTAGGGAAGTCTTCCCTGTCCTACTAATCTAAAGGCACTATTTTAATAGCCTGTTTATCTATTTATGTTTTGTCCTTCTTTGCCCGGTACCTTCCTGAGGACCCAACGAACTTTTGGTAAATGTTACATGACTGAATAAACAGCAAAGACAAACAAGGGATAAAGGTGGAAAGAGTCAATATAATGCAGTGATGCTTCTTGGGGTGGTCGCTTTTTAAGTCCATTTTTGATGGAAGGAGAGCTATTAACTCTTCCTCTCCCCAAAAGGAGAATACTGGTGGTGGCATAAAACATATGAAGTGTGGAGGATGCAAGGACAGAACAGAAAATATCAGGCAGTTTTGACTTCTGAAAGATGCCTATGCATTGAAGTCTGGTGCACCAAATAACTTTTGTGTGCCTATTATATATGCATGAGAAATTGTAATACAAACTCAAATGCAGTCAGTTGGTGAGACTGGGGTATAAAGTGTGTAAAAGAGCTGAAAGGCCAAAAGAGGGGAGGAGATGCTTCAGTAAGGTATGGGAGCTGTGGTGTTCCTTGAGCAGCAAATTCTATGATGAAGCAAGCCATTCTAATATTAGGTCAAAGGCAACCTTTCAAAGGTGGCCTTCAAAGGTTTCATTTATTTTTCTTCTTAAGAAATAGCAGTAGAGGTTGCATTCACACAGAAGAAGGAGCCTCTTTTAAATGCAAATGCTCATAATTTAAGCTTTTAACCTTAATTATCAATTAAATTCTTGCAGGGTTTAGTTGATTTGTTGAAAGTAAGATACTGAAAAGTGTGGATGGAGAGGTGATGGGTTTAAATATCAGTGGGAGAAAGAAGAGCATTAACTTAAGAAAGAAAGCTCCACTGAAAGGAGACATAGGACTTCTGAGATAGAATTGTCCTAAGCTTTCTTTGGCTATTTCTTTCTTCTTCTTCTTTTTTTTTTTTTTTAAGATTTTATTTATTTATTCATGAGAGACCCAGAGAGAGAGAGAGAGAGAGAGAGAGAAGCAGAGACATAGGCAGAGGGAGAAGCAGGCTCCATGCAGGGAGCCTGATGTGGGACTCGATTCCAGTACTCTAGGATCACACCTTGGGCCAAAGGCAGAGGCTTGACCGCTGAGCCACCCAGGCATCCCATCTTCAGCTATTTCTCAGAATTATCTTGCCTGATCTTATCAGAATTATCTTTATTCTGAAAGCAAAAAGGGTAAGATAGATAGTCTTTGGGAATGTTGACAGAACATCAGCCAGTTATCAGGATAACGTAAGAAGAGCCAAAGGAAATAAGCACCCAATTAATAAAATAGCACATGAAATAAAAAAGAAACCATGGATTTGAATACATAGCCAGGTGGACTAGGCAATGGAGAGTGGGTTATGGAGAAGGGAATAACAGAATTTCCGATTAGAAGGAGTCCTCAGCATTGAGTGATCTAAAACATGTAAAACCTGTACCAGATGCTAGTGTCCATTTTACAGTATAACTGATAAATTAAGTTGTCTAGCTTCTGCTTGACATCTGAAGAGGCAAGGAATCTCAACAAGGTACTTTTTTTTGCCTCTGACTCTCAATAGGGCCTCCCTTATATTTGGCCAAAATTTTCTTCCTTTTTTTTTTTTTTTTTTTTAAGCTCAGAAGTGAAAAGAATAAATTTAACCTTTTATTTGGTTACTCTTTGTGAGATGTTTTAAGGTTTCTGTTCTGTCCTAATTTCTTCTCAAAGCTTTTGTCTTCCACGTGAGGCCATACCATCTCTTTCCTCTTCTTTTGTTCTAGATTTTGAACTCTTCAAACTTTTGTTTATTCTTTCCTATTGTATGTTAGGTGATCGATGATTATTTTTCAAATGTCAGGACACAGAATTCCAACAACCCTGAGTGGCAGCTGACTAGGTCAAAATGGCTTATTCTCACTAGTTCTGATTCCTCTGATGCTTACTGTCATACTTGGTTTCTGTGACTTTTTTTTGTATTGGTAATTTCAGATATTTTTTGGCTGAATAAAGGAAATGAGTGTTTGACCTAAAGATCTGCCTGGAAATAGTGAGCTTAATGATCAATATAGCAAATCTCAAGTGTAGGTGTGCCTTCAAAGAAATATACTAAACACCAAATTCAGAAATAGCAGGCATCTGAAAGAAAGTAGATAATTTGGTTTTTATTTCTCTTCCCAGAAAGTTGTCATGAAATGAGCAGTTTAAATTATGATTAAATAAAAAAACTTAAGTGCAGCTTAATAAAAAAGTATAAATGAGAAGTAAATCTAAGAGTTGGAGTTATGCATGAACATGGGCAGAGAGAAATGAAGTATTTATAATTCTTGACTTGTTGTTTCCTAGAAACTAAATGCCATACAGACATAGAATGAATATGTGTGTGTGTGTGGTGTTTTATGCTTTTGTGCATGTGTGTGTGTACGTGATTACACACTCAGGTCCTTGCAATATCTGAGAGACTGTGTTTTCATTTCTGGTCACCACCTTAGCAAACTAATCAATGAGGCATGAACTGCTATCTGCAGTGAAAGAAATGAAAAATAAACCAGAGATAATCCCTCAGTTAAAAGGTTATTCTGTGTGATAAAAGCTATTTTGTTAATTTATTTACTTACTGGTACAGTGAGATAAAGTGAAAGTACAATTAGGGAATTCTTGTTGAAAGGATTTTAAAGGGCAATGATGACTTAATATTTTGTATTATTTGATTGACAGTTAAAAGCATTTTTAAACTAATTTTTTGTAACATAAATTTATGTGCTGTTTTGCTTTAGTTTATCTTATATTTTAAATATTGTAGATATTTACATATATGCTTGATTATTCAATAAAAAGATTGTTTTTAGATAAATCCTTAACATCTTGTATTATGTCTCTTAATTTAATGAATGATGGTTATTTTATGGAATAGTGGTTCGTATAGTCTACTATTTTTCTGGTAATTTAATGCACAGTAAATACTTTTTTGAAAGTATTACTTTGTTCCTTCTCCAGCTGATATACCCAGAAAATATAGTCTTAATTTTTCTGTTAGTAACCAGGCTGTGTTGAATTCTGGGAAAATGGAAATAAATGAAAATAATTATTACATTTAAAGGTTTTGTGTGCCTAGTCAGAAGTGATAAATAGATTATTGTATTGACATGGCATGTATTATAATAAAGTCCACCGTATTATGGAAATGGATGGAAGCTGCTGAGCCACATGCATGTGGGGCGATTAGAGGAGAAATTGGTGTGAATTGGCTTAGGGTTTCTCCTATGGACAATTGAAGGAAAGGGCATTCCTGGCAGAAGGATTAGCATCTGTAAAGCATGGATGTATGAAAGTAATTAGGCACTGAGTGAGGGTGGGAAAGTTTTGAGAAAATATACTGGAAAGCAATTGAGGTATTAGATCTTAAAGGGTCTTGTATGCTAGGATAAGAGATTTGGTGAGCTTTGGAAGATTTGCAGAGTGTACTGAAGGTGTTGGAGTGCCAGTACTGTATAGATTACACCTAGGTCTGTACACTCAGGAACAGAAGGGAAAGGACCTGAGATAAGGCAGAAACAATGTGAATGAAGAAAAGAATAACATAGATGGAATCAATGGAAGCTGGTGACCACTGAGTTGAGAAATAGAAAGTCCACCGAATAAAGACGGAGGAATTGGGATGATCTTGGGGCTGGCTTTGAGTGATTGTGTGCATGGTGGTTAATTAACAAGTATATGGGTTGCAGTAGGTAATGTGATGCAGGTTTAGGTTGAAAGGTAAGCAGCTTACTTTTGACATTGAATCTGAAGTGCTTGGGAAATATCCAGATGTCCTGGACACCAATGGAAAGATAGGTTTGGAACTTGAGAAAAGGAAAAAAAACCTCCATTTCCGGTTAGCCAGAAGTATATTTTATTTGTTGATGAGTTAGACATCAATTCCATTTCTAAGCTGACCTAGAAATTATTGTGAGGTACAAACATTTAGGTCTAAGCACTATAATTTTTGTTACTTTTCAGAAAAAAACAACCAAAGAAGTTTATTCATTAGAGCCCCCAAATTCTCCCATTAGACTGAAAGTTGCCCTTTCAACAGCCTATTGAATATCTTTTTCTTACTGGAAAATAATCTTCATTTTTTATACACTTTGTATTCACCAATGGGTAGGTGTTGAAAACTATTAGAATTCCTGTATAATGCCTTTCTTTATTCAGTGAAATCAGGCAGGGCAGGAGGAAGAACAGTAACAGTAAAGTAGAAATGGGGCGCCTGCGGGGGCATAGTTGGTTAAGCATCTGGCTTCTGGTCTTAGCTCAGTTCCTGATCTCAGGGTCATGGGACTGAGCACCAAGTAGGTCTCTGCACTCAGTGCGGAGGCTGCTTAAGTTTCTCTCTCCCTCTGCCCTCCCCTTCCATGGTGCAAGTGTGCACTCTCTCTCTGTGTAAAATAAATAAACAAATCTTTAAAAAATAAAGTACAGCAGGGATGAAGATTATGGGACAAATATAGCAAATGCTATTTTTAAATTGGGAGAATATATCCTTGAAAACCACAGAACACACTGAGTTATCTTATTCCTTTGCTTTCACTGTTCACATTCTTATTAGCCACCTTATGATAATAATGGCTTCTTTGAATATTTTACTTCAGATTTAAAAATTTTTATCTGTCATAGCATCCCCTGAACATGTTAGGGAAGGAAGATGTGGATTCCAACCATTAAGTGGCTTGCCCAAGTTATGCATCTACTAAGTGGTAGCTTTTGTCTTTTGATCCGTGGCCTAATGATCTATTGTCTCTGTTATTCAGAGGCACCATGTTACAATGGAATAAGCATAGGCTTTGAAATCAGAGATACATAGGTCTGACACAAAGATCTGAAATTCATGAGTCATGCTGTTGGGCCACTCAGCTCTCATCTAAGAAACAGGGATAATATATGCCTTCTAGGACCTTTGGAATTTAAGTGGAATGAGATATGCTACTCATCTGGTACACAGTAGGCATCCCGTCTATGTTAACTTTCCCTTATTCATCAGCAAATTCATTCTTAACTTCTTATGTTCTCAAACTGGGAGAATTGATGAACCCACCATCAAAACCTGAAAAGTTGGACAGTTGTTAGGCCAGTAGTCCCTCTGCCTATTTTATTTCCTGTTCTTCTTTCTATCCTTTCTATTTTATAGTACATATCTTACTTTTTAATATTTTAAAAAGATTTTAATTAATTAATTAATTATTAAAAGGGCGAGTGGGGGAGGAGCAGAGGGAGAGGGAAATCCCAAGCTGACTCCACACTGATTGCAGATCCCAAGGAGGATCCATCTCACAACCCTGAGATCATGACCTAACCTGAAATCAAGAGTCTGATGCTTAACCCACTGAACTACCCAGGTGCCCCTATGGTACACATTTTAAATTTTAATCTCCCTTTTTGATGTCCTATATATATATATGTTTAAAGTATTGAAAACAGACCTCTTAAAAATCAATTTAGAATTAAGCCTGTCCTTTTAGTGATATTATTCATATTATTACTTGGAAAATCAGTCTAAGGAGAGTTGGATAAAATATTAAACTTGTGTTTTTAAGGAATCATATACATGTTTTAAAAATTGGGACATTGTCTATATTTAGTCTAGCAATCGTTAAAATGTATATGCCACTATACCTAAATGCATACACCAACACAAGGGGATCATAACTCATAATTAACTTACTGGAACCAAAGTATGAAAAAAAGGTTGTTTTAAACATTGTTTTACTTTGCAAAAAAGGACTATCATGTTATATTATTCTAGAAAATCACAGTTTTAAGGAAAATTGTTCATAGTGGCTAATGCCCTGGATTTTTTGAAACTCTATTTATTCACTCCGTTAATTTTTTTTGAACTCCTATTATGTGTTGGGCACAATTCTGATTCCTTCTCATTGATATGCTGCAATCTATTGTAACTATAGCAAAGACCTCGTCCATGTGATGCTACTGCTACTGTTGAAACCATTTAAACTCTTTCTATTATAGTATAAAGTCCATAGGGATAATATTCAGGAGGAAATAATGTCACTGAGCATCTATTTAAGCCTTGCTATTAAAATTGAAAGTCATTAATGTTAGTTAATATGTAAGATATATGCTATTTATTTTAAGAATTCATATAGACATTTTTGGAGGATGTTATGTAATGATAAAATGACTTCTCCTTATTATTACATCATCCTTACTAAATTTTTTAATATTGTAGTTGAACATTAGGAGTTGAAGAAAGGCTGAACCTAAACTACTTTCATAATGCTTTTTTGGGAATATTAGAAATTATATTTGTCTCTTGTTTCTGGATATAGAAACTTTAAAAAAAATAATTGGTTATAAAATTGCAATTTTTTGAAAACTGGATTTCAAACAGAAATGCCAATACTCCTTTGAATGAAAGAGGTAGAAATGGTATTACTACAGCCCATCTAATTCTTATTTATCATATTGTGATTTTAGAAATAGCAAATATCTTAATTAATGGATTAAATAAATTATGTCTTCATTCCTTAATTGCCTGCAGAAGAGCAGGAAAAATATTTCTTAAGCAGTGCTACCTTTTAAAACAGGTTACCATGAGAATTATGTAAAATGAGTTAGTTAAATGTAAGATCACCTGAATTGATAATGATTCAAATCATCTGTTCATTAATAATCTTTCTAGGAGCTTTTTTTTTTTTTGTGGGATTGGGCCTTATCTACAAATAAACTTTGGTATTGATATAATTATGGGAGAACAATAATATTTTACTGTAGTCTACCATTTAGTTCATGTTTTATGCACGTTTAGACTATTGAATTAATCTCTGAAACAATAGAAAGACATTCTTTACTAGAAATAGCTTGCTTTTGCTTTGGCTTTGTGGCAGAATGACATTAGGGAACATATATGGTTGTTGTTGAACCTGATTGCTTTAGCAGCCCTCGGGTTGATAGTATCAGGTTCCAGCTTGCCCTGCTGGGTCAATGTGGACCCAGGTCTTTAAAGAGAAAAGTTCAGGGAAAGTTCACTTCTATTGTTTTACCATGGTTACAAAACAGAAAGGGGAAAAAAAAAGAAGAAGAAGAAGAAAAGAAGAAATCTTAAGTCTCTGACCGGTCACTGCCATGAGTCTTTTACTGTGTTCCCTCTGTTTTTGTAAATTAAACATAGCAACACAAAAAATTAAAACTTATAGTAATCTATAATGAATACAAAGCGCAATATACTTTCTTCTCGCTTGTAGGTGATTTCCAGATATATCCAATGACTGTTGGTGTCGTTGCATCAAGTATTTAGTTTAATTTCATTGAAAACATTATTTACATTTTTTCTCAGTAAAAAAATTAAAAATTTGTAAGGTTGCTACAGTATGAAAGGTTTGTTGGTTTTGGAGGTCAAGAGACATAACTTCTTAAAAGTAATTTAACTTTGATTAAATTTATTGAAATAAAGTGTTGTTTTAACTTAGAGAGATTATAATTTATTATTCTATTCTGGCTATAAACCAAAGCAACACTTTCATTAAAATTTTTTTGTTTACCTTAAATGGTAAGAAATTGTGATATGTAAGAGCCAACATGATCTTACTTGGAGCAACCTCTGAGTATCTTTTGAATATAGGTAAAAATTAAAACGAATTCATTTTCTACATTTAAGCTATGTTTTCAAATTGTGGAAATTTTGTTCTAAAAATATTTACCAACTGTTAGTTCTGAGAAAGGTCAATGCAATTTAATTTATTGCACATTTTGTTCTCTGAGCCCATAAGTCTTAAAGTTAAAGCAGTGCAGTTGGATCTGGTCTTTTATTTGAAAAAAAAGATAATTTTACAAACACCTATACTGTAAAATGTTATTTGTATAACCAAGATATAATCATTACCTGATGATATTTCAATCTAATTTTTGTTCACATTTCATTTTCTAATACAAAATTTTATTTAAAAAAAAAGTCTTCAAATGGAAATTCTTAGGAAAAAGGTTTTTTATTCAGAAAAAATATTTGACAGTATATATTCAAATGACCAAAAAATTGAATATATACTGTTAAATATTTGTGTGTACATATATTCTATATATATATATATATATATTAGATATTTTTTCAAATAAAGACATTATGGGTCACTTTAGAATTTATATAGTTACTGAAAATACTGTTTGACTTTTTACTTGTCATGCATGTTAATGGTTAGTTTCCAGAGGTGAGAAATGAAGGGAGGGAATCAAGATAACAGAGTAAGATGAATCTTTGTAACTTTTTGGAATGACACTATCTATGTTATGTGCTCATTTGTTTATTGATCCTTTGCTGTTTTGATTAAAATAATTTATTTTCCTTGAAGTCTTATGTGCCTAACATAGGATTGAACTTTTCTGTGATCTAGATGGAGAGCAATGAAGTTTAAATGGAGAGATTTAAGTATGTTTAAATTAGTTATAATGTAGAAAGTACTATCAACATTTCTCATACAAAATTTCATATTTGTATTATTCAAAAATAACATTCCTGCACTCTTCTCATAGCTGCCTGTTCATATTTCCAATATCACCCTAAATGACAAAATTTTAAATTGTCTCTACACTACTTATTATTTTAGCACCTAAGGGATTGTTTCTATAAAACTTAATTCTGGCTGTGATTACAAATGATCTTAATCTGTGATCTACACATTTTCAATACAATTTCTTCATGTGTCAAAATTAGAAAATATTTAATTTGTAGCATGTTTAACATTGCTAATTATCACTTCTAAAGAAAAAAACCCTATCAAATCCTGCTTGAATAACTGAATCAGGCAGCTGGTAACAAGTAACTTATGACTTATGAATTCAGAGGTCATCTAGTCCTTCACCTGCTGGCAGATAGGACTTACCTCAATGATTCAAGATAAATGGCTGCCTCTCTGATGTTAAAAACCTTCAAGAGAAGAGTCTGCAGAGACTGTACCTGATAACCTATTCTAATGTTTAACTGCTCTAATGAGAGGAAGAGCTATTTTTTCATATCTCATCTATATCCCTCCTGTTGCAGTTTAAGGGTTTATACTTATTTTTAGTGTTATTTTCCTCCTCTTTATTACTGTGTATTCTGAATTTATTATTGGCCAGATTTTCCCAGTGCATGGAGAGTTAGAAATAAATCTCATGCATTTTCAAGAATCTAGCCCAGTATGTGACCTAAGTGTATGTTGCTTAACTTCAGTGGCCTTGAAACTGTGTTTTCTCTCTCCTTGGAATCATCTTCCTCCATCAGTAAAGGGATATAATTATTTAGTTTTATTTAGAATATGTATCTAGGGGAATTGTTTGATTCATTCCTGCTCCATTGCAATAAGCAGCTCTAATATGGATTGGTTAAAATATATTTAAGTTTTCTGTCATTTACCCTAGCAGTCAACTTAGAGTTTCTTCCAAAGAGAAATTCTCCAAAGACTCAATATCATTTTTAAGTAAATTGTTTGCTTTGCAGATATTCCACTGGATTCATTTGTTCTATTTTTTAAATAAGAATCTATATGAAGAAGAGGCAGGGAAAGAAATGTTGAAGGTTTTTATAAGTACTCTGTCATGTGTTTTTCTGTCTGACAATATTAAAATGATATTTATTCAAAACTTTGTTTTATCACTTTAACAATTCAGGTATCTTTCAAATATGAGCAGTTCAAAAATTTAAATCTCTTAGTATGGCTCTCAGGGTCCTTTATGATTAGTTCTTGTTTACTCTTTCATCCTTATTTTCTTGTAATGCTCTCATCCTACTCACCACACATACAACCACTTCATGCCCACAGTTCACATTTAGGGTCCATAGAAATTAGACAGAACATGAGAGACTCCTAACTCTGGGAAACGAGCTAGGGTGGTAAAAAGGCAGGTGGGCGGGGGGTGGGGGTGATTGGGTGACGGGCACTGAGGGGGGCACTTGATGGGATGAGCACTGTATTATTCTATATGTTGGCAAATTGAACACCAATACAAAATAAATTTAAAAAAAAAGAAATTCTAGTTCCCACTCATCCTTAGGATTTTCTGGCAAAGATGGGAAGTCCCTAAGATGGAATACATAAAGTGAAGTATGTTTTTTAAAAAAATAAAAGCAATCAATTCACTGATGTATCTACACAGAATTATTTCAAATTCAAAAATTATAGTCAGCACTTTTTTTTCTTTTCTATCCCCCTTTAGACAAATGTGGTCTCAGAGTGTATTATATACATCATTAGGCAGACTATAATTCCAGTAAGTGAAACATATTCATATAATTTAAAAAACAAATAACATGTTTTATTACTCAAGAGCAAACTTTATGGATTTTGGTGATGAAACAATATTAGAAAGTAGTACCTATGAAAGAAAGTAAAGTTTGGCCATGAATATGTTGTTATAGTCATTTTTAAAATATGTAAGAACTCTGAGAAAAATGATTGACAAAATCATAATCATGAGCAACATTTTAAGATTCTACAGAAAAGAAGTTGATTAAAAGAAAATAATGTTGATAAAAGACAATATTTGGGGAGATATTAGCTTGCTGATTTGAATGTCTTGCAAATCCTATTACACTGTGAAAATCATATATCTTCAATGAAGATTATTTTGTAATTATTACACTTCTGTAGTTATCACATTCTTTGAATGGTTGTTATAAAATTGCATAGAAGAAAGCATAATTGTTTGATTTGAAAAAATACCAGAAAAATTTCTTCTTGAAGTCTTACTAAGTAGTTTCCAATTAAATTTTGTAGCCCAAAGTAAAATATGCAGTGTCTCTCTCCATAGTTGTATTTGGAAAAAGAGAGATATATTGATTTTCTCTGGGGGCATCTAAGAGGGGTCATTTCCTTAGTTAATATGATCATATTCCTTTTTCAAAGGAATAAAATGAGAAATGAAAAAATAATGTATCAACTGCTTTGATTCTCTCATATCAACCTAATTTTAATATTAGTCTTTATTTTACTTTATAGAATGCTGATTGTGTGATTTGGTGCTATACATAGCGGTATAGGAATGCAGAAGAGATAGTTTGTATTTTGAATGCTTAATGGATTCTGGATCAGGCTTTTGTTTTTTACTTTTCACTTTTTGTTTGAGTGAAAATTGCTAGTTCTTTGCTCTAAAGCTTCAATGGCCTCATTTTCATTTCTAGGTGATTAGTTACTTCTGAACAAAACAAATTTGTGTTTTTCTTCAGGTATCTTATCATTTTCCCCATTCCAATGGGCCTAGTTAAATTCTCCTATGTGGTTTTTTCCTAGGATAAAAGGCAGATAGTGGGACTGTTTATAAAACCATGTGCCTTCAAATATCTGTTTGCATGTCCATCTTTTCACCCCCACTTTAGTTGCCCTCTGCAGCCTGTCATCATATTTTATCTAGATTTCTGTCATTATCTTCTAGCAAAGGCTTCACTTTCCAGTCTTTCTCTACAACTTCACACTTGGCACCAGTTTACATTTCATTTCATTTCCTTATCACTTGTATATAAATAAAATCCAACCTTCTAGCTAGGCCTTTAAGGCCCTTGGAAATCTGATTACAAATTAGTCTTTTATCTTCATCTTGCCTCAATGTGAGAGCCTAATTATTATTCCTGAGCAAGTTTTATTTCGTTCCTTTGTCTACATCTTCTCTCTGGAATATTTGCCTCACCTCATTTGTGCTCTCTTTCCAGATTGCAGTTTACCTTCAAGACCAAAATCAAATGTTAATGGTTCTGGGAATCTTAGAGCTACTCTATTTCCCCAGTGTCCACCATCTGCCTTTGGTTGCCATATATGCAGGCTCATATTCAGGACTAGCCTAGTGCAAAATGAAAATGTGGGGCCCTTGATTAAAAAGTGATAGGAATGCAACATTGGTGACAGCAGAGCACCAAATCCAGCACAAGAATATCTTCTAAGCACAGTCCCTGTGAAACTGCACTGCTTGCAAGCCCTGCTGTCCCTTCCTCAAGAAATGCTCCCATAGCATGTAATTCACACCCTTGTTATGTGGCACCTACTACATAATGTTTGTTGCATGTATGTGTATGTGTCTGTCACCACTAGAACTAGTGAGGTCATGAGGGAACACACAACATCTTAATCTTCCTTAAAGTTCTGTAACCTAGTAAATGTTTTCACAAAAAGAGAGGCTCCCTAAACTGCATTGCATTGCATGGGAAGGTACTTGTGGAGAGAAAAGCATCTAAATGTGTATTTCTCTAAGACTGAAATATAAAATTTTATTGGGAATTAATACTTATTAATTTACTAGATAAATTAATATATATTTATTTATTTGGAAATAAAGTTTTTGCATAACTTAAAATGAAAATCATGATTTATCAATAACATCTTTAAGCAATTTCAAGAATCAAAACAAATCCTTAATAATTAACTGAGGCAGATTCATCATAAATGTGAGAATTCAGTCTGAAATAGAGTGCAAAGAATAATTCTAGAATATATAGCATTAAGTGGATTCTAATATCAAAATGGAATGCATTTTAAGTTTATTCAACATTATGTAATACTTCAAATAAAAAAGCCCATTTTATTCAGAAACAATAGAAAAAATGTGTAATGGAGGAAAATTACCATAAGCAAATAAAATTATTCTGAAAAAATATTTTGGCCAGTGAAATCACAAGGAAAACATCATAGTTTATATTTGTGAAGGAAGCAATTTTATTTTTACATCGAGCCAAGATGTTAAGAGCATGGAAGATGTCCAAGTAGTCACATCACATATTTTTGCTAAATTTCATATATAAAAAAGAAATAGTAGGCAAATTGGGAAGTTATGTCTCAGTTTTGATTATTTCAAATCTGAATATTTACAAATATGCTATCTTATTGGGATTTTAATTAAGGAACTGTTATTTTAAAAATGCATCTTCATCACTGTAAAAAAATGCAAATATTTTGTCTCTGGATATTAACTTCTTAAATTTAATCAGGATCAATAATACATGTATTGTTAACTTTTTGCTCCTTTATGTTTCCCTGATTCTTTTTTTCCCTAAGATTTTATTTATTTATTTGAGAGAGAGTGAGAGTAGGGAAAAAGGGATAAGCAGATTCCCCACTAAGCTAGGAGCTTGCAGCATGGGGCTGGATCCCAGGACCTGAGATCATGACCTAAGCCGAAGTTGGATCTCATCCAACTGAGCTACCCAGCACCCTTTCCTGAGTCTTTGTAGATGAAGATGTACATACTAAAATGCCACTTAAGAACTCTGAATATACATATATGTAAATATATATATATGACTTAAAGTCAGGTGGTAAGGCTAAGGGATATTTACGATGGGAAGATTATGATCACTAGATTTCTTGATGAGAGAAAAGTGCTCTGTTTCTAACAAGAAAGAAATGGACAGAAATAAATATAAGATATTATATTAAGGTACAACTTAAGATAGTTGTTGGGAAGGGTGGACTATGGGAGTGAATAAAAGATGGAGGAGATATGAATCGAACACATTTACAAAATTCTTATGAACCATATAATACTTTACCTATTGTTATAGTGGAGACTTCATGGCATTCTGAAAAGAGATAGACTTGATATAATTGGCTCTAAAAAGCAAAAAGTTGATGTGTGGATTGTGATCGAATATCCAGATGGCAGGCCTGATGGCAAATTGACAGCAGAAATAATTTTCCCAAAGGCTGAGTTATCAATGGATTGGAGGAATTTCTTGGTATTTAAGAAGTTACCTATCTATACATTCAGTTATACGCTTGGGCTGTGTGAACTCAATGAAGAATTTGAATCCATAAAAACATTTTTTGAATAAATTCATTTTTAATGATGTTTAATGATATTTTAATGATTATTTTTAATGTTGTTTAAACCACCGACTTCCATACACTTTAGCTACTTCTATCTACTCACCACAAATGCTCATTTCCATATAAGATAGTTTCTTCAAATGAACTCCAGTGTGCTGAGAGTTGTAGCCTATAGCTTTCTGGTCACTAAAATAGTGCTGTAGGACCAGTTTTTTCTCACTTTTGGCTGTGGCCCTTATTCTGATTTCCAAAACAAGGAATCATTGGATAAATAAAGGTCAACATCTCAATATAAAATATTATCACTAGAGGAAAACCAGGAGTTATGCATTTCACCTTGATAATATTCACCAGGTACTTTGTATCTATTTAATAATTTGTTATTCTATTCTAGACCTGTCTTAGTTACCATTATCTTCAAACACAATGGATCATTCTTTTTTTAAAGAGTTTATTTATTTATTCATGAGAGACACAGAGAGAGAGAGGCAGAGACATAGGCAGAGGGAGAAGCAGGCTCCCTGTGGGGATCCTGATGTGGGACTCGATCCCAGGACCCTGAGATCACAACCTGAGCCAAAAGCAGACGCTCAACCACTGAGCCCCCCCTAGATCATTCTTTATAAATGTGCTAGTACATACAAGTTAGTGCTTGTTCCCACATGGCTATCATAAGAACATCAATGTAAATTAGTAATTTTTAAATAAAAATTTATCAAAAAATACTACAATGATTTTAGAAGCAAAGAAGCATACTTATAATATATTATTTTAATTTTTATTAAAATCTATCTCATTCTGCTCTCCTTATTTGGAGAGATTGTCATCATTTAAGTAAATTGAAAGTAAGTTTTTATTATTCTGTTTTGAACTCAACAAAAAGTCTTGCACTGTACTGACTTAGTTTTAAGGCTATATCTACCTTTTTTTCCCCATACTTGGGGAAATCATTTTGAGCCATTTGTCAATAATCACCTTGCAATCTTGCAATCTTTAGTAAGTCAAAGTTGATCAGTACATCCAGTTTCAATGTGTAGACTGCACATAGTTGGTACCATCATTCAAAATGCAACCTTCTATCCAATCTTCTCCTATAAGAATAAATCAAGAATTCACTGGGAGGAACAGATTTGCTCTGATTAGGAGTGTACTGTTAATTCTAGACAGATTCTTTATCCTATGCACAGAAGTTGAAGACGTTGGTTTCTTTTCACAAAACATGTTTACTTCTGATGCATAATATCAGCAGTTGAGCTGCAGCTTATATATGCTGTTACATTTTAAGTAGTTACAACAAATAATAATGGTATTTATGATGCATCTTGTATAGTCAGCTTTACCTGCAAATAACACCAAAATCTCAGTGGCTAATGACAATTAACATTTATTTCTAGCTCACATTAGACTAGAACTTCTGGTCACAGGCAAGTCTATTGGGCTTCTTTGGGGTCTGCTTGCCTATGTGTTTTCATGGAAGAACAGAAGTTCAGGAAGGGGCAGAGCTATAGAAGTGCACATTAGACTTATGCTCAGTTAGGATATATGTCACATCTGCTTACATGCCATTGGCCGCAGCAAGTCTGAAGAACAGAGAAACCTTATATGTTGAGGAGTGTATTTTTCTTATATACCACCTTCAAGAAAGGTGAGCAAGGGCAATGAAGAGCAGCCAATTGTGAACAAATAATTGAATACCATGTATTACTCAACACGAATTTACTAAATGCTTCCTGTCCTTTGACTATGCTAACATGCATTATTTCACACAAGTAAGAAGATTATTTAGAGCTTATTTAGAAGTAAATGTTTGAAAAGTGAGCAATTTTTAAAAAGTGAGGAAAACCTAACCAATTACTCTTTTGAAATCTAGATTGAGATGGCAATAAATATGTTAGGATATAGGTTGTTAAACAGATATTTGAAAATCCAGTCATATATATTCTAAATTAGTTCCTGAATAAGAGTGGCAAGGCTCTTTAATATGATTCTCATATAACCTCTTGGAATGTTATGGTCTAATAATTTTTTCTCTTGTACAAAATTCTTGTGAATTGATTAAATTGACTTTAGAAGGGATCTTTTTTTTTTCTCGCTAATTTTAAAGAAGTAATTTATGGTTTAATCCTTTAAAATAAAATTAACTCTCCATTTGGTGGCATCATTTATGCTGTTGTCAGCACCACCTTTTCCTAAGATAATTATTATCATGTGTTTCAGGAAAGATGTTCGGGTGTATTTCAATGCTTTTATTTTTTTAATCAACATTGTACCTTGTCTCAATAAATCTCTATTATTATATGAGTTCAATGCTAACTTTTGCGTGACAAATATTTTCTGCTTCAATGTGGAGGAAAAATAAATTTAAGGTAATTGCTTTCAGAGGTTTATTGTTTTATAGGACTGCTGTAAGTAAATAGGATGCAAAAAATTTGTTAATGTTTGCTTGCTAAGCTATTGAAGGTAGATGTTTATATAAGCCCAGAATTATTTTCTTTTTTCCCTGTTTCATAGTACTTTAAGCTAATCAAGAAAATAATTCATTGGTGGCAGACTTTTATTTTGCAAGAAATGTAGATTTAAATGCACTGTATGATTTTCATTTTAATTTACTGTCATAAAGGCGAAATTTATATGAAAATGATATCCAATTTAGAGTCCTTTTAAAATTGAGAACTTTTTTCACAGTTTTCAATAGTACTTTGAGTGTGAATACTTTGAGTTTAGCATGTACATTCCTTGCATCTTGTTTGATACTTAGAATAGAATGCTGCAGCATAGGACGAAAGGGGAAAACATGGATTTTGCATAGCTTCATTCAAATATATATTGAAAACATTCTTTTGATAAGGAGGAGAAGCAAAAGGAGAAGGCAGTAGCGAAACCAAAGCTTGCCCATTGTGTGCATGGATGTATCATGCACTCGTGTGTGTGTGTGTGTGTGTGTGTGTGTGTGCAAATATGTTTATATAATTTGGGGTTGGCTGTGCTGCTAATGGCAGCTATGAGGCTGGAGGGACTGGGTTGTGGAATGATGTCATGGCACTTGGTCATCATATAAAAGATTAAATATTACTACAATGTTGCAGGAGAGCAGTGAACCAGAAATTTAGGCTCCCATTTCTCAAAACAACTATAGAATCAAACACAATGAAACAATATGGAACTGAATTCACATATCGTTATGAAATCTGAATTTTTCCTTATACTTCCTTTTGTGGAATTAACATACCATTCTGTTTCCCTACCTACACTTTAACATCTCACATAAGATCCCTTCTGATATTTATTTTTATCTTTCTACCTCACTAAAACCTTATTTCACTTTATTTTCTTTCTACTTTATTATTGTAGTATGTATCTTGAATTCCTTCCGCAGACCCTAGTTACTCTCTTAACTACCTCATATCAATTCCCCTTTCATGCTTTCACTATTTCCTATTTCTTTTTACATTTGATCTTCCTGGATTCCATGCTTTGATGTTTAAGTGATTTTCACTTATGTATCTGAACAAAAAGTCATCAAATAGAAAATAACTTGTCATGCGATACAGAGTGATATGCATTCATATATTATGGAGAGACTTTGTAGTGAATAAAGTATGATCATTTGGGGAAAACAACTAAATATGCATCTAAAGTTACATATATTAATTATAAATGTACAGTGATCAACTATCATACTGAGTTTATTATATCTCAGATTTAAATATGTACTTACCTAAGAGTATATCTTGATCATATAATAATTTAATAAACATTCATATTTGTTGGTTTTTTGTAGGTTCATACACATAACCATTTGTGAAAAAAGATCTACTGTAATGAATCTGTTCCTGTTAAGGAACACTGCTGTCACTTAATAGCTTTGTGTGTGTACCTCAATTCCGCATATATATGTGTATCAGTCCTTCTGACAAATTATGAATATCTATTACATGCTTGAAGATCAAGGAGACTGGTAAAGGTTTATTAGCAAGTCTGAATTTAGATTTTAGGTTGGTTGAGGCCTGGTTTGTATTCTTTAATCTATAAATCAAGAAAAGTTACTAGAAAATAATCCACTAGTTAAAGTTAAAATTTATTTTTTAAAGAATTAATTAATTAATTAATTAATGAGAGACACAAAGAATGAGGCAGACATGGGCAGAGGGAGAAGCAGGCTCCCTGCGAGGAGCCTGATGTGGGACTCGTTCCCAGGACCCCAGGACCACACCCTGAGCCAAAGGCAGACACTCAACCACTGAACCACCCAGGCATCCTTAAAGTTAAAATTTAGAAGCCTTTCAAGGAACTGCAGTTCTTTTAAAGTCAAAGTTAATGAATTTTGCTTTAAACTTATGAAAAGTTAATTTTTTGAACTTCTCTTAACCAAGTAAAACGAAGTCATGGTGAGGGATGTTAAATGTCTGGAAACATCATCATGCATTAATTGTTATTTTCAAACATGAAGTTTACATTATGTACACTGGTTCTACAACAGGGAAAAAAGATAACATTTTCCTTTGCACAATATTAGAATATTAGTATATCTGTGCATACTGGGGCTAGTCCAGTCTCAGTGATTTCATGTACTCTATAGCACTTTTGTAAATGTCACTTTATAAATTAAAATGGCTTATTTCCTGTCATATGTTCCCGGACTTGCTTTCTCAACAGCAGAAATTTCTCTCAGTTTTTGCTGAGATCAATTTTTTTATTTGTCTTTTCTTTTTCCTATTTTTCCATCCATTTGCCATCACCATTGGCTTCATCATGTATGGAAAATGTTCCAATGTGTGGAGAATGCATGCACATGTGCACATATATGCTTTTCACAGAATTTCAGAGTACATTAATCAAGGAAGTCTAGCAAAACTGTGATAACAACAGAACAGGTGCAGTTAAAACTAAGAACATGCAATCAACTGTTTTAGGCAGTACAAATATAGGACTCCAGCAAAATAAGAAAAGGAGCATCATTTTAAAATTTTTTTAATGAAAATGAATTAATATTTTGACATACAGTGAATCTATGACAGTTTTATATATTCTTAGTATTTAGTTGATAGAGTTAATACAAGTTTTGGCATTCTTTCCAAATATTTTTTTCCAACGTCATGAATAGTTTTGTGTGGAAGCTTAAAAAGAGAAATTTCTTGGATTGCTTCAAAATGTATTCTATAGCAAAATTCGACCATTGTTCTTTTTAATCCTGTTCAGATTGATACCTTACATACTACTAGGCTTTGCTCATTAACTTCTCATCACACACCACCCATTTAGGTATCATAAATCTTATCAATAAACCCAACAAAAAGAGTATGGAGTTTCTATACCAAAGAGACCATATCTTGTAGGAAGATATATAATAGTCCCTCCTCATCTGTGGTCAGTTACCTGATGTCAACATGGTCTGGAAGCAGATGATCCTCCTTCTTGCATAATATCAAGTAGGCCAGTAGTAGCCTATGCTGCATCACAGATCCTATGTCATTCCCCTCACTTCATCTCATCATGTAGGCATTTTATCATCTCACATCATCACAGGAGGTGGAAGGGTGAGTATAGTACAATAAAATATTTTGAGAGTGAGAGAGACCACATTTACATAACTTTTATTATAGTACATCGTTAACGGTTTTCTATTTTATTATTAACTATTGTTAATCTCTTACTGTGCCTAATTTATAAGCTAAACTTTATCATAAGTATGTACGTGTAAGAAAAAACATAATATAGAGAGAGTTTGGTATTATCTGTGGTTTCAAGCATCCACTGTGGGTCTTATAATGTATCCCCCTCATAAATAAGGAGACACTGCTTCACTACTTTTTCTCAAACAGGGAGATCTCAAGATTTAATAAAATTCATTTTTGAGGTCTAAAGAAGCCCTGTGTTTGGTAAAATGAAAGGTAGTTTTTAGAAAAGTCAGACTAAATGTTAGCAAAAAGAAAAAAACAATTTGAAACTTGACCACCTCAAGGTGTAAGTAAAGCTGAAATTTTTTTCATGTAGTTAGCCATCCACATGTCTTCATTTATCATCAGTTTTTTTTCTTAACTTTGACATATTTTGTGGCAAAAACATTTCTTTGCTTTTGCAGCTCCTCTTGATATATAGACTTTTGGAGGCTAAACTTGACCTAAGGCAAATAGCCAAGTTATAAATTCTAGTCAATAAAGTCTAGAGGTTATTCTCCTGATATGCAGGCAATCTAGGATCTCCTTCTAATTATTTATCATCACTTTATGCTAATGTTTCTAAAATAAAATACTCTTCGGTACATACACAATTACTTTTAATATTTTCAGAGCATTACATGTTAGTTTTTCCTGGTGTTTGAAAAATAATTTTAATATCACTGATTCCATCTCCTGGATGCTCTACTTTATTACTTTTGTGATGAAAAGCAAACAAAACAAAGCAAAACCTTGTTCATTGCCAAATATTTAGAAGATTCAAAAACTAATAAAGTATTTTTGATACATTAGGCCAATGGTCCTTGAGAAATATGCAATGTATGTACTCTGTCAGTGATGGACAGAATATGATATTTTGTATTTGATCTGATCTTGAATTCCCTTTTTACTAGTGAGGTTGTAGTTTTTAAAAAATGCTTATTACTCTATATTTGTGTTAATTCTATTTGTATTCTTTTGCCATTTAATATCAAATTCTTTATTGTTTATAAATTAAAGCAATAATCTTCTGTCTTTGATATATAATAATTTTCCTGTTTTGCCACTAATCTTTCAAAATTAGTTTTCCTAAAATCGTTCTTAATTTCTATGCAGGTAATTCTATCAATCATTTTTTAATAGTTTGTGTCACAAATGTCATTCTTATAAAGTTCTTTATTATCTGAAGTATAGTCTCCTTTAGTCCTTTGCAATTTTTTAAGTCTGTAATTACTTAACCTACTTCCTTAAATGCATAAAATGGGAATCTCAGCTTTCCAAATAACAAGTGAATTATTCTGATGCCATGTTTTGAATAATATAGCCTTACAATTGTTATTAAATGCAGTATTTTACTTTTTGTATATAATCATGCATATGTAGGGAGGAATCTATGAGAATAAAGTTTTAGTCTCAAGATGGTTTACTTTTGATGTCTATGTAGATACATTGATTAAATCAAATGATTAGAAATGCACCCTTTATTGTGAAAGTATGAATTACATTTTCAAATACATGTGTCCAGATTTTATTTTTAAAATAAATATTAAATATTTTTATTTATTTATTAATGAGAGACAGAGACAGACAGAGAGAGAGAGAGAGAGAGAGAGAGAGGCAGAGACATAGAGAAGCAGGCTCCATGCAGGGAGTCTGCTGTAGGACTCGATCTCAGGACTCCAGGATCACTCCCTGAGCCAGAGGCAGATGCTCAACCACTGAGCCACCCACGTGTCCCAGTGTCCAGATTTTAAAACCAGGTTCAAAACTGTACGTGTTTGGGCATAGAATACCCTAGTTGATGATTTCAAGCTTCACATTTTGCAATTAGTTTAAAATTTTTGGAGTATTCTCTTTCCAACCCATATCATTTTGAAGCACTAAGATCCAGAGTATTCAGTTAGGTAGAAGAAGGATAATGCAAAGAGTACAAAAACTCAGAGGTCTTTCACTTTATCATCATTATCAAATTAACACCATACAAAACACTTTGACATGTCACAGCTCCAGTCTCTCAGGTACTTAAATAGCTACTAAGACAGTGTAGATTCAGATGGCCATAGATCAGCAGTGAGCATCTATTCCTTCTTTCACCCACTCATTCATTTTTTTTTCATTTTATAAGTACCTACTGAGTTTTCACTCTTTCTACATTTTGAGTATAGAACAGGGAACAAAACATATTCAAAAATTCTTTCCCACATGGAGCCTATCTGGACAAATCACAGTTACTATATATTTTCTTGCTTATTAGCATTTCTAAACCATAGTCAGTCTAAACATACATTGGGGTGAAAGAGCAGAACTATAAACTGGACCCAGTGACATGATGTGTGAGGGTTAGGGATGGTGAAGTATGGAGACCTCTAGCTGAAGATCATTCCAGGAAGCGCAAGTGCAAAGGTATGGAGGCAAAATAGTACATGTATTTCAAAATAGCAAATGCGTTTGGAGTTGTAGAATAGAAATATAGCCTTGAAAGTAAATTTCAAAAATTCATCTCCATATGGCTTTTTACTTCTAATGTAAATTTCTTTAGAGCTAAAACATTTCTGATTAGCATGGCAATTCAGAATGGAATTGGATGTCAGACCTGATACTATTCTGCTTTTCTACCTTAGCAGTCTATAGCCTATTTAGGATTACTTATCCTCTCTCCATCATTCCATTCATCTGTAAAATGGGCCCAAGGACAATATTTTTCTGATAGAGTTACTTTGAAGTAAATAATACAGTGCATATCAAAGTATTAGCATAATGACAGTCACATACTAAATTCAGTTATTATTAAATTTGATGATTTTTAATCTCTATCTTGACAATAGTTAGCTAGCTGAATTTTCACTCACATCTCATCATGAAAATCTACAAAATTGTGAGCCATCATATTTCACATACTATCACTTCCTAAGTATGAATGTTATAATTAGATTATGCATTGCCCTTTTAGGATGCCCACTCTTGGCCTCTCAATATTTGCCTTGCCTTTTACAATAGGTCCTTCAATCACCCACACCTATTGGTAGTTTTGATACTACAGAATTCACACAATTAACTGCTCTCTGTACTGGAAAGTCAGGGAAGGCTACAGAAAAAACAGCCTTGGTTATTCCCTCAAAGTCTTACCATATAGCCTGGACTAAAAAACACACAAGAGACATACTAAATCTATAAAGATCATCTAGAAATTCTGTAGAAGTGGAGCATCCATTGAAGTCTTAATCTACCTATAATTTCTCATGTTCTACTTACTTTCTGCCTTAGAGCCCTTGATCATGCTGTTTGAAACTTTCAATGCCTCTCACTTATCTCTACCAGTCAAAACCCACACTCACATTTCAAGACCCACTACAAATGCTGATTCCCTCTTTATAGTATTTGAAAAATTAATTTTTTGATTATTTGGGACTTATTATCATAATTAACTGCATATTCTACCAATAAGAAACTCCTTCTTGGAGAAAAGATTACATTTTGTTGTCCTTCTCTCTGTCATAGTATTTAGGACTGGTCTTTGTATCCAGTGTTTACCCAACACATGTCTGTGGGTCTGGTAATGTTGGAAGAAAGGAACACATTGGAATGTGTCATCAGATATAGACTCATGGACTTTGAGAGTCATTTTTTCTGACCATGCATCTGAGGCAGAGTTCTAGATATCAGAAACTCCTTCTAATAGATAAATCAACTAAAATACAGAATTCTATCATTTGTTTTAAAAAATAAAGTGTAATAGCTGTTGTCTTCATAGAATTCTCTGTGAAATAATGCTGGCCACAATACTTAACCATAAAACAATTTTCCATTTGAACCATGAATAAGAAAAAATCTTTTTAAATTCATAGTAGCACTGTATTTTAACAAATCTCTGCCTCAGTTTCCATATTTAGAAAATGGAAATATTTATAACTCACAAAATTATTGAATTAAATGAAAAGATACACATGAGGTGCTCAGAAGAAATCCTGGTACATATAAATATGTCACCTTTCAATGTAAGCTCTTATCATTTAGTCATTTAAGTAACAGTATTAAGGCAATACTTTTTTTTAGCATTTTGGATTATGATTTGGGTACAGATAAATAAATGCAAAAACATAGGAATTAACATAATGATTGGGATTTAAAAAGCAGTCTCTGCACAGTATTCTGGGAGAAAAAAACTCCCATGATAAAACAATGTCTATTCAAGCTTGAAAGGACAATTGTCAATGTCTTCTTCAACTCTGTGGTACAGGCAGTTTATATCATAATTTTTAATAATATTGAGCATTAGTATTAAAAGGCCATTCATTAAAGAAAACACTTTCATAAAGTATTAAATAGAATTCAATTAATGTAAACCATATTAATAGCAATGTTTGGTGCTTATGTAACATCTATGTCAGATAATGAATTAAGCATGTTATTAAATCTCTGCAGGCTGGAAACAGCATACCTTTGTCTGCCTTAATATAATCCTTTCATTAGTTCATAGGCCTAGAATTCTCCTGGGAGTATCAAAAAGTTGTCAGAAGGTCTGAATTCTGGGGGTGTTATCTGAATCTCTGTGCTTCATGACTACATTTCTTGACAGCTCCCCATATATTACACGGTGGAGGGGAATGGTGAATGTATTCTTTTTCTAACAGGTTTCTCAAATAAATTAGTTACGTACATTTTCTTCAGCTGTAGCAAACAAATAACTTGTCAGTGGAAGGTGAAAACATGTATTTTAGGTTGAGTCAGCCATCTTACCTCTGCATTCACAGGCAAGGAGACAAGATTTTCTCAGTTTTGATTTTATAGACTCTGTTTTTAAACCTCATTTGAAGCTACATCTCTAAGCACCAATAGTTTAATATAAACATAACTATTGCATCTAGTTTTGTAATTTATCAGTGTCGGTGCTTATACCAAATGGTTTTTGTGTGTGAACATTTACTTTACCAGAAATTTATTCTAATTGCTTCAGAACAGTAAACAGCAATGTGCATTGATGCACATTTACTATAGTTTTCTTTAAAAAATCTTTATTGTTGTTGATAGTGATTTTTTTCTTTATAAAATATCTTCATCTTGTATATTAAAAATATGTAGTAGGGGTGCTTGCCTGGCTCAGTCAATAGAACATGTAACTCTTGATCTCGGGGTTGTGAGTTCAAACCCCACATTGGGCCTACAACTTACTTAAAAAAATATAGAAACAAATGTGATCAAGATTGAGGTGAAAATTATTTTGAAATGATAAAACTCAATTGAGTCATTAATGAGTTTCCTTGTTCTGGATACAAACCCCTGTCAGAGTAAAATATTGAAAGGGAGATGGATTAATTACTGGTTAGATTTAGATTTAGTCCACACAATTGATTATATAACACCAACTTGTTTTTGAATTCCCCTAAAATAAAACATTTACAACAAAGATACATTCAAAGTAGATAAATGAATCATAACATCCTAAGGACATTTTACCAAAAATCAATGCATACCACACATCTAGCATATTTCTCAAGATCAGAAGTATGGAGACAAATGAAGAGATGAGTTATGACCTATGAAACTATTTGAAAAAGATTATGTGCTGTATTATGTGAAACTTACCATAAGGAAGAAAAGATGAGCATGGATTTGATTAATACAGGATTTCATTACAGAAATATGTATTTGTGTGTGTGTATAAGGGAGGTATGTGCTATGGATGTTTTCTTACTCAGTCCTCTCTCCTCTTCTTCAAGTTACTGACTCCTGTTTGCTCTTATCTCTTCTTTCCAGAGGTACCCCTACTGTGATGTTCCTACAACATTCCCTTGGAACTTTTACTGCAGTATTTAACATGATTTATTGCAATTCTTTATACATCCATTTCCAAAAATAGACTGAGCTACTTGAACTCAGGGACAATATCTTATTGGTATTTCCAGAACACATTATAAGGTCATGCACATTAACATTTAATGTTTGTTGACTAAATGAACAAACAAATATGCTACAGAGGCAGATTGCATGGTTCTCAGAGCTTGGCCTCTGGACCAGATTGCCTTGATTCACAACCTGATTCTATAACTTTTTTTTTTTAAGACTTATTTTTTAAGGGAAGTTTTACGTTACAACAGAATTGAGCAGAAGGTACAAAGATTTCCATATATCCTCTGCCTTCAACACATGCACAACCTCCTCCATTGTCAGTATCCCCCACCAGAGAGGTACATTTGTAACAATTAATGAGCCTACACTGATACATCATAATCACTCAAAGTCTGTGGTTTACATTAAGGTCCATTCTTGGTGTTGTACATTCCATGGGTTTGGACAAATGTATAACGGTCCATATCAACCACATCCACCATTATTGTATCATGTATAGTATATTCACTATCCTAAAAAATCTCTATGCTTTGCCTATTTATCCTAACTCCCATCCCAACCCCATTCTACTACATTTTATATATGGGATATTGAGTATGGCATTTTTCTTTCTTGTGTCTCAGTTTTCTCATCAGTAAAATAAGGATAATAATAATACCTATCTTAAAGATTTGTTACCAATATTAAGAGTTAGATCATATAGGTGAACCTAGCCCAGTGCCTATGGATTAGATAATATAATACAACTGTGATTATTTTATTTTATGAACTATTCCACAATAAAATGAAAACATTTGGAAAGGGGGCATTCAAGTGTTGGAAATGGCACCTGCTACAGAGGAGAATTGGATATTATTTTGTGATTGGAGTAATGGGTGTATTTTGGAGTCAAATTCAAGATGATCTATAAAAACATTAATAGTCAAACAGAGCCACTGCACATTTAGGAACAGGTCATGGTATGTGCCAGTGAAATAAAAGACTACATTGCTATTGATTCAAACACAATATAACCAACAATAATTGCAGAAGATATAGTCATTTGAAATTGAAAAAATGTTAAAAAGTAAAACTTTTTCTTTGTGACTATAGAGCCCAGTGTTTGCAAAAAGATTAGTTTAGATAGTGCCTATTTTAGTTGGAATATCTTTTAATATTAAATTTAACTTCTGTAGAATATGGTTTTAAGATATGACAGGAACTGTGAAAAATGAGCTGATAAAGTATTAAATCATCTCAAAACCTCAAGAAAGCCATGCACTATTGTTTCTAATTATTTTAGGAGTAGTCATTCTTTGTAGATAAGAATGTAAAAAAATATGTTTTGTGGTAGATTCATCTGTGTCTTGGAAGGCTTATGAGAAGAAGAGAAAATTATAAGGTGACTAAAAAGTTAAAAATATTTAGCTTTCTAGACAAGCATGTTCCTAAATGACATTGCAAATAATACAATAATAATAATTTAATAGAATGATATAATATTAAGACCTTTGCTTTGTTAAAGGTTAATCTTAAAAAACATATTCCATAAATAAAGGAATCTAAACTAAGATTATTATATCAATTCTGTGATTAATATAACTAAATATATTATATGAATTTTGAAGAATTTTTTAATGTGGTATTTATGTATAGATTGTAAAAAAAGGGAGAAGGGCTTGTCAATGTTAAGGACTAGATTATCCCAAGTATGTAATCTGTCCAACAGGGACTCTCTTTAGTATTTTGGCTGTCATTATTTGTTAACTCAATATACAGATGCTTAAGAATAACTTAGTTACATTCTGATATATTATAACTCTTCTGGGGATAATTTCTTATTCAGTATTAATAACTCTAACTAAGCTGGAGACCCAGATATTTTGTCAATGACCTGTGCAACAGGTTTTGTGTTAGGTAAGTTTCTGGTACAATTTCAGGCCTAGATAGCATGAGTTATGAAGTCAGGGGTGACAATAATTCTTCCTCACCAGAGTAGCTAATTCTAACTCCTATTTATTTTTTGTTAGTGATGATTTTAGTTTAATTATGTTAACCTTCTATTTTGAGTAATTATCAAGTCTTACATCAACTTTGTAGAATATGTGAATTCCTGCTTTTCTTGTTTCTAGAGAATAATTTGCATGTGACAATTGTCACGTGACCTTGACACAGAATGGTTTGGTAATATTGAGGCATGAGGGATTTTCATAATTAAATATAAGCATACTGTTAGGAAGAACTTATTCCACTAGAACACTAGTCTCTAAACAAACTCACTGGAAATAACAGTTTTCATGATAAACTAAGTTTCATGAATGCCTATTTTACCACATTCTTAGAGATTTATAATACATATCAGCATAGGAAAACTCTGAGAAACTGTCCTACAAAAAAAATATTAAAAGTTTTGGGAATTTGTGAGGTTCTTCCACAAAATACATGTACTTAAAATAGGATTGACTGGGCATTTCCCAAATTAATTTGAGCACAGATCATTTTTCACAAATTATTTTTAATTCTTTTTCAAGGGAAATTTTGTGTTTGTATATGTATTTGTTCAGTTATATACAGAATTTTCTGCTCTCTTAGTCTAGCTCAGGTCGCCATAACAAAATATCATAGACTGGATGATGTGAACAACAGAAAATTATTTTCTTATAGTTCTGGAGGTGGAAGTCTGAGATCAGGGTACCAGCATAGTTGATTTTTGGTAGTATTTCTCTTCATTGGTTGTAGATGGCCTTCTTACTGTGTCCTCACATAGTGGAAAGAAAGCAAACAAGCTTTCTGGTATCTCTAGTTACATGGGCACTGATCTTATCATGAGGTCCACACTGATACGTCCTCATCTAAGCCTAATTACTTTCCAAAGGCCCTATCTCCAAATACCATCACAATTAGGTTTAGGGTCTCAATGTATGAATTTTAGGGGCATACAATTATTTATGATACCTACCCTATAAGAGCTGAAGGAATATTGGTTGCTTTGTGCTCATGAGTAGTAATCTGAGGGTGTCTCCTCAGAGCTGGTGTCATTTTAAGTGCCTGCCTTGTGGAACTTGGTATTTTGGTGACTATGGAAAATCATCTCTTTGATGAGTTAGTTCATAATCTGTTTGTACTGAGAAATACACATGGCTGGAGACACCTGCCTATACAGAGAACACAGAAAATCCAAACAAATGAAAGGTATGAGTTTGGGAAAGTGCTCTCTTTTGTCATCATTGAAAAAAGTATTGTATCCTTCAAAATTTTACTGTCTATAGAAAAAATAAAGTTCCATGCAAAGGGAATACATGGTAATCGTATACTATCTGAATTATTTATATTGTTGTCTTTTAGAGAGCTGAAAAAAATTCAACTAGCAAGTTAAGGAGATATTTCTAAAGGAAAAGGACCCATTTATAAACTGAGGATTATAAATCAGCTGTTTCTTTTAGTGAAATACATAACATACATTAATCTTAAGAGGTTCTTTGCATTTTTTATGTTGATAGATCAATTTTATGAGGCTGGTTTAATTTGGAAGATATCAGTGATTGTACTTTTCATATTTTAGATTAGTTTTATAGTTCTTACAGGTTAATATTTTTACATATAGTTATCTGCTTTTTATTAGATATTTTAGAACTGAACATAAAGATTAAGAGGATAAATTATATCTAGTTTTTGGTATGTGTAGAGGTAAATTTCAGGCATTGATCAAGTTTAGCCAGGATCATAGTTTTTCCACAATGAATTATCTAAAAAATATGGTCAGTCATTAAAGTGTCAAACAAATTAATGTTAAAGGTTTGTTTTTATATTTTAAATTAAGATATGTTTTTGACAATTAAAAATCTTCGGATATAGAAAAAATATGTATTTCCTCAACCAATGATTATCCCTTCTAATATTTTAGTATGTTTCCTTCCAGTCTTTTTTCTATGTATATTACTTGTTTTACTTAATTTCTCTATCGCTCCTGTGCTCCATTATGTACATATCTATAGATTCCATCATTTTCATCTTACTTGGAACATAAGCATTTTCTCATAGTCTCTTTATAAACATTATTCATGACTTCAAAATGTTCAAGTGGATATGTAAATCATTAAAGAAATTGTTCCTTTCCAGTTAGAAATAAGAATGTGTATGTGTATGTGTGTGTGCCTATGTCATATATTTGACTATGTATTTAGTCATAGTTCTCATATATTTTGGCTTGGCTTTGTAGAAGTAGTTTGCTAGAAAAAATATGCAGAATATAAACACACAATTGGAACTTTTCTGGGGAGAAAGCAAATGAACTCTTGGAAATTCATGGAGCAAGCTACTTTCACTTCTAAATGCTTGTTTGTATTCCAAGACTAAAATCAATGCTCACTTGCTGCCATGTGTTTTAGTTCTGCACTACTATCCCACAGACTATTTCATTTTGTTTTCTTCTTCAAAGTAATGTCTAGCCCATTGCTTGTACAGGAGCTCCTTTCTGTCAAATAGATGGATGAATGGACTGAATATTTGAATGGGACTCTTCTTTAAGATGGTAGGATTTGGAACAAAATTTTTGCTAGGTAGCTACTTTTGCATTTCCTGACTTACAGGCATCACAGTCTCTTCCTGGATTTTACATGTTTCTCTGCTCTGACTCTCAGGAGGAAAATTGAACTTAATATCTCAAAGACTACTGAAAAGATTAGCAGAAGATGTGCACAGTGAAGGTGGGGGATTGAAAAGTCTGTGCTGTACCCTCCCCTAACATTTTAAATGATCCAGTCTTTGGATGCACCTAGCTTCTTATTAATTTATATCAATTCAGTTTTCTCTTTTTAAGTTTAATTTTGACTTCACCCTGAATAAGTACAATAAAGGACTAGGAAAAGTTGCTAAACACAGTTATGCGAGAGAGAGACAGAAATTAGCATGAGACAGATTTAATGGTGTGAACTAAGGCAGACATCTGCCCAGTGATCTATCTAGAAAAGAAAGCATTTTCATTCAGAACTTCAGGAAAGAGTGTACCTGGGTGGATTCCCAAGTAAGTGAGTTATTAAGTGTGGATTTGGACACCTCTAAGCCATTTCTCTCTTCTTTGAATGCAGATGGTTGAAAATACCAAAGGCTGTACTATGGCTCATGTGTAAAGCTGGCAAAAACAATTACCAAAGTCATAAATTTGATTTCATTCAAGCTGTTAAGGGTAATAATTTATTTAAGTGAGGTCTTCTGCTTTGGTTAGAACTAAGAAAGTTCAGCTATTCTAATCCTCTGGGGTAGATCTGGGTTACTATTATAGATAAGGAGGCTTGAAGGTGGCTACTATTGAGGCTACTGATCATTCCAACAAGAAATGCTTTTGCTAATTGTTTCATTTCATCTTTTCAGTTGTTTTTATTTTTCTTTCCAAGAATAACTTATTTCTTACAAAGTAAACAGATCCACTTAAAAAAAAAATCCTGATTTAATCAGATGTTTTCAGATAACTTACACCTAACCTGTGTCTTGATCAAAGCTGTATTTTCTAGTAAATTGGTAGTGCTGGTATTTGAAAATAGAGTTATCAAGACAATACATGTGTGGCCAGAGGGGCGGAGTACTACACAGGTTCTCTTGGAATTTCCCTACAGCTCTGTGGAAGGTAATTTAAATATTCAAGTATTTTACAATTCAGTTATCTTCTCTAGAGATGAACCCTCTGGTAGTTAGTGACTAAGACCACAGTAAAGGTAAAATACCAAACCCATCAATAAGAGGATCTAATTGAACTGTAGGTCATGAAGGATGGAGGAAAGTCTTGTCAATAAATAAACCTTCTAACTTTCCCTCTGCCAGGACATTATGTAAAACTCCAAGGAGAAGTTCTAGTGGTCTTATTCTTATTCTTGAAAATTCTTATTCAAGGATAAGTGACTTGACTATCCTTTAAATATTTTCTTCTTTCTGGTCCCCTCTATCCTTTGAGTAGACATCTCAAAATTGTGCTCTCTTCTAATTGTAAAGTAATTCTCAGTTGGGTATTAGTTGATGGCTTTAGGGTGTTGCTACCACCAGGGGTATTTTAATGGAAGGCTTTAAAAGACCTTAAAGCTTCAATACTGAAAGCACTAAATCTCTATTGGTGGCATTGGAGGCAGTGTGATAGATTGGGCGGGAGAGATCTGGGGTGAAAGGAGCCCACTGGGTCTATTCTAATCACAGCATGAACTAACCTGTTCCTACTTAGTAGCCTGACTTCTACTTCCCGAGTGAGGGCAGTGAGGACAGCTCCTGTGGCCTGAGTAATAAAGTACTCTTAAACAGTTGCATTTTCTTTAAAAGCAAAACAAATTAAACTGCTAAAACTTTCAAATGTTAGTTTCCTTTTCCTTTTTCACTTTCTCCATGGCATCTTGCTTGAGGTCTCTCAATATCTCTGTGCTCTTTCTCTGGACTTCTGATGCATATTTAGGATAATCCTTAGACTCAAAATTCCAAACTTTTGTCAAGACTTACTTTTCATTTCTTGGAAAATTCCAGAGCACTGGAATGGATAAAGTAGGATACTTGAGGAATTTTGGGGGGAAACGACTTCTTAAAATGGATTAAAACTTATTTCAATACATAGAGTGAAAAAAAGAAAAAGGAAAGTAAATATATAATAATCCAGGCATTGAGTTAAGTTTAAAGGATATAAAGATATATTTTATATACTTTCTTGCTAAATATGCTGGAAATTAAAACAAATGCACAGATTACCATGATCCGTGCAGAAAGAGTTGTACACCATAGATTATCATAGTGCATAGGAAGCATACCTACTTAGTATGCTGGTTAGTATAAGGATGCTGTTGTATATAGTATGCTGGTTGGTAAGAAGGATGATTAAAGTTTACTCAAGTTAGCCAGGTGAAATGGAGATGAGGGTGAGGTGAGTTGGTGTAGAAAAGATCTTGGTGGCAAGGGAAGCAGCATTTATAAAGGTAGTGCAATAGGACACTAAAGCAACTTGTGACACTCTTCATTCAGGGGGCCATGAATGTAAGAATAAAATGGTGAGATTGGAATAGTAGGCAGGAGCGTTGGAAGGCTTTGGTGCTGTGATAAGGAGTGTGAATCTTATAGAGAACTACTGATATCTTAAGCAAATGGAAAACACGATCAAATTTGAATTTTAGAAAAATCTTTCTGAGATCAGTATGGAAAATTATTTTGACTCTCAACTCTAGACTTTACAGTGGAACAAAGTTGGGAGATAGATTTAGAAGAGTTCAGAAGACTGTAACAGTAGATCAAATAAGAAATGAGGTACTGACCTGGAAGATGAAAGTAGGAATAGAGAAAGGAAAATGGATCAGAGAGACATCTTCATTGAGATGATATCTGAGTATACAAGGGGAGGAAAAGACATAGCTGAGTCCTGGATTTTTAGCTTAGTCAGTTAGGTGCCATTTTGCTGAACCAAGGAAAGAGAAATAGGTTTTAATGGATAAGATGCTGAGTTCAGATTTGGATAAGCTGAGTCTTAGATTATTAAAGAACATCTAAGCAGAGATTTCCACTAAACAGGCATTAATCTATCTAAATCCCAGGAGGAAGACCTAGGCTACAGATATACATTTAGCCATTATTCCTTAGCATCTCAGGGATGTCAATAGCAGGATAACTCAGGAAGACTGGAGACTATCAGATGCTTGATTAATCCTAGGCAAATAACAAGAGTTAACGAAATGGTTGAAGATGAAGAATAATAATGACAAATCAAAATAAGTAGCTATACAGATACTACAGTATGAGGGAGGGTGTCCTTATGGAATAGCAAAACAAACTCACAGTCTCCTTGCTTTTGGTTCAAAGGATCTGGCCTTCAGGATCTGGCCCCAAGTTGTAAATCTAGCATTATCCACCTTTGCTTCTCATCTTCCTTGGCCTGTTTTGGCTCACTGGAGATAATTCTGTACATCCATTAATTGTCATGTTTCCTTCCTCTCTCATATTCTCACTGGAGTGCACTTTCCCTCCATTCTTTTTCTCTCTGTCCTGCAGAATTGTTTTCTAATGCTTCTACTGTCAGGAAATCTTATCTCTCTTCCCTAACATGGAAGTCTCATCATCCAGATTAACCTCCGATTAATATTCAGATTGTAACTTTCTTATGACACTTAGCACATTCTGGTGTGTGCCATGGTTATTTATGCACCAGATTTCCCCCCTTAGGCAAGAGCATAAGCTTCTGAAGACTAAAGAACCCATTCTCCCAAATTAATCTCCACAGTGTATTGCTCTGAAAACAGCAAGTGCTTAATAATTGTTTGTTAAATGATCACATATATCACTTACACTAAATCGTAAAGGTAAGATCTTTGAATTTTCTGAATAGGCAAAGGATCTTAGTTGAGGCTAACATGGAAATGTGAACTTATGAAGGCTCTTTCTGGAAGTTCTGAGATGTCTAGGCACCTACTGGCCAGATGATGGGAAAGCCTTTCATAACAGCACATTCATGATACAGAAGCAGAAAGGAAAAACATAATTCTAAGTGTATTTGTTTCAAGAATTACTAAAATTATATTCTTCATGTTATTCTCTTGCAAAAATAGTAAGCCTTTACCTCCTTTTCACCTTCTGCTTTTGTAATTTTAAAAGTTAATCGCATGCAATAGGCATATAAAGGAGAAGTACCGCTAAAACACAAACACAATGTGTTTTTATTTATCCTAAAGGCAGATATAAGAGGCTATACTGGCAGTTTCTCAACAATGTCCTGCAAATAATCCTAAGCCTTTCCAATTTATTTTAGTGTATTAAAAGTAAAGCAACCTAGTGGGGCTGTTCATTTAAATAGAATAGGGTTAAATGATAACTTGACTTATCTTTTAAATGACAAAAAATAAAGAAATTGCAAGACCTTTTCACACATTAGATATGTATTGTCATTTATCATCTAGATATCAGGCTAGCAGTGCGAAGTAATAAAACATATCATCGAAAAATGTGCTATAGGTCTGAATCACTCTTTCATTCCACCTCCCAGCTAACTGTAGTATTAAATCAAACAAGCAGAACATTTCCTTAGGCAGCCATTGCCTTTTAATTTCCTGAAGAACCTTAAAATATCATTCATTACAAGTACTACACATATTTGGTTTTTAAAAGTCTCATAAATCAATAGCAGGCTGACTGTAATAATTATTACAAGTTAGTGCATAATTTTCGTGCTGAAGGCTGCATGCAGAACTTTAGCATATGCAAACGAGGCAATTCAAACTGTGTATAGATATTAATATGAAGAAGCAGGTAACGAGGTGCAGGCTATGAATTATGCATCAAGAGTGGCTGATCTTCAATGAGGAAAATGAATTCAGCATGTAATCTAATTAGTGATGGAAGTCTATTACATCTAACTGCAAAAGCAACCGTCCTTGAAACAAATTTATTTACAGTCCATGTTACCACTTGAAACAACTTTGAAATGATGTGTAAGACAACAGCTTAATTGTAAAAATTTTTTGTTTGTTTGTTTCAGTTCTAGACCTGGAAGGCCTCCTAAGAGGACTCAAAGTGTCACCTCCCCAGAGAACTCTCATATCATGCCACATTCTGTTCCTGGCCTCATGTCTCCTGGGATAATCCCACCAACAGGTAAGAATACTACCCATTTATGCCAAAACATTAAGATTCAGTCAATGACATAGTTTTTATATATGTATATGTTTACATAGAAATTTATACCCATCAAATGTGTCTTGTGCACACTGACGTAATGCTACCAATGAGAATTTCTTGCAAAACTGCATTGTGGTTATCACCATTTCTTTATTTAAAATAAAATGAAAGAAGCTAAACTGAGAATAGTGCTAGGAGTTATTCTAATTAATCCTCTCACTAATTTCAAACTACAAATTATTATCTCTATTTTCCTGGTAAGTAACTGAAGCTAGGAGAGAATCAAGTGACTCTCCCAAGGTCAATTAGCTTATAACTGTTAGCGGTTGGTTATTCAATTCCAGGTCTCAGAATTTGAAATTTATGCTTTTGTTCATAAGAACTCTGAAATAGATTGAAATGCATCCAAACAAGACAGTAACTACATCAATAAAATATCTCCTATTTTTTCAAACTGTAATGTGAATACATTTTCATTAGAAACATCTGAAAGATGTTCATTTCTGGAATTTAAAAAATGTGCAAAAAAAAGAATAGCCTTGACTTCACAAGCTCCATTCCATAAACAACTCTAATAATGCACTAGATATGAAAATAACTCATTTGATTTCTAGTAATTGGGTGTATTCGTTGAGTCTTTTATTTACTTATACACATTTTCCCACTTTCCATTTTTCATCTACCTATGAGCAAATTAAAATAATAATGATGATGATTTTATTTGTATTAATTCTTACCATCACAGGAGTTTATTGAGGAGATATACATATAAACAATTGCCATGTAACACAACTGATACAGGAAGGATAATCTGGCAAGATGAAGAGAGTTTTTATCTTTTCTCTGAATTCCCATATCAGTGTTTTCTTTTTTATTTTGTAACATTTCTCTTTCTCTGTGCTTTGATACCATCATGGATAATCTGATTTCATATGCCATATTTGGTAGGAAGCTCTTTGAAAGCATAACTACTTTAATTCACTTTTATTTTTATGAGAACATCTGAACAATTCATTCACCTTTGTGGACCTTTATCAAACATTTGTAGAGTTGAATTGAAACTATTTGTTCCTTTTTATATATATTTTTTTTTCCCAGTGAGATACCACGGTATATACTTAACAGTAAGTTATTGAAAATGCTATGGAGAGTTGTATTTTTATGCTAATTTTGCAGATGAAAATTTGAAACATAGAAAAATGAAATCAACAGCTGAAAATGACCCAATTACAGAACGAGTATCATCATTTCCATTTGTTTAATTAGTCGTGTTTCTCAAGTGATTGAATCCTACTGGCTGAAATTCTAATGCCAAATTTGAGATTCAGAAAAGAAATAGGCAGTGCCATATTAAACTTAACTGTTTTTATTTAACAAGATAAAATTTCCTGTTCCGAACATTTGGCATTTTTTTTTCTGTACCACATAGGCTAGATGTAACTAAAACCTTAACTGTTCATGTTTTATGTTTGAAAGACTCAGGTGTGCTAGAAGAAAGGCCTAAGAATTGTTGACTTAATTAACTTTTCAATGAACTGTGTTATGGGGATTTTAAAAAATCATTTTAATAATCATTCTTTATTTGAAAAGTTTGTGTTGCAGTTATCTTGTGGGTGAAAAGTATTCAAGATTGGATTCATATTAACCTGGTTCCAAATCGTCTATCAATATTTAATTTTTTTTAAGGGAAAGATAGTAAGTAGTTCATTACCAAAGCAGTGATGAAATAAGATGATTTTATGACAGTCTAAGCATAGCAACGCCTCACATAGTTAACATCATCAAGTCACTTTAGGGTAAGTGAAATTTCTAGATAGTTGATGATCATATGCCAAAATGGAAAATCAAAATATTAAGTTATTTTCAATAGACCCTTTTCTGAAATTTATTACATATTTTCCTGGCTTGGTGAACAGAGACACCAAAGGTAATTGAAACGTGACTCATTACGATAGACATTCATTTTTAAAGTAGGATCAATTTCATGTATTTAAGTTGCTGTGCTGTTCTCCTCCAGAGATGTTTTTGTTTGTTTGTTTTTTGTTTACTTTTGTTCTTCCTAGTGTGTCATGAACCTAGTAACCAGAATTTTTCAAGCTTATTAAACATTTTTCTGAAAAAAGACCTTAAAGAGTCATATTCTAGAAAAAGATGAATAGAGGCTCATCAGGTAGTAAAATGGATTGAAAAGTAGGTTTTGAACAGCTCAGTGCTCTGTAGAGTCCCCATGACTCTAAGACATGGGGAGCATGAGCTCACTATTACCTATTTCACTTACTTTCTTTTTTTTGTTTAAGTTTTTATTTAAATTTTAGTTAGTTAACATATAATGTAATATTAGTTTCAGGAGTAGAATTTATGTGTCATCACTTACATATAACACCCAATACTTATCACAAGTGCCCCCTTAACACCCACCCCTGCGTTAGCACATCCCTCCACCCAGGTCTCCTCCAGCACCCCTCTGTTTACTCTGTAGTTAACAATCTCTTATGGTTTGTCTCTCTCTCTCTCTCTCTCTCTCTCCGTCCCTCTTTTCCTTTCTTCTATGTACGTCTCCTTTATTTCTTAAATTCCACGTATATTTCATTTACTTTAAACTTTCAGAGATCTTTCAAAGATTTGTACCTGCCAGGGAGTTGACTGTTGCACATGAGGGGGTGTTATCATAATATATTCAATGTGATTGGTCTTTTGCATAAAATTCTAGATGGAGAAGTTTAGATTTTAGTTGAACACAGACTAATGTCTCCATCCCTTGGATTATTTACTCACTTTAAACATTAACTGGAAAATTTAATGGCTTTAAAGAAATCTTATAGTTCTCAAAAGAGTGTAACACTTTTCTCTCAAGGAGACCTTGGTGTATACAGGGAATATGATTTACTATGAATACACAGACTTTTATGTCTCTGGACTTTATTTATATTTGCTACTTTTCAATATTTGTGACTTTCTTTAAAAAATAAAACATCATTTTTTTCTTCTTAAGATGGGGAAGGTGAGGTGTGTTAGTTGTCTTTTTAAAGACAACTAATGAAAAAGTTATATATCAGTATCATTGGTATTAGGCAAACTAGTTTGATGATATTTCTACTATGTTTTTAACCTGTGGGTTTGCAATTAAAAAATTATTTCCAAGAGTCTATAGTTATATCAGTATCTTTAAAAGACTTGAAAGTCATGTTTCTAAAACTAGTAAAACAAACATTTAATCCTCAAGAAAACAACGGAAGTAAAAAAGAAAAAAAAAAGAAAAAAAAACACCCTCAAAATTTCAAATCCTTTCTAAGATTTAAATTGTAACCTACCTGAACATTGATCTGTACTTTGGACTTCCAGTATTACAATTTGAAAAGTATAAACAATGCAAATTTACCTTAGAAGTTGCCAAAATTGGTCCTGTGAAAGAGAAAATTTACTAATTTTGACAAATTTATAAAAATCTATCAATTTGTTTGTAATCATTCCCTCATGTTTTCTTTTCAACAATTGAACACTGGAATTAAATAACAGTCTTTCCTGGAGGCATCTGTTTTCTCAGGAAAAAAAAATCTATATTTAAAAAAAAAGTATTTCTCTACTCCTAATATTATGTACTTAGGTATTTATAATTATAAGAAAAACTTGAGATTGCTTATCAAGCTTATTTGTTATTTTGGTTGCTTGAGTGGGCTTGTGTGTAACCTTAGAAGGGGGCGTGGGCAGATGGTGATAATTTCCAAAATTTATGGTTGTCACAGGATGCCATAGCAACCAGAAGTGGAAGTTAATGAAAGAAAGAAGGCTCTTTGTAGAGTCTTACAACGCAATGCCTCCTGTAGTGCTCTCTACATTTACTTGGACTGAGTACATGTCATAAATCATTTTTGATAACAAATACCAGTTTGGAATAAATTTATCCTAGCAACAGAGTTCTAACAACATTCATACTTTTTATAGAATTGTGTGTATTTTACAATTAAGGAAAGAGTTATTTAGGAATTCTAAATATTTCCCTCTTGTGCCAGGAGTGCAATTTGGCTAGTGTATTTGGCCAACTTCCTGAATTTATCTTTAGGGCAGAATGCAAACTAGTTTTGAAATACAATTTTATATAAGTATTAAGAAGTAACTCAGTGAGTCCCAAATATTTGCATTTGACTTAGAAGGAAAAAATTTAAATATATGCAAATTGAATGAATGACTTTTAGTTTTGTGTCTTGGACATACATTTTCCTTCACTGTGACCTTGTGGGCGCATAACCAATATGCATTCAAGATAAAGAAAGCAATTGTAAATACACATGCACTATGCTTAAAAGGTAAGAACTTCTAAGCACAATTTTATCATTTTGGAAAAAATACTAGAGCAGGACAATGTTAATCCAGAATTAATCCCATAGAAACATTCTTTTCTTAAAGAAACAAAAAAAGATTATAGGAAAGTATTCTCATGTGTATTTAGAATTCAAAGGATTATATTCAAAGTTTATGTATTTTTACTTTTCTGGCTAAATGCTACTAACCAGCAACAACATTTGAACTACCTCTTTTTGCAATATCAGCATTTGTAATACTTTAAATGCATTAAACATTCAACTTCTGGGGAGAAAGCTCATGGTGTATTGTATATTGTATATTGAGAAGTTTATTAAAACAAATGGATTGCATTCCCTGGGGAAACTCACAAGTAAGGATAATAGAAATATGCACAAGTAAAACAGCCACAAGTGGATTGATTGTCTTCACAAATAAACATAACAATCTACTGAATGTTTTGCTCAAAGAGTAAATATGATATAAACGATTTATAAAGTATTAGTGTTATGTAGTATGTGTATGTATGCATTTTCATTCATTTATATGTAGGGAACATTTGTGAAGTTAAATCACTAGGTATTTTGAGGGTAGTGCATTTAACTTACCAGTACTTAATGCATGTTCCCTCATAGTCTTCTTGAAGAGAAAAAGAAAATACCTTTTTTATTTTCCTTTTTGAAAGGCCAGCCTAAACCCTAGACTTCATCATATAACTTACTTAGTTTTAACATTTTTACTGAATACTGTGTTAATTACCTGTGGCTGCTATAACAAATTATCCTATTAAATAAATGGAAATTTATTCTCTCATAATTCTGTAGAAGTCCAAATTTGGTATCACTTGGCCGAATCAAGGTGTAGGCAGGGTCACACTGCCTCTGGCGGCTCTTGGGGAGCCTTTGTTCCTGGACTCTGAGTGTCTGGTAACTGCCAGCATTTCTTCTTGGCTTGTGGTTCCCTCACACTAATTTCTGCCTTTTCCTGTGTGTATGTGTGGGTGCGCCTGCGCAGGCACAGGTGTATAAAATTTACTTCTGCCTCTCTTGTAAGACATCTGTGATCGTATTTAGAGCTCATTAGATAATCCAGGAAAATATTCTCATCTCAAGATCCTTAGCATAATCACACCTGCAAAACATCTTCCATGAAAAGTGGCATTCATAACTTCCCTACATTAGAATATGGGCATAATTTGGGGGTCATATTAGTTTACCAATCCAGCGCGTCCCTGGCTGGGCCAGCTACTATGAGGGGCTTAAGCATGGTGTGGTAGACATGCATTTGGAGATTTTTGTGATTTTTATTCACTGTGGTATCCGAGTGTGTAGAATATTGCTTGCCACAGAGTAGATACTCAAAATAAATATTTGTTCAATGAATATGGCTAATATATGTTTAGTAAAGGATTTCTGAAGGGAATTATTATGCTTCCAAGTTATCAAATTTAAACAGTGGTGTAATATAATGTAACTTAAAATTCCCATTAAGCATGGTTAGATTCCAGATTAAAGACTCAGAGGGTAGAGACTAACAGAGATGTAATAAGTAAATGGAGGGCCTTTATTTGTTTGTTTATAGGTTATGATGGCTACATTAAGTATTATCATGAACAGTTGATGAAATTTATATCTCCAGATTGATACTCTAGAGAAAGCAATATCTATAGGAATAAAATGGCAATATAGAACTCATTAGTCTTTAAAATTCCTGCATTTTATTTATTTATTCATGAAAGACACAGAGAGAGAGGCAGAGACACAGGCAGAAGGAGAAGCAGGTTCTATGCAGGAAGCCCGATGCAGGACTCAAATCCCAGGACTCCAGGATCACGCCCTGAGCCAAAGGCAGACACTCAACCACTGAGCCACCCAGGCATTCCTAAAATTCCTGCATATTATATACTATATTATACTGTCCTTAAGGATTGGAATCTTCATTGTGCCCACAGTATCTTGATATAGAACTAAATTTAATACATATGTGAATAAAATATAGCTAATAATTTAACTAAGTGTACATACAGCTTTGGTATGAGGAACTGCATAATAAATATATTTACTTTATTAAATATGCAGTATGCATTAGAATCAAGCATTTCAGCCCAATCACAATATGCCCTGGCTCTATTACTTGTGTAATAGAAATTCATAAATGTCTTTTTTTCTGAGCTTTTAGAGCAAAGATCTGTTATTTTTAGGTTTAATTAACTATATAATAGTAGACTTCTGGACAGGCCTCCCATCTACTTAATTTAGAGGAAAATTACAGTCCTTTCTTCCCTCATTTGTTTCTCTCTTCCAAGTTTCTGAGTTCTGTGTTCTTACATGCTTACACTGGGCCATAGTATGAGTTATAATCTACTTACACTTCTCTCTCAGTAGATTCGAAGTAATAAGGTTGCTAATATTCTTAATTGACTAATTGCAAGGTATTATTTGCTTCCTTTTTAGTAATATGATGCCTCCTTTGACAGAAGAGAAGTTTATTTACATTAAGAAAAGCAAATCAGATTTGAGTTAACTTTTGATTATGATAGTGGATGGTGTGTGGATTAGCTGGGGCTCTGTGGACTATCCATTTATTGTGAGATTCTCAGACAGTCTTCTAATAATCCCTTGGTTATACAGTATGACGTCTTTTATTGCTCACTGCATTATCTTGACCAGTAGGAGGTGCTGTTACTATCCTGGTTCCCTCCCTAGTAAGAAAACCGAGAAATAAAAATATTGTTCATTCAGGAAAAACAACCTATTCTGCTATAGATATACTTTGAATATTCCTAAAGATGATATAGAACAAAGTCATGTAAAACCAGATAAACAATTATTTGTGCGGTCTCCTTCTATGTCTTTGGTAGACTCTCCTTTCTGAGACTAACTTCAAAGCTTCAACTCCTTCCCAAAATGATGTCCTCTTGGCTTGTTGAAAATATTTTTTACAAGCATTTTGGGGAGAAGTTTTACAACTTCACACTCTTCTTTGTAAAGAAGTAGAATTGTTTATTGAAAGTATTGACAGGACCAAATATTTCAAGAGAACTTGATAAATGTCAGAAAGACAGCAGTATTAATAAAGCCTTCCATTCAGCTTCCTAAAACATTCATGGTCATGAATGAGATCTGATTTGAAAACATTCTGCATGATAACACGTAAGGATTTTATTTGATTATGTAATTATATAAACCAACATTGTGATGAAACTTCTGAAAGCACTAATATAAACCTAAGCTTAACTGGATAGGAATATAACACCTAGATAGAGGGAAACAACAAGAATATTTTTCTCAACACTTCAGATGATGTCTGGGATATCACTGTCAGTCATGACACCACAGTTTTAATAGGACCTTGACAAACTGTTTAGCATTATGAGAATAGACTAGAGATTTGGAAATGTTGGTGATGCTTAATCTAAAGAAGTGAGTCTCAGGAAGACTCACAGAGTGTCTGAAAGTAGATGATAGAGTAGACTCCCCACTGTGCTCTTCTAAAGACAGAAATCTAACTGATGCACAATAATGAAGAGAGGTCTGTATCGGCTTCCATATAAAAGAGCCTTGCGAGGTGGAGAACTATCTAAGAGTAGAACCTATTACTTATAAAGCCTTAACTTTCCCTACTGACAGAAGTGTTCAAGCAGAAAGAGGGATGAAAAGTTGTTAGCCACAGTTTTTATATTTAATTAATCTTTATAGGCCATATTGTTCATGATACCAAAGAGTAATAGTTTTAAAAAGAAATTATCTCCCTCCTTGACCTCAGCCATCCATCTCCTAACTTAGTAATCACTGTTAGGGAAATGTGAAGATAATTTTGCATTGGAGAGAGGTAAATTGGATAAGATTGTCTTGCTCCCTTCTAATTATAAAACTTGATGATTCTATTTCATCTTACTTTGAATTATTCTTCCAAATTTGACATGGAGCCTTTCTAGTTAAAGGATATCCATCCTCTGGGTCTGTATTCTTATATATTTTTGTTGTTTTAAAAAACTACTTTTGAGATTAATGCTTCATATTTATAGGCTATCATACCCTTTGTGACATGTCCATTCATGGATGGAATAGTTAACTCATGGTTAGAACTATGACTATGGTAAGCTAACAAACACATTTTTTTCAGTTGAAATAAATTTTTAAATGCCCTTACCTCCTTTGTTCTCTTTGCCCTTCTTTCACAAGTACTCCATGAAGGGGTACATAGCTGCAAAATTAATAGATAGGAGGAAATGGCGATCCTATAAGCCATGGTAAGATTTGGAGCCAGTGGTAAAAAAAAAAAAAAATAGTATTTTATCCAGTAAAGATCATTACAAATGATAGAAAGACATGAACTCTTAAAGAGATTTAAATGAGAGACTTTGACCTTTACCATAGATTACTTTGATTTGACTTTCCAATTTAAAAAATAAAGTCCCCAAGAAAGAAGTCAGTTCTTAAAAATCAGGAATCTTCCAACCACACCAGTTTTTAGATGTGTAATAATTAAGTCAAATGTTTTGATCCTTCATTTCTTCATTGATAAAAAATAATGTTTTCATTATTTCAAAATTATTTTTCTCATTGAATTGCATGAATATCAAATGATACAATTTGTAGTAACATTCTGAAAATGATGAAATTAAAGAAAGATAAAGTGTTATATAATTGAACAAGCTGATCCAGGTGTTATTATTATTGTGACTCTCTTTGTGTTTTTTTTGTTTTGTTTTTGTTTTTGTTTTTGTTTCTGTTTTGTTTCTAGAGAGAGTGCACACAAGTGGTGGGTGGGGTGGAGGGGAGCAGAGGGAGAAGAAGGGAGAGAATCTTGAGCAGTCTCCATGCCCAGCATAGAGCCTGACATGGGGCTTGGCTTCACGACACTGAGATTATGACCTATGCTGAAATCAATAGTTGATTGCTTAACTGACTGAGCCACCTAGATGCCCCCTATTGCTGACTTTCTGTGCTCATTGGATTTAAGAAAAAAAAAAAATCAATAACTTAAAAAAATGTAGGGCTAAGGCTTAGAAAGTCTCAGTTTGACGATTTATTCAAACCATATAAATGTACTCTATAGAGTACACTAAAATTTGTCATTATATGTTTACTTTTCAGGACTTAATGACAAGGAATTCTTTTTCTAAATTTTCATATGTGAGCAGAATAAGCTTAATGGATATGAGATGTCATTGTTATAGTTATATGTTTAAACTGTCCTATTTTGCTTCCAGAAATATGCATACTACAAATGGTAGTAGACCTTAAAAATGGAGATTACTTTGAATTGATTACAGCTGTATGCTGTGCTATTTAATTGTTGGAAAGGAATTGACATATACTGTAAAGTCAACAATGAAGCTGGTTTTCAAAATGATAAAACTGTAACCTAATTCAATAAATTGAATCAGATTACACAAACACTTTTGCACTTCATTAAGGAAGTAGTCAGTATAATTAATGTGAGAGCTTTTTATCATGTTCACTTGTTGATATATGGCTAAGGATGTATGTACAGTAGACTAAACTCTTTCAAGATCTTTGTACCATTTTACATTTTAACTAAAGCTGCCAGAAGCCTGATTCCTAGAGAAGACAATCATGGATTCAATTCTGTGATCTTTGTTGATTTTAGAATACATTGAGTAGGTTTTGATTCTTTTTAAGGACACACTTTCCAAATAACATGGTATTGTGATGTAGCTCCTCCTAACCTAGAACTAAAAAGCCTGGCTTTCCTTCTCTCTCTCTCTTTTTTTTTTTGTTTTTGTTTATAATAAATTTATTTTTTATTGGTGTTCAATTTGGGCTTTCCTTCTCTTCAACACTTCCTAGCCCTGTGACCTTGACTAATACTATTTGGCCTCATTGTTCAATTATCACAAGGTAGGTACAGGTACCTCAGACATCATTTTAGAAGAGAAAAAAGTGCTAACAGACTTGTTCAGAGTTTCACTGTTATGTGATAAAGTTAGTTTTCAGTTCAAGTTTTCTGATTCCAGTTTACTCATTATTTTCCTATATCAAGCTGCCTTCTGAAATACTTTATCATCCATAAACCAAACATAAGATCTGCTGAATCTCCTACTTGATAGGACTTTGTGAAGAAGCTAATGTAGCACAAACTGCTTTGCAAAGTCTTATATAGCAAGATGTCATCTGATATTTCACTCTATTATGATGATTTTCAAAACAGGATTTATGCCTTATTCCAAATAGTATACAAGTTATATATCTCTCTGAGAATAACAGTTCAGGGAATAATAGGTCCTTTCCCAATATTTATGGCACCAGATTATAATCATTTCCTCAGTTTTTAAAAAAATTTCTTTGTATTTTCCAATTAGTTCAAATAAAAATATTTGTCTCCCAATAAAATCCTCTTATGTCAAGATTACTTTTTGACCATGATGATATACAGAATTTTATGGTTCATATTTAATTTACTGAAATGCCTTTTATGTCAGTCCTTTGATGGAAATCATTTTATCAAACATATTCCCATTAGTTTTCATTTAAGAAATGCAGTGATATGTGGAAAGACTATTTTTCTAAATAGGTATTTTCTAATGATTTGAGTCTGCTTCCTGGGAGGTAAGGTAAGGCTAGGACTTAAAGAAACTGTTGAGTTGATAAGAATTAAAAGTAGTGTAAAGCTCTTTGTCTATTCCAAAGGGCTATGAAATTATAAGTTGCTATTTTGGTTTAGAGTTAGAAATGTGATTCTATATCACCAATATTCTCTTTAAACATCTCTACTATTCATTATTAAGATCAAATGTTTAATCCTTTAGTAATGCATGACTCCCTGGATGTCAATTTTTGAGGTATTCTTTCCTTTATTAAAACACCTAGTTGGAAATTATTTTCTAAATGTGAAAATGTAGCATTGTGAAGGTTTTTGAAATCTGCTCTTCTCTTTGGGTACCCCCATTCATCTATGAAAGTGGTAAATGCCTTTTGTATTACCTATTATCTTATGTCGCTTAATGAAATGCTTCTAGGGAATTATATTTGGGGGAGGACATTTAAGAATAGCACAGAACCATGTTGATTCAAATGAATATAAATGCAAATATCTCTAAATTTCAAGAAAATTAATTTCTTAATATTGCAATATAACAATATTTTGAAGTTATTTAAGCATGAGATTCATCTTATCCAATATAACCTTTAAGTTACTTATTGAATAAATTACATTTAAGGTTACCATTCCAAGAGAACCCGTTACCATATGACCTGTCCATATGAGTTGTCTCTTTGATTTATAACGGCAATTGCTTTCTCGGCATGGATTTCATGACATAATAATATTCTATGAATTTTTGAAATTACAGTGAGCTTCACATCAATCATCTATAATAAAATACTGTATGTATCAATGAGAGATGACTATTGGAAGGTAAACATCTTAGAAATACGAACTTCCTGAAATACCAATATTGTTATTTTAATGAAACAGGCGGGCTGCTGCTTTTGAAATTCTCTAAATTGATCATAAAAATGGTCAGCATCATCCCTTCCATTAGTGCACTATCTCATACTCTCAACAGTAATATTCATTTTCCCTTGAATGTGTCAACTGTCCATCCAGCTAATTTTGCCTAGACTGCTGTTGTTCTTGGCCTGAATTCAAGGAAATCTATTGCTTCTGGGGTTCCTAGGCATTAATGTCTTGAATTTCAGGATTATAATTAAACACATGTGACATGGACTACCATTACCAGTCCATGTTTCTTTTATCTATAAGAATCAGAAATATTTAAAGTGAGATTTTAGCAATATATGGAATTGAGTGTGTTGCTCTGCTGTTTCTTTAGTGTGTCTTCACAAAATATTACTGAAAATACCTTGAGTTATAGTCTTCTACAAGTAAATATTTATTCCCATTCTATATGAAAAAAAATCTGTACCTAGAATTTGCCCTCAGCAGCTACTTCATTTTTTTACCTAATCTCAATAAATTTTGTTCCTAAAACACCACATTAATAAGTATGTGTAATTCTTCATTAATTTGACATTTTTTAACGTCAACTTTTCATTACTGATCATTACATTTTTAACTGATTTTTAGTTTCCTCTGTAAGTTAGCATAGGATTTCTTAAAGTGAAATATTCATTTGTTAAGTAACATATTTGGAAATCCTATGAATACATTCAAAGAGAGCTTTACTTTTTGGAAAACGTTTTTAAAAGCTTATGCTAATTTTCTCTTAATCATGTGACTTAGAAGAGCCATGGCCATATTGCAGATGTAAAACACACACAAAAAGAATGTTTTTGCATGTGAAAAAATACCTGAAATTTTTTTCAAAATGGTTGCTTGAATTTACCTACATGATACTTCTTTTTTTTTAAGATAATATTTATTTATTCATGAGACACACAGAGAGAGAGAGAGAGAGAGAGAGAGAGGCAGAAACATAGGCAGAGGGAGAAGCAGGCTCCATGCGGGGAGTCCGACATGGGACTCCATCCCGGGTCTCCAGGATCATGCCCTGGGCTGAAGGCGGGGCTAAACCGCTGAGCCACCGAGGGATGCCGACCTACATGTTACTTCTTGCTACATGTTTCTTTTATAGGTATAATTGCAAGTAAAATATAGGTGTACTGTAAGACTTTGTGCATACTATCCAATGGAAAGAAACAAATCCAACTTTTCTTTTTTTATTATTTTATTTTATTTTTTATTTTTTTAAATTTTTATTTATTTATGATAGTCACAGAGAGAGAGAGACAAAGGCAGAGACACAGGCAGAGGGAGAAGCAGGCTCCATGCACCGGAAGCCTGATGTGGGACTCGATCCCGGGTCCCCAGGATCGCGCCCTGGGCCAAAGGCAGGCGCCAAACCGCTGCGCCACCCAGGGATCCCCAAATCCAACTTTTCAAATACATATACATTTTATACATTTTGCTGAGAAATCTCAAGTATTTTTATACATGGAATCAATATATACATCTAGAATTTTCACTCCTGTATCTTCAGTTATTAACTTGGTATCTGGTCAAACATTGTTAAATTAAAAATAATTTAATCAAAATAGTTAATTGGTTAAAATAAGGAGGTGTGCAAATGTTTATTGAGTAACTAATGCATGATAGGAACTCTGGTAATGACTAAATATTTATTTCTTGTGTCAAATTACGCCAGAAGTATTGTTTGTCTCATTTTTATATAAGTAAACTAAAGCACACATAATTTTAAAAACGTGCTCAAATTGAAGAGGAGAACTCACTAGGGGATTGAACTCAGAGATGGATAATTATAAACCCTATTTTCACTGTTCTATCCATACTATTTCTGGGGAATGCAATAATCTCTTTAGATACCACCTATATTTTGAGCACAGTTGAAACAAGATGAATTGAAATAAAGTTTCTGGGGCAGCCTGGGTGGCTCTGCGGGTTAGCACCGCCTAAGGCCTGGGGAATGATCCTGGAGACCCGGGATCGAGTCCCACGTCAGGCTCTCTGTGTGGAGCCTGCTTCTCCCTCTGCCTGTGTCTTTGCCTCTTCTCTCTCTCTGTGTCTCTCGTGAATGAATGAATAAAATCTTAAAAAAAAAAAAGAGAGAGAAAGAATGTTCCTGTTTTTTTTTTTTTTTAAAGGATAGACTCAAGTCTTTACAGAACACTTCAAATTTTCATTAGCATGCTTGATTTGAAAAAACTTTCACAATACAGCACAGCACAGTAATTTTTCGTGTCCAACATATTGGGCATGAATCAAATTATTGTAGGCATTCTACTTACTAGTGTAAGTTATAATATAGCCTTTGATGAAATTTCTCTGTTAAATTTGGGTGGAAGCTTATGCACTATTTAAAAAAAAGTTATGGGGCACTTGGGTGGTTCAGTTGGTTAAGTGTTCACTCTTGATTTCTGCTCAGGTAATGATCTCAGGGTCTGAGATGGAGCGGTGTATCTGCACTGGGCATGGAGGCTACTTAAGATTCTCCTTTCTCTTCCCCTGCCTCTCTCTCTCAAAAACAAACAAACAAAATAAAATAGTTATATTTTAAAGAGTTGAAATATTCAGTGCGATGATTTGGAATCTTAGTATAGGAGGTATTCAAAAAGATAAAGTGAGATGATGAAAATTATATTTCAAAACTCATGATCAAATTTAATTGCTTCATAAGTCCACAATGTTAGAATTTTAATTCAAACATAATTATGAATGATAATTAGAACCTAGCTATCCCTTTATTAAGTGTTTGTGGAAAAACCTATTAATCCTTTTTTTGACATTGAACTTTGCTAAATAATATAATGTTAACTGCCTCACAAATTGTTTATGCTATTAAAATTGTTTCTGAACTTCATAAATACTTATGCATGGTATAGTATTGCCTGAAGTACCAAGCATGCTATTTTACCCTAAATAATTAAAAAATAATCTCTTAACTTTTATAATCATTCACTCTGGTGAGTCTTCACTTGCCTTATTCTTTATTTGAAGTAAATCTCTGTGTTATTACTTATTTATGCAATTGATAAATCACCTGGTTGAAGTAATGTAGCAATTGGCATCCAAGGGCAGTTAACTACACTCTAGCTCCAAATAGCAAAGAAATACTTCTCACTATATTTTATCAAACACAAAACTGTTTGACATAATTGGCAAAATCATTGAAGCTATATTTCAATGACTTAATTCTTAAGCTATTATTATGGAAAGTATAATTCCATTATGTCATGTGACATGGATTTCCTTTTTGTTTTAATTTTTTAAAATATTTTATTTATTTATTCATGAGAGACACACAAAGAGAGAGAGAGAGGGAGAGACACAGGCAGAGGGAGAAGCACGCTCCATGCAGAGAGCCCGACGTGGGACTCGATCCCGGGTCTCCAGGATCAGGCCCTGGGCTGAAGGCAGCGCTAAACCGCTGAGCCACCCGGGATGCCCTCTTTTTTTTTTTTTTTTAATTTATGATAGACACTCAGTGAGAGAGAGAGAGAGAGAGAGAGAGGCGCAGAGACACAGGCAGAGGGAGAAGCAGGCTCCATGCACCGGGAGCCCGATGTGGGATTCGATTCCAGGTCTCCAGGATCGCGCCCTGGGCCAAAGGCAGGCGCCGAACCGCTGCGCCACCCAGGGATCCCTCCTTTTTGTTTTTGATACCGAGTTCTTGCTCAGCTACTTACTATGGACCAGAATATCCTATATCTTGCTAGTTTTCAAAATGCAATAAACTAGTTGTTAAAAAAATATTCTGTAACCATCTCAGAATTATTTTAAAGCAAATACGATGAACACACAATTCCATTATTAGTATCACTACAAGTATGACAATCTTCAGAATCTAGTTTCTGATTCTTTATTTTTCCTCTTTGCATTGTAGCCATAATAATTGTGGGCATACAATTGTAATAATTTTTACAATTTCACATTAATACCTCAGTGAACAAAGAATAGAAATCATTTCAATAATTTATGGCTATTAAACATTTCAATTCTATGTTTATTTTGTTAATCTGCTTCATCCTGTTTGCAAAGGGGGGGAAGTTGTTTCTGAAATTCACAAAAAGTTTAGTCTTCACGGAAAAAAGGAAACTACAGAATTTTTTATTTTACATTGAATCTCAAAATCCAAATGAAAGATTTGAATATTAGGACCTTGACTTGACTCACCTCTGCTTAATTTTGACAGTTGTCTTAAAGTGAATTTAGTGTTTAATGAAATTTTCTGGACTGATAACTCAAGACCTGAAGGGAACAATTCTAGTAGTGAGAAAGTAATTTTCTGGCCTAATTACACCTTCGACCTCGCTACAAAGTCTGTCAACAAAAGTGCCAGGTTTGATCATGATTTTTTTTGACATGTATTCACCAATCTACTTCACACAGGAGACTTTTAACAATAGCATTTGGTATTTGCAACTTACCTAAGATTTTACGTCTGGAAATCAAACCTCAATGTGCTATTGCCAATAAGCAATTCACTTAAATCCCTTTTAGATTTTAAGAATTATATGAGTATTAATGAATTTTACGTATTGCTCTCTTTGGAAGTCTGCATGGCTACATTATTTGAGATGGCCATGAAAATCATGTTGAGTATTAACGAATGATGAATTGTTTTAAAAAAATAAGTAAGTAAAGTCTCTGGAATCTCTATTTCTTATCTATATTCACTCTAAAAGCCTTGCAGAGTTAGAGTATCAATAGTTTGGAATCTATAAAACTAGGCTCTAAATTAAGGGGACGTGGGTCTTTGATTAACCTAACTGCTAAACATATGTATGACATGGGCAATTCCTGTAAATTTCTGAGCCACTATTTCCCTATATTTAAATGACATAAGAGTTTATGTTTATTTGTTTCATTTTTAACCCTTGAATCCTTTTTTCAGTAGCCTTATAACTAGAAGTCATTTAATGCATTAATCTGTCCATGTTTTTTCATATGAACCCGAGTCTGATTCCCAAACTTGAATTGTTAGCCTCAACCTTGTTTTTGCTTCTTCCTCTTCCATTTCTCCCTTTTCTTTCTTTTTTAAAAAAAGATTGCATGTATTTATGAGAGAACAAGTGTGCGTGCACAACTGGGGGGAGGGCAAAGGGAGAGGGAGCAGCAGACTTTTTGCTGAGCAGGGAGCCCAATGCGGGGCTCAATCCCAGGACCCCTGAGGTCATGACCTGAGCAGAAAGCAGATGCTCAACTGACTGAGGTACTTAGGTGCCCCTCCCTTTTCTTTCTTAAGTTTTATTTAAAACAATTTAAATGTCAAGGTTATTAATAAAACCTTGTGTTTAGCAGAGGCTAAAATCTGATTAGAGAAACAAAGTAGCAAAAAATAACCAATTAATGTTCTTGAATTATTGTCTCTGCTGTCTCTGATTTTAATTCTTCCATCTACTTTTCTCAGTTGTAGATTACACACACACACACTCTCTCACAGAGATTGCTAATCTATTTTAATTTTTAAAGATTTATTTATTTATTCATGAGAGACACACAGAGAGAGGCAGAGACATAGGTAAAGGGAAAGGCAGGCTCCCTATGGGGAGCCTGATGCGGGACTCGATCCCAGGATCCCAGGATCCCAATCTGAGCCAGAGGCTGATGCTCAACCACTGAGCCACCCAGGTGCCCAGATATTGCTAATTTCTAAATAAGAAAGGGATATATAGTCTTTGAATAAAGTATCTTAAACTCACAGCTAATCTAAAGTGAATTTTTGTTATATTTGTTATCATAAAATATAATCATCACTATATCAGAAGTCATTTGTGTAATGTACACTTTAGAAATGATCATTAATATAATCAACAGATCTCTATCATGAATTTTAGGAGTTATGAGGATGAATGATATTACCACGCAATAAACTGTAATTGAAGGTACAATTATACAGTTATATAAAATAGTTAGTTATATAAAAGTACTATAGGTTTTCTAAAAAGGAAGGGAAAACCAGAGGTTAAGGGGATGATCATTGTCATCATTGTGGAAAGTGGCTTTAATTTGGCTCAAAAATTCATTTGTATATCACATGTGTGTGAAAAATAATTTTTTTAGATTTTGTTTATTTATTCATGAGAGACAGAGAGAGAGAGTGAGAGAGAGAGAGAGGCAGAGGGAGAAGCAGGCTCCATGCAGGGAGCCCGATGCCGGACTCGATCCTGAGTCTCCAGGATCACACCCTGGGCTGAAGGCATCGCTAAACCGCTAAGCCACCCAGGCTGCCCTGAAAAATAAATTTGATAGCATTTTTTTAATGAAAAAATAAAGATGGGGTTTTACATTGTTCATAAAGAGTGATGTGACTGAAGATTCAAGTCAATCATTGGCTGATTAATTAGTGTGTAACTTTTAGATCTTTAGAGTATTAGTAATTGTTATCACCTATTGGGATTTATTGTATTTTAGTTACTAAGTCCTTTTACATATATTAGTTTATTTAATCTCTAGAATATGTCTTTGGTAGTTATTATGGTTTCCATTTTACAGATGAGTAAATCTTGGCACTGATTTTTCTTGCTCTAGACCATTAACTTGACTGCTAAGCCTATCTCCTAAATCACTTATGCAACAGCTTTGCATGCTTACCAGCAGCATTGTGTCCATGTAGGTAATTATATTTGATCACGATTTAATAAAAAAGAAACAACATATTCACTGGTCCATTCCACTCCAGATATTTCAACAATAACATTTGATATTTTTAACCGAAGTACATTTTTTTTTTTTTGCATTTGCTAGTAAAACCTCAATGTACTATTACCAATATGGTGATTCACTTAAGTCCATTTTAAATTTGACAAATTATGTGGGTGCTAATGAGTCTAAATATCGCACTGTTTTGACATCAGCCTTGCTTGCCTAGACCATTTCAACAGTATTGTGTCTATTTATGGTTATTTTGTCTTAAGCGGTCATGATAGAAAACAACTGGCCCAAATTGTGTAATCAGAACTGGAAATTATTTTTATTAAGATTGGTTGGAGGAAATTAAAATATTTAGAGAAGAAATGGGGCTCAGGGGAAGCACAGTCACTATCTCTGGATATTTAACAAAGGATACAGATTAATTCTCTTTTGTTTTAGAAGGTAGGACTGGACAAATGACTCTCATTCATGGAAAAGAAAGGCTTATGGGGTAAAAAAGTAAGTTCCATACATCAGCTCATTGAAAACCTGTGTGGACCTAACTTTGATACCCTTAAATGCCTTATTTAAATTCCTTCACTACTCTTTCCCAGGTGTGTTATAGAGGGATTCTTTTTTATTTTTACATTTAGGATACTTTTGTTGTTATTATTATTATTATTATTATTATCATCATCAGTTCTAAGATTCAATATTATGACAAAATAAAAATAAACTTAATTTTAAGGAGTCATTTTGCCTAAAACTTTTCATTTGATATATTATTCTGGAAATATAGTCTAGCAAATTGCACAGATTTATATTCCTTTTCAGTATTATATACAAATATTAGAGTTGTTGAGTTAGTTGTTTGAAATCTGAAATACACAGGTTTGATTAAATCATGATTGGATGTATTAATTTGAGTAATTTTATACATGACTGTCTATTTGAGTAATATTTCATTGATCATTCTATTGTGCAGAAATAGCTGTAACATACCAGGGCACAATTTAAGTAATGTTCATTCTACTTTCCTGATAACTCATTCTTTGGCAGATCCAGGCAACAAAAGAATAAAAACTGTATATTTCACTTAATAAATTAAATTTAACAGGTCCCAGGAAGTCCGTTTTGTAATGTGCTAAGACATTTTCCAGTGATTAAGATCATATTTACTCAAGATACAACAATGTAGCAAAAGTATGTTATACTTTATAATAAACAACTAGTAAAAACTTGAGAGATTTTTAAATCTTTTTTTTACTGTTAAGATTCTATTCTATATTGATCTTATGTCCTTTTTCATTATTATCATCACTGTCATCCATAATTTTCCCCAAACCACTTTACACCCATCACTAGGTATTAGATATTTGCACTTGAATTTCCTTTTGTCATTACAAACTTATCAATGACTAAAATTGAGTCCATTATTACTTCTTACATACCAAATTCATATGATTTCTCTGTTTTTCTTAATGGTAATTTCTGTTTTTTTAATAATCCCACCAGCTAAGGAACTAAGAGGGTTACTATAACTGCTAAGGTTATTCAACATAACAAAAAGCAGCTGACACATAAAATAGAAAATTATTTTAAAGATCCATTTAAAGTTATACTTATTTTTCAAACATTCATATATTATATATTAACTCCCAACAACTTTTAATAGTATCTAACAAAATGTTAATTCACAGTTGAGAGAAGCAGGCCTCAGGTTTGCTGTTCAGAGTCAGAACATCTAGGAAATGGCAGGGTAGAAATTGGAAACCATAACTCCATGCCTCTGCTTTTTCTACTGTATTCACTTAAGGGGCCACTATTTTCTCATGCCCCAAACGCTTGCTTACCTTATTCTTAGTAAAAATAGAATAGTTTGTGATTTATAACTGTAGATTAAATTATTTCTAAAAATATTTCTAATGGTTAAACCTCAAATGAATATACATATTTTATGTCAGATCTGAAATATTGACATGCTATATGGTCAGAACCCTTGTATATAATTATAACCCTTCTAACATTAAGCAGGTGACTGGACTAAATATAAGTCAGGCATAAAATGCCCTGCATGTAGCAACATAGTGAATCAAGCAAATTATCAAACGGCAGAGCTCATTTTGTGCTCTGGGCAATTTCGGCTGCCAGCACTTATACATCAAAACTTCACTCAATGTACGATTGATTTTATTTTATTTTGTTTATTTTTAATTCCCTACAGCAAGCTATGTTAGTTTTGTAGAATGCTGTCTGCATCATTAGGTTCCTAAGAAATTATAGTTGTTTCAGTCATGGTTGACCAAAATATTATTCCTTTCTTATAGACCACAGATATTAGTTCTTGGATGGATACCACTGAGCTGAAATTGTGTAAGCCCAGTGACTCAAATACACAACACACACAGAGAAGACATCAATGTTATTAGAAATATGAGCATCCAAAAAATAATGCTGTAAAATCAGACAGCCAGTGTCCATTAAAGATATTTTCCAGTTCAAGGAAAGAGGTTCAGATTAAAGTATGAAAGTCCAGTCTTAAGGCAGGAATGAATTCCTGTGTAAGATGATACATGTCTTCCTTTCACAGTTGCTTTTTATGTTGCTTTAAAACATGTCAAAATAATCCCCAACAGAGGAGCCTAAAAGGAATGTCAGCTCTGTGGTTATGTAAATCGAATTGAGTGCTTTACAGCAGGTTTAAGATTTTTATAACTCAGAAGTTGTTAACAGCCAGCTGGTTTGTATCTGTTTTTTATGGTTATTCTTGTCATATGCAGCCTCCACAATTTTTAATTATATTTTATGGTATGTGTTTTCCTCCTCTTGAATCCCTTAGCCACTCTTTGCTTCACAAGATATTTTCCACTGGGAAGGGAACAAGTACAGCAATGGGACTCCATCATTGGAAATACAGTTGTATAATTACTTACCACTAACAGCTCTACAGTGTGAAATTCAAGTAACTTTCCATTGCAAATATATAACCTTTCATTAGAGCATTGAAATCGCCTTAATGTAACAATATCTCCTTGTAAGTTTGTGTGCTGCCCCTCCCTAGTAAGTAAAAAATATGATTATATTCCATCTTTGTATTCCAAGCTTTTAAAAAGTGATATATAGATCTTTCTTTCTTCCTTTCTTTCTTTCTTTGGCTGGCTCTCTCTCTCTCCCCTTTTCTCTCTTTCTCTCTCTCTCTTTCCTTCTGGTCTCTCTCCCTCCTCTCTTCCTCTCCCTTTCTCTCAACCTTTGGATATTCATCGTGTAAATTAATTTCTGACTCAGTTAAGTTCTAAATACGTACTTTGTTTTCTGATTTTGATTACACAGAAATTTAGTAACTTCCTTTATTTTTGGCTCTGAGAAGCTCATACTCTGGTTAAAAGCATTGCTTATGTTGCCAAGATATTAGTGAACTTTCCTGAAATTTTTGACATGCTAATTGAAAAATTGGGCTAAAATTCAGATTTGTCTATTAAGAAAAATAAAGTTTTTGAATCTGAAATAATATTTAAAAAAATTAAAATTGCGAGCATTTATCAAAGAAACATTTGTGTGCTTGTTTCACAGAGATGTCTTTAGAGACTCCCAAATCTTTGAAATGATATATACTTTTTTTTGGTTTTAGTCCTTTAGAAAGTGAAAATATGCCAGCCAAATTTATTTTTCAGAATACAGAATTTCCAGGTTTTATAAAACAATGTGTAAGTTTTAGACATTTTAATAATCCAATTAAAATATATTGCTGCTATTATTTCATACATGATGAGAATATTCAGGCCAAGTGAAGGAGGTTAAAATAAGTACCTATTATTTGATAGGCATTTTATAAATATGCACTAAAATTTTGATTATTCAACTCCCAAATCCTTATGATGCTGTCATAAGAAACATATGATGCATATAATATGCAATGAAAACAATACAAATATTCTATTCTTGCCTCCTAAGAACTATTTATATAGTTTAATTGTATTACTTGATAGGATAAATCAATGATTCTTATTATCAAACAATATTTTCAAACACCGTACCTTTCATTGACTTATATCATAGATATACCATTTTTCAGACTGCAGAGTTAGGATTTGGAAATATTTATTTTGAGCCATTGAACATACTCATTTTAGTGGTACAGTATTTAATGGAAGTTAGTCTTTTTTTTCCCCTTAGGACTGGATATCTAAATACATTTTTATTGACTTTGTCTAGAATTATTTGTTCATAAGTGTGCTTTTGAAACTAAATTAAACCCAAGAGGTAGACCTGTATGTTAATTATTTTGAGATTTTGTGCATAATAACATTTTTTACTGTATATGTGTGTGTCTGTGTGTGCCAGAAAGTCAAATGAGCATTACAGGAAACTGTGAAAAATGATAAGGAGACACATCGTTTGAATGCCAGCTATATACAAGGCACTGGACTAGGAGGCATGTTATATCCTGCCTGTCATTCACTTCTCATGAGAATCCTCTACAGTGCATGCAATGAACCCCATTTTAACATGAGGAATCCAAATCTCAAGGTAGTAACTTGCTCAAGGATCCATAACTAAGAAGTAGTAGAGGCAGCATTTGATCTTGTATGTATGACTTGTAAGCTCATCTTCTTTCCCGTAAATATGCTGACTGTTCAGATATGTTTGGGGGATAGAAAGATGTTTTGCTTTTTAAGGGAGAGCTAATTTGTCAGCATGAAAGACCTAGGGTGACAGTTTATATAAGGGAACTAACATCTATAATTTAAAAACAGTATTTGGGAAGGACAAATAAAAGAGAAAAAATTGAAAGAAAAACAAGGTTTATTAGAGAAGAATCAACAAAATGTGTTCAAATTATTGGTAAGATAAATCAGACAGAGATGACTTAGACTAGTCCTAGACTGGTAGTTAAAAAAATAGTTCCATTAGCTATTTTCCCAGGAGTAAGTAAGGTGCTATCTACTGACAAACAGAAGTTTTGCCCAGATCTCTATTTAGTATGCAGGAAAAAAGGTCACAAACAATGATTAAATGAAGGAAAAAAAAGATAGAGATAGTTGCCCAAATTGTCACCACGAATGTTGGTTGAACAGACGTGTCATTAGAGCATACAGTGAGAAAGAATACGGAATGAAGAGGGAATGAACGAGGATCGACATGGCTAATGAAGTCCCCACTCAAGGCTGGACTATAGTAGTTTACCAGTGAGGTCAAAGATAATACAAAACCAACTGAATTAAGTGAGAAACCGAAAGAGGCAAAAACAGTATGCTTCTAAAAGAAGACCCGTATCCTAGATGCCAAATAGCTTACTTTTAGAAAGTTTGATGATGAACTTTGAAGTGTATCATGGAAGTGTCAAGCTCTTTAAACTATTGGCCAATGAAAATTACTTTAAAATTTTCTTCCTTATTTGTGTGTGTGCTTTCACAAAAATCGTACCTTATTTGTGTGCTTTCATAAAAATCGTAACCCCTTCCAGATTTTCCCTTTAATACCTTTTTCTCCTTTGATTAATTTAGACCAAGGTGACAGTTAATAAAGTTTTTTTGGGGATTGTGAATGAAAGTCAAATCTCAACACACTAAAGCACATGCAAGAGAGGAGGAAAAGAATGAAATCGTATTCTTATTCAAGGCTGCTGCTCTTTGGAGTATGAAAGAACTTAAATGTCATTTCTAACTTCGGGTTTGTTTTTTTTTTAATAAAGAGGGAGGTTTCATCAATATCAACATGGTATACCTCAGTGAAGAGTTTAGCAAATTTTATCTTCCTTTCTACATTCATGGTATCAATATCTAATTGGCAGACAAATTTTACTCATGGAATAATTAACAGTAATAATAATACAATAAGATGGCATAGCATCTTTATCTGTGTGCTGCAGGGTAGGGTGGGCAGTGAGGGCTAAGATGTGCAGAGACTGTAATTGTCAGAGCTGTGGTCAGTAGGGAAGACTTTGTACAGGAAGTGAAACAGGTTGTTTTCAATTGTCCCAAATGATCAATTTGGAAAATTTCTAGTTTTGCAACTTTAACTCTTGTTAAAGTAGACTAAGCTATGATTGAGATTGTATTTCACAAAAAAAAATCAATGTTGAAATACAGACCCAGCAAGAATCAGATGTCTGTATACACGGCAATGTAAGAGGTATTCCTTAACAGCAGATAAGCTGCTATTCCCATCTTCCTATATTTTCTTTCTATCTCCCTATCAATAAACATTTTATTATTTTATACTATGTCAGAGCGACTTTTGTTTTCTTAACATTCCTGACTTTAATCTTTATATATTTGGAATCACTTTGTGATATCATGGCCAGAATATTGGCATTTCAGACTTAGAGGCTGAAGTGAATTCATCATTTGTGAAATTCGACATTGTGATCCCTTAAATTTCCAAACCTCCCTATGTACTTGCACATCATGGCTGTACTCAGGAGTCAATCTTTTACGTTCATTGTGGCCCATCTGAAGCACAGTAGTTAAGAGGGCAAACTTTGGAGTTGGACAAATCTAGTATAAATTCTGACTGCCCCATTTATCAGTTGTATAATTTTAGGCTGTTCTTTGTCCCCTTTGCACTTCGTTTTCCTCATCTTGAAGAGCCTGTGTGTATGTAGGTTTGTGCATACACACGCATGCTATACATTCTATAGATGGAGTCCAGTTGTTAATACAGTGTTTACTATAGTTTCAGGCACACGGTACTTTCTAAACGGTGGCTCTTTTCATGTTTTCTGAAAACTTAATGTAATTTGTCAGTTTTGAAATTTTTTTTTAATTTTGGGAAAGTAGTATTTTGAATAAATGATACTATTTCAGAAATGTGTTCTTTTTAAGACAAATAACCTCTTCGTATGTGTAAGTAGATAAATAGAAGATATATAGGGAGAGGGATAGTCAACCTATAGCTTTGTTTTTGCAGCCTTAATGTGCCAATATTTCAAGTATATCAGGAAGAAAGCACTAGAAGGAGAAGCTTTTGGAAGGCAACGCCATCCTAGTGAGTGAGATAAGAGCAGGTGTCAGGTGTAGCCATTACCGTAGGTAAGAGCCTGTGGGACTCAGGTAGCTCTGTGCCCACCTTTGCTCTGCATCTGCAAAGTGAACTAGCCTTCTGAGATAAGAGGAAATGACAGATCAGGGAGCAGGGCTGACACTGAACTCACTGACAATCATGCTTCACTCAGGCTTAGGTTGTTTTTGTTGTTCTTTTGTTAGAGTTTACTTTCAGTACGTCAGTAAATGCAATGTGTTGACTTTTAGAACCAGCTGATGTTTGTAGGTGCTGGGACAAATGTTTTTTACTTGGAAGTAAACATGGAAGAGTCCATTCCTTGAGCATGAATTTAAGAGGCTGGTTTTATTGTGCTGTTGTTTTCCCCAGAGGATGTGGTTAATGAAGGTGAATTTTGTCGTCAGATGATGGGTATTAAGCTGACCATATAAAACTGTCATTCTATAGGTTAAAATTGGTCAAATATCAGCAATTTCTTATGGTTCAACTAAATATGTGATTTTGTTAAGACTCTGGATGTAGAATATGTAGCACAATTGAGTCTCATTCATTTTGATTTGTGAGAATATTTGGGTAAATTGTTGCCCTTTTAAACTATCTTCTTCAATTATGTGTCGTAGTGACCATCTCAGTCCACTTTTCTACATTTTCTAGATTTTTTTTTCTTGGAGTGTTTATATTTATTTGTTTGAAAACAGAATGCTTACTCTGTGGAGGGCACAAGAGAGCAAAAGATTTAATGAGTCATGGCCTCTGCTTCAAGGAACTTCGTATATTTGGACAAACTGGCAAAAAGATAGTTACACTATAATTCAGTAATAGCTAATAGTTGAGGTGTCTACAAAATTGAGAGAGTGATGTAGAGAAAGACGTAATCAACTCTGTCTTGATGAATCAATAAAACTTTTCTTAGGAGGTCATAATTGATGTTGGCGCTTATGCAAAAAAGGAAAAGAAAGGGTTTTCTCGGCAAAAAAGGTATCAGACACCAAAAGATGAAGGATAGTTCTTTGTGGTTTTACAGAGAATATAAAGTAGGGTCAGAACAGTGACCGGTTGGTGATTCATCTAGAAAGGTAGATGAAGGATAGATTATGAAAGCTTGTGCATATGAAAGTCGTTGTGCATAAGGTATTTGGATCTTGTGTTGTAGGCAATGAGCAATGTCAAACTGCTAAAACAGAGGAATAGAGTGGCTTGGTTTTTTGTTCCAGAAAGAGGAGACAGCCTGCAGTCAGAGAGAAAGAGAGCAACTGTTTATCAGAGTGTGACAAAGAATTGAAATTTGTACTAGCGTTCACCCTTGCTTTCTAACCATCTAGATGAAGAGGTACTAGCCTTACTTTTCCATTTGTGAGGCTTAGAGCCTTCTGGTTATAAAGTCCTGTCAATGATATCACACATAATTTCTACAATCGTGTATTTATTAGGTGCCTATGTCATATGAAGCATAAATTATAATACAATGTAGTGTGAAAAATGCCAATTAAGTAGTTCCTTAGAACTTCAGGGTAAAACTCACTTAAGGTTCATTCATTTACTGAAAGTCTGTTATATACCGGAGATAGTGCTAGGAGCTACTAATGAAATATTGACTAAGACCAGGTGTCTACGTTATGAATATTCATTATAGGTATAACCTTTGTGAACACTGAATATCTGTATTTATATCTGTGTGCATGTGTGTGTGTGTGTAAGATACTAATAGAAATAGCTTTCATGTTCCTAAAATTTTATTTCAAATATGTTTATCATATATTCAGAATCATATAATGCAAAGATATCTCAAGCCAAAAAATGCATTTTTATATAAGATTCCAGTTTTTCTTTCTTTCTTTTTCTTTTCTTTTTTTTTTTTTAGATGGGGAGGAGCATGCCGGGAAGGAGAGAGGGGCAGCAGAGGAAGATGGAGAGAGGGAATCTTAAGCAGGCTCCATGCTCAGTGCGGAGCCCACCCCAAGGTTGGATCTCATGACCCTGAGATCATCACCTGAGCCCAAATCGAGAGTCAACATTTAACCCACTGAGCCACATAGGCACCCCTCATTTTCATTCTTAAATGCAATTTATTTTTTATTGCATTGTATTAAAGAAATGGAATCACATTAGTTTAATTTATGCCCTGTTTAAATATCAGTAATTCCAGGGGCACCTGCGTGGCTCAAGTCATTTTGAGTTTCTGACTCTTAATTTCTGCTTGGGTCATTTTCTCAGGGTCATAACATTGAGCCTGGCTGCAGGCTCTGCACTAGACATAGAGCCTGCTTAAGATTCTCTCCCCTTCTGTCCCTCCCTTTACTCATGCACACTCTCTAAAAAAATAAATAAATGAAAATAAAATTAAAAATACCAATAATTCCCAATAATACCAAGACCCATAGCCAATCATTATTCTTTTTTTTTTTTTTTTTTTTTTTTTTTTTTATTTATTTTTATTGGTGTTCAATTTACTAACATACAGAATAACACCCAGTGCCCGTCACCCATTCACTCCCACCCCCCGCCCTCCTCCCCTTCTACCACCCCTAGTTCATTTCCCAGAGTTAGCAGTCTTTACGTTCTGTCTCCCTTTCTGATATTTCCCACACATTTCTTCTCCCTTCCCTTATTTTCCCTTTCACTATTATTTATATTCCCCAAATGAATGAGAACATATAATGTTTGTCCTTCTCCGACTGACTTACTTCACTCAGCATAATACCCTCCAGTTCCATCCACGTTGAAGCAAATGGTGGGTATTTGTCATTTCTAATAGCTGAGTAATATTCCATTGTATACATAAACCACATCTTCTTTATCCATTCATCTTTCGTTGGACACCGAGGCTCCTTCCACAGTTTGGCTATAGTGGCCATTGCTGCTAGAAACATCGGGGTGCAGGTGTCCCGGCGTTTCATTGCATTTGTATCTTTGGGGTAAATCCCCAACAGTGCAATTGCTGGGTCGTAGGGCAGGTATATTTTTAACTGTTTGAGGAACCTCCACACAGTTTTCCAGAGTGGCTGCACCAGTTCACATTCCCACCAACAGTGTAAGAGGGTTCCCTTTTCTCCGCATCCTCTCCAACATTTGTTGTTTCCTGCCTTGTTAATTTTCCCCATTCTCACTGGTGTGAGGTGGTATCTCATTGTAGTTTTGATTTGTATTTCCCTGATGGCAAGTGATGCAGAGCATTTTCTCATATGCATGTTGGCCATGTCTATGTCTTCCTCTGTGAGATTTCTGTTCATGTCTTTTGCCCATTTCATGATTGGATTGTTTGTTTCTTTGGTGTTGAGTTTAAGAAGTTCTTTATAGATCTTGGAAACTAGCCCTTTATCTGATATGTCATTTGCAAATATCTTCTCCCATTCTGTAGGTTGTCTTTGAGTTTTGTTGACTGTATCCTTTGCTGTGCAAAAGCTTCTTATCTTGATGAAGTCCCAATAGTTCATTTTTGCTTTTGTTTCTTTTGCCTTTGTGGATGTATCTTGCAAGAAGTTACTATGGCCGAGTTCAAAAAGGGTGTTGCCTGTGTTCTTCTCTAGGATTTTGATGGAATCTTGTCTCACATTTAGATCTTTCATCCATTTTGAGTTTAGCTTTGTGTATGGTGAAAGAGAGTGGTCTAGTTTCATTCTTCTGCATGTGGATGTCCAATTTTCCCAGCACCATTTATTGAAGAGACTGTCTTTCTTCCAATGGATAGTCTTTCCTCCTTTATCGAATATTAGTTGCCCATAAAGTTCAGGGTCCACTTCTGGATTCTCTATTCTGTTCCACTGATCTATGTGTCTGTTTTTGTGCCAGTACCACACTGTCTTGATGACCACAGCTTTGTAGTACAACCTGAAATCTGGCATTGTGATGCCCCCAGATATGGTTTTCTTTTTTAAAATTCCCCTGGCTATTCGGGGTCTTTTCTGATTCCACACAAATCTTAAAATAATTTGTTCTAACTCTCTGAAGAAAGTCCATGGTATTTTGATAGGGATTGCATTAAACGTGTATATTGCCCTGGGTAACATTGACATTTTCACAATATTAATTCTGCCAATCCATGAGCATGGAATATTTTTCCATCTCTTTGTGTCTTCCTCAATTTCTTTCAGAAGTGTTCTATAGTTTTGAGGGTATAGATCCTTTACATCTTTGGTGAGGTTTATTCCTAGGTATCTTATGCTTTTGGGTGCAATTGTAAATGGGATTGACTCCTTAATTTCTCTTTCTTCAGTCTCATTGTTAGTGTATAGAAATGCCACTGACTTCTGGGCATTGATTTTGTATCCTGCCACGCTACCGAATTGCTGTATGAGTTCTAGCAATCTTGGGGTGGAGACTTTTGGGTTTTCTATGTAGAGTATCATGTCATCGGCGAAGAGGGAGAGTTTGACTTCTTCTTTGCCAATTTGAATGCCTTTAATGTCTTTTTGTTGTCTGATTGCTGAGGCTAGGACTTCCAGTACTATGTTGAATAGCAGTGGTGAGAGTGGACATCCCTGTCTTGTTCCTGATCTTAGGGGAAAGGCTCCCAGTGCTTCCCCATTGAGAATGATATTTGCTGTAGGCTTTTCATAGATGGCTTTTAAGATGTCGAGGAATGTTCCCTCTATCCCTACACTCTGAAGAGTTTTGATCAGGAATGGATGCTGTATTTTGTCAAATGCTTTCTCTGCATCCAATGAGAGGATCATATGGTTCTTGGTTTTTCTCTTGCTGATATGATGAATCACATTGATTGTTTTACGGGTGTTGAACCAGCCTTGTGTCCCAGGGATAAATCCTACTTGGTCATGGTGAATAATTTTCTTAATGTATTGTTGGATCCTATTGGCCAGTATCTTGTTGAGAATTTTTGCATCCATGTTCATCAGGGATATTGGTCTGTAATTCTCCTTTTTGGCGGGGTCTTTGTCTGGCTTTGGAATTAAGGTGATGCTGGCTTCATAGAACGAATTTGGAAGTACTCCATCTCTTTCTATCTTTCCAAACAGCTTTAGGAGAATAGGTATGATTTCTTCTTTAAACGTTTGATAAAATTCTCCTGGGAAGCCATCTGGCCCTGGACTCTTGTGTCTTGGGAGGTTTTTGATGACTGCTTCAATTTCCTCCCTGGTTATTGGCCTGTTCAGGTTTTCTATTTCTTCCTGTTCCAGTTTTGGTAGTTTGTGGCTTTCCAGGAATGCGTCCATTTCTTCTAGATTGCCTAATTTATTGGCGTATAGCTGTTCATAATATGTTTTTAAAATCGTTTGTATTTCCTTGGTGTTGGTAGTGATCTCTCCTTTCTCATTCATGATTTTATTAATTTGAGTCTTCTCTCTCTTCTTTTTAATAAGGCTGGCTAATGGTTTATCTATCTTATTAATTCTTTCAAAGAACCAACTCCTGGTTCTGTTGATCTGTTCCACAGTTCTTCTGGTCTCGATTTCGTTGAGTTCTGCTCGAATCTTTATTAACTCCCTTCTTCTCTTGGGTGTAGGATCTATTTGCTGTTTTTTCTCTAGCTCCTTTATGTGTAAGGTTAGCTTTTGTATTTGAGTTCTTTCCAGTTTTTGAATGGATGCTTGTATTGCAATGTATTTCCCCCTTAGGACTGCTTTTGCTGCATCCCAAAGATTTTGAACGGTTGTATCTTCATTCTCATTAGTTTCCATGAATCTTTTTAATTCTTCCTTAATTTCCTGGTTGACCCTTTTATCTTTTAGCAGGATGGTCCTTAACCTCCATGTGTTTGAGGTCCTTCCAAACTTCTTGTTGTGATTTAGTTCTAATTTCAAGGCATTATGGTCCGAGAATATGCAGGGGACAATCCCAATCTTTTGGTATCGGTTCAGACCCGATTTGTGACCCAATATGTGGTCTATTCTGGAGAAAGTTCCATGTGCGCTTGAGAAGAATGTGTATTCAGTTGAGTTTGGATGTAAAGTTCTGTAGATATCTGTGAAATCCATCTGGTCCAGTGTATCATTTAAAGCTCTCGTTTCTTTGGAGATGTTTTGCTTAGAAGACCTATCGAGTATAGAAAGAGCTAGATTGAAGTCACCAAGTATAAGTGTATTATTATCTAAGTATTTCTTCACTTTGGTTAATAATTGATTTATATATTTGGCAGCTCCCACATTCGGAGCATATATATTGAGGATTGTTAGGTCTTCTTGTTGAATAGATCCTTTAAGTATGATATAGTGTCCCTCTTCATCTCTCACTACAGTCTTTGGGGTAAATTTTAGTTTATCTGATATAAGGATGGCTACCCCTGCTTTCTTTTGAGGACCATTCGAATGGTAAATGGTTCTCCAACCTTTTATTTTCAGGCTGTAGGTGTCCTTCTGTCTAAAATGAGTCTCTTGTAGACAGCAAATAGATGGGTCCTGCTTTTTTATCCAGTCTGAAACCCTGCGCCTTTTGATGGGGTCATTAAGCCCGTTCACATTCAGAGTTACTATTGAGAGATATGAGTTTAGTGTCATCATGATATCTATTCAGTCTTTGTTTTTGTGGACTGTTCCACTGAACTTCTTCTTAAAGGGGAATTTTAAGAGGCCCCCTTAAAATTTCTTGCAGAGCTGGTTTGGAGGTCACATATTCTTTTAGTTGCTGCCTGTCTTGGAAGCTCTTTATCTCTCCTTCCATTTTGAATGAGAGCCTTGCTGGATAAAGTATTCTTGGTTGCATGTTCTTCTCATTTAGGACCCTGAATATATCCTGCCAGCCCTTTCTGGCCTGCCAGGTCTCTGTGGAGAGGTCTGCTGTTACCCTAATACTCCTCCCCATAAAAGTCAGGGATTTCTTGTCTCTTGCTGCTTTAAGGATCTTCTCTTTATCTTTGGAATTTGCAAGCTTCACAATTAAATGTCGAGGTGTTGAACGGTTTTTATTGATTTTAGGGGGGGATCTCTCTATTTCCTGGATCTGAATGCCTGTTTCCCTTCCCAGATTAGGAAAGTTTTCAGCTAGAATTTGTTCAAATACATATTCTGGCCCTCTGTCCCTTTCGGCGCCCTCGGGAACCCCAATTAAACGTAGGTTTTTCTTCCTCAGGCTGTCGTTTATTTCCCTTAATCTATCTTCATGGTCTTTTAATTGTTTGTCTCTTTTTTCCTCAGTTTCCCTCTTTGCTATCAACTTGTCTTCTAGGTCACTCACTCGTTCTTCCACCTCGTTAACCCTCGTCGTCAGGACTTCTAGTTTGGATTGCATCTCATTCAATTGATTTTTAATTTCTGCCTGATTAGCTCTAAATTCTGCAGTCATGAAGTCTCTTGAGTCCTTTATACTTTTTTCTAGAGCCACCAGTAGCTGTATAATAGTGCTTCTGAATTGGCTTTCTGACATTGAATTGTAATCCAGATTTTGTAACTCTGTGGGAGAGAGGACTGTTTCTGATTCTTTCTTTTGAGGTGATGTTTTCCTTCTAGTCATTTTGCTCAGTGCAGAGTGGCCAAAAGCAAGTTGTATTGGGAAAAAGAGAAAAAGAGAGGAGAGAAAGAAGGAAAGAAAAGAGAAAGAGAAAAAAAAAGGGAAGAAAAAGAAAAAAACAAAAACGAAAAAAAAAAAAAAAAAGAAGAAGAAAAAGAGAAAGAAAAAGAAAGGAGAAAAAAAGGGGGTGGGGGAAGGAAACAAATCAAAAAGCAAAACAAAACAAAAACAAAAACAAAAACAAACAAACAAAAAAAGAACCACCGGGGAGTATCTTCTGATTCTGTGTACTTTAAGTCCCTTGGCTTCTCCTGGAAGTTGTCAGTCTAGCTGGTGTTCTGGGGGAGGGGCCTGTTGTGCTGATTTTCAGGTGTTAGCAGTTGGGGGAGCTGCTGTGCCCCCTGCCTGGTGCAGGGCTCAGTGGGGGTTGTTTACCCCGTGAGGCCGCAGGAGGAACAGCCCCAGTGGCGGGGCAGCTCTGGGGCCCTGGATTCAGCCCCCGCAGGAACTCCGGAGCTCTCTGTCTGCAGGGCCTGGAGGCTCCGGGGCGGGGCCGCTGATGTGCTCAGCTGGGGCAGGAGCGTCCTCGCTGTCCTGGGCCCTCCCGGCCTCTGCCTGTCCCGGGGCAGGCGGGATCCTGGGCTGTCCCGGCGCCCTGTGCTCCGGAGCCTGCGCTGGTGGATTCGCGCTCCCGGGCCGCAGCCCCCTCCGCGGAGCCGCCGCCCGAGCCCCTCCGAGCTGCTCCTGGAACCGCGCAGCCCCCTCCGCACGGAGCCTCTTCCTCTGCCCGAGCCCCTCCGAGCTGCTCCCGGGGCCGCGCAGCCCCCTCCGCGGAGCCGCCGCCCGAGCCCCTTCAGCTGCTCCGGGTCCCGCCGGGTCCCGCCGTGCGCGCTGCAGCCCTTAGGGAGCTCGGCGCACTCTCCTGGGTGCGCAGTTGCTGTTACTGTCCCCGGGAGCCCGAGGGCATCCCCGCCCTCCTGGGTCCTGCTCCAGCTCCCTGCGAGCCCCTTTCCGCCCGGGAAGGTCGGTGCAGCTCCTGCTCCTCCGGGACGGGGCTCCCCTGTCCTGGGGACACTCGCCCCGGCCTCAGCCCGGCTCCTCGCGGGGCCCCTCCCCCTTGGAGGCCTTTGTTTCTTTATTTCTTTTTCCCCGTCTTCCTACCTTGATAGAAGCGCGAACTCTTCTCACTGTTGCATTCCAGCTGGTCTCTCTTTAAATCTCAGGCCGAATTCATAGATTTTCAGGATAATTTGAAGGTTTTCTAGGTAGTTTGGTGGAGACAGGTGATTTGGAGACCCTACTCTTCCGCCATCTTGCTCCTCCCCCGCCAATCATTATTCTTACACAGAATGAGATGCCTGGATGGCTCAGCGGTTGAGCGTCTGCCTTCAGCCCAGGGTGTGATGCTGGAGACCCAGGATCGAGTCCCACATCAGGCTCCCTGCATGGAGCCTGCTTCTTCCTCTGTCTGTGTCTCTGCCTCTCTGTCTCTCATGAATAAATAAATAAAATCTTTAAAAAAATATTTATTTTTACACAGAATGTTTTTCCTTTTCCTTCACCTGTACTTCTCATGCATTCTCTTCCTTCACTAATTCTCCCCTCTCCTTTAGGCTACCTCAAGTCTTTATTCACAGTTAATACCTTCCTTCTTCCCATCAATACACTCTAGCCTTCATTACTTAAAGAAATATATACCTCAGGGAAGCTGTCCAGTTCTTTTCATCAAGCTTCTTGAAAGAATAATGTAGGGGCACCTGGGTGGCTCAGTGGGTTAATCGTCTGCCTTCGGCTCAGGTCATGATCCCAGGGTCCTGGGATGGAGCCCTGCATTATGCTCACATGCATATACTCAGCAGAGAACCTGCTTTCCCTTCTCCCTTTGCCACTTCCTTTGCTCTCTCTCTCTCTCTCTCTCAAATAAATAAAATCTTTAAAAGAAAGAAAGAATAATGTGCATTTGTTTCCTCCCTTCTTCATTTGTTCTTGAACCCTCCCAATCTAGCTTTTGCCTCATCTTTCCCATGGCACTGTTCTCTTTATTTTTTAAAGATTTATTTATTTATTCATGAGAGACAGAGAGGGGGTTGGCAAAGACACAGACAGAGGGAGAAGCGGGATCTATGTAGGGATCCTGATGTGAGACTGGATCCTGGGACTCCAGGATCACGCCCTGGGCTGAAGGCAGTTGCTAAACCACTGAGCCACCCAGGGATCCCCAGCACTGTTCTCTTTAAAGTTGCCTCTGATCCTGCCTTCTCACTCCTATGTCTCCACCTACCCATATAGATGTGTGTAAACCCAGGTGGTTTTACAGGTTTTTGCAATGGCCTCTCATTTTTCTCCTTTGGAAACTTATTGACCCTTAGCAATTTCTTAAAATATATGTTGCTAAAATCTACTCTTAAGCATTCACTCCTCGCTTCAAATGCATGTTCAAAATGTGAGCTCCCAAACTTATATTTTCTCCAGTTGCTATTTCTAGTGTTGGAGTTAGTTTATTGTATAGCCTTCCACTCTAAACTATAATGATCATTTATAAGTCCTCTTTTTCATACCTTTGGTCTACTTATAGATCAAACTTTCTTTCTGAAATGGTCTGACACTTGTTCCTTCTTTCACATGTCTCTCTTCTCTTCCTCCCTAGCTCTGGCACTCTTAACTTGTGTTTGGACAAGTTAAACTTGTGTTTGTACAATGTGTCCCTGTTATGATGGCCTCTCGATCTCTCAATTTACTCTCATTTTATCTGGAAGATGCAAAAAAAAATCAGCTTAGATTGGAAATATTTATTGATCCAATAAGAAAATATGTTATTTGTTAATACCTACTCTGTTCCAGTTATGTGTGTATATAAGTTTCCTATTGCTGCTATAACAAATTACCACAAATTTAGTGGCTTAAGGCAACATAAATTTACTATCTTACATTCTGAAGTTCAGAAGTCTGAAATGATTCCTTCTCACTAAAATCAAAGTAATGGCAGGGCTATGTTCTTTCTGGAGGTTAGGAGAAAATTGATATTCTTGTCTTTTCCAATTTTGAAGAGACCACCCGCATTTCTTGGCTTGTTGGCCCTTTTCTTCATCATTCACACATACCACTCCAGCCTCTGCTTCCATTATCACATTTTTTTTTTCTGACTTTGATCTCTTGCTGCCCTCTTCTAAGGATTTTTGGGATTATATTAGGCCTACTAGAATAACCCAGGACAAATTTCCCATCACAAGACTCTTAATTGCATCTACAAAATTCCATCTGCCGTGTAAGATAACATATTTATGTGTTCCAAGATTTAGGATATCTTTATTATCAGGTAGGGGTGCACGTCATCTTTTCTCTCATAATAAGACTCAAAACAACTTAAAAAATAGTTAACATGTCCTATGATAGAACTGAAGTTCAGAGGAGTGAAGTCCTCCTGAATAAGTTACACATTGTAGGATCTGAACTGAGGTCCACTACATGGCTTCTATGCAACTGCCAAATTAATTGTGTTGAGAACTGTATTAGGTGTTGGGGGATATAGCTATAGCAAACAATAAAATCGTGTAGGTATATGTCTAATTTTTAGGGCTGTGAGTAAAGCACATGGACAAAGCAACATAAAGTGCTCTAATGAGGTCCACACAGATTAAGAGGGAAGCTGGGTGTCTGGGGAATTATGGGTCAGCACTGTTCTAACCAAGATGCTTCCTGCCTTAAGTATCATCAGCTTCCCAGAGCATGTTCTATTGCAATGGCATTTAAACACATTTATGAAATGACATCAATATTCCTTTTCAGGTCTATGTTCTAATCTCCCTATCCAATGTTTCTTACCCTATATACATTATATTATCCAGACAAGTCCAATATGTTCCCAGCTTTGTCCTGTTGTTCACTATTTTTTTTAATTCTCTTCTCTTTTTCCCTTGAAATATTCTTTTCCCTCAGTTCTATCAACCAAGTCTCTCTCCATATATTATGAGTCATCTCAAACGCTACCTCCTACCTGAAGCTTTTCTGGGGATCCCCTCGCCCAAATAAATCTTTGTGATCTGAGTTATAATAACAGCGCTGTGTACTTCTGATACAACTTACACATTCTGTTTTGTGTTGCGGATGATTGTATACGGGGTCTGTCTCCCCAACTAAAGGGTAAGTTTGTTCTTACCTCTCTCCCTCTCTTTCTTCCTTCCCTGTCATCTCTTCCTTTTTTCTTCCTTTTCTTTTTTCCTTCTGGTCTTTATTTCCCTCTTTTCTTTCTTCATAACTTTCTTCAACATAAATTAAGCACATCTTCTTCATGTTGATCCGTGTTTTCATTGCTGATTTTGTATCCATGAACAAGCCAGACATAATTTCTCCTCTACTATCACTGAATTTACAATTTTAAGGGAAAGACCTATGTTGTACCCATCTTTTTTTTTTAATCTTTTTAATCCCTGGAACATAGTACAAACTTAATACATTATGATTTGAGTTCAATATCAATAAGAATTGAAATTTTACTAGAAACTCCCAGAGTCATGCCTAATCATAGAGTTTCTAAAGACCTATCTATGTTCTTTATTGAAATCAAGAAATACTTCTTTGAATTGCCCATGTTTTCATTACACTTTTTATTTTCCTACTGAGATTACATATTTTGTATTACAATGATTATCAAAACTATATTTTGCTTATAGGAAAAAGTATTATACATATCATAAAGCAGTTTGTTCAAATGACCTTGTAGGTTTTTAGTAACAATGGAAAATAGTGATATACTTAAGAAATTGACAATGAATTTTACTTTATTTATAAGTGAATTACTTTATAAGTGAATATCAGAGCTGGTTTTGTTAGTATTTTATAAGTGGATCCTAAAACTTGAATTAAAGTATTTATACGGGATCCCTGGGTGGCGCAGCGGTTTGGCGCCTGCCTTTGGCCCAGGGCGTGATCCTGGAGACCCGGGATCGAATCCCACATCAGGCTCCCGGTGCATGGAGCCTGCTTCTCCCTCTGCCTGTGTCTCTGCCTCTCTCTCTCTCTCTCTGTGACTATCATAAATAAATAAAAATTAAAAAAATATTTATAATAATAATTATCAACATTAAATAATTCTTACAAATTTATTATGATAAAGATGCACTATAAATTTTAGTTGTGGTATGTAAATAAATGTCTTGAAAGATTAAATGTAGCTGTCAACTTTTATCAGAATTCCTTGATAATAATTAGAATTCAGGAAGATAGAGTTTAGAATCTCTTAGAATTCTACAAGTCCCTGATTTCCTGTTTTACAAGTTAATTTGGTTTCCCATGATCACTCAGAGAGAAAGGTAGGGGTATTCCTTCTTTATAAGTGTGTTTAAATTAGATCCATTTGCCATGTGCTCTGAAAATTCAAATATCATGTTATCTATTAGAGTAATAAATTTATTATCTGATTTAAATTGCACTTAAAAGTTAAAAATTAAATATTTTGACTTCTATTCAGTAAATGATACCTATGGATATGTGTCGCTGAAGCTTGATATTGAGAGGAAATAATGTAAGGAAATGGGAAACAAATTACACCTTTCTGAGAACAGACACACTTTTTTTTTTTTTTTTAGATAATAGAAACCCCTCTAGTGAACTGTTGCTATAATACCATAATACTTGATAATTTGAAATTTCTCATGTAAGAGAACTAGCCATTGACAATGAAACCTATGCAATGGTAGATGTAACATTGCTGATGTGAAGTTAGTTTGTATTGATTTGGTTTTTCTCATGGCATAATGGAGAAATAGCTATGTTATTATTAGCCATCTGGATCTTCTTTTATTTATCTTCCACTATCCATGGATATTTCTTTGTGAATAAAGAGTAGGTATACAAAAAGAGTGAATATATTTAAGGAGTCAAAACTATGCTTAAAGAATCTGTGTGGTAGGGTAGCTTTTTATAAAGGTAAAAGTACTAGGCCTATCAGTGGAGAGAGAGATCTTAGCTTGGGTCTGACCTTACTAATTTTTTTTAATATAATTTTTTGGACTTATTTTTTTTCTTAAAGATTTTAATTTTATTTATTCATGAGAAACAGACAGAGAGAGAAAGAGCAAGCCAGAGACATAGACAAAGGGAGAAGCAGGCTCCCTGCAAGGACTCCAATGTGAGACTCAATCCCAGACCCTGGGATCATACCTTGAGCTAAAGGCAGGCACTCAGCCACTGAATCACCCTGGCATCCCTTTTTAATTTAATTTTTTAAGATTTTATTTATTTATTCATGAGACAGACAGACATACAGAGACACACACACACACACACACACACACAGAGGCCAAGACACAGGGAGCCCGCTGTGGGACTCAATCCTGGGACTCCAGGATCACACCCTGGGCCAAAAGACACGCTTAACTGCTGAACCACTCAGGTGTCCCTAATTAATTTTTAAATTTAAATTCAATATGCCAACATATAGTAAGTATAACACTCAATACTCATCACATCCCATGCCCTCCGTATTGCATATCACCCAGTTACCCCATTTCCCCACCTCACCTCCTCTTCTGCAACCCTTTGTTTCCCAGAGTTAGGAATCTCTCATCTTTTGTCTTCCTCACTAATTTTCCTCCACTCAGTTTCCCCCCTTTCCTTTATGGTCCCTTTCACTATTTCTTATATTCCACATATGAGTAAAACCATATGATAGTTGTCTTTCTCTGATTGACTTATTTTACTCATCATAATACCCTCCAGTTTTATCCATGTCAGTGGTATTCTGATATGTGTGTGTGTATATTTATATATATATATATATATATATATATATATATATATATATATATATATCACCATTCCTCTGCTGAAGGACATCTCAGCCCCTTGCACAGTTTGGCTATTGTGGACATTGCTGCTATGTACATTGGGGTGCATCTGTCCCTTCATTTCACTACATCTGTATCTTTGGGGTAAATACAAAGCAGTGCAATTGCTGGGTCATAGGGTAGCTAAATTTTTAACTTCTTGAGGAACATCCACACTGTTTTCCAAAGTGGCTGTACCTGCTCGCATTCCCACCAACAGTGTAAGAGGGTTCGCCTCTCTCCACATCCTCACCAACATTTGTAATTTCTGGTCTTGTTAATTTTAGTCATTCTCACTGGTGTAAAGTGGTAACTCATTGTGGTTTTGATTTGTATTTTCCTGATGACAAGTGATGTGGAGCATTTTTTCATGTGTTTGTTGACCATGTATATGCCCTCTACTCACAATGTGAGTCTGGGTTAGAGAAGATGATTTCCAAGATATCTCCAACTCTTATTATGTCTGAATCTGATAATTTAGTGACTATCTATTTAAAATCATAACTTTGAGGGGTGCCTGGAGGGCTCAGTCAGTTGACTGTCTGACTCTTGGTTTCATAGTCATGGGATCTATCCCCGTGTCGGGCTCTGCACACAGCACAGAGTTTGCTTCATGTTGCTCATATCTATGCAAGTGGATCTCTTTACTGATGTGTCTTTATTATATTTTTTATAATAAAATATCCTTGGAATCAAGATGTGTGTGTAATAATAATGTGAATTCTTATGTATCTTTGAAAAATTTATGTTCCTTTTGATTAGAACATAAATTAAAATTCAGTTTCCATCATCTTAAAATTAGTTTCCATATGATATTGAATTGTGAATATTAGTTTCTCCTATGTGAGAGAACAGTAGTGATAGTCTACATATATTGAGTGCTTACGTTGTACTACACACAGTTGCAGCTCATTGTGTGTACTCCTTCATTGATTTTCATAATCACCATAACATGTAGGTACCTTCTTTTTTTTTTTTTTTAACATGCAGGTACTTTATCAGTCCCATTTCCAGAGTGGTTAAGCGAAGTGTCTAAGGCCAGTTAGTAAGTAGTGGATTCAAATTTCATAAAATCTTCAAATTTGATCTAGAGTTCATCCATGCAAGTATTTATAAAACAAAATTCTTCATGAGGAATACATCTTTCTACTAAGTTCCATTATTGATCCTGGGAAATACAGTTGAAGGAACAGATTTATGGGAGTGATGTCATGGCCCTGGCTCTGCCATGCATTCTGAACAAGTAGTGGCAGCTGTTTAAGTAGTGAGGACAGTACTAAAAAAAAAAAAAAAAGAAAAGAAAAAAAAAGAAAGAAAGGGAAGGATCCACTATTGATGGAATGATCGCAAAACAAAGGAAGGAAGGAAACTGTCATTATGAAACATGTACGTTTTTCACACATCCTATGTGATTTAATGTTCTCACCAATTCTGTGAGACACAGGCAACATGGTTCTCTTTATTATAGCTGAGGATGAGTTCACTGAAGCTGAGAGAAATTAGATCTTGTGAACAGAGGCCTTCTTACCTAGCCATAGTAGACCACCATGCAGACTTCGGACTGCAAAATCTGTATTCTTTGTCCTACATCAGATTTCTGCTATTGCTCCCCATTTTAAAAGTTTATTAAGAAGTTCTTTTTTACTATCAATGGTACCATAGATGGAAAGAAGAGAATAAACAGCACTGGTAAAGCAATGAGCATGTGTTTTCCCCTCTCCCTTGAGCTCTGTGGTTGGTCTTTCAAGTTTTCTATACCAGTTCACATCCTTAAGAAGGATGAACACATGGCCAAGATTTCTAGTACTGTATCAAAGCACTGAGTAACATCACTACCAGTTTTAGCCAGCTCACTATCACAGGAAATGTTTAAGTGTTTATTTGATACAGCTCAAACATGACCAGTTCCTTGGTGTCACATTCCATAACAGTTGTCTTATATATATTGTATTGTCCAGGAATCAAATGAAGGACACCATCTTATCATTTATTCCATAGGTGTGCCATCTTATTATTTATTCTATAGATATCTCCAGCTAGAGGTGTAGAAAGAAATTCAAAGCAATTGAGTGCTATTTCATGTTTCTGTTCCTGGTAGCTCTAAATATAAAAATCAAGGTCAGTATTATAATTTTATGGAACTTTTCTTTACAAGGCCTTTATTATGAGGAGTAAAAAGTACCTTGAGAGAAACAGTGATATTATCCTCTGCATCTAGGTACTTAACTTATGAGCCAGCATGGGAATGATTTCAAATGACGGAAGATTTGGAATAGCAATGCATTTGGGCTTCTATTTGAGTCTGTTAGCTATTTTCTTATATTCCCCTGTAAGCTTTTATTGCAGTCTTTGTTAGTTGCTAGCCAATAACCATTATCACGTCTTTTCTTTATAACAAAACATAATTTATTGAGGAATTCCACATTTTTCCTCCAACCGTGTGCTTTAAGAGGACCCAGCCCCATGTTCTTTTCCAGATGTGAGTCATGGTGCACCCATCCTCTTTGCCTAGGAGTGGTCAGGCATGATCAGGTGATGCAATTTATGCTAATGAGCTCTGAGTGGCAAGTCTTTAGGACTTCCCTTGTGAAAGATTTCTTCAGGGAATCAAAGGAAATATATGTAATATATAGCTCCTCACTTTTTTGTTTGGGTTCCTAGAATTGTTGTAGCTCACTTCCTAAAACATGGAAGTGTTCCCAGTATATTGAGGATAGCAAAAAGGAAATATGGAAAGAATTTGGGTCCTAGACATTGTTGATCTACTGATTAAACTAACTCTAGTTGTACTCCTGGAATTCTTTTTAGAAGGACTACTATGTTTTTAGGATTATATACTTACTTAATTTGAGGATTTTTCTTACTTGTGCTCTACTTCCCACCCAGCTTCACAGCTCATGCTTTACAATGTAATGATAAAATATGTCAAGATTTCACATTTGTGACAGTGTGCAGACTGTTTCAGTTGTCATCTAAGTATCATTTTTATTAGCATGTTTATAAAGTGACTTGATAGTGTCAGATGACAGACACTAAGTATAAAAATCATTTTCATTACTTAGTATTATAAGCACGACATCCAAACATAAAATCATAATTTGGGTAAAGCCTCGGGTATATTTAATGCTACCCTTGTGTTTACTGTTTTCTATTCACCTATATTTTTGCTAGGCAGTTTTTATAAGATGCCTGGGTATGGATAAATCTTAATAGTGTATTTTCTCTGCTTTTTGAATTTGGTCAGAATACTCAATGCAATGGAGATTTTATTGCAATTATTTTTCAGAGATTAATCAAACTTTATTGCTGCACATGCAGACCTAGAAATTATTCTGCTCTAGGTAAAATGTTCAAATGGGCTAATGTGGCAAATTGACAAATTGAGATACATTAAATAAAGCAAAATAATATAGAGGTTGTTTTTTCACTAAATGTAGTATATACAAATTCTTTTTCAGGTATTTTTAGTGTGCTTTTGAACACTGAAATTTTCCACATGACTAAAATTGACAAAATATATGTAACAATGACTAAAAAACTTGTAGATATTCTTGTAGATTTTTGCATCAAAGAGGAGAAAGCTGGGGGAATGGATCCCTTCTGAAATTCTTTACTATTTCATGACATGTATTAGACTGCAATTATCAACACTACACTGTTGTCTTATTAGGAGCTTTTTAGTGGCTGAAGAAAATGATTTGCTTCGACTGTCTCACTGTTTGAAAGAAAAGCGATTATAGAGGTTTTATACCTGTTTTGGTTCTGTCAAACTGGAAAGGGCACACTCCAGTCTCAAAAAGACTTTTTTTTTGAAGGACTTACAAGCCAGAGCTCAATGTATGAGTTTGTTTCCAGACTTGAATTTCTCGAGTTCCAGAGAGACAGACTTCTATTAGGCCACCGGGCTAGCACAGCAATGTTTAGATATTATTTCAATCAAAGAACTGTGTTCCATTACCCTAGGATCTATGTCAAGCTGTGGATTAGGTTAAAAAACCAACAAAAGCTCCTGGTGGTTGAAAGATTATAAGTATTTTGCTACATTACTGCATTGCAGGCATGAGCACGTTCCTTCAGTGTTTTAGAGTTTCACAATGTTACAATTAATTAATTGTGTCTATCTAGCTAAAACACTAGTCGGAGTTACAGTCTGCACTTTTAATAAATCCTTTGAATTCCCTTGATCTTTCTTTCTTCTTATCCTCTCTGTGTACTGTAGTACAACTTTCCTAAACCCATAAAACGTTGATTAATGGAATAAAGAATTAGATTCAAGATACCTGTTTTTGTTACTCTTCCATGCTTCTCTGCCATTTGGGTTACTTTCTAGATGTATCACAGCCTTTCTTAGAAATGGTAAGTAAAAGCCCCTGAAATTATAAAGCATTACCATCGTTGCTTATTCAAAATCATTTATTCACAGTTGTATTGTAACTAACCATTCACTATATATATTCAAATATAGTGTTTCTTTTCTAGAAATTAGTTGATGTTTCTTCATTTTTCCTCCGCTTTTCATTCTTCTGCTCCCCAATGGTACCATGTGTATAAATCAAGAAAAAAACTAAGGTAGGGCAATACAAATCATGTTTATCAATTGCTGTTTTGACAATGATTTGTGTTTGTATCCTCAATATTTAGTGCATAGAACTTGACTTTCCCTCCCCCCACTCAGAATTCACATTAAATTGTCTTTAATCTCTGTATTTTCCACTTTCTCCTAAGTCTCTCTCACTGCTCTTGGCAAATATAGAAAAGAAGTAGAGCTACTGGTATAAACGTGCTTCATCCTTGACCCCAGGAGAACTCATTGCTTCCCAGCTGTGAGGAGTGTATTTCTTAGTAGGGAGCCTGGTCTTGCTTTCACCTGATGTTGCTGGTATAAGCAGCTATCATGTTCAGATTCAAAGGTGGCCAAGATAGCATCCTGAGGACATGTCCCTGGAATGAAGTAAAGCCCACTTCTGTCCAAATGCTGCCAGGTGGGAAGAGGGTTCGGTGCCCTGCTGAGTGCATTGTGATTTGTGGGTGGAATCTGGCAGGGGGTCCCCTTAGGAGCACAGAGCCTCTTTCCTTTTCTGTTTGAGAATATCTAAAGAAAGATGCAGAACATGGCTTCTTTTCTCACAGCTTATGCGAACTCTGTTGGTGGTGCAAGGATCTACCTTATTTATGCTGTGGTGTGGAGATAAAGATGTTGGAATTGAGTCCACAGTAACTTTTGTACTCAACACAGTGCCTCCTGGAAAAAAAAAAAAAAAAAAAAAAAAAAAGCATATTAGTTTAGATAGAACAACTTAGTTTATTTTCTTTACTGAAAAATACTGGGGGGAAGAGGTACTACCTACAGGCAATTTTGAGTTGAGAGTATCAGCTAAAAGGACTTGTTTCTCCTAAAGATTTTAATTGCATGACAATAAAACAAATTATTTTGCTACTAGAGTTCGGTTTTGAAAATAAAATGATTTTTTTTTTTTTTGCCTAAAATGGGGCAAACAGTACGCAAATAATGTACTTATTTACAATGCATTTAATGGATATTAAGGCTACAATGGACTTAGTGTGGTAATGTGGAGATTATAAGGCTTCGTGTTTTGCTAAGCAAGAGACTATAATTTAAGAGTTAGATTTGTGGAGAATACAACATGCCTTCCTCCTCCCTTTTGTACTTTTACATTTAACTAGAGAGATTGTTCTCTAAGATTCAACACCTAAAGAATGCATTTTTTTATATTGTTCAAAGCTGACCTCTGCTTTTAGAAAAGTTTATCTGTACTTTTTCATCTGTTTAGAAACATACATTTTTGGTTAAAAGATCGAAGACAATCTCTCTTTGTCTTTTTTTTTTTTTTTTCCTGAGCTAAGGAGGTTGAGATAAAAAAGAATGACTGCTTTAAAAGTCACACATGGCTGTAATTTAAGATTTTTTTCCTCTCATTGTCCGTAACAGTTGAAAGAAACCTTCAATGAAAGTTTATTAACTAGGCCAATGCCTGAGGCAATAAAGGTTCATTTATTACCAGTTTCTTGGCTGTTTTTCTTCTTCTATTTTTCGGTTAAACTCATAGCGTAAGATAATACTTCACAAAATTAAACCTTTGACCTTCTGTAGAGTTAAGTCTCCTTTGATTAGATAAAGTAACAATTTATGGTCCAGCATGAGGTTGCACATGAAATGAATAATGCAATAGACTCCGTGTGGACTGAGAATCTATTGCTTTTGAAAATTTGAATGCTGTTTAAAGGGGGGAAAGTCTGCTTAAGTGTGTTGTCTTTATGCAGTGTGCACTTTAGCCATATTTCAAAAGGCTTTACTTCCAAGACAAAGTTATGTTTGAATTTTCTAATTCTCTTAAGAAAGATGTATGGTAAAAATGCTGCAAAAAGCTTTGTAACTCTTTGTAGGACTGTCATATGAATGATTATGCCACACATTCCAGGTATTACAAAGGCTGAATTATAAAATTAAATAATCACATGAGAAAAATGAGCACTGATTTCACAAATGGAGTTCTGTAATGAGGGGACAATCAGAATATTATATAATTTGAGATAACATTAGAGGCCACTACCTTAATAGCATATCTTAAACCAAAATGATATTTAGTAACTTTTAACAATATATTTAGTAACTTTTAACAAGCAATATTACAATAATAAACTATAATAATAATAATAATAATAATAGGAGACCAGGTTCTTAATTTTGAAATCAACCCATTAGGAATTCGGTTTCTGGTTATCATAATGTGGTAATCTTTGTGAATAACAATAATGTTTTTAATTTGGTTTTGCTTAAGTCATGTTGTAAATTTGGAATGCCATAACTCATTGCCAAAAGAGTGATTGGATATGCTTCTCCAGATATTTCTCTCATTTTTCTATGTGTTGTTTTCAAAATTTTAGAAATTTCTCAGTTTGGGAAAACTGAGAAAAATCTCAGTTCTATCTGTGAAAATATTTCATTGGGCTTGCCTAATTACTACAGAATATATATACACATACTTTCAGACTCAGAATTGATATTTGTTTCTGTCTTCAGCTCAGGGAAGGTAGAGAAATGTGTACATAGCACAGGTCCGTGTTTCTCATAAAGCTGTTGTGATTAGCTGGTTGTTTAAATTACTAATTGACATGCAGGAGTTGAATGCTTGAGAGAAGTGTTTTAGTTTTAGTTTGGTTCTTTTTCAATTAGCTTAAATTATTTAAGGTGAATAAATCTACTGCAGTGATTTAGTTTCTTTTAATAGAATCTCATGATACAACATAAATTAGGTCAAGAGAAGCCACTGGATCAGTGTAACTGCAGACTTTGCTCCTAAAATGAAGGAATGTAAGGAAAATTGAGGATTTGCTATGATTTACTATTGTTTTGAAATAAGGTAAAAGGTTCTATCAGAATACACAAAAGACTCACATTTCTTGCCATGTTAGAAATTAAATGGTTCTTTCTGTTATAATGATTTTTGCAGCAAAAAAGGAGAAATGAGTAATAACAACCATTGGTAGTTGTTCCTTGACATCCACCTGCTCTGTTTCTAGGTGAGCTGGGTTGAATATACTAATGAAACCTCAAAAGGGGAATAATTTTAAGGATAGATAGCCTTTGTTTCTTGAGAGATAAAGTATAAGGTTGCCTCAAAATCAGACAATTTAATTTGTCTATCACACAAAAAATAACTTTCCTATGATTACAGAGATGTGCCAACATAAGGTCTTCATCTGTTTAACATGCCACCGTCTAGGCGATGGCAACCCCATTAGACTATGAACTATAACCTATAATTCTTTTGCATCTTCCCTATCACATGGCAGTATATATTCTTCTAAATTAATTAAGATTGTTCTTTCCTGTAATCCACCTTTAAAACTTCAACCAAAATCTTATTTTTCCAAATACTACAATTGGCCTATCACTGTTCACATTTTTCTTGTAACCAAATGAGGAAAATACCTACCTTTTAGGCTGATTATGGAGATTCAGAGATGTTGATATAAATGCTAGAACCTAATGACAAAAGGGTGAAGAATTTATTGCCTCAACTAGCCCCTCTTTTCCTGTTGTTATTCAGTGAATATGGCTGTCTATTGTTCCCAACCCAGACCTTGACCACTGTTTATGAAGTATTTGCGTGTTTGTATGTGTTATACAATTACATTTCTTTCTTGAGTCTTTTCCTTGAAAAAAAGTTTATACTCCCATATCAGAAAAAGTTTGTGGCCACATCCTTTCTGGTTACTTCTATCCTATTGGGTAACTGCCCCCATGCGAGACTTTCCTGTAAAAAATGGCCACCTCTGTGACACTTTTTTTTCTTATTTCCTCTCCCCTTTTCACCAACAACCACATGCTATGTGAATTCTAGAAAAAGGAAAAAAGAGAGAGACTTATTGAAGTATCAAAGGATTTAGGAGAGGATTTACATGGTGTTGAGAAACATAGGTGAACATTTGGGGAGATTATTCTTAGGCTAAGATGCCAATGAGGTGACTCCCTTGCAGGAAATTAAATTTATGACACCATTTTTTCTTTTCACTTATTATACTGCCTGAACTGTCACCAATATATTGACAAGTAGCCTTTTTAAAAAACATCCTTTCAGAATGTCACACACTGTCAGTTATTCTCAGGCTAGTAAGAGGCACCTGCTTGGAGTCAATGCACTGAGTAATTTGGGGTGATGAGTCATGTGAGTAGTAAAAAAGAATTGGGCCTTAGACAAACACGAGGACATCTAATGAGCAGTTTATTGGAGATGGAATAATAATAATGAGAAGAGTTCTTTAAAGATAGAGTCAAAGTTTACTTATTTCAGTATAGAGGGAAAATAAGTGTTTGCTCTTCTCTTTTCTCTTGTGCTATATTTAAAATATAGGACCCAACCTAATATAAACAATGTATTTTACCCATAGTCTAGGTTAAAAGTTTTGTGCACAGCTAAAATAGAAAGACCATTGTTTCTGTGGCAGATATATTTTAAGTTCTATGAAACTGATTTACAAACATTTTGGTCAGGTTTCTAAGTGAAATCAGCTTATACTTGTGACATCTGGTTGTCTATAACCTCGCCTCCCTATGCAATCTATAAGCTCCTTGAGCAAAGGGGATTCTTTTTCTTTCAATGATTTTGTAGTTTACTGTATTCTGTACTTTTCTTTTTACATTTATTGACAGAGTCAGTGTGGTCAATGCTGAACTGGGAGTTAAGGGAATTGGGATTACTCTATCATTATTTAATGGTGTGACTTTATAGAAATGATTAACCTCACTGCCCCTAAGTTTCATCTTCAGTAAAATAAAAGGGTCACATTAGTTAGTCTTTCTCATCTTCATGCTTTAGAATTCTAGACCCCAAGTGGCTGTTAACTATTTTTCTAAAGGCAGTAATGTTAACAGATGGAATAAAAGTGAGAGTTACATATTCAAGACCTTTTTGTGCCAAGTTCACTTTTCATAAATTACCTATTTTCTTATTTTAAATGATAGTAATTTAAAAATTTTAATTAATTGTGTTTCAGCGTGATTCTGTGTTAGTGGTCAGAAGTTGAGTGTTTCAAAAACTTCCATGGAAATTCCTCAGTGATTTAACACATGGCCAAATGACATACCCATGATATTCCCTCCATCAACTTACTACTGCTGTTACTTCCTTCACTCAAAGAGACTGATTTTAGGCTGTTCAGAACAAAAAGACTAAAGTTGATGCCTATTTGATTTATTAGCATTATCAATATTATAATAAACCCTTTCCATATATTTCTTCAAATTAGTGGTTGTTTTTGTTAATCCAAACATTTTTAAAATCTAATTAAATCAATTGAAAAACTGAAAACTGGTATAGAGAGTGTTTCCATTAATGGCCTCAAAGATCAATTTTCTTTTCTCTGCAGAATATAAATGTGTTTTAAAGGGCAGGGAAAGTCAGTCTAATGGACATTGGGAGACAAATTCACATTCAAAATCTTCAGTCTACCCTGATTCACAATTAAATTACTTATTCTTGTTCCTTATAATTCCTGTTGTTTAACCATTCAAGGGTGAGGACAGGTATATTTCAATCACAATCTTCCTTTATTTAGAAAGTATTGAAAAAATAAATAACGGTGAAAATTAGTGTCAGTTTTTTAGACAGCTGGTATTTAACTAAAGATAGGAAGAAAATGGGGGGTTGGGTGGGGGGAATAAGGTACTGGTATTTTCAAGTTGTTATATTGAGCCAAAAGTTCTTCTAAGACTTGGAGTGATTTCAACTGAGTTGTAATTCAAACTTATATGGAGCTTACAATGCACCTTCAACAGAGTTTTGCAAAGAGTCTATAAGAACTGTCAGGAGCAGAAAGATTACTTCACAGTAATGACTGTTGAATTGAACTATGCTTTTTGATGTTTTACTTTCTGAATTGAATTGTTGGACAAGATTAATTGCACACAGTGAGAGTTTTAAATGAATGGCCATGTAAAGCATTAAGTTTCTCTGTATGCCACTTGGGGGGAAAAAAGCCAGAAGGTTTAAATGAATAAATGCATTTAATGCACAAAATGCCTGGGCTAATTTTAAAACTCCTTTACTAACATCCTTTATTGAAAATAGAAACCCACTTTATTCATCTGTCTTGGTTATATTGCAGTGGTTGAAGTAATTTAATATTCCTGCTTTCCACTAATCTTCTAGTTCAACAGAAGTAAACAATAGGTTTCATAAATTAAAAATACACTCTTCTGAACATGCTTATAAGATTAAAAAAAAACAAGGCAGTAAACATTTATGACTGAAACAAACTAGATTGTTCAAATACTGCCATGATGTATCATGTATATCAATATGGCACTGTTATCAGTTAGAATGCAAACAAGGTTTTAAATGATGTGCCCCTTCATTTCAGCTGGAGAATCCGCTTCACACCATCTGCCTATCAGATGGTTAGGAACCAGGACTGCGTATTAATGCCACATGTTCTATTTTCCTCCTTCTTGTAATGGTTAGATTCATATTGCTAATAGCTGTGCATGAGCACTGTCGATGAAATTTCTGTGACGGTGGAGTGATGAGATATTTATAAGCCTCCTGTCTCCCTGAATAATCAGTAGGAAGAATGCCAGACATAAATAACTTATCAATTCCAGAATATTAATAATAACTACCATTGGCTATAATCTACTACATCTTTAAAATGGTTTCTTCTAAATTTGGGTAAAGTGACATAGACTAATAAAAAAGTCTGTCATATGGAAGCTTTGACTGCTTACTATCTCTTGCATATAACTCATTTTATTTAACCGTTATGTTTTAGGAAATACGTTTTATATGGAATGTGATGTAAAAGTAGACAACATATCAAACATTTGGAAGTCATCTTGATGTCTTTGAAACCAAAGATCAAAGATTGGACCTTTCAAGTTAATGAGCAAACAAACAGATCAGAGAAAGAATTTGACAGCAATATGTCTCTTTTATTGATATTTATAATCTATAGTTGTAATCTACTCTTTATCACAGGGGGTACTAACTTATTTGAAATAAATAGAATGAGGATACTTTTCTTTTGTTTTAGAAAGTGTGATCAGGATCGTATACGGCATTTGAAAGATTTAAAGGCTATATTGATAAAAGTTGAAAGCAGAAGAAAAATGCTATCTTTGCAAAGTAAAATAAAACTCTTAAGTGGTGGCAATGCCTGAATCTCTTCCGAAGATAAACCCATGGATTGGTTTTAGGATATTGAATTTGAAGTAGGGAAGGCTTTGTATCAATATAGCACAGAGTGGAGATTTAGTGATTTTAAGATAAATATGATCAATGTAGACTACTAAATGAAATGTTTAGATAGAAACATGGATTTTAGATTTCCATTTGTCAAATGGCTAAATTCTCACTCTACGCTGTTAGGTAGCTTTTGTCATAGTTGTATTTTTGTGAGTAACTGAACAAAGGTAAAACTAAACAAGGGCATTATGGATATTCTGGTTACTTGATAATATTTACTACCATTTTGCGGAGGCTTAGTATGTGCTCATGCTGTTGCATATATTATTTTGCCTTTATTCTCTACAACATCCCTATCATGTCAGAATTGATATCTCTGTTTTAAAGATGGGAATTTTGAAGCCTTGGGAATTATATAACTTGCAGCAGTATCCCAGATAAATTTGATGCATATTGTCCAAAGTTTATATGGCTTTTTAGAGCGCGTATTGTTTTTTAAGCATCATGTATTTACTCCCTATATGATAGTGAGTTTAGATAACTAGTAATTTCCATGACAGTCACTTATTCAACTAGAACTTTATTTTATTTAATTTTTTTAAAGATTTTATTTACTTATTCATGAGAGACAGAGAGAGAGAGAGAGGCAGAGACACAGGCGGAGGGAGAAGCAGGCTCCATTCAGGGAGCCTGATGTGGGAGTCGATCCCAGGTCTCCAGGATCACACCCTGGGCTGAAGGCGGTGCTAAACTGCTGGTCCACGGGGCCTGACCTCAACTAGAACTTTAAAGATTTTAGTAGAGCGTCAAAAAATAAAAGTAAAAGAAATATATGAGCCAAGTTAAGAATAAAATAAACTTCTAACAATATGCAGTTAATAAGATAATATAGAATTTTCTCTGAAGGAGCAGAGCAGAATGAAGCTCTCAGCATGTGTTTGTATTATAATTCAGACAATAATATGAAAGGCTATGTTTTAAAATTCTTTGTAAAAATCTATTTATTTTTTTATAATATAAATGTAGAGCTTATAGACATTTAACAGGAAAGAAGAAGAAACCTAAATATAAGGCTTATGGTCTTTAACCTAATTTTGATGTACAATCCCTTTCCTGAGGGCCAATTGGAGGTCTCGGAGTATACAAACTATGACTTACTATCCTTCCTCTGAAGAAAAATGTCTTTTTAAAACAAAATATTTCTCAATCCATTATTCTATTAGTGTGAAATGAGTGTTAAGTATACATGTAAGTTTCTCCCCTGTTAATTACATTGGATTTAAGATCTTGTGAAGAAAATGAAATTATATAATGTTTAACTTCGAGTTTAGTATATGTTTTTGTTTTGGCATATGAGATATTTAAATGTTCTTTGAGAGTGTAAAAAAGTAAGTTTGGTGAGGTAAAATAGGTGGGTTAATCATTCCTTAGTATAAGAGATTATTTATTTTTTCCTTCATCATATAATCAAACACACACACATATTTGTAATTTTTCTCTCAATGAGAGAAGGAAATCTGGTGAAACTCTTATCAGTTAAAGAACCAGGAGTGATAACCCAAGCTGTTTCAGGAACAGTTGCTGTACATGCCGAATAGATTCATACATGTAAGTGGTTGCTGGAGCTAATAATGGGCAGGATTGCTGCATCAGTAACACACCGAAGTGGCACATTACCTGGCTGGCCTTTCTGCTTCTGCTGTGGCAGGCTTAAGGCACAAGAAGACTTATTTTGACAAAAGTCTGCATCCTACTAGAGCAGTATCTCTCACATTCTGATTCCTTGATTGAACCTGATTTTATGTTTTAATAAGTTCCCTTGTTGATTCTCAAGCATACTCACTTCTGAAAACAACTGCAATGATGATCTGCTTGGTTAGTAAACTTTTATTGTAAGATGCAGACATACTTTAGTGTAAATTACTGTCATCCAATAATCTAAGGGCAGTGTATCAACCTGTTTGTTAGCTGTAAAGGTAAAAACACTGATTCCTCAATCCATCCCAGACATTGTCTCTGAATATGTCCCTGGGAAAGATAATCTCAAACTTTACCATGCAAGGCACCTGGATTTGATGTTGACTATCACTTTGAGAAACACTAAATTACCTAGTTCTGAGGTAAAAATGGTTCGTCTTGATTGGGAAGAGTTAGAACAATAGCAGATTTGCAGTATAATGTACTTGGGGGTAGGATACTGAAGGAGGACATAACAAAAATCTCTGTGGGGATGCTTTGATGGCTCAGTGGTTGAGCATCTGCCTTTAGCTCAGCGAATGATCCCAGGGTCCTGGGATTGAATCCCTAGTTGGGCTCCCTGCAGAGAGCCTGCTTCTTCCTCTGCCTATGTCTCTGCCTCTCTTTGTTTGTCTCTCAGGAATAAATAAAATCTTAAAAAAAAAATCTCCATGAATCTGAGGCAAGGGGAAAAGCGCTCTGAGAAAAGGATGAGGCAGGGAGGTAAACGTACATGGTAAATGTCATGTACAAAATCTGGCTTGAAAGAAGGAATATAGTCCCTTAGAGGAAGTGGGAGAAGGCTGAAGTGTCTAGAGCACAGACAGCAAGCAGACAATTCTTGGTTACATGAAAATGTTTTCACAGTCTGAGTTCTCTATAAGTAGAACAAAAGCTAGAGGTATTTTTTGAACTTATACTTTCTTTCAAAGACAACTTCATTTTGGAACAAAATATACAATGATACCTCTTTCTAAGAGCAAGTTGGAGGGGATTTGAGAATTACATCAGAGATTTGAAAGGGCCATTGAGAGGCCAACAGAAAGTACAATAAATACAGAGGGTGGGTGAACCTTTTGTGATTTTTTTTCCAGCCTGAGGCAGATGTGGCTTGGGAGAGTCCATGTGTTGCATTAAATTCATGAAATTTGCTACTCCTAGTATATTCACATTAATTGTAACATCAACATAATGCTTTAAATTACTTACATAGATATTGTTAAAATAGTGACCATATTTCTCCTATGGCTGTCCAAGTGATCTAGTTTCAGAAGTGTTTTTTCATTCAGTGAGAGTTTGTGGCAGGCACTGTGGTAGGTGTTTGGGATACATATATTAGGGGTGTATTTCTGTCCTTTTGGTGTTATAACCTAGTTATAGGAGCTAGTCTTTTTTTTTTTTTTTTTTTTTTTTATAGGAGCTAGTCTTAAACCTACCCTTCCCCCTATGGTAACCACCCTTCCACCTCCCTGCCCCCCACCTAAGAAGCATTAAAGAATTCAAGGGACTGAGTTTCTCTTCTCAGATGGCACACTGAAATGACTTGGGGAACAATGAAATGAACCCCAAAACATACAGATGCAGGAGTCCCCGACAGAATGTCCTATGGTAGGACTCAGCAATTTGCATGGGTCAAAAGCTCCATAGGTGATTCTGCTGCACAAAGGATGGCAAACTCACGTAGAGCAGGTTGAGAACACAAACGAGTGGATGGCTAGCTTTTCTCTAGAGGAGTAGGTAAGGTCATATCTTGAGAAATGAATTTTGAGCTGATTCTTGAAATGTTGATTGCTGTTTCCCAGGTAGATTGAAGAGTCAGGAGCTTGAGCCTGCTGCTCCTAGAGCATAATTTTTAAGCCATCAGATAATGGATATCCTGGCCGGTCTGTGGCAGGGATAGAAGAGCTTTTCTAGAAATGGGAACACATGCAAAATCTGGCTTGAAAGAAGGAATATAGTCCCTTAGAGGAAGTGGGAGAAGGCTGAGTGTCTAGAGCACAGACAGCAAGTGGGACCTGAGGAATGGATGATGCTACACAGGTAGGAGAGGGACTGAGCATGACGGGCCTGACAGCTGTGTTGAGCACCTTGCTTCCTCCTAAGAGCCGGCATTGAATTTCATGATTGGATTTTCCTTCCTACAAGATTTTTTTTAAAAGATTTTATTTATTTATACATGAGAGACACAGAGAGAGACAGAGACATAGGCAGATGGAGAAGCAGGCTCCCTCTGGGGAGCCCGATGTGGGACTTGATCCCAGATCCCAGGTTCTTGGGATCACAACCTGAGCCAAAGGCAGATGCTCAACGATTGAGCCACCCAGATATCCCTCTTCCCACGAGATTATGGTTACTGTGTTGTGGTGAGATTGGAAGTGGAGAAAGTGGAAACTCTTGAGAGGCTGCTGCAGGACTCCATTGAAAGAAAGATGGCAGCTGGCACAAGAAGGAGTTGAGGAAATGTTAAAAATGGCCCGAATTTAAAAGCTAGAATTAGAATTGTGAGCCAGGTGAGTTAGGGACTAAAATCAGCAACTGCTGAAAATGTCAGAGCTTTTTTCCTGTCTTCATTAAAGTAGACTAAAAAATCAGTGTAAGTATTATATAGTTCGGTTATAGCACATATGAGTCATGTGCTTCCAGTAGTCGTGTCTCCCCGCCCCCTCTCATCTGCAGTCTCCTTCTCCCAGTTTGGTCAGCCACTGTCTGGAAGCAGATGATCCTCCTTCTGGCAAATCATCGAAGGTCCATAGTAACCAACACTATGTCATAGTGCCTATGTCATTCCCCTCACTCTGTCTCATCACGTGGCTATTTATCATCTCACATCATCACAAGAAGGGTGAGTGCAGTATGATGAGATATTTTGAGGGAGAAAGACAGAGATGACATTCACCTTTTATTATGGTATGTTCGTTATAACTGTTCTATTTTATTGTTAATCTCTTACTTCCTAATCGATACATTAAACTTCGACATTGGTACATAAGTATAGAAAAAACACAGTATGTATAAGGTTCTGCACTATCTATGGTTTCAGGTATCCGTTGGAGGTCTTGGAACATATCTTCCGTGGATAAGGGGGGAACCACTGTGTATCTTTTGAAATTTTTATTAGAAATGTAAAGCTATGGGGATAGATTGTCAAGTGGATACATAGGAGAGTAGCATAAATAAGATTAGATAAGGGACGTCTGGGTGGCTCAGTGGTTTAGTGCCTATCTTTGGCCCAGGGTGTGATCCTGGAGTCCTGGGATCGAGTCCCACATCAGGCTCCCTGAGTAGAGCCTGCTTCTCCCTCTGCCTGTGTCTCTGCCTCTCTCTCTCTCTGTCTCTAATGAATAAATAACTAAAATCTTTTAAAAAGCAGATAAATAAAATTATGAAAAATATTTTTAGAAGTAAGGGTTCATGTCATCAGGTAAGGAGAAGTAAGATTCTTCTAGCTAAGGGGGCTATGGCTAGCCTGCCAAATCCTGCAGGAATCATAAATATGAATGGACTTTTTGAGGAAGTAGAATGCAGGGCATGCCTAATGTTTAACAACATGATATGGCTAGGGATGCCTGGGTAGCTTAGTCAGTTCATTGAGTGTCTGACTCCTGATTTTAGCTTAGGTCATGATCTCAGAGTCCTGAGATCGAGCCCCACGTGGGCTCAGTCAGAGCCCACCTAAGATTCTCTCTCCCTCTCCTTCTTCCTCTATCCTATGCTCTCCCTCACTCAAAACAAAACTTATTTGCATGATCTATCTCATTTAATCCTCATGTTATCCCTTTGTGAGTAGAATGACTTTACAGATGAAGAAACCATACTCAAAAAGACTTTATGGCTTAAGGCTACACCATATATAGTTATATTTCATGCTACTGAATTTGATTCAGATCTGTATAGTAATAACAATCACATCTCAAGTTGTAGTTTTATCTTCCTTATTTAATGCTATGAACAAGATTTACCTGCTGCATAAAAGCAAAGATAAAGGCCTTGCAAATGTCATAAATTAGAGATGGGACCACACCAGGCAATGACGGGATGGGGCATGTGGGATGGCTAAATTTTTGACGAAACAAAATTGAGGAAGAGAGAGTTGCTGGGAAGTACAAGGACAAGGAGAATTTTAACAGGAAAGAAAATGTTCTGAAACACCTTTGAAGGAAATGAGTAACTGGGGAGTAAATTCAATCATAGGAAGATGAGAGAATCAGTTCAAGTTGGGACTTAAAAGGCAACAAATGTACAGTCTAGACCCTGATGAATTATTTGAATTTACATCACTGCCTTTTTAGAGGGTAGTTATCAGTTTTTCACTCAAAGATCCATTCTGAAAGTCTTGTTGCATTGGGGTGAAAGTTGTCAAGGCCTCTTGGTCTGATCTGAAGGAGAGGTGAGCTCTTCTAGCCTCTAAAAAATAGCAGAGATTTCTAGGGAGGAAAAAAAGACTTTCTGAGGTTGTAACTTATTTGCCGTAGTAACCAGAAGTGATGATTAGTGGGGAGGAAAAGAAGAGAGAGGTGTTCAGTCTCTAATCCACCAGCTGGGAGTGGAAATAAATCACACAGATAAATTCAACCCGAGTTGAAGCACTATAGTTAGAAACTCTGTAGCAGCCATAGCAAAAAGAGTATGGAGAGTGGGGATCTATATCCTTTCCTAGAATGTAAAAGTTTTAGAATTAGGAGAAATTATCCAGATATTGCAGTGTCTGTCATTTTGCAGATGAGGGATGCCAGGATGAAGTGAACTGACCTGGTAAAAGTTCACACATTTAAGAAAAACAAACCACTCTCATGCCCCAGAAGCTCTGCTATCTATAGCCTGTACCTAAAGCATGGCTCTAGCTTTCTGTTCTACCGTAATCTGGCCTCAAATTCTATTTCTAATCCTCAGGTCCGCTCCTACCTCCTGTTCTCTGGATGAATAGATGTGAATTGTTTCCAGACAAACATGGCACAGTGGTTTAAAGTGTTCGCTCTGGGACTAGAATGCTGTGGGATGAGAAGTTAGGGACGGGAGCTGTGGGGCAAGGTTATTCCAAAGGAAATGAATGTGTGAAAGCACAAGCTTCAAGAGGCAGGGCACGCATGCGTTTTGGTGGCATGTTCAGGTAGCTGGAGGGTGGCCTGAGGATGAGGAAATGGAGCAAGTAGGTAGGTTTGCACTTTCCAATAAAAGGCTTTGTGTATTAAGCTAAACAGTTCAGAACCCCCACCCACACCCCACACCCCAGGTAGTTGCAGATGATTTGAAGCAGGGAGTAACATACTCAAATTGGTTTGTTTGAGAGGGAATCCTGGATGCTTTTCTACCTCTGTCCTCCTATGTACGAATTATGTTTCTGCTAATATTTAATTTGGGAGTTGAGAGTGCTTTCTACCTATCATATCAATTTTGTTTCATTGGCTAGTCAGGAATGAACATAGGTTATCAGAGTGTTGCATAGAGGAATCAGATATTCTAATATGTTTGTATGTGTGCTCTATAAAGTACATGGACTATTACATGAAAGATCTGCATTTGAATTACCTTGTTTTTAATTTATTCTTTTAAGGTCTGACAGCAGCAGCCGCAGCAGCTGCCGCTGCTACCAACGCAGCCATTGCCGAAGCAATGAAGGTGAAAAAAATCAAATTGGAAGCCATGAGCAACTATCATGCCAGTAATAACCAACATGGAGCAGATTCTGAAAATGGGGATATGAATTCAAGTGTTGGTAAGTTGTATATTCACGGAAACTTTTGTGATCATGTGGCTACCAAATTACTTTCTTTTCAGGACAAAACTATTGGGTCCCCATTTAAGAAGCTGGTACTTTTAGCTTAGAAAACAGTGTATATACCATTTGCACCTCTAACAACATGCACTCTAAATAATTAACAACATAATTTTTAAATATAGGACCAACTTTATATATGCAACTTCTAACAGCATTCAGTTAGCATCTTTCATAATACAATCAAGTTTTAAAAACAGAATTTTGATTTAGTGTAGTTTTGCTTTCATAGAGAGTGTGTGTAAGTAGGTGGGGAAGAGCAGAGGGAGAGAGAAGATCTTAAGCAGGCCTCACTCCCAGTGCAAAGCCCCACATGGGGCTCTACCTCAGGACTCTGAGATTGTGACCTGAGCCAAAATCAAGAGTTAGACACTTAACCCACTGAGCTACCCAGGTGCCCCAATAATCAGAAATTTAAAATATTGATTATATCAGTGTCTTTTTAGAGGGTAGTTATCAGTTTTTTACTCAAAGATCCATTTTGAAGATCTTGTTACATTGGGGGGAAAGGTAAGGTGACAAAAATATTTACAGACAAACCCATACTTTATCTTTTTAATTCCTCATGGATTTGTTATCAAATAAGTTTGCATCAGCAACAGAACATATAAACTCAATTTTTTCATGTGCTGCCGAGAATAAGAATTATGTTGAGAATTCTTTCTGTATATAACCATTACCAATTTCTCTCATTGTAAATGTACTACTTTAATTTCTGTTGATTTTTTTTTCCGTTCTTGAAATGTGGAAAAAGAGATGAAATTTAATAGTCACTGTTTAAACCAAAACCAACAGCTTTCTCTTTGCAGAATTCATTTGAGTAGTTCGTTTTTTCAAAAACAACTTCACATATATGGTTTAACTTTAATATTGATGGTATCTCAAGCATCTGTGTGTTGGTAAGATAAAACATTGTATTCTGCTACTACACTGTATTGTTTCTCTTTAAAATGTAGAAACCATGCTCAAAATATATTTAGCAAGAGAAATTTAGCTATTCTAAGATAGTGTAAGATACTATATCCAACATATGTTCATGAAGGACACAGTAATTCAGGGCAGTTCAATTAAATTTTCTTTTCCATGCAGTGTTTTAATAGATTATTTCTTTAGATAAAAAGCAGCTCTCTCCTTTCTGTCCAATATGACATATAGTTAAGGGTATTTGAAAAAATACTATGGATTGTAGTAATCATCATTCTTACAATGGGATACATCTTCCATGGGAGCACACACTAGATATGAATGATAGAGTAGGGAGTAATTGTCAAATATATGTACAATACACAAAATACCATTGCTTCAGTGATGCCAAAGGGTAGTTTCTAATAGAGTAGAAAAGGGGAAAGCAGAATTTTTCCATAGCACTACACAAGGGAAATAGAAGAGGGGTGGCAATAAGGGGTTCAGTTTGAGAATAGGTTATAAAGAAGATGGTGGCAATTCTTAGAAGGATGAAAAGATATGAAAAAGAGCCAAAGCTATGGCTCTACAGCTGGACGGGATGAAGGAAAACATGAGTGCTTGCATTTCTGGTGATCCTAGGGGGAGGATGGAGGGCTGTGGGTTGTTAAGGTCATGGTTCACACACATAAATTCAGACTTTTGAAAATTAAAAACAGTTTTGAAGTAAATGAATGAATTATAATATTCCTATTAGAACTATTAAGTACATGTTTGTTTGTTTGTTTTAAATAAGCAGTCTTTTTCTTTGACCTATAAAGTAGAACAAAATTAGACACTTTTAAAAACAAGTAATTGGCTACTATAAATTTTAGTGACCATTGTACAACAGTCTGGGTTGTTTTCATAATTTTAGAAGGATAAGAGTTTAATGCAGACTGTTCTTAATAGTTGGTGTTAAGAGGAGGAATATTTAAATTAGGCAATTTAATAACATTGAAAACAAAAGATATTAAAACATGATATCTCTCTTTGAATTTCCTGAGCAGCAGAGCAGAAGTTGACTTTGGAAAATCCAATAGGTATAAGATAAGGAGAACATGGCTCATAATTAGGCATTGACATACATTTCATATTTGCTATTATAGAATAATATTTGCCTGTTGACCAAATTGAGGTTTACCTTAATTGTTTTTGGTACATAGGCTACCATAATGACTTAAAAAAGAAACAATTTGATTTTTCTTTTGTGTTCTAGTTGGCAGAAATCACTTTTCTTCCATCAAGGTATTTAGTTGGCAATTTATATTGCTTTTTGGTTTTGACCCCCACCAACTGACACCAGTTTGAATCAGGAGCAGAAATTTATTTGAATTTTCCTACAGAGTCTTAATATTTTTAGAGTGCATTAACATTGATGTCATTGCCAGTCCTTGAGGCAAGTAGATCATTTCTGTTAGATGTCAGTAACTAGTTTGGGGATACATGTTATCATTGTCATTTTTATTCTATTCTCACATGCCACATAAGAATTTATGATTTATTATCTTTCCAGAGCACCCCCCTTCTTTTGCTAGAGATCAGGGAAAGAAGGTTTGGTGGAAGGGTTGGGTAAGGAAGGTATAGGGGACTGGTGGGTATTGGGGTTGAGCTTGCACAAACCGAAGTAGTTGTTGAATTGGGCAGTCGCTTTATATGCATCCGCACCCCCCTTCTTTTTTCATTCTGACAATAGTGCCTGCCTCTTGGTAAGTGTTCAGCAATTACCTGCTCTGTGACTTTGAGAAGTTATCTAAACTTTCTGAGCCTAACATTGCATGTCTGGAAAATGGCATAATAATATCAAATCATGAGAATGAAAGAAGATCCTATTTGTCAAGTGTTTATTTACTACAATGTCTGCTTATCACATTGTTTGGTCACCAGTAAGGTTAGTCATATTGGTACTGCTTTTGCTATTATTATTATGTTTCCACATTTGCCTCCTGAAAATGACCTTTTTTTTTTTTTTTACAATCATTAACTATTTCCTTTTCTGTTTTCCTATTCTCTATTTTCCTATTTGTTACACTGCAGGCCTGTGAGTAAATTTGGGGGGAGTTATTGTATCACTTGGCTTTTGTTGTGCCTTTGATTTTAACCCATTCTAGTTACACAAAATAACTGTAATCTAGTCCCAGAATTCAGGGGCCATACAGTCCATGGGAGGGATGGCTATGTAAGCAGGCAGTCAAAACAGGATATGCTAGATCCAGGAGCTTCAGCTAGCACAAGGTGCTTAGGAAGTGGCACTGAAGCATATGAATTCCAGAAGGAATCCCAAGAATCTCAAAGGCCTATATTTCAGAATACAAACTTACTGCTCTCATGAATCTATCAATTGTCTCTTTGAAGGAGTGAAACCCCTCAGAGAGGTGCTACTTACATGATGTATTGTTGCTGCTCAGCCCTGCCCAAATACAGTGACATTTTTGAAATCAATTCAGGTTTTCTTCTTTTTCTTGTACTCATCTGGCTCACAAGTTATCTTAAACATTTTAGGCTCTCCTGTATAGGAACACTGCACCCCCTACCCCCGCCCCCCACCCCGGTTGTAAGTAAATCCTTACTGCCTCTGGAAACAGATTTTGTGTTTGTTTGGTTTGGTTTGATTTGACTTAGTGAGGCGAAGAGGCATTTTTATTACACATGACTCCTTCCAGTTCTTAACAATGAATTGTCAAAATTAGCCCCCAAAAAAGGTGTTTAGAGAAATCTATGACACTGACAAATAATTATTTTTTATCCCAATTTTGCATGGTAACCTTGAGCTCACATCTTTCCAACAGAATGATCACTTTAGGAAGAAGTGAGGACTTCAGGATAGATCCGAGTGAGGCATCAGCACGCTGAGTAAAATATATGGCCGTGTCTCCATTCTCCCTCATCCACAATCAATTGGATTCTTTTAGTTTAATATTTACTTGCTAAGATGAGATGCTAGTCTGCATGGTGATAAACAGTCTGCTCCTGGCATCTGAAGGTGACCTGTCAGTTCATATGGACAAATCTCCTGCTTACTGAAATGTACAAAATAAATCATTAAAGCAGGCAGGTGCTCATTCCCAGATTTAAATCACCATAGATTTATGATTTGAATTAATGCTTCATTTGGCCATAGAAATAGATGCTGAGACAAATGATATGCACTGGTTGGGGTTTCCATACTGTAGCCATCCTGATATTGATTACTGAGATGTCTTTGCAATCTCTTGTTTATATCAAGTACTATCTTGTGACAGGTTGGCTGATATGAGCTACATTGCAGATAAGAAGGAAAAATGTCCTGGATTCTTTTTAGTGGCAACACTATCCACAACATACAGGCCAGATAAATTGCTATTTTTTTGCTTTAAGGACTGATCTACATAACCAGCTTAAAAAAAATGCTGCTTGGAAATTGGGACTGGGATATTGGAAAAGCAGAATTTAAAACCGGTGAACCCAAGGTCAATCCCACAGTATCTATAGCTGTGTTTTTATCTGCTTATCTTTTTTTGGGGGGAGGCATCATGCACATTTTTGAGGATACTAAGTTAATCACAGTCGATTTAATCTAAATAAAGGAAACTTATTTTTACTTCTAGTTTTTAAATGCTATATAAATATTGACATAGTGAGCATCTCAGTAGTTTCTATGTTATTTAAATACTTGTTAAACCTAATATCGTATTCCCTTAACTAATGACAACAAAGGAAATGACTCTTTAAAGATAAATACATTAAATATTATTCCCAAGTGCAAGACTTTGTGCACTATAATTTACCAGGAGGCAGGAAAAGACTGCATTTTTACCTTCTCTTAACATTTTATTTAAGGAAAACACTATGTACACAGTTTAAAGAATACTCGGAGGATTTAAGAGGGACCTTTGCCACTAGCTAATATCTGACTCATAGAACTGGTAAACAGCTATCAACAATAGTAGATTGCTTGCTTAGTAGGAAATGAGTTCATATCTATTCAAAATGTGATCTCAAAACAGATGTCCCAAGAAAATCTCATTGTTTAAACTATAGTCAGAACCCCCTAACTGCTGTTATTTCTTTAAGGAAGTGAAGTAATCTTAAGACTTCAGAATGTCTCCTGAACACTGTGGAACCCAAGCAAGAGTATACCGATGCAGTGACCCACAAACTGCACACATCTCACATGCCTGAAATGTATGATTCCTTTTCATTTTCTTAAGCTTGCAATAGTTAACGAGGATGTAAGAATTTCAAGTAAACACCAGAACTTGAGTTTGGGATGAATGGCTGTGTTCTTCCATAATATTCCTTACTCCTTATTTCTGTCCATCAGCCAACAACAATAACAAAAAAAAAAAAAAAAAAAAGGAAGAAAAGCCAGGCAGATAGGAGATAAAATTATCTTACCCAGCTGACCATCCTCTTATCTTTTTTTTTCTTGGAAAAAAACAAAAAAACCATTCCTGAAGAAATATAATAGTTTATACTGTAGTCATTTCCTTTCTTCTAACTCACGTGTGTATTTGGAAGAAAAATTAATTTTATGATCTCAGGAAAAAGTCTTGGAGACCTTGAGAAAGCAAATAAAAGGAAACTGAGAACACAGGCCACCAAGCAGAGCTCTGCAGTTGCACATTGGATCCTCTGCCTTGGCAATGTTAATGAACCTCAAATCCTTCCTATAATTAGATGAGGGAATTGCTTATATTTTCAAACAGATGATGCTGCTATAATGAAACGATTGACAGGGAATTTAAGAGTGTCTACAGTAGTCATTTGGTTTCTGTTATAAAAAAAAAAAGTTTAAAAAGAAGATTGGCTTTAGACATAGGTCCTGAGAGAGGTAGTAATTTACATAGCATGCTATGACAGGTGTCTTTGTATAGTAAGGAAATAAAATGGAAGACTAGAGAAATGATGGGCAGGTACAGCAATTTTTTGGGGAGGGGTGTCCTATGCTTATTCTGCTTAGGTTCTTTAAAAGGGGCCGAGGCTCAAGAGATGGATCCGGATTGAGTGCACAGCTGTAACTGCTGATGAGCTAATTGCTCCTTATCTCTCAGCCCCATTCATCTTCATTTTTTACCAATTACTGAGAATTATCTGTGTTCTCAGTTGGATATGAGAGTTAATCCTTTTTGGTTAAGCTGGCAGTACTGTGAGCAGATTCCAAATCGGAGGGTGAAAAAGCCAAAGCAAGCTTGCTCTAAAAATGTCTCCAGTTCAATTACAGTATCACTGATTCATAAGAAATTTGCCATTGTTTAACAGATTAAATGTGGAAAGTTTTTTTTTCGAACTTTCTTAATGTTTCTCTGCCTAACAATGATTTGTAAGATCCTTCTTCCTGTCTGATGAGTAAATTTAACAATATTAACAGTCAGAGTCTTGTAAACACGGAAACACACATAAGACTACCCTAAAAGGCCAAAAAGATTCTGACAAATGAAATGAGAAATACTTTAGAACTGATAGCTGTCAATTTATATATAAACACTTTAAATCGATGCTTTTGCTCTGTGACTTCACATATGGTGAGGAAAGTATGCCCAAACATAAACCTTTTCACAAATGTCACATTAGTGGAATTTTAATGGAAAGACCACATAAGAATCTCTTGAAAGTGTAGGAACTGCCATGGTTTGTAATTCAATCGATTGTGAATAAGCCATATGGTTCACATCATTCCCTATGCAAAAGATGTCTTCATATCCTGACATTTCACACAAAATTGCTTACCCCAACATTAAAAATCTAAGAAGTAGTAAGCCACTCTTTCATAAATTTTAATGAATTTGTAGATATTTAGTATTTCTGGCATTTTTCCACATTAAATATTTCTAAATATGGCATTCTAATATGAAAATATAAGGAATAAACTGCTAACTTAAAATTATCAAAAATTATTAAGATTTAGACATCTTCTAGCATGACCAAGATAAGTCCTTTTAGATGCATCCACAAACTGAAATGGGAGAGCAGAGAGCAAAATATGTCAGAAGATTTAGCTTCTGGGGCAGCCCCAGTGGCGCAGTGGTTTAGCGCCGCCTGCAGCCCGGGGTGTGATCCTGGAGACCCGGGATCGAGTCCCACGTCTGGCTCCCTGCATTGAGCCTGCTTCTCCCTCTGCCTGTGTCTCTGCCTCTCTCTTTGCTCTCTCTGAATGAATAAATAAATAAATCTTTGAAAAAAAAAAAAGAAAATTTAGCTTCTAGTAGTAACATAGCTAATAAATAACTTAGCTACTGAGATAAGTCTCTTAATTTCTCAGCTTTCTTATTAATAAATAAGCAGCTTGATGCTCAGTTACCCTCTTAGCTTTAAGATTCTTTGATTTTTGAAAACTCCTAGAGGATAAAAGGCAAGAAGGTGTGCTTTTATGGTGATTTCTAAAATAAAATACAAATATGAAATAATATAAATGTCCAAAACAAGGCACCATTAAGTATACTTTAATACATAATTTCACATAATTCTGCAGCCATTACACATGAGAGGTAAGGGTAGAAAATATTTATTTTGAATATAAGAAAAAAGATGATAAAAATTTTATACTTTTATAATATATATGTTCTTTTCATTAGAGTTAGAAGGAACTAGACAAGAATCTATGTTGTTATCTCATTGTGGTAAAATTATGAATATTTGTCAAAAAATATAATATAGCTTCAAATTAGATCATTTTTAAATGACACATGAGTATGTTAAAAACTGGTCATTTTATTAGGCCCGTTTTTGTGATTATCTAGCAAGTGCATCATTTTGCATTTTCTCTCATGACATTTTTTAACTTTATTGGTTATATAAAAGAAGAGGAACACCAGTGATCATAACAGTGACCATTTATGGAAAAAATACATTTGTATTTTTAAAAGAACTTTTTTCTCGCTTAAAAATTTTTGAGCACGTATTTCTAAACCCATGCTTATACATTAAGAAAATCACCAGAGTTTGATCAGTGACATAAACTAGTTTCCTGTGTGAATTATTAAATGTATTTCATGGTATAGATAAGTGGAATGCAGAGAATGTTTTCACTTTTTATTTAGTGTCTGGTTCATTTTCATGATTTTTTTTAGTTTATATGGACGTTGAAGAACATAATGAGGAAATATTAGCCTAATGTTTTTGTTTCAGTTTTAATATTGCTTATTCCTACTAATGACAGGATAATGAACTAAGCCTGATAATTCAAGCATTTCATATTAAGAAATGTAAATTAAAGATGTTCTATTCCTGTAATCGTAAAACAAGGAAATGTAAGATATATCCATTCAGATATGTTATATGATAGACTCTATCACATTCCAGGAGATTGAGAGCATTTATGACAGACTTGGAAATACGATTTTCATTGAGGAGAGCCCTAAAAATGAGCTTTGGCAATCTACACCAACATGCCATAATGTTCATAGAAACTTCAAAAATATAGTAGGAGCAAACATTTCAGTTTAAAATAACCTCAGACCTTCTTCAACTCCTTTAGTATCAGATAACTGATGTTATTCATGAGTAAGATTATTGTATCTGTTTTAGATTTTGACTTCCTGTGATGATATACAATTAAAATAAATCTTCAACTTTGTGATCCATAAATTATAATGTTTAGTGATATAAGTTTTCAGATACCTCAGGATGACCTGCTATTAGAAAGTTTATTCTTTGAGATGTCACTAGGGTGTTCATGGTCCAACATTACTGTGAGTGTGAGCCTACAAGTTTATAACTCTGAGCCCAATGCCCCGTCACCAGACGTAGTGTTTCATATTCGTGTAACTTTGATTCTTCTCCAAATTGTCCAATATTCCAAAATTGTACAAAGTCATCCGTATGAATCCTGGCCTGTCAAATTGAATATACAATGGCATAACTAAATGATAATAAGTAAATAATATTATCGTTGACATAAATGCCTGAAAGTGTCAATTCACTTATGATGAAATAATGTGACATACATAATCTTGCACATTCTTGATGCCCCCTCCTCCCCTCAACCCCCATGAACCTCGATCATTTGGAAAAGAGGAAAGAAGAGAGGACTTAAATATGGTTTTCTTTAACAGCAGGTTATAATGGAAACACAGACCCTTACATTCAGTGCTGAGAGAATTACCAGTTTGATAATGATTAGGAATGTTGTTATTAAAACAGTATGTGCAGTTCATTTTCAACAGTTTTGAATTAGAGTGTGCACTAATGAAACGGATACGGTTTCCTTCACAAAGGGCAGATCTGTGAGTTAATATCGCTGCAGCAGTGCCTCGCAGACCCTGCCTTTAGCTCTATTTGTATTTCACAGCATGATAAGCAAAGAGTGTTGATTTCCAAGGATCCCGCTGATGAAAGGTAATGGCATTATTACATCTTTATCTCAAAAGCAGAACTGAGTGGTAAATGATTTTTTTTTCTCTGTTGCACAAAAGATTTCTTGGTTAGAAAGCCTTTTTTATTTCTTTACTCATTTTAGTCTTGGAAATGAGATGTTATTATTTAATGTCTGCACAGCAAGCTTGAAAGCACCTAATAGCGAATGGATTGGAAGTGAAGTACCTCCTGCTCACAGATATGGATCTTCTCAGTCACACGCTGTACCAGCTGTCATCCCAGCCATACTGCTGTGATTTAATTAGTCTGTTTATGTCCTTTCTAATAATATTTCCATCTCTATGAAAGGGCAAATGCGACAGGGACTTTTTCCCTTTCTGGTTCTGCCGACTGGAGAATGTGGCCTACATCTGATATGTGGGGGCACAGGACTGAATCACCATTCCTGTCACTTCAAGCTGTTGATAAATTGTTCAGCCAAGAAGTGTACTTTCTTCCTTGGGGTCATTTGTAGTCTAGGAGCAATAATCTGCATAGGGACAAAGAAGAGAGGCTATGTGTGTATATCCAGTTTTATATATATATATATATATATATATATATATATATATATATATATATATATGCAGGTGTTGGAAAATTAAGACAAATTATAAGAAAATGTGAGCTCTGTGTTTTTATCAACACTGTGCATGTTTTTATGGCACCTATTTAAGTCTTTTCGTCAACTGAGTCCTTGCAGAATTACAGCATTTCAGGAATTCACAGGAAAGTTTTCCATTTTTTTTCTAAATGAAACTTCATAAGAGAAGTTATTCATCTGAAATTTTACATATACAACTGCAACAATTGAGATCTTTGGGAAAATCTGTTTTATACAATATATTACATTTCAGGATATCCAGGGAAAGAAAACTTCACCATCTTAATGGAACATTTAATAATGGTATTTTTACTTAAACTGTTCCCCCAGAAAGTATATTTCACTTAAAAAGATAGCTTAGGTTCAAAACAAACTCCACACACACAATTCTGTAAGAAAGCATAAATTAATAAACGAATAGAAAGGTGATATGACTTTATCAAATATAATGTGGTGATTAATCATTTCTACTCAGGCACTATCTATGCTATTTGAGTGATTCAAGGGTACTTTCAAACCCAATGGCCTTGTGAACATTCTTGGTTCTGCCTTAGGATTCTAAGTGTCTAATGTTTTATGAGATACAGATCCCACAGATGGGAGAAAAAAGGGATTTCTGAAGCCAGTTTCAGTTGTTTTAATTTCATTTGTGTTTATGTTAGAAACAAAAAGTCTATAATTTATAAATAATCCATTAATTGGTTAATTAGTTCTATGTGTTTTAATCTGTTTTTTTTTGGAAATAGGTTCCATTTTCTTTATTTCACTATAATTTATCTCAGTGCTGAAATTGTATTACAGGGTCTTCTGAGCTTCTTCTTTCTGGATTATCTTGCTTTTGCTTATGTTCTGTTTTTCCTCTCTCATTCTTCACTGTTGGATAACCCAATTACATTTTTGGAAGAGGGCTTGTTAAAACAATGGGTATATATATATATATTGGCAATGTAAGTCCAATGTTTATTTTATGTAAAAATATTGAGGTTAAAAAATACTAATCTTATCAATATGGTCAAATTGTTTTTCTTTAACAACCTAAATTTCAGCCTTCTAGACTTGCAGTTTTAATGCACACAGGTATGTGTTGACTTCTTGTTTTTTCATATACCTATCATTGTCCAAACCTGTGCCTATATCAAGAGAAAAGGTCATAGTCTAGAATTTTTAAAAATTATGATATCAAATGAGCATCAGGACTATAAAATTTCTTATTTCTCTTAGTAAATAATAGCACTATTTTCATTTCCTTAAATTTCTCTTCATGATAATATATGAGCTTAGCAATTAAATAGCTAAATCTCTCTCTTTCTCTCTCTCACACACATACACATACACAAATATTCAGTCATTCATACTTGTATCCCAGTATTTCAGCTTTCAAGAATCTCTTGTTAACTTTTTATAGGCATAAACTAGATTTACTAAATACGTTTCCTTAATTATTTTATTTTATAAAAATATAGACATACTTATTTGGCAGTCTTTCCACTGAGGTGTAATTTCACTGCTTTCTACATTGGCTATACAGTGGAAACTAAATGTTGATGATTAAGTTATCTTGACAAGAACCATTTTGATGCTTTGAAAAAACCCACCACGAAGCATTTGATGGTATTTTTTATTAATTGGATAAATGAATTGTGAGATGTGTGATTGCATGATGATGTACTCATTTAGTTGTTGCTTTTTGCTTTTACTAATCTCTGTCATATTGGATTTATAAATGGAATGGAGTGACCTTTGAAACTGTGATGGAAATGAAGAGATAAACACAACTTGAAAGGACAAACCAATTAATATCAATGTGTTTGTTACACATACAGGAGGAATTTTAATCCTTTGCTCTCTACAGTAAATATGTGATTCATTTGTTGAGTAAAGGAGCACACTTTTTGGCAGTTACAGCTTTTAATCTTATTTTTTCCAAAAATATATAGTTTCATATGACATTGTGTATTTGACACACAATTAAGGTTTTTTTAGTGCTTGAATATTGGTACTGCCATAAAAGGTGTGACAGTATCCCTTTTTAATAAGAAAACAGCTATATACATATATATATTCAAACATATGCAAGTAGGATATTCATCTACATTCATATTATATGTTTTTAAATAAATATTGTAACCCTGATTATAGCAAATTCTTGAATAGGCCTCTATTTTGTAAATTTAGACTCATAACTGATCCTTTCCATTGTCCATAGAGTGGATTTAGATTTTTTCCTGAAAATCCTGATTCAGGAATCATAAATAAAGCCTTTAGTGTTTTAACCTGTTGACCTGTAATGTCAAAAAATATTGTTCAGAATCACTGAGTATACTCGAGTATGCTCTTAAAATAACATATGAGTAGCCATTTATACTTCTTACTTTGTACTTTCTCCTTTGCTTTCTCCATTTTTTACCTAATTGGGTTTATTTTCATTAAACACCCCTCCCCCCCCATCAAGTTCTGCTGTGGTATGAATTTTAGAACACTTGTACATTCTATCCCTTTTAATAGCTTAATTATAGAATATAATCAATTTAATATACAAGTTTTGAAATATTGCCATTGATGCACAACAAGGAAAAAAAGTAGTACAAGCTTGACATTTTAAAACACCAGCATTGAAAGACTTTCACTTCTAATTGATTTTTAAAAGAGTTCCCTAGAAATGTGAGCTCAGAAATGTTTATAACGGCTTTGGCAATATTCCAAAATGTTTACCACAAAGTGTAACTCAGCAGTTTCTGAGTTCTCTCATCAACTAAGAAAGATGTGTCCTATAATTGGCTTAATCCATGTCGATATTGAACCCCCCACCCCACAGAGACTTTTTTAAGACATAAATTTAAAAATGATTACTTCAAAATAAGAAGTATCTTTACTTGCACCCATCGGAGAGACATTTTTAAAAAGAAAGTTATGGATGAGCAAAGCATAGATAACTTTTATATTCTGAAATTATACATTTTCTTCACATGCACCTTTTTTTTTTTTTTAAATATATTGTCCTGACAAAAAGGTGATTTTTTGAAGATATGTTAATATTATAGCCTTTCTTATGGTTGATTGTAGGTATAAAAAACTTCCTCAGACAGCTAAAAAAATTAATGGATATGACATCCATTCTATTTTAACAAGCAAGCAGACCAAAATATGAGGAACATTGACCACAAGCAATTACTTTAAAAGGCTACTGCTAAGTATTTCAGGAAAAATGATTCTGTTGACTAGTTGTTTGTTAGTTCCTGTACTTTTTTTATTGATTGCTTTTGAATATATAGCCCCATGATTGAAAATGTTGCTGGTAATATCTTCTCTTTATAGTGCCGACCCTACTTCCTGTGATTGATAAGAAATAAATTTACACACAATGGATATAAAGTTTATTTAGATCTCTACTTTCTAATAATAATTTTGTAGTGTCAGGTTTCTCTGAAACTAAGTCGTCGAGTCATCAGAAACTTTCCAACTTTTACTCTTCCAGATCTTTTATTGTTGCGTGTGATTTTCTCAGATGAAATATCACAATAATGTGATATTTCAAAGTATGATGAGCTAGAAGGAGTCACTTATTTGTAAACATTTCTTTTTGAGATGAAAATTGTACCGTAATTGTATAACACCTATTTATTTCCCCAGGAATCTGGAGTGATTTGTGGTTTGAAATTTTCCTATCATAAACTTATACAATACAGGCAGTATTACATCTAGTCAATAGCCAGAAATTCTGATTAGTTATATATAAATCACTAATGATGAGAAATAAAGGTGACAAAAATAATGAATAAAAAAGAAAGAAATCAATAAAAATGGGTAAGGAAGTCATCTAGTCGACGATGTTACTTAATTTGTCAAAATAATCCATTACCTAATACAAATTGCAGTTCTGAGAAAAAGGTTTGCATGAAAATCTCAGTATCAAAATCATGTCTGGCTTTCTCCAAGTCTGAACTCTAAAACTGTATTAGAAACAAACATTTAAATGTCATCATACTTTGCAAGCATGTATGTACATATCCATCTGTATACGTTTACATTATTCAGAACCTACTGGCCTATTTTCAACCCTGATTTAGATTAGAAGAAAGGAAAACAAAAACAAAACATGATGAAAACCTTGAACATACTTACATACATACTTACTTACATACATCATTTCCACTTTCTCACAGCCACCAGTTCTCTCTCCGTGTAGTCCTATTTGATTCCAAATTCTAAAATTCACATATTTCAATCTCAGGTTCTCCAGCTTGCCACTGATATGCCAATTCCTTTTCTGTTCCTCTTAGGCTCCTTCAAACTTTGTAAGTATTCTAATATTTAGTGCTGTCCTCCACAGAAGTTTTTGGTTGGGAGTGTTGGTGTGGAGGGAGAAAGAGGAAAGAAGGGAGAAAAATAAGAACTTTGTAAATTAAAACTCAAAGACAGTACAACTTTGTGGTTCTGTGTTGAGTGAGAATGCATACCTGGTGCCTAACTGTGTGGATGTAATGTGGATCTGTTCTGTGTGACCTTTTGGGGGCAAACTTTTTGGGGCAAACATAGCCTGTGTCTCAGTCTCCTTATCTCTGTCACAGGTATAATAATAAATATCTCATCAGCTCTTTGGAGATTATTTGGGTTAAAGTCATTCTCAGAACACAACCTGGCACATTGGAAGCAGTAACACACAGTATGGAAGTTTATTAAATAGAAAATAAAAATAAAATAATAAAGTGTACAGACACACACATGCGCACATACATATACACACTCACAAATGTCTCCTAAAAGGTTGATAGTTTCTGGTGTCCCTAATGTTTCAATATTATTTGAAACTGTATATAATATTTTCCTCTACATGCCCTCAATATTCCTTACTTATCCAAAATCCTTACTAGTTGATTCTGATTTAATATTTATCCAAATGGTGTTCTTTTTTAAGCATTGTATTTATATATTTATGAGAGACAATGAGAGAGAGAGGGAGAGAGAAGAGAGGAGAGAGGGGGGCAGGCAGAGGCACAAGCAGAGGGAGAAGCAGGCTCCATGCAGGGAGCCTGATGTAGGACTTAGGACTTGATCCCAGGTCTCCAGGATCAGGTCCTGGGCTGAAGGCGGCACTAAACCACTGAGCCATCCGGGCTGCCCCAAATGGTGTTTTTTTGTTGTTGATGGTGGTGGTGGTGATTTGCTGCAGTCTGAGCCTGGTAATCTCAGTAGCTCAGGAAATCTGCTACCATTTTGAGATGACATAGCTACTTTTAAAAGGCACATACACAACAGGAAGTGGAAAGAAATGGCCAGTTATTTCATTGGCACATTTTTTTTTTTTTTAGAAATTGATAATCAGCCTGTAAACTTTTAATTGAAAAGTTTTGTCTCATGTTATCAGACAAATACGTACTCCAACTCTAAAAACTGACATTACTTTATTCAGTGCACATAAGACTTCCTTTAATTAGCCCTTAATAAGCTTGGTTTAACTGGGATTTATGGAAGAACAGTGGTCATTAACATTAGCCAGATTAAAACTGTGTTAATTACTATTGATAGATAAAATAACGTGCAAAAATGTTTTAAATTATTCCTATACTTATGAATTGAAAATAGGTTTGAAGCTTTTAAATGGAAGCTATATTTTGTTTATACTTTAAAATTGAGTATTGACTTCCGTACACGTAGGCATAACAATAGGATAGGACACATGATTTCATGGTTTAAGTTTTACAACTTCTTTAGATTTACTCTGAATTGAAGATAACCTTAAAATATCATTTTGGATAATTTCTTAAATTAATGTATGGAAATGTTTACATTTACTTTCATGATTTATGATATGTGATTTTAGTTAGTTACAAATGAGTTTCTTAGTTATAGATTATCTTCAAAAGACATAGTTATTTCCTTTTTAGTAACTGATAGATCCAAATGGTTTCTTCCATCTTGAAAGGATTTTTATGATTGTGGTAATTTTATGTTAATGCTATCTTTTTTGTTTATAGCTACGCTGGCTGTCTGTTTTCCTTATCATATTTGGGGTTACTAATAATTTGAATTCAGCAATTCTTTCCCCTCCGTGTACCAGTTGTTGCACATTACATCAAGTGAAGATATTTCTTAGGATTCCTCAAGTAGTTTCTGTGCCACCCATTGTCACCCCTATTTCCTCGAAATGGCTCTAGTAAAATATTCACAATATTTAACGTTATTCAAAGCAGATCAACCAACGGTGAGCTCTAGACTGATTGGACCAATGGAATTCATGTAGCTTTCATTCTACAGAAAATTGCACAATCCAGTAATTAAATTTCATGGTGTTTATATCCTCCTCTCCTCTAAATGATATAGACTATCCTCTTCCATTTAAAAATCCGTAACATCGCCTGGGTGGCTCAGGCGGTTGAGCCTCTTATTTTCTGCCCCCACCCCCCCCGCCCCCCCGCCCCCAAGCCTCTTATTTTCAACTCAGGTCATGATCTCAGCTCTATGCTGGGCATGGAGCCTTCTTAAGATTCTCTCTCTCGGGATCCCTGGGTGGCGCAGCGTTTTGGCGCCTGCCTTTGGCCCAGGGTGTGATCCTGGAGACCGGATCGAATCCCACATCGGGCTTCTGGTGCATGGAGCCTGCTTCTCCCTCTGCCTATGTCTCTGCCTCTCTCTCTTTCTCTCTCTGTGACTATCATAAATAAATAAAAATTAAAAAAAAAAAAAGATTCTCTCTCTCTTTCTTTCTCTCCCACCCTCCTCCCTGTGTGCACACTTTCTCAAATTAAATAAATAAATAAATAAATAAATAAATAAATAAATAAATATCCTTAACAAGGCTTTTTGTATGGTCTCAAGCAAAATGAACAATAAATAAATATAATCTCTTGCCCCAGCATTGGGAAAGACCGTCTTTCCCAAACTCAGTAAATATCAACCTTTTTTAAAAAAAACCCACATGCCCAGTTTAGAAAGTTTAGAATCGTCCTTGATAAGTCTCTCTTCCCCTATCCTGTATCTACCTTCATTTATAAAACTTCTGTCTCTCTGTTTATTCTTCTTCCAAACCATATGTAGGATTAATATTCCTCACTCCATTGCCTCCACTACCAGTGTGGTAACCCAGGTTAGCCTAATCCAGTCTGCCTGATTGTACTCTTTGTCTTTTATATCTTTTCCTTACAACAGTTAACCGTGGTGATTGTAAAGCATACATTAAGTCATGAAATTTTCCTTTTAAAAAGCCTTCAATGACTTTTTATTGTGCCAAGGAGAAAATTCAACTTCTTTAGCATGGTCTGGAAGACCCTGCACAATAAGGAATGAGCTCTCCCTCAGCTTTCAAAACCCTGTGAGCTACACTTCCCCTGATATTCTCCTCATATTTCTTTAGTTCCCCAGATGCACCACAAACCTTTGTTCTGCTAGTTTTTAACTAAATCTGGGCAGTGAAACTCCTACTCATTGCACAGTCTCTGCCTAATGTCCCTTCCTAAATGTGAAATTTGTTAGTTCTCTTGTTCTCTCAACCTGTTGCGTACCATACATGCTGTGCTTTCTGTAGCATTTTAAAGAATTTATAACCTTTATTTGCAAGTCTCTTTGTTTCCTGACAATCCTCCTGACCACCAGACAGTCAGGTTGCTGAGGCCAGGGCAGGCTTCTCTACATTGACTTACATGTGTTGTCAGTATATGGTTGTTCAGCAAATATCCCAGGAGGGAAGTGGTGGGATTTTGGAACTAGAAGAAGCCTTGAGCTAGCATTTGGTATGTACACCTCTGTATTTCAGCAGCAGGTGGTAGTACATTGGAGCTGGCTTACAAAAGTTAGTTGTTAAATTGTTAAAGAATTCACAAGCTAATTGTTAAAAAAATTAAGTTAAATTAAATTATATAAATTTAGAAATAAAATAAACAATGGTTATAAATATTCAAAACTTTAAAAATTCCTGAATGAATGTTTAATGAATGCTATGCAAGAATACCTTTGTTAAATATCCATGTTACTGCTACTTTTTCTTTACTCATGAGATTCCTCTATGATCTTACCAATTAGAATATTTCCCTCATTTGAGAGATAAGTTCAAGCTGCACTTTGTTCAGTGTCAGCATTCTAGGATTTTGCCATGAAAGTTTTTATTCTCATTTTCACATCTTTTTTTTCATTTAATCTGAGACATAAAATGTTAATATTGTTGGCATTTCCATTTTACAGATGAGTAAATTGAATCTCAAAGGACATAATTTCTTGTCTGACATTTTGTGACTTTTAAGATAGTATAACTGAAGGCAGTGCCCACTGTTTGGTCTGCTCCTTTAGTGTTTATTCCAGGTAATTATAATAGGGAAGCGAAGGTTCATTCTTTTTAAAAAATATATAATAAATTAGAAATCCAGGAAGTTGATTTCCAGTTTAGTTTTGTTAGCACCTATCCAGGTGAACTTGAGGATATAATGTAACCTTTATGTATCTTACTTTACTAAGATGGGTTAGTTGCAGGGCTTAGAATTAAAAGCTTTCAATTTATATTAATTCTGTGATTATATAGTGTAATATCACATAAGCAAATGGTATCATGAAGTCACTCAAATCAACCCCCCTTTGTGGAGAAGAGAGGTAGGCTGTTACTACAGTGATTCGAGAGCAATATAGTAAGGCATTTAGATTCCTTGGACATAATTCATAGACTATGGAGAATTTGAAAATAAAATTTGAGTTGGTATCCTGTCAGCTTTATTATTTATCACTTTACAGGTTTTTACCCTTGACCAACAAATTTCTCTAAAATATATAACAACAAAAATATTTTTTGTGACTCTATATCCTTGTTTAATAACTATTTTTAAGTCATCCTCCTATGATTGTCCACCAAATAATATGTATTCTCTAAATCTGAGCTGTTTATATGATATGTTCCTTGGATTATGCTATAAACTCTTTGTGGCAGGGACCTTGTCTTTTTATATGCTCTATAAAGTACCATGCATACCTAGGGAATTTTATGAATAACAATAAAAAAAGGAGGCCAAAAAAAAAAAAAAGCTTTCATCAGCAGTGTTTTATTTTGCATGTGAATTTAGGGATGAATTTATACAATTGTCCATATTTCTAGAGAAACAGCTGCTTATATTACAAAAGTTGACTATGAAGAAAGCATGTGATATTAAATCTGAACATTTACATTGCTGGTAAAGGAAAAATAAATGAAGCAATACAATTTGCTTTTTCCTGTCCATTATAAAAATATTGCCAAGTCTGGCATGTGGTTCATAAAAACCAAACATTTTCTAACACAGCTGTGCATGAGGAAATGAAATACTGCAGGTATAAGAAACCACCTGTTTGCCAGAACAGGAGTTTCAAAAAAGATAAACAGCAGAATTTTATATGAGTCCCTGTTGAAGGTCTATTCTACTATTAATACTAAAACCTTAGCACTTGCTCTTCAAACAGGTGCTTTGCATGTGAATGGAAGTCTGAATAAGCCCAGGATGATTCACTAATAAACACCACGGGCTTTTCTATTCAGTACACAAGATGATATTGAATACAACTGTCAAAGATAATTTTGCAACCAATTCAGTTTTAAACGCCCAAAATTATAACAAACCACAAATTCCTGTTTACTCAAAATGCTCTCCTTTCTCTCCTTCATCTTAGTTGCAAAACTCTCATGAACTTGACAGTGTTCTCCCTTGATGAAGAGAAAGTCTGAAATATGCCATAAATCATACTGAGCTACCAGAGAAATTCAAATTGCTGTAAGCACAAGTACCGAGGGACCGCTTAGGCACTGCCTGAGCCATAATGCAACATTCACAACGAGATCATTGCGTCATAATCTCATTCTGGCTGTGATTTGCTTTGTGTGTAGGGGGCTCAAATGTCAGAGAGAGAAAGAGAGAGTGAGCGAGAGAGAGACGAGAGCTATTGTCAGGTTAGATTTCTCTCCTATTTTACATTAAACAAATGATCAGAAAAACATGTTAATGTATCAAATATTTCAGAAATTTAAAACTTCTCTGAAGTTTATGTGCATATGACATTTTTTGGTATGTGCCATGCAGGTATATTTAGCAGCAGAATTTCTAGAGACAGTTAAGAGAGCTTTTGATATATTTTTGCTTCTTGTTTACTAAGAGTTATTGAATAAGTAAACTATCGATACCATAACAAGCTTAATGAAAGTATCTATCAAACAAACAAAACCCAAGAATATTTCTAATCAGTTTAAAATACCTGTATCTGGAAACATTGTTGCCAAATTACAATTACATTAAGACTTTATGTCTTTGTGTTATAGTCATATGTTGGATTTTTATCAGTGCATGTGTATGCAGAAATACATACATATATATGTGTGTGTATGTATGTATGTTTCTATGACTTACATGGCTGGCCTCTCTTTAAGATTCATGTTTGGTGACTACGAGATGCTTTTTAGTTTTTTCTTGTATACAATAGCGTCCAGTTACTCAAAACAATAACAATTTTTGCCACATCTTTAATATCTGAATAAAGGGGTATAAGCATGGCCTTGAAATGGAGGTATATGATCACTATCACTTTCATGTTTAGGACAGTAGAATTTTGCCTTATAGAATAAAAATATAACCTAGAATATAATTTCTATAAGCCTCTAAAGCCATACTAGTATTCCTGCTTTGTTGTCTACTTCTCATTTCATATCAGAGCAGGTAGGTATTACCTTTTGATTATGCTTAGTAGTTAAAACGGGTTATGGATTCCTATTATGCTGTCTAAACTCTATCTTTTCAACTTGAAAATTCTAGAAAGACAACCATATCAACTGCGAATAAGAATACTTTTTTTTCCTCTTCTTTCCAAGTACTTTTTCTTTTTCATTTGTATTCTGATATCTCAACTGAGTGGATTGTACAGTACAGACTTCAAAAACAAAGTTGAATATTGGTTTTCTGCTATTAGATTTATAGAAATGTGTTTCTTTTCTCTCCCTTGTATATAATATTCTCTGAAGGCATCTGAAAGTATATTTATTAAGATGAGAATGTATTTTATCTTTTACTAACTTAATATCAAGAATAGTTTTTAACAATGTACATTTTTTTGCACATTGCATTTAGCTAGTTGTGTTTGCTAGAACAATAGCTAATTTTATAAAAGTCCATTTCGGCTTTCAATCTAGAATAAAGAAACATGGCTCCCTCTTTATAGCACTAGGAAAATATCAGCCTAGATCTATATGTATATATCATTGTGATACACACATATGTATACAAATACATAGGTATGTATGTATGCATGCATATACATATGTATGTCTCCATGTGTATGCATTAAGATAAATGCAGTGATAACCTGCCATGGTGACAAAACAGGTAAGTTTTCTGTTCTAGGTTTATGAATGATGCAGATTTTCTACTTCTATTTTTTAGTCTTCATAGTTTCTATCCGAGGGCTGGGCACAAATAATCCATTTCATATTACTTACTCTATATTATTTATTAGTGGTTTAGAGTAAATTTTATTATAGTATTAATGTTGCTTAACATCTCTTATAAAATGTTACTTGCTTTAAAGAGAGAATTTCTACTTTTTTTCTCTCAAAGTATAAGAGGAAGCAAAAGAAAAACAAAAAACTCAATTCATTTTTCTTGTTGTCCAAATTCCCATGTGACTTAGAACTTCTTTCATGTCTTACTCAATTACACAGCATCTACTTACAGGCAGATACAGTTATATCTCCCATATCTTTATAACTTTATTTCCCCAAACTAGATCTGTATGTTCTCTGACATGTATTCAGTAAATTCACTGTGGATTATACATCTAAAGTTTACAAAGACTCCTGTTCTCTCATTGGCACAGATTGCTAACCAATTATTATAGAAAAATAATAGTGAGAATGATTTTGATATACTCAGGTTCATGTATTTTCCTTTTGGAGTACCATTATATGTTAGTCCTTATTTCCTGTAGAGCAATTTAGTTTTAAGTTAAATGAACAGACATCATATTCCTCATTTGGGACATTATTTAATATTGAACTAATCTGAGACATTTTTTTAAAGTGTATATTTTAATCAATTTGTTTATGTTTGAGGACTTGAGAATAAAGTTTACTATTAAGAATGTTCCAGTACCCATATTGTAATAAATACCATTTATGAGTTTAATTTGGAGCGAAAGTGTCATCTAGGAGCCATCACAGTCTATAAAGTCAGAAGTTCTGATTTTGAATTTTACTTCTGTTGCAGTACTACTTGTGTTCATAGCCAAGCCCACATTTTTCATTTTCTCTTCTGTAGGATGGACACAGTAACATTTGGTTAATAGGTTTGATGAGCGAAATATTTTTAATGTGTATGAAAATCTTCTGAAATCTCTTTGCTTTATGTGGATGCCCCTGAGATGCCTGTGGATATTGTCATTATTCAGATGACTTGAATACACATACATGATATCAACCAGTTCTATATTTCAGGAAGAACATTTTCCTTCTGTACATATAAGACTGATTTATTAATGACTGAATTCTCAGTTCAGCTTTATCACTTTATCTCTCTTAAGGATAAATTCATAAAATAACTATGTCTTACCCATAAAATAAACTAATATCTCTATTACAAAAATATTAAAGTTATTTCTAATTCATGATACAAATTTTGTCCATGAATTTGAAAATTCTGATAGAGTGGCATGATGATGAGTTACCACTCATCACTTAATAGTTCTGGGCATCAGTGTTGTTGCTTATAAAATGAAGGAGGGAAAGTAATTTTCAAAATTTCTTATTTAAAAACTCTCTGATTTTATATAACCCCTGTTCCTTTGAAAATGATATGCCTGACGTGCTTTCTGAATTTTATTGATATCTTGCATTTTATTATGTTTTAGTTACTCTCCATAAGGTACCAGCCCTGCAATAGGAATATATGTATTATTGCCAATGAAAATCTTTGTATATACTTAGTGAAATAAGTTTATCATGACCTACTAGTTACTTTTTTCGAGTGTTTTTTTCTTAGAATTAAAATGCCAACAACTGAACTCTAAGAGACAAACACTGTTCATATTTGATGATAATTGAAGTTTAAACCTGGCTTTTAAAGTCACACCTACTTTAGTGCAATATTTTTTTTTTACCACACTGTCTTTTTTTCAAGTAACAATGATATCAGAAATGCATTTATTTGAGGCACTTAGAAAAACTATTTTAGAATTACATGGGTTAGTAACTTTACAACCTAACTCTCTTAATATTAAGATCATAGCATATAAGGTATAACATTTTATACAAAATAATAATGAGCCTGTACAATTGAATTTAAAGTGGGAATTTTTAATATCAAATAGAAGACATGCAGTGTAAGGATTAAATTATCATATTGTGAAAAAGTTAGGCAGGTGAACACTATGTTTTTATGAGTATAAAGTATAGTCTGAATAAATCTATGAAAAGCTCTTTTTTTACATGCAATTATTTGCTATAATGTGTAATTTTTCCTGCCCTTATGTTTATTTTAATTTTAATATGAAAGAAATGATCATCCCATTTTCTTTGAAAGTGGTATAAAGGTAAAACCACAAACCTCTTGAAAGAATTCCTTTGTTCCCAATCACATGAATGTTGTTGGAACAAAATTTTGCCACCTGCCAGGGGCTTTAAAAATTAAATCAAAAGGCTCACTGCTTTAAAATACTCAAACCAAAGGTAGGCTTCTGGATGAAAATGTAATGACTAGATCATTCTCATCATACACTTATTATTGTGAACAGAAATGATGGATCTTTTGCTACCTTTCACTAGAGAATAATTCATAAATAAAAATGAAAATGTTTAAGTCATGAATAATTATTCTATCGTCCTACCTAAAAAATAGAATCAGGCTCTGAAACTGAGTCTCTCTCTATGTTAGGTATTGAAACTTCCTAAAAGAAAAAGAGAAGAAAAAAGGTGAAGTATTTCTAACACTAGTTAAAACAATTCAGTGTTGGCATGCTTCATTAACTGTTTGCATACAAGACAAAAGTGCTTTCTGATGAAGTGGAAAACCAACTTGGGACCAATTTTCCACAACATAAATTCAACACTCATTCTACCTCTTGATACCTTTGTATTCAAACTACCAAGGTTTTTTGTATCTGTCGTATCATAATCATTTTAATACTCCTATTTTGAATTCCCCAATCCTTGAAAACATTTTTAGATTATTTCCTGAGAATAAATTTAAGATTCACGTTTACTATTTTTTAAATAAGTGTGAATTAATTGCATTGTCAGTTATCAAACTGACTTAGTAAGAATCAATTCTTACTATGTAAGAAACATGATAAAAGAGGTTTTAAATGGACAGCTTAAATAAAATCTGGTTACCCTCGATTTTATTCTCTCTTCTGCCTCTCTCTGTATATATAGATGCATATAAGTATCATAAGGCCTGTGATGTATTAAGCATCATTGCAAATTTAATCATGCTATACAGTATCATTTATTTTGATACCAACAGAAGAAAACTTATCACCTCTGTAACTAGCAGAGGAAGTGAGTGTGAAGTTGGAGGAACACCATTAATGATCATAGAGTCACAGTAATGCAGCTTCAGAGTAGGTATGTCAATTTTGCCAGACCAACAGAGAATAGCTACAAAGTGCTACCAAACATAGTGAGGTCATTTGCAAACCCTACAAAGTGTAAGTTATTGTTTCGTTTGGTACATCACATCTCGTCTTCATCAACAATGTTCAAAATCACTTTTGCTTACAGAGTGAGAATCTGTCAGACAACGTCTGTCTTTGCTTCTCCTCTTCTCCATACTCTTTTCTAGACTACATGAGGAGGGAAAGGGACACTGTAATTTTTTTTATTTTATTTTTAATGGAAACATAGCTTAGAGTTAGTTGATGAACAGAGAGAATCACAACGTAATTTTCACATCATACAAATCTCTCTCTTTAAATTACTGTGAGCCTAATTTTTTTGTTGAAAAAATTTATTTGGTGTAGGCTTAAAAATGTTACATGAATACATAATTTTCTTTGCATGGGAAGGAATGAGTTTCTAAATATTTATGCTATGAAACATTATTTTATTGCATTTAATATATTGAATAGCTATATTATTTAAAATTCATTTCATTAAAGGTTAGTGTCATATTCACACTACACTAAATGTCTTACATCCTTGAATTTTAAGATATTTCTAATTACTGATCTTGTGATTTCAGAAAGAGAAATTAGTCATATTCAGATATTTTCTTTGACATTAAAAATCAAACCCTGTTATTTAATATACTTAAAATAAACAGTATATTGCATTAAAATCGTGTATGAGTCAAGTGAGGGATTGTATTCCTGTTATAAAGAATATATAGAAGTAGTAGAAGGTTAGTATTTTTAAAATATTGTTATTGATTCAGTAAACTAATATATTAAATATGTAAAACATTAGATTCTTTTAATATACAGTCATAGAGAGCTATGTATTCTTTTTTTCTGGAACGTTCCATGTAAATCAGGAGTTTTATCTAATGAAGTCTTAAATCAATCCACTACTTAGGAAACACTTCAATATAATGCATTTTATTAAAGTGAGCTGTATCTATAGTGGTTCTGGAATTCAAACTATTTTGCATAAATACTGCTTCATACATGTATATGTTTATAGACTACTTTGCCAATGGGAGAAAAAAGCTAAAAGAGATCTAATGAAGTATTCCTGTTTATTATTTTGATTAAAATACTAGTAGGCCAAATACCGCCTTTGAAAATCACTTTGTTTTGACTTATTAACAGGATATGATGCTAGAGATGATAAGATAGTGCCTTTGATGTAGGAGGAGCTAAATGAGTGAATAGTTCCATTACTGTTTGGCACCAGGGTTCTCTAAGGTATGGGGTTTACTCTCATACCTCTCATCATCTACTGGTTGAGATAGTTTCTATTTAGATATCAAGGACAAGCTGGGACAAAAATATGTTTTCATTTTTCTGTTTCTGTTATATCACCTTGATTAGTCTTAATTCCTAAAAGGGCCCCAATTATTGGAAAGTATAAAGCCAGAATCCCTGTGCTTGGATATTTTACTTTTCAAAAGTAATGTTTAATAGTTTGGCCTCCTGAGAAATTGTTCATGCTTCTGAGCACATACATGACAAAGTTGGTAGAGTTATAATTAGTACTCCATCCGCAATGGTTCTGTTTGGCCTCTTGAACATCAAAGTAGTTATGTTCCACTGTGGAAAGTTGAGGGATTTACCTTGTTTGTTTTGTCTTTTAGAATATTTAGTTCATTTTTCACTTAATCTTTTGATTTGATGTTTCTTGATTCCGTAAATATTTTTATGGTAACTGTGCATTTAGGTTTTTAAGTACTTTTTGAAATATAAAATAAATGAAAAATTAACAAATTGGAAAATAAGATTTGAAGACATCAGTAATCACTGAAGATTGTTCAATTACATGAAGTGGTTTTATATTGCACTTTACTATTCATTGAATATGCTAACATTAAATTTCATAAGTAGAGTTTTAAAAATACATTTATTATACCAGATAATTTTTGTGAATGTATCATATCAGTGTCTTCATATCTGACATAATAACTTACACTAGAGGAGACTAAGTAGACATGTCATCTCAACAGTTAACACTGATAGAAATATCAAAGTTACTCTCATATTCTTTTGAAAATACAAATAGACCTTTATTCTCTTTCATAATAAATAATCACTTTTCATAGTTTTATTTACATTCAGTATTATATGTAGGGTAATCACACACACACGTATATATCACACACACATATATCATGTAACTTACTTTAATAAAAACATAATTTTTGGACTAATGTTTCCAGCATATAAATAAATATTTCTCTATAGGTAATTTGTTAAAATATTAGCTGTTAGAACACTTATCCCATTTATAACTGGCGAACATATAATGTTTTAAAAGTGGCCATTTGTAGAAACCAGATACTATTGTATTTTAGACTTTGCATATAATAGAGAAAAGAGAACAATTTATGCACTCTTAATATGATGGAATTCTTTAGCTTGACTATCACAGCTTTACAGAGAGGTGCTTTATTTTCCTAAAATAAACATTGAAAGCGATGCCCAGCCCAGCCACTCAATGCACACATTTAACACTCACCAGGAGGGAGGTTTGGTGTGCTGAGCCCACTAAGTTTTAGATCTCAGAAGGGGCTTTACACCCTGTGGTGTAGGCACACTTCTTTCAGCAGAAAGTATGTCATTAAAATACTGCCCTCTTGCAGTGACTTCACACTAGTGTAGATGGAATTGTTTTTAGTCACTACACAGCATGAAAAGCATTTTGGTATTTTCCTGAAGTAATTTACCATTTGTAAACAGGTCACAATGGGGGGAAATCAGTTTCTTCATGACAAGCGATATTGACTTAAATCCAATATGTCGAGAATCATTTTCAATTTTTGCAAAAAAGAAGAAAGAAAGAAAGAAAGAAAGAAGAAAGAAAGAAAGAAAGAAAGGTAACCATTATACCATGATAGTTACACTCACATATTTATGTACCCATATATTTACAAAACAAAAATGAAACTGAGTCATAAATGGAAATATGTTAAGCAAAGAGAAATTTATCTCAACTTTTATCAGTTCAAAACCCAATTAAATAGATAATTTAAATGATGCAATATGAATGAAAACATAGAATACAATATGTTTTATTGGTTAACTTAAAAATATTAAAACTGCTTATTTTGGCATCATGGAAACACGTTCTCAATGAAAACATTGTGTGTTGTATTATTAACTCACAGCATATGATCTCCATTTCTGCCTCCCTAGATTTCTACCCCCCTGGGATAGAAACAATGTGGACTCACACATTTATTATATTAATTAGAAATCACTACCTAATATAATTATTCTGGCAAGCACATGGTGAGTACTGAAAATATTATTGACAGAATTTCTCCATTTAACTCTGGTGTTAAAAAGATTTGCATGTCTAAAACTGCCTTGATTAGATATTGTTTTTGACGACTCTGCTCAGTGTTTTACTATATGCACATTAAGCATGAGGACTTTTAGCACGTCTGAAGTAACATCTGCTCTGTCTTTTTGTTGCTGGGTTCATGGTATAATTAGCTCTATATTTCACCAAATACAATTTTGCTCCCATGGCGGACAAAGCAGCATGAAGAAAACATAAATAATTGCAGATTAGAGAAACAGAAGGCAAAGTGGGTGTAGATGGCTTTGATAAAAAAGGGTTAAGGAGAATAGAAGGTCAGCTCATTATTAGGAAAAAAAAGAGGCAGTTAAAATTAGATATGGTCTTTGTAATTAAAGAAAACACACACAGATTTTTCTTTTAACAATGTCTCCTATTTGGGCAAATAGTTTAGTGACTGGCAGTGATATAGTTTATTTAGTATTTCTGTAGAAAACACTTTAAGAAACAGGCGCATTTGGCTACATATACATGAAATTTAATTATTAGAGGAATGTTGAAAACATACAGGAGGTTTTGTGGTCAGTTTCCCAGAGTATAAAATACTTTTTAAAAAGATAATAACACCTTTATAGAATAAGTTACCTCACTGAAGCCAGCTTGTCAGGTTTTATAGCCTGATAGTCCAATTTCACTGTCCCTCCAAACAACTATTAGTCAATATATTTGCATAAGTCAGTAGTATTCCCTCCATATTAGATTCATGTTAAATTCAGAACTCTTCACTCTATTAAATATCTGACTAAATGTGCCTCATTGTTTAGCATTACACAAATTATGTGAAAGTATTATGTAATAAGCACCAAATATGAAAAATGTCAATGTTGAAATGGTGTGTTTTGGTGACTGACAACGTAATTTGTTGTACAGTTTTTCAAAATATGCTCTATGATCAAGGATTACATTAGATTCATAGATGTGAAATGTAATTTTCCTCGTCTTTCACTTTTTGACTACAAATCATAAAATATTCTGAAGTGTTAATAGGGTACAAAGTTGGTACTTATCTTATTTGTATCAGAAAAAGTCCACAAAAGTCTATAAATAAAGTAATAATCTGTTTTTGTTTTGTTTAGGAAACAAAGATGGATAAAGGAGATTCTGAACTTATAGGTATTCATCCAATAGCATAAAATGGGTGAAAGAATCAAAACATACTTTTTGTTTCATTCTATATCTAAAGCATAAAACTCACATATCAACTGAATCACTATACAAACACAAAAAATAAATCCAGAAAGCAGTACTAAGTGATAAATTACGATATAGTCTGTGTGTGTTGAAGGACAATTTGAAAGATAAACTATGCAATGCAGCATAAATAATTTTAAAATAATATATTCTCATAATACTTTTTCCCGTTGAAGAAAGACAAAATATTTCTGTTCTATAAGAAATTTTTTCCACATAAATAACAGCTTAACTATATTAATCACTCTAATAATGCCTGAGAGGTTTCACCATCTCTCCATGGACACCAGAAATTCTTATCCAGCTTGCCTCAGGCAGGCAAAAAGTTGCAGGGTCAGGGCCATATGTAAATAAACCATTTCCAGAAGATAAGTGCCACAAAGTAGCATGATGTTATTTGTCTACTAATTCTTTGAATTTTATTGGGTTAATAGAGGGTACAGGAAAAATTCTACTTTGGCACATACATGATTATTTAAGTTGTACTTTTCCTGGAATCATGAACTGTGAGTCAAAAGGGGCTATATAGTTCAGCTAGTTTAGGGCTTTTTAACCCTAATTGCATGTTAGAATCTTCCAGGGAACTTTATATTTTTTTAAGTTTTTATTTAAATTCCAGGTAGTTAACATACAGTGTAATATTAGTTTCAGGTATACAATATAGTGATTCATCACTTTCATATATCATCCAGTGCTCATCACAATAGCTGTACTCCTTAATCCCCATCACCTATTTTACTTGTCCCCCCACTTGCCACCCCTCTGGTAAGTTTGTTCTCTATAGTTGACAATTTGTTTCTTGTTTTGCCTCCCTCTCTTTTTCCTCCTTTTGCTTATTTGTCTTGTTTCTTAAATTCCACGTATGAGTGAAATCTTACAGCCTTTTTCTCTTATTTTGCTTAACACAATACTCTCTAGTTCCATCCATGTCATTGCAAATGGCAAGTTTTCTTTTTTATGGCAAAGTAATACTCCTTTGTATACCACATCTTCTTTATCCATTCATCAGTTGATGGACACTTGGGCTGTTTCTATAATCTGGCTGTTGTAGATAATGTTGCTATAAACATCGGGGTACATGTATCCCTTTGAATTAGTGTTTTTGTATTCTTTGGGCAATACCTAGTAATGTAATTGCTGTATCATGGAGTAGCTCTATTTTTAACTTTCTGAGTAACTTCCATACTGATTTCCACAGTGGCTACACCAGTTTGCATGCCCACCAACAGTGCCAGAGGATTCCCCTTTCTCCACATCCTTGCCTGCACCTGCTGTTTCTTGTTGATTTTAGCCATTCTGACAGGTGTGAAGTGATAGCTCATTGTAATTTTGATTTGTATCTCCCTGATGATCAGTGATGTTGAGCATCTTTTCACATGTCTATTGGCCATCTATATGTCTTCTTTGGAAAAATGTCTATTCATGTCTTCTGCCCATTTTTAACTGGATGATTTGTTTTTAGGGTGTTGAGTTTTATGTTATTTATATATTTTGGATACAAACCCTTTATCAGATACGTGATTTGCAAATATCTTCTCCTATTCCATAGGTTACCTTTTAGTTTTGTTGTTTCCTTCGCTGTAAAGAAGCTTTTTGTTTTAACGAAGTCCCAATACACAATATCAGAGCACATGCAGCACATAGTAGAGACACTCCCTAAAGCACTGGGCTCTGGGTGCTCTAGGCACTGACCTCTTCTTCATAAGACCATTATTTTCAGGAGCAGGAGACATAACTGACTCTTCAAACACACAGAAGAGAGGAGGTAGCTTTAAAAAAAATCTAGATTTATGTTTCACCAACAAAATCATAATCAGTATGAGTAGGATCTGTGTATTGTTTTTTGTTTTTTTTTTTTAAGTTCCAGGTACTGCCGATGGAAATCCAGTTTTGAGAACCACTGAATTCTAGTCTAATTAACTTTTCTTGATTTGAGTCTCATTTACATGTTTTTGTCAAGATAAACTTGAAAACCGCTAGTTATTTCATATCCATTATACAATTCCATCTGTGGAAAACTTAGAAAGTATTTGCGTGAATTATACACAATGACTGCTTAGACTATGGGAGTCCTTCAGGTATTTGAAGGAACTATAGGGGATCCTTCATTTTTATTTTCCTTTCCTTCCTTTTTGTATATCATGGTTTCCTGGATCCTTATTTTATGGCTTATAATTTTAAGTGCAGACAAAACAATGTCATATGGAGAGGCTTTATTAAATTATGAATATCTGCCTATATCTCAAGGTTTGGACATACATAGTTTGAAAAACTGGAAAAACTTTTTAGTCAAATTAGCTTATATAGTTATTTCTGAATGAATATCTTTTGCATATGCTCTGCAGTAGTTTGAAGAAAGGAACTAAGGTTCTGAAAGTTGTTTTGAATTGGCCAACTTAGTGCATTGAAACATCTGAATCCACTAATTTTTATTTCAAAATCTAAGTTCTTTCTACAGCATCAATGTCTTTCTCATTGGTCATGGTAAACAAGTGTATCTGAATCTTTTAGCTACATTATATTCGGTGACAAATACACAAACAACCATAGTTTCCTTTTCTGGGAATTTCAAATAAATGATTACAATCTTGAGATACCATCATATGATTTTTTGGCCCTACCTCTTAATGCGAGTGATCATGATTTGATACTAAGAATTGAAATTATAGTAAAGATTCTTGTTCTGCTTTTTCACTTCAGATATTTTATATATTTATTATTTCAAACACATTCTCACATTAGATCTCAGTTCTCTAAATTTCCTTGTATGTGTATATATGTGTGTAAATGAGTTTGTGTATATAAAGAATTAATGCAAAAAAAAAGAAAACCCCTGAAAGTTGTTTTTGTTATACACACAAAGGAAATGTTCAATATTAGCATAATTAGTATGGAATTAATGAGACTGTAACTGTCCCCAAGTTAATAAAGTTACTGATTCAAAATAATATAAATACGGAAAGTAAGAAGGCATATTTTTCAGGGGAGTTGGGATCACTTTTATTTACATGCACACATAATAGTACACACCTGGAGAAGCATATCTATTTATGTTTCCTGCTCTACCTTTCCAAATCAAATACAGAAGTCTTTGTCAAATACTCTTTTAAATTTAACTCTGAAGATGGTACATGAGTAGATGGATACAGAAGTTCTCTCTATTGCTTCTGCTCAGAACGGGGGAGGGCTATCTTTTTTCCAGCCCCGGAAGCCCAGGAATTGTTTAACAGTATTTTTGCCATTTGGGTTGCATAGTTCATAAATCTCTTTAATGCCCAAATTACATTACATTTAATGAAATTTTACTCCTAATTCATTTGATTTAGCTACTTGCTTGCCTCTAATTTGTGGGTCAGAGAATTTCAGCAATTTTGTCTGAAGTGCTATTGGATTCTTTTAAATATGTGAATAGTGCAGTTCTGTCATCCTATTAAAACTCATTTTTGTAATGAAAGCTCATATGTCTCTTTATTTATATCATCAGCATGAAGCTTGAAATTATACCAATATTGTGAGGTTTTGACTTCTTTTATCTTTAGATTTTAATAATAGAGTTTTGAGGTTCAAGATTTTAAGCTATATCTTGATATAAATAAGAGTGTTATCCAAATAGAAATAAGGAGAACTCTGAGACTAAGGCACTTTCAAAGGATAAGTGCCACCCTTGATTGAGGATGAATAATTTATAAGAATAACCAGAGGTAAATTTGTACTGAGGTTGTTTTCCTTTACAAATGTGGAAAATTAACAAATTTCTTGTGCTCAGTATCGTTCCCACATAATTTTCATTACTGCTGAGGGAGATTCTCTGTTGAGTAGGGAGTAGAACTATGAAAATAGGTTTTCTGTTTTAAATATATAGTGAATGATAGTTAAAGTTGAAACAGGACTGCAAATACCATTTTCTATGTACATAGTAGTTTGACTAGGCTTTTGAGATTGACATCTCAATTGGAATCACATTGAACATTATTTTAGGGGAAATTTATGATGTAAGCCATTTATAAATAGAGTTATTTCTATACACTTCCCACAGAACAAAAGCAGTTTACAGATTAGATAAGTAAACAATAATAAATTTTAAATGGTAAAAGTTATCACAATGTTTACATCACGACTCCAGTTTTAGTTCTTTCCAAGTACCCAATGACTACAGTACAGTGAAACCAAATATCAGCTAGTGCATATTGTTATAAAGTGTTTAGCTTTTTCTGTCCTTTTCTCTCTCTCTCTCTTTTTTAAGATTTTACTTGTTTATTTATTTGAGAGAGAGGAAGAAAGAGAAAGAGAAAAACAGCAGGGAGAGGAGCAAAGGAGAGGAAGAAGCAGGCTCCCCACTGAGCAGGGAGCCCCATGCAGCACTCAATCCCAGGACACTGGGATCATGACCTGAGCTGAAGGCAGAGGCTTAACGAACTGAGCCACCCAGGCGGCCGTGTCCTCCTCTTTCAACAGAACAATTCTATTCATGTTAATAATAGTGCCTACAATTTACTGAGCACTTACTATGGACGGACAAGCCAATCTGTTTACATATGTTAAGCCATTCAATCTAACAATGTAATAAGGAGGCAGGGACAATGATTATTCTCTCCTGATCTAGAGGAAAAGAGATAAATGCCCTCAAGATTGTGCACTTTGACATGGTTAGACTAGGATTTGAATCCTGATTGGATGCCAAAGCAGGCAGCCCAAACCACAGGGTAAGCTCTTGAGAGCCTGGCACTGAAATCACAATAAGGGAGGTGGGGAAGAGATTTTGGTAGAGGGCTTTTCTAGTAATGTTTGTCTTTTCTGGGAAAAATGAATAAATACAAATTAATATTTATATATATATATATTTAAATCCATGGACCAAATATTAGGTATTACACATTAGCAAACGAACACAAAATAGAAAATAATACCTCAAACAAGTGCAAAAGATTTTAGGTTGGAAGGACCTTCAATTCATGCATGCTATACCACAAAAATAAAACCTTATAATACTAATTTGAGAAGTAAACCAATAAATAAATTTGAGACGATTAGTTTATTTGAGTGGCATTTATCATTCAAAATACTGGTTTTCATTAAGCTTGACTTAAATTTAACTTCAATCTTTTGGAATTAAAAGTTAAATTTAAATGCATTGTTGTTGGACTCTCCTTTTATGTCCCACTCCCAGTGCCCCAACTTTTCCTTAAAAGCACTGGCTGTAATTATTTGCCCCACAAAGAGAGAGAGAGAGAGAGAGAGAGAGAGAGAGAGAGAGAATGTGTGTGTGTGTGTGTGTGTGCGTGCGTGCGCATGCGCACATGCATGCACATGCACGTGTTTCTATAAATTTAAACTTGCTGTTTGTTCCTTCTGTCAAAAAATGTAGTTTTTCCTTCATTAATCTACATTTCCAAAGTTTCCTTTTCTATATTCTTTCCCCACATGAGCAAGCATGTATGATCTATGGTGCTTTCTTTATATCTGTAAAATATCAAATAGAGATGCATCTGTAACACAACATAAGATAATTTAACTCTCTGAGCTTTTTGATGCCATTGTCTTAAGTTTCTTAAAACAGTAAGTAGTTTTCCTTATATCATCTTTGTATGCTTTCTAAAAGTCACATATATTTTTAGTACAGTTATTACAACCATGGCACATGAAGGCATATAGATTAATACAGTGCATAGAGGCCATACATTCCACTTTAATTCTCAGATCCTAAAAATGTATAAACACTAAAATATCTTCTTCCTTTGTTGGTCATCTATGAGCACCTCGAGGGAAGAACTAAATCCTCTACATAGTCCCCAGTATTTGGAGCAGTGACTCCCATTCAGTGTCCACTCAGTAAATGAAATGAAATTAATAAATAAATTAATGATTGTGAATCCTGAAAACAAAGAAATATTAAACTGTTTTATATTTTTAAAATATACTATTTCCAACGAAAACCTAAACAACAAGGTATGAAAGAGGTATATATAATTTGAGACCATCCACTCATTAGCCATTTGGTTACTCCATAAATGAGAAAAATATATTTCAGGGTCAGTATCTCTGCCTGTGGACTTTATCTCTCAAAACTGTTCTTTGACTAGGAGCTCAGTTTAGGACATCTCAAATTTAAAATTTCTAAAAAGAATTGGTGGTCTTAACCCCAAACCTCCATATTCCTCAGTCTTCTCATCTCTGTTATCGGTAACTCCATTTTGGTACTCCCTTGCTCATTCCCCAAACCCTAGAGCTGTTGCAGACTCTTCCCTCTCATATACCCACATCTGATGTATCCACAGATCTACTCACCTCTTGCCCTTTAATCATCTCTTGCCTTGATCATTGTAAAAATGTTCTAACTTGATTCTTGCTTCCTGCCTTTCTCCATACAGATGTCAGAGTAGTCCTTTGAATGCCTATGCTGATCAGACCAGGTCACTCTTTGTATACCATCCTAATTCTTCCCATTTCATGTAGAGTAAAATAATAAAACCCTTTGATAACCTGTAATACTGCACAGTGGGCTCCTGGATTCTTCACTTTCCTCCTATGCTCACTTTCACACATTCGCCTTTAGCCACCCTGGCTATTTCTGAAATACTGCAGGCACTCAGTCTTTGCATTGCTCTCCCCTCTTCTTGGAATCCTCTTCTTCCAGAGATTCATAGATCTTGTTATCTCATCTTCAAATGTTATCTTCTTTTAAAGATTAATCAACAACCCTATTTTATATTGCACCCTACCTCCTCAATATATAAATATTCCCTATCTTCTTTCTCAGCTTTATTTTTTTCTCCATAGTACTTATCACAATCTGACAAGTCATGTAGTTTATTGAGCATGTAATTATTAGAATGTCAGCCCCATGGGGCCTGGGATTTTGTGGTTCAGTTTGCTCATTGCTAATCTCTGTGTCTAGAACAGTGCTTGTGACCAATATTTGTTGAGTGACTTAACAAAGCATATAGGTTTTGGAGTCCAAAAATATATTAGAAACAATACTGCCAACCAGATTTAACCAAGAAAAAAAATTATGAGCGTGTCAGTTGTTCTTTAACAAAAGCACTAACTTTTCCAGTGAGTTCTAAGAATTAAAAAAGAAGCCTTCACAATTCTCTGCACTGAGAAAGTGATGATGAAACAGTTAAGACATTTATTTTCTAAATGTGACATGCTCTAGGAGCTACACATCACTTCAGCTCATGTTTACACATTATGCTACTATAACTGCTTAAAATGTAGGGATTTTTAATTGAATTTTATGGCTGGCCTACATTGTTGATAGTAATTTTTATGTTATAGCTTATGAGTTTAGTCATAGAAGAATATAGAGAAATTTCCATTGATGTAATAAAATATCTATAAAAGCAAAATGGTATTTCCTTAGTAGGTAGTTATTTTATATATCTCTGAATCTCTGAGCATTCGATTATAAAAAATGCATTTTGAGAATGAATATATAGTAAATTAAATAACTTTCTTTAAAACAATAAGAATTAATGATATATTCCTAATCTTTAACATAGAAAATACATATTTTAAGAAATTCTCTTGTTTTTTCAAAGTACCATAGTAATATATTGACAGGTAAGAACCCAAAACTTCCTCCAAATTTCCTTGCTGATACTATCCATAATCAAGCAGATTATTTTAACTATGGCATCTTAAAATATATTTAATATTTAAGCTTTATCAGTTGAATTTTACTTAGTGCATCAAGAGAGTTATGAAAAGCTGTAGTTATATATTTTCATGTTATTGTCTTTTTAAAACAATTTTACCTTAATTTGGTAGAACCACTTAACATGAGATTTACCCTTTTTAGTTTTTAAGTGTACAACACAGTATTATTGACTCTAGGTATAGTGGTGTGCAGAAATTCTCTAGTGCTTATTCATCTTGCTTAACTAAAATTTTATGCCCGTTAATTAGCAACTGCCTATTGTTTCCTCACCCCAGATAAGTGAAATAAGCCAGCTCAGAAAGACAAATACTACATGATTCGATTTATATGAGATATCTAAAATGGTCAAATTTAGGTTATTATCTTTTATTCAGCTTTTTAAAAAATGGTAAAATAGGTTTTTAAATAAGAAATTATATTATTAAAGTAATAAAATAATTAACTGAAAATTTGAAAACTCTTTTTTCCTTAGGAACATTTCAAATTTCATATTTTCAAAAAGCATATGCCTTAATCAAATTTAATGTGAACTCAAACTGGTTCTTTTTCATAGTTAGTAATAGTTATTCAAGATATTTTACTCATTTCACCATGGGAAACGATGATGAAAAATGGGAATGTTCCATTATTATTGACCTTTAAAATCTCTTAAGTTAAGGATTATGAATACTTTTGGCTGAAAGCATACATAATCTTGCTATTTTCTTTTTCTTTTATATATTCCCACGCAACAGCACTTTCCTGAATTTTAAAATGGATAACATTCATTTGACATTTGGCAGTCTAAAAATTAAATTTTCATGCTTGCTTTGAATGCATCTGGGAAACTAGAAATGAAATTTTGATAGAAATAAAAACGCCACTGGGAATATTATTGATTACCTGGAATGTGTGGCTTTCATTTACCAATTAAAACATATTAGCCAAGTCATCTGGAAGTGGATTGGTATCTATTTTTTCAATCATTGATATAATAGATAATTTAGATCAGTTGTTTATAAAAGCTTTCAGATGATCTTAAGATATTAGAATATAAAAAATCTCATTAATTTTGTAGAATTTAGACAATTAGAAAAATGTTTTCAGAGTGTATCAACATCTCTGAATTTTAAAATGGGTAGTCACAAAAGATTGGTTTGAACATTTATGCTATCTTTAATAAAAGAGGATTCCTGTCCTTTGTTAACTGCTAAGTCAAAAAAATAATTTTTTATATCATCTCAACCTAATCCCTGCTTGTTGTCAATCCAACATTATATTTAAAATCCCCTGCTAGAAACCGATCCATAAATATAAAGAATAAACTGATTCTAGCCAGAAAGGAGGGAGCAGAGGGATGGGAAACATTGGACAAGGGGAGTGAGAGGTGCAGGCTTCCAGTTATGGAATGAATAAGTCATAGATATGAAACGTCTAGCATAGAGAATATAGTAAATGGTATCGTAAAAGCATTGCATGATCACTATATTGTGACAGACAGCAGCTACACATGTGGTGAACGTCGCATAATGTATAGAGTTGTCAAAAACACTATGGTGTACACTTGAAATTAATGTGACTTTGTGTATCAACTATACTTCAATAAATATATCTTAGACATAGGCAGAGGGAAAATCAGGCTCCCCTCAGGGAGCCTGATGTGGGATTTGATCCCCGGACCCTGAGATCTTGACTTGAGCTCTAATCAGGAATCAGAAGCCTAACCAACTGAGCCACCCAGGCACCATCCGTCCTGTGCTCTATTCTTGTTACTAAAATTCTAAACTGTCAGGTAGCTCCCTAGCAAGTTCGTTTTGTTGTTAAAGTCTGCTGATGTTTCCTAAACCCCAAAGCATCATACAAATGTTAATTATAATATGTTGCCTTCTTTCTGGATGCTAGTTCACTGAATGCCCATCCTGAGCCCTGTACTGCATAAGCTTAGACAATGCAGTGACTAAAGGTGGAGGCTTTCCCTTTGAGGAACTCAAGGAACCCTTGGAAAAATGTTGCACTTTCCCTTGGTAAAACTGACATGGTCAAGAACTTTCTAGTTTCAAATTGCATTCCCTTTTACTTTTAATATTCATTGTGTATTCACAGTTTCTGTATTTGTTTTGAAATGTGTCCCTCTTAGGTCTAATATCTCTTAAGGATAGTCATACTTTTAGGTGCCTGGGTGGCTCAGTGGTTGAGCATCTGCCTTAGGCTCAGGTTGTGATCCTGGAGTCCTGGGATCAAGTTCCACATCAGGCTCCCTCAGCCTATGTCTCTTCCCCTCTATCTGTGTCTCTCATAAATAAATAAATAAATAAATAAATAAATAAATAAATAAATAAATAAATAATTTAAAAAAAAGGATAGCCTTACTTTCTATAATTTTATAAACTGACATGGCAAAATTATCCCCTTTTTTAGGCACTTCCTCTTCCCTCTCCTCTTCCTCATATTAGTTATATGACAGGTACATTGTATATGCTTATTATCTACTTAGAATGCTAATTTTATACTTACCCTTGATTATTGGTAAGTTTCACATAAAAAACTGAGATCACAAAGCTTCTTGAACATCTTGTCCTTGTCTCATTTCTGTCTGGCCTCAACACCTGTGATCTCTGCCTTGATTTTTCTACTTAATAATAGCTCTCTTTATTAATTACCTAGTTCCGTGTACTTTATGCTTCACGTATAATATCTCACTTAATTCTGTGCTGGCCCTTGAATAGGTGTTATCTCCACTTTCAGATGAAGTGTTTTAGGTACAGAGTGAGTCTCTGTGCCCAGGACAGCAACGGCAATATTTAAAGACACCTCTAAATTTTACCAACTTCTATGCTTCATCTACCACTTCACCGTGAATACTAACTAAGAGTTATTCCCTGTGAGGTAAAATTAAGTCTAGAGGAACAAGTTCCCCTTCTTATTTCTTTTTAAAAAATTTCATGGTTGGCATGGAAGTAATGACTTTTCTAAAAGAAATTTTAGAGCAAGTTTTCTAATCTTGTTTTTATAACTGAGGTAATATTAGGATATTACTTGATTTACTAAATTAATACATGTCCAAATATTCTAAAATGTCCTAAAATGTTACCAGAGGTAGCAGCAGTGTGGTCCATGGCCTATGGAAGGGGGGGCTCTCAAAACACTTTCAGGGAGTCCAAGAGGTCAAAATATTTTTCATAATAATACTAAGACCTTCTTTACCTTTTAAAATTCTCATTCTCTCATGAGTACTGGAGCCTTTAAAGGCTACATGTTTTGTACATTGCAACAGACTGAATATAGAAGTTACAGGAAAATCCAAATGACTTCTTTTAAGCTAGACGTTGAAGAATTTTGTAGAAGTGTATATTTTTGTGGAAAATATTTATTTCTTTTTAAAACATGGCATTTTTGCTAATATGCAATGAATTTGTAGTTATTTTTAATTCATGATAAGAATAAATATTTTTATTCCTAACTTTCTTTTCAGATATGGTCTATATTGAGATACGACCAATGTGTGTAGAGAGATCCTGAAACCAACGTGTTTGGGATTCACTGCTATCTACAGCTATATATTATAAATTTTTGGAATCTATATTAAGAAACCTTGATATGTACATTCTCCAGAGTTTTCTTTATTTTTTTAAAGACTTTATTTATTTATTCATGACAGACACAGAGAGGGAGAGACATAGGCAGAGGGAGAAGCAGGCTCCATGCAGGGAGCCCAACACAGGAACTCCCAGATCATGCCCTGAGACAAAGGCAGATGCTCAATCACTGAGCCACCCAGGAGTCCCCAGAGTTTTCTTTAAAAATGCTTGTAGTCAGTGGTGATAGTGAGAAGGAGAGTGTAGTTTCAAATGATAAACTTAAAAGTTTTAGACATGGTGAAGCGATGTGATGGTCTCAGGAAGGCTGACAATGAAGATGAACAAAAACTTATTTTCAAAGTCTCTGTTGATTTTGAAATTATTATTCTTTATCTCCAAATTTATTCTTCCTAGTTTTTGTAAATAAAACTCCAGTCCTGCCAGATGTCTTGCTAAAATTTTTCTGTGCATCTCATTCATTCAGTTAGCATTTGGGGAGAGTAGTCTCTGTGCAAGGCTTTCTAGTGTATGGTGAATTCCAAAGTGAGTATGAAAAAATACTCATGACTTTTATTCTGAACTGTGGAGTAAATGACAGAGCTAAGATTCAACTCTATAGTGCAACCAATGAGGCCAGTTTATATATTTATTTATCTATTAAATTTTAATTACTTGAAACTGAGAAATGTAATTCAATAAACACCTATTGGACATGTTTTATGCCCAAAGAATTCCCGTTTTTCCAGTCAAAGCAAGGTTTCACTTCATTTAGAATTTTTCCTGTCTAAATATTTTAAGTACGACTTTAATGCTAAAACTAAGAAAACCATTTTCCTTTGACCCTCTTCATCGATTCATATAGGGATGTGGCATTTAGTGATATTGAAGATTCTGTGTGTATTTATAAAAGGTTTCTTTCTCTTTTTGATATGAGGTTTTTAAAGTGTACTGTATGGCTTATGAACCTAAGAATACTTTATGTTTTTTAATCTGAAGAACAGCCATAATGTTTTTTTTAATATTAATTTGCACCTCTTTAGATTTCCACAGAGGACATTTCTAAAATTTATGTGTAGCATAAACACTTCTTTTAGTTAATTGTAGAAGTTTAACACTGACTATATTTACAGCCCCGTAGGTATAGTTGAAAATTTACATGTTAAACAGAGATGCTCTCTGGCATGGTTTAAGAAAATGATCTGTGTTCTTAATTACACCTTTAGCATAAATGTGTGAATGTCATTTACTGAAATGTAAAGAGGAAATCTGTGATGATGAAGATAATGATGATGATAATGTAAAACGTATTAATTATATTAAGTTGGCAAATTTTGTGAGTTTTTTTAGTAAATGATCTTTTTATATTTAACAAGACTATGAGTTGAAGTTTATTTGAATATGATGAAAATTTTAGACTTATCATTAGTTTCATAGCTATTTTATGTCTTTTAGGTGAATGAAAACTTCCATATCAATGAATTTCAAAGCTAAATTTCCAAACTACATTAAGGAAGTATGTAACCATGTTTACACATTTCATAGTAATTGATTTTATTCTTAGCGTCAAATACTGATTTATAGTACACAAAATGAGTATATAATTTGACTTAATGAAAATGTTTTGGTTGTTCATGTACTATGTATATAGCAAATTGAAATTTCCTATTTTTAAAAGACAGTCTAGCAAAAGCTGGAAAGAAATAATCTCTTATGATATTTAAAGCATAAGCATAATAATTATCAATATTTTCCAATTAATATTTGGCCTTTCCTTAAGCAGTTTTAAGGATACTTAAAGCATAGTCCAAAATTAGAGTTGACAATTGCAAATACAAACCAACCAACACAGTAATAAAATCAATACTTACATTTCCCTTGAGGCCACTATTTACTGTTTGCTGCACCATTTCCTTAATGGAATGGCAGTTATGTTTGCAGAAACCTTGTAACTACCATTTTTATGTTTTAACTAAAAGCAGCTTTCTTGAAGAAGTATGATAAAGAAATTCTTGAGCTACTGTTAAAAACTGTCATAACCATTTAATAGTTAATATGAGTGCAGAGAAGGCAACCTTTCTTTTTAAAATATTTTCCAGATAGACATTATAGCCTTTCTCACATATTACTGTTTTTCTGATAATGGCAATATGTTTTTTATGTGTTCATTATGATGGACATTTACTTCATACTTAAACATCTCACTATACTTAAACAGCTTGCCCAGTTTAAATAGACATATGCAATTACTAGAGTACATTTCATTTTGGGGTTGATCTTGAAAATGTATTGTAAAAAAAAATTTTTTTTAATGGAGGGAAGTGAGGGAAATTAGCAGTTTGTTTTACTCCATATATTAAAATTAATTTCAAAATATAGTTGCCAAAATAACTCTTTAATCTCCTTCAGTTGATTTTTCTTCTCTTGTTGTTTGGTGGGATTTGCCTTTTTTATTCATTATTTTGTATATCTCATGAAATTATGTAATATTGACATAGCATTCGAACATCAATTCTTTTACCAGGTTTATAGTTTTATAGGATTTAATCTAAGTAAAAAGTTAATTTGTCTCCACATTTGCTTCCGGTTGTTTCCTTAAAGGTAATAATAGCATAAGAATCATTCCAGATGGAAGGGTACATTTTACCTCCCAGAGGAATTTCTGCATGGCCAAACTTCGTTTTTATTAGTAACTATACAAACTAAAATAGAGAAGTTGTGTGAACAGAATGCATGGCCCTTTTTAGAGAACATGTTTTGAAACAGGATATTGAAAATAAAGTCCATTGGCCAACTCAGGTCTTTTTACATGATGATGTCAGCAGCTATGCTGTGTGATAAAGCTGCAATATTTTCATGACAAAGAAAAATTCATATCCACATCTTTAATAAATGAAGGGGGAAAACAAAATCCTTACTGGATTTATATATTCCCATCAGAACCTTTGTAGCTTCTCTCAACTGTAAATATTGAGAGTAAGATCAGAATGGAAGTGGCGTTGCATCAAAATTAATCGCTGAAGTTATTACTTATGGTGTCACTTGTATCCCATACTCGGGCTTTCCACACAAAGCTTTGAAGAGCCCTACAGGACCCACCGAATGTAACTGATACAGAATCATTGCCACACAACAGCTGCAGTAACAAGGTGCTGCAGCGTTTTACTTTCATCTACCTTTCTTTCTGAGAGTTTATTATGTTTTTGAATTTATTCTTTTGTAGATCTGGGAGCTATCTTTTTTATGGAAATTAATCTTTTTAGAAGATTTGTACTCTCTTTTTCAAACACTAATACATTCATTCAAGTAGCCTATTATTCAGATCCAGCTGGCTTTTATCTGGTGATATTTACTTCAAAAAGCCAAGTTAAATGGTATCATAGATTAATTCTCAGGGCACAGGGAAGCTTTTTTAGAGAAAAACATGATTTGGTAATTACTTGAAATATCATAATAAAAATCACAGAAAATGTCAAAAATGTATAATCTGTCATAATAGGAACCTTCAAGAAGTTGTTTTATTAGAAATGTGGTATTCTGAGTCCCTCATAAGTTTTCATTTCAGTCAAACCTGATATAACTCGAAAGTTTGCTTTGGGTTCTAATAAACCTGTATTATGAATTTTAGGTTTATATTGTTTGTTCACACAAAGCAGTGAAACTTCAAAAGGGACGTTATCCAGTGCTATCTCTTACATAAATCAAACTGGAAATAAGACACATTTTACAATTCAATTTAAGATCCCACTGAGACAATAATGTTGCAAGCTGTGCATTTTGCAAAGTAATATAGTAATGTCTAGTTTGCATTTTTGAAAAACCAAATTAATCACACTTTATTGAATACGTTGGAGCAAACCTAAAATTCATCTATTATTAAAAACTTGTGCAACAAACACAAACTATATTTTATACATAAAGGACAAACTCATTTATTCATTAGTATAAAACACTTGGAGTTTGCATTTTGTAACTATGAAAGAAATGACATTTGCTACTGGAGACTGTTTTGAATTTTTAAAAGCAGTCTATACATAGTAAGCTGCTTGAAAAGTTATTTTAGCACACTAAATGGTACCAGGTTTTAAATCATTCAGATAAAAATAGAACTAACTTGAAAATTTTGGGGTACAAAAACAAAAATCGCTCAAGTAAACGATATACTTTATAAAGATATCTTGTACATATAAAAAAATCACATGCTTTAGTTTACATGTGCACACTTTAATATAATATGATCATTTTATGGTTTTAGTAAGAAAAATAAAAATCTTCCCAGGCAAATAAAGGCTTATCATGCCCTATGATTTTATCATGCTAAAGAAAGTGAGTACTTTTTGTATGCATACATTTGATTATACAATCCCAATAAGACATTATATATAGTATTAGAAATCAGATTTTTGTGGCATAATTTAGACATTATTACCTACATGATATATATTATATATTGTTATTTTTGAGGAATTCTAGTAAACCTAAGAAATGTGAATAGTGACAAAAACTGAAGAATAGCAAAAATAGTGGCTAAGGTTGGAATGTTTATTTCACTGCTGCATATTTTTCAATGTCAGGATAGTAAACACTGCTGATATGTATAATATTCTGTATGATAACAGTTATTTGAGGTACTACAGAACAGTAATATATACTCTGCATGGAATAGAAATAGCTATATTAAAACACATTTCCAGATTTAATTTTTCAATAAAATGTTAGTGTCAAACTTGTCCAATTTCATAAGAAATCTTATTATTAAATCATGATTTTTAGGGGAATATTTCTTTTTCTTTCTTTCTGTCTCTCAGTCTCTCTCTCTCTTTCTCTCTTTGCGTTTGCATTTCCTAAACCTAATAGATTTATTATTGACAAGCCATAAAAACAAAAATCTAAATAAGATCACTTTTAATTATTTCAGATTAGTAGAATATTGCATTACCTTTTATAACAGATATGCCTGGGAAAACACTGTTGAGTCCTTTTCTTTGTAATACTTTACATTTTCTAATACAATTATTAAGTATATTGGGGAAACTCAAATTGCCTTGGACTAGTCTTAATTGTATTCACTAAAGGTATTGAATATGAACATTTTACTTTTGGTTGGTTTCTAGCGTTTAGGGGAATATCTCCTTTTTGCCTTCTCTAATTGTGTCACTTTGGGAGGGTCTAAAAAAAGTCCATCAAGTATAAATCTACTGACCATCCTCCTGCTTTTCTGTTAGGAACTCTACATTGTTGAATTCATATCCACTGTGAGCTGTTGCCCTCTGTCAAGAAAGAGTAAATTTTATCTTTTTATGTGAGGGCTTCCATATAAGATACACATTTTGGGGGAAATATTTGGTGCATACATAAAAGGAATTAGTTTACAAGCCATGGGATTTAGATATAGGGAAGAATATGCAGTATGTTCTCATTCAGCATAATTGTTTTGTCATGTCTGGCTCTGGAAACCAATTTTGTTCTTCAATCATCATCTTAGAAAACTGATGGAGAACACAAGATTTTTTTCCCCTATTTTATCAATTTACCAGTGGCATGAAATATGAGAATCAGGATTCCTGCCCTGGTCACATCATTGTCAATGTAGTGGATGACAGAACTTGTGATGATTATTCCTGATGATGAGTTCCTTCTCCTCCTTCTGACCATCTGATACATTGCTTTAATCATATCTCTCTCCTGCCTAAGATGATGACCAAACTCATCATCTTGACATCTGAGAACTTTCATAATCTGGCCCTAGCCTACCTAATTCTTCCTGACTTCTGATGCTTTCCTAATATGTACTTTCTCCTCCATCAGTGGAACTACCAGCTGTCATCCAGACCCACCATTCATGTTTGTCTTTGCCTTGTGGAACAGTCCAGGAAATTCTCTTCAACTTAGTGTGGTCTGTTGTGCAGTAGAAGGGATTTAGGACCAAAGGTCAGGCAATAAATGTATTCTCAGTCCAGATCTTTTCCTGGAGACTTATGTGGACTCAAGAGTTTCATTTAATCATTCTGAACCCATGTCACTGAGGCAAAATGAGAGGATTGTGCTTGATGGTGAGGTCTTCTCAGAGAAGTCTTTCCAACATGCTCTCCTAATGCACATGCTAACGTGTGCACATATACATCACATATGTGCAAAAATTCTTCCAACCTTTTGGACTGGCATTTCATTTAATGTAATATGTCACTTTATTTATTTATTTGCTCATTATTTTCTCTACCCGCCTCCCAACTAGAATATAAACTCCACAGGGATATAGATTTTTATCTGCTTTCTTTACTGCTGTAGTTCTACTGCTTACAACAATGCCTAATATATAATAGGTGTTTGATATATGTTCAAAAAAATGAATGAATGATTTCTGTGTCTTTTTACTCTAACACTCTGTATATTCAGTTCTATGCAAATATATACATAAAAATAAATTATTTATTATGTAAAGGTGTTTTAAGTATAATTTCTTGCTCCTCGTCCTATATACTGTAACATTCTTGGCATCTGGTTCTCTTTATATGATTATATATTGATATTTTAAAAATTTATTTGTGTTTTCTATCCTATTTCTATTTTCTTTTCTATTTGATATGGCTATGTCATAATCTTAATAGTCTGCTGGTTTCTTCCTGTTTCCTTTCCAAGATTTTCAAAATGCAGTATTAACTTGACTTTTAGATAAACAAGAATGTGAAACCTGCAAAGCCAGAATTTAAACATATCTTAATATGAATCTGAGCAAATGCATGTAAGAGCGATTTTCAAAAATTATTTCCACTCTACCTAGAAGTTTGACACATTCAAAAATTAAGACTTCTATTCTTTAACTCTTAATACTTTTGTAGATTTGTTAAGTTTAAAATAGCTAATATATAAGTATACAAAAAATCCCACATAGTGGGATTACGCACATAAGCCACTAAACAAGAAATTCTTTTTGAATTTTTGTTTATTGGTGTGTCCATAACAGAATTATAATTCTTTGTGAAAATGATTCAAATACATGATAAGGTACAAATTATACTTGAGAGGCTTCTTTGTGAAAAGCAACTATTTATAGAAGGTTCATAGAACAAAATTTCAAAATTTACCAAAGAGGAAAAACACTTTCTGTACAGACCATTGAAGCTAAAGAAATTCTTGAGGTATTTAATTTGCTTTGAAAAATTGTGTTTTAGCCTAATAACTGAAGTCTTAGTTACTTAATATAAATTATTTTAATTAAGAGCAACATTTAACAAAGTGTATTTACTCAGGTGTTAGGCCAGGTACACCATGTACTGCTGAGAATGGTTCTAACATTCCCTGTGTAATGATGTGAGAGCACATATGTGGTAGAACAGAGAAGAAGAGAAATGGTGCAATATTTTAAAAGTGGAAGAGATATTGAAATTATTTAAGACAGATTTTCTGATCACAAGGGAAAATTACATCATAATATTTTTTATTACAGAGAGTATTTTCTACATTTAGATAGCTAGTTAGTATTCAGTAATTACAGACCCCTCCCTAGAAGATATCTTACGCTGAAAACATGTGAAATATATCTTTATTATAAAGACAATTTGTATAGATGCTTGTTTTATCAGTTTAAGATTTTTAAAAATTCTGTTTCTCCATTTGAGCACTTAGAAAAGATGGTAATTTCACCATTCATTATTTATTTTTTTCACAAGGCATACATCTTTTTTAATATTGATATTGAGAAAATATTATTGAAGAAAAATAATATGACTTATCCAAATACTACCCTGTGTATGTGTATTTGTTTAAATTAACGTGAAACCTGAGTTTCGCACTTGATTCTGACACAGAATCATTGTGTGACCTTAGGCTGGTTGTATTCACCCTTATATTCTTCATTGGTCATACTATGGTTATAATAGTTACACTAGATACTTTTTAAATAAAAAGTGAATATGATGTTTAAATTTTACTTTATATTGATCTAAGGATTTTTTTATCAGAAAATCAATCCTCATTTCAAAACACATTTTCTAACCATTTTTCTTATTCTAATTCACATTGTCACAACAATCTAAGAAAGCATATTGTATACATTTATTCTTGGGAGAAAAATGAAGTGCTTATATTTAATTCCTGAATTGGAGTTAAAATGTAGAAATGAAATTATCCACGTTAATGCTGATCTTCTTAAGTATTCTTTTCATTGCTAGCAACTGAAATTTTAGTGGTCATTTTGACCTTGAAAATCACCTGCCATGTCCGCCCATGAAAAACTGATGAAAAGTGCTTTGAATAGTATGTCTTCACTACATATAATAAAAGCTATGGAAAGAATGATTTGGTTTCATATAAACAGTAGCTTTCAACAGGCCTGCCATCTGCATGTAATCTACCACTATAATATAATATTATTTCAATGGTCCTTCAAATGTGCTGAGTTATTTGTGATATGTAGTCTTTTGATTTAAAGCTGCCTCTCTCTGTAGTGTTTTTAAGAAGATCTTGTAATTGCTGGATATTGTAATTATTTATCATATTACAAATTGGAAAAATGATACCTTTTCAAGCTATGCTTAACTGTGCCTATTTCTTTTCTTTTCCTTTCTTTTTTTTTTTTTTTTTTTTTGTCTTTAGTCTGTTTATTTAAATAGTAGTTAGGATTGTTAAATCTTTATGTTCAATCATAATGTCCTACACTTATTTATTCAGTATTAATTGAGGACCCAAGAGCTATCAGGTATTCATGTTGATTTCCTTATTAAAAAGATTATTATAGCCTAGAAGTAAGTGGAGACACTTGAATATTATAAACAGGCATTGGTACTCTTGTGCTAAAAATTTATTGTAGGAGTCATACACCAATATTTGCTTAGTCTGTTTAGCTTCTCAGGTTTCTTTTTCTTGTTTTGTTTTGAAATCATTCAGCTGTCTTATTTGGGATTTATTCTAGGACTTATAGTAAAAATACACTTTTTAGTAGCTATGCCTTTATACTTTCTATACCCTCTTCAAGCATCGTGCTTAATCTCCCACCTACAAATCAAAGACATCAAAACCTACCTCATTGGGTATCTACTTTTCCTCTAATTTTCAATTCCGTATTTCTAATTGCTTGCTGTCAATCTCTATTTGACTGTTCCTGAAATATCTCATATTTAGTAAGTCCAACTGATTTATTTTTATTTTTATTTATTGTTAAATCCTCCTCACTGGGCAATTAGAAGTTTGGATTTCATGTTCAGAATTCCAGAACCTAAATCCTGGGGTAATTAAATCAACATTTATAACAGTAATATGGATCTACCTCAGGGTTTCCAAAGATTTGTTGGATAGTGCATATAAAAACCACAATGCCTGCCACATTGAAAGTAGATGATACACAGTAGAAATCATCACCATCATCGCCTCATTAATGATCTCACCATACACCCTTTTGTTGTCTAGATACTATCATCTTTCATTTTCCTCTCTTCATCCCCTTTTGTACCCAGATGGTTACCAAGTTCTATCAGGTTTATTTCCAAAATATCAAACATACTTTCTCTTTTTCCATCTTCTCTTTTATTCCAAGGAATAAAATTAGGTGCATGTTCTATACTTGTGTATCTCTCTCCCACACTTTCGCCGCTCAAGAACAAAGGCTACAGGCTTAGCATTTTAAAAAGCCACACTGAAGTTTACCTCATATGAATGTAAAGAAATGATCTGAGAATTGCAGTTCTCAACTCAAAAACTGACTGAAAATTACTCTTACTTTGCTATATGCGGAGATACAATGGTGAACAAAAGAAACGGGCCTGACCATGTGGTGCTTATATTAAGATAAGAAATGTTGGATCTTTCTTTAATAAAAATAGGAAACAACTGAAGTCCTCTAAGCAGGGGAGTGACAGTGTAAGATTTGTGCTTAAAAGTAATGATGATCCTTGAATCTGATTACAGGGGCAGATATAGAAGTAGAGATAAATTACATAGATGAAATCAACAGGACATGAAATGGAATTGGACATTTGTGGCACAGAGTGAGAGAGGAAGAGATAAAAATGATCCCTTGGTTTCTGGCTTATAAACTAGCTGATGACGTCATTCTTTAAGGCCAAGCAGGTTTGGGGAGAAGATAATTTAAGACCTAGATCCATACAAATGAGAAATATTGAGGTAATTTCCATGAGTATGCCATTCTACCTATGAGGGTTTTATACTTTTTTGGAAAACTTAGTGAGAAGATTTTTTAAGTTCAACATAAGTAATTTAAAACTGAAAACATTGTATAAAACAATGGAAATTAAAACAGATTTCAACTGACGACAAGCAACACTTAACCATAAACATAAAATGGTTAATATTATATACCATGACATTGATTACTCTACTAACAGTATATAAAGTATATTAACTTGAAATTTTATTTGATGTAATTGTAAATCTATAGGGAAATTACAATATCCTTAGAGAGGAGAATTTCTAGTTCATTTGTTTGCCTAATGGAAAAATAATTTGATGAGTTAAAGTGGGAAAAGGTAGAAATTCATTGACATTGGCAATGAGAAAGGTTAAAAGATGCAGTTAAATTAACATGGATACATTATACCCAACTGCTTTATTTTGAAGAATTTCATGAATATGTTTTAGATTGGAAAGTTGACATATGTTTTTAGTATTGTTATTTCTACACGGTCCGTAATAGCATTATGCTTTAGCTGTGAAAATTAACCAATCTGTTGCAATATGATCATTTCCACTGAGTAAAAACATTTGGCTCTTGCTTCCAATCATCGTATAGTCCATATTAACAAAACACATCTAAATATTAAGTCTATAAATTATTAATCTGGCTACAATTTCTTTCCTTGTATTGAGTCCTATGTAACTATTTACTCAGTCTGAGTCTGCTTTTGTTTTGTTTTGTTTTGTTTTGTTTTGTGGATCTATTTTACCTGGTTAACACTTAGAGCATGGTGTTAATGAGCCCAAAGAAAACAACAGCATCAAAAAAGCAAAGTGTTTTCGGATATAATTATCTCTGTCTTCTCCACATAAAATATTTAACCTTTATCTTTATAGTAATGGACTTCCTTCTTTTATTTTCAGTTGTATCAAAACTTTCTGAAATTTGGTATGAAATAAAGGAAAATATAAAGTATTGCATTCTGTGTATAACAATTCAGTCTAATAATTTTTCTGAGTTTAAAATCAAGGCTTTTAAAACATAAGCCATATCTTACGTTACCTAATGCCGTTCTGGTTTTCCATGATTCCTTAAGGATTCTTGGGATAATTGTTTTTTATGTGTTTCCGTGTTCTCTAAGGATCCTTTTATGTAGTGACTTGAACTTCAGCTCTGATTTTACAATTTGTTTCTTATTCTTTCTAGTTCAATAATCATCAGCCATAATGAAGAACATTCAACTAAAATAAAAAAGAATAAGCAGCTCTGATTTTCAGTATTTTGTATGTTACTTTTGTAGCTTGTTAACTATGCCACTTTCAGCAACATTGCAGAACATGTAAGGAAATGGAAATATTTCAACTTGGTTCTGATGAGTCCATGGACTTTAATAACTGATACTGATATTACAGTATCATCATAAAATAAAAGCTTTCTTGTACGGCAAAAGTTTTCTCCTAAATAACAAATATTTACCACTCAGGTAACACAGAGTAATGTTAGTTAATGATAGATAGCTAAAGAAAATATGTCTAAGTATTTCTAGTAGAGTAACATGTTTACCTAAATGACTCATATTTATTGGTAGCAGGATATTTAGAATTCATGAAAATTCTATTATTTCTCTCTAAGAAAAAAAGTTAGTTGATGTCAGAACATCAGCTAAGCAGGATTGGTTACATGACAGCTAACCAGTTTTGTTTCTCCCCAGCAAATCCAGAATCAAAGATGAGTTTTAGACTCTGGTAATGGACTTTTGTATGGGCATTATTTTATAATACCAAACAAGGCATTTGTAGTCTTCTTCGCTAAACCACTGAGATATTTTATTTTGTTTTGTTTTATCCTAAACTGGAATATTTTATTTTGATTTGTTTTATTTTTTAAATGGTGCCCCTAATTAATTGTACCTGTAAAAGATTACTTCTTCTTCATTTAGAAATACAGTAATTTGATGAAGTTAAGCCAAAACACTGAAAGTTTTCATGTTTTTATATGCTAATGTAGATCAACTGTGCTCAGATTATTATCCAGAAAAAAGATTTAAAGATTACATTACATTAATTCATGAGAGGACAGTTTCTCCCTTCTATACAAAGCATTAGCACTAGTAGTACTGCTGACATTTTATATCTCATTTTTTATTAGGGTGAAGTTAATCCTCTAACAGATAATAACTTGTTTATTCTCACTTACCTTTGAAATAACAACTGACCATCCATAGTGTCTGTGACTAGTATTTACTCATACTGAATAGTCTTGTCTCCTTTGTTAAGATGGCGTTGACATCCTTCTAAGTGGTCTCCAATGGTATGGAGTAAATGCCTGCTCTTGCCATCATTTTCATTGTAAACGAATCTTGACAATGTCAGGTTCCCGTCACAGTGTATCAGTGTCACTCACTAAGCAGTGGTGTGACCGTTAGTCCCTCTGAGATTTGCCTCCTTTATCAGGGTCAGCCAGTGGGAAAATCTGAATGAATAGTTACATGTTACCTAGTTATAAAGGGTAATAACATTTACATGTGCTTTTACTATCTTAATGCATAGTAGTTTAAAGGCATTTGTTTTTTACAGATCACTTTAATTTTGTGGGTGATTATTTTATGTGTATTCTTCCAAAATTCATTAAAAAAATACTATGACCTTCCCTTTTGGAATCTGACTTATTTGATATATTCAGGATTCACTATTAAATATAATTATCTGGATTAGGATATTTGGTGCCACTCACACACATACACAATGTTGTTGTTGTTGTTGTTTTAATTAAAGAGAAACAGTAATAATATCCTTACCCAAAACATTTTCCATTTCTTTTTCTACTTAAAAAATTGTGTGCCAAAAACCAAAGTGATCTTCTCTTCATTGCTAATGATTATCTCCACATTTAATCATTCTTTACTTTTTTTCGTGGTCATCTTTTTTTTGAACATCTGTCTTACTTGATAATTTAATGTTTCAGCTGATTTGTAAAATAACATTCCAAATGCTGAACATGCACATTTCTGTCCCTTTATTTCAGTTTATTTGCAAGAATCAGTTCCTAAAATTTATTTCTAACCTAGCCATATTTGTCACTGGTTCTAATGAATATACCATGTAACAAGATATAGAATCAAAGTTTTCCTGTGGTCCTACACAAGAACAAAAGGAACCAGGCACGCCTCACTTTAAAGAAAGTAACAAGCAACTGACTCTTATTAATAGCACCTGAACCAGCCAATCCTATCACCCCAGACTCCACAAATATCCTCCTCTTCCATTATAAGAGGAACCATAGAGAGGAGGGAATTTGCAGAAATCCTTGTAGTGAAGAGATAGCATCTAATGGGGGAAGGCTGAGGTTCACTGATCCCTTTTTGATAGCATTTCCTCACCACCAAATGAAGGGAGAGAGAGTTCCAAGAAAATTATTCAAGGATTACAGGTGCTTCCACCTCATTTCAAAACTGCATTTCTGTTTTGGTGTGAACTGTTGATCTGTTTTCTGTACATGTTTGAGAATGGGGGCAAAGAATTGAGAAGTGGCAGGGTATAGTGTGGACCTCATCAGAATAAGAGGATCCACACCAAAAGAAGGACCTTGGTTTCAAGGGCAATGGCAGTTTCAGGAGCTTAGAAGAGCAGGAAGCTGAGGGAGATTTCCATTGTCAGGGACCCGTGCTGCTAGGAAGCTCCTCTGGAAGGGCTCCTCTTAAAGATTCAAACATGACTTAGGAGATACTTAGCATTTAGGCACCTGCCATGTACAAGATGAAAATGGCCAGTAGGTATAGTCATAGAAGCTACAGTGTAGGGAAGACTTGAGTAGGAACTGGTTGGGTAGGAGACCTTTAGCCTACTGTCCAGGGGAAGGGCAGAAGGATAGATGAAAAACTAACCAAGCCCAGGCTACCTAGGCTCTAAGGTTGGCCAGTGCTGATGGGGATGAGGAAACAGAGTTGAGTGTTAACTGGAATGGATTTTTTTGCTTGTTTTTGTTTTGTTTTTGTGTTTTGTTGTTGTTGTTCTTTAGAGAGAGAGAGAGAGAGAGAGAGAGAGCACATGTGCACCAATGGGGGAAGGGCAGAGGGAGAGGGAAAGAGAGACTCTCAAGCTAACTCTGCACTAAGCTTGGGGCTCCAGCCCATGCCCCTGAGATCATGACTTGAGCCAAAATCAAGAGCCAGTTGCTGAGTCCACTGAGCCACCCAGGTGCCCCTAGAGTGGATGTTCTTTTAATACTCAAGGTTATTAAGGGGTAGAAAAAGGAGACTTGACAAAACATGTTTGAAGGCTGTAATATGAGGAAAAATAAAACCATTTTATATTTGAAACCCATCAGTTCTGACCGTCCCATAATCTGGTTACCTTTAGAGTAGGGATAGCTTTCAAAATTTAAGTTTCTCCTAAAGCAGTATATTTCTACATTCAAAACTTGATCCATCATAAAATACACATCACAAAATATGATAAAATATAAAATAGGGGCTAGCCAAAAAAAGTAGTTTGAGTTCATAAAAAGACCAAGACAGTGCATCAAACGGTTTGCTTTTTTTCAGAATCTGTAACTATGTTTTAATGGAGGGGTGGGGAGAATATAAGGGGGAGAGAATCTCCCATACCTTGTCTTTACAAATTCAAATTTCAGTTACACTAAATCTTAAGATCACCTACTTGTCCCTGAAGAATATACATCTTTTTTACACAAAGGAAAACTAAACACACGCAATCACTTTTTTTTATATGTAAGTTCCATACATTTGTATACATAACTGTTGATGAATTCTTAGCATCAGTATGATTAGGCAGGGTAAGTGAATTGTTTCACATTATATAAAATGCATTATTAATAGTTTTTAGCTAGAGATAGAATTGGTAATCAGGCATTAATTTCCATTTTCTTTCTTAAACTTATGTCCTCACTTACTTCTGGCTGTTGCAAGACTGCACATTTGTTAATTTTCACTCCACCAGGGCAACCCGGGTGGCTCAGAGGTTTAGCGCCAACTTCAGCCCAGGGTATGATCCTGCAGACGCAGGATCGAGTCCCACGTCGAGCTCCCTGCATGGAGCCTGTTTTTCCCTCCTCCTGTGTCTCTGCCTATTTCTCTCTGTGTCTCATGAATAAATCAATAAAATCTTTGAAAAAAATTTTTTTCACTCCACTAAAATCATGCCGTGGCTTTAGTAGCTGGCATTCATTGTGTTTGTGGTTATACTCTCAGTTTCAGCATATAGCACCTGCCTATTTTGTTCTACTCTCAGCTGAACCTATGTAAGAAGATGTCTAACCACAGACAGTTTCTGGACTTCTCACATGGTCTGTGTGTAGGACTGGGTATGGGAAGTCTCTCTCCCTTCAGTTCCCTCCCCCTAACATTAAAATGTGACACAGATCCCAAGTAATCAACTGCTAGATACACTATTTCAGTCTTTTCACGAACTCATGACCATTTTTCTTGGCTCAAACTATTTTATAGTTTTATTTTACAAGTTTTTGCATACCTGCCTCAATAACCTATTACAGTATGTGTTCTTTAAGGATACTAGGGCTATATTAACTTCATCTTGTTCTTCCACTATAAAGTCAAGATACTATGTGAGTCTATAAGAATGGGGAAGGATACATGAATCATTTCTTTTCCGTATCTAACTCTCCTTACCAAATATTAGGATTTTTCTTACATATTTAATCTGTCTCTTGCAAGATTTCATGTGGGCATAATAGTACACTTTAATTTTAAAGGTATATATGTTTATATATGTTTGTAGGCATAGTATACATATACTGACTTATATCAGTCACTAAATATATTGTTTTAAAACAAAGCACCTAAACATTTAATAGCTATGGGTATGTCCTCATCTGAAGTGGACTATTTTCAATTCTTATTTATTCATGCTAATAGAGGAAAAGGATGTTATAAATAATGCAAAAATCACTTACAGCTGACTTAGTTATATATTATATATTTTTCATCAGACTTAGTTTCTTAATTGTTTGCTCTATTTATTACCCAAATGAGCTAACATCATGAGTATTTAACAAATGTTGATTGGCGGAGATGGCTAGAAGCATTTTATGTAGTGGGAAACCCAATCTAGTGTTATAAACTTGCTATGGAAAATTCACATGTGGATGATTGATATTTACCTTACACAAGGGACTAATATCCTGTTATGCAAAAGAGGTGTGAAAATAGATAGTATTATGTCTATAATCTGTTTCAGAATGATTCAATCAGAATTTTGGCTTAATATTTTATATAATGTGAAAAAACAGTTATAGTCCTTCTCTACTATGAGAGAAAAATTGAAATTTATTTTGAAAAAATGACTTTATCCAATTTATTAGCTGGCAATCAGAACTCAAATAAAAGAAGAAATTGTTTCAAGTGAACAGAAAAATAAAAGTAGATAACAGATTTAAACAGAACTCAAACTGAACCTAAAATAATGAATGTGAATATTTTTCTACACTCCACATATTAATTGCTCAAATAAGCAACATACTATAAAAGTATAATGCTTGCATTTATTGGATATTTTAAATGAAATACGTAGAGAAATTATCAGTTACAAATTCCCAATCCAGTTTTCATATTCAAATAGCATCTATTCCAAAGTGTTATTTCTATGCCAACTGTCAGTGGTTATACTTCAATTCTTATTTTAACTGATACTGTAAAAATATAAATTAAAAAATTGCACATACATTGATAAAGGCATTGTAGAGTGGAGATTTTAAAAATGTTTTGTCATTGAATATTTTCAAGACATCATACCCTTGAAAAATTCATACTTCTAATTTTTGCAGGCTTGACTAGTACCTTGGTATAAGTCTCCAAAAAGGCAGGAGTAGAAAAATAAAGTACATAAATTTGTGAATATGGAAGTGAACTTTTATATTACAGTGTAGGAACAAGCTGGAGAAATTTCTTTTATGTGAGCCATTTCTGGATGAAGCTATAAACTTTTTTTAGCCAAAAGCTGTCATGGTTTCTTGTAAAATAATAAAGATAATAAAGATATCCATTTTAATTGATTCTTTTCATTGTTTAATAAAATTGCTTTGTTTGATTGCTAAAGAATTTGAATTGAGTTTTCATTACCCACTTCTGAACAATTTACTCTAAGATCCAGACAGTATTGAGCTAATGAGTTTGAATTTATATTGAACCTTAACTGTCTTCATGAAGTAAATGGAAAAAAATCATGGCAGTAACTAAGTATTCTTCATTAAAAACTATGTCGTAGAGATTTTACAATGAGGCTTTTAATAGAGCTAAAGCATTTAAATTGGAGTTTTACCAACTTTGCTGTTTCTAAGCATATAATAAGAAAATATGATTTCTTTTTTTAAGAAATGAAAACTCAAAAACTGGTGGGGACATTACAGATATTTTCTTCAAGTGGCTAGTTTGTGTATTCAACAAATTCAATTAAACAATAAGTTAATGTTGATTTATTTTGGGGACATGTCTAAATTGAAATTATTCATAAACTACTTTCAAGATATATCTTATTAAGATGTTTCAGGATTGGGGATCCCTGGGTGGCTCAGCAGTTTAGCGCCTGTCTTCGGCCCAGGGCATAATCCTGGAGTCCTGGGATAAAGTCCCATGTCGGGCTTCCTGTGTGGGGCCTGCTTCCCCCTCTGCCTGTGTCTCTGCCTCTCTCTCTCTATGTGTGTCTCTCATAAAAAAATAAATAAAATCTTTTTTTTTTTTTTTTAAAAAGGTGTTTTAGGATCTACTGAAATCCAGGGCATGCCACCATTATGAAAATACAAGCCCTTAAATGTACTGTTTTGACTTTGACACTATATTGCCATAATCATCAACTTTTGTTTCATTGTAGTTGAAAAAAGGGATACACACACATTTCATTTATTGCTATGGTATTATAAATCTTTGTAAAGTGATCTTTTAGGGTCTTTGTCTAACCAGTTGGGTACTGTGTCTAACCAATTGGGCATTTAATGATTGCATGTTTAGGATTTGTGGTGGAATGAAGTGAGGAACTTCAACTCTGAATGGTGGCTAGAATATTGCTTAATACAAGTATGACTCAGGGATCCCTGGGTGGCGCAGCGGTTTGGCGCCTGCCTTTGGCCCAGGGCGCGATCCTGGAGACCCGGGATCGAATCCCACGTCGGGCTCCCGGCGCATGGAGCCTGCTTCTCCCTCGGCCTGTGTCTCTGCCTCTCTCTCTCTCTCTCTGTGACTATCATAAATAAATTAAAAAAAAATTGAAAAAAAAAATACTTTTAAAAAAAAAAAATACAAGTATGACTCTACATCTACCAGCGGACTTAAGTTCCACAAAGTAATTAATTACCTAGGTAGATAACAGAGCCCATTTTATCTTACTTTGGTTAGTCAAGTTAGTTAGACTGCAAGAAATAGGCTAAATATTGTAGAATTTCTTTAAATTGAGGAGCTATGTAAGAAATAGAAAAACAAAAAAGAAAATATGGTTTGGGGGAAATTTACTTACTTGAGGTTAATTCCCCACAAATAACTTGGCCAATCTCCATATGTGATATACTTTTTAAAACTTCATTTCAAGCTAATCATTAGAAGATTTGGAATAATATTGTATCCAAATTATTTATATTCATTCCCCACAAGCAGCAGTGATGGTTCTTGGCATAAGGAAACACCTTACCCTTGCCCACCGCAGAGATCTCACACTTCTATTACCCTCTTCTGCATGCCTGGACCTCACAGCCTTCCATTTAGTTATCCTCTCCACCACCTTCAGCAGAGCCACCTTCAACCAAATTGTATAATGGCATTTTTTAGCATTAAAAAGAGTAGTTGGAGAGAAAAAAATCTAATTATTGGATAGCAGAATATAGGACATAATAGAGATATTACATTTAGATAACTAATTGTGATAAGTTAAAAAAAAACCCTCATATTTTAAACAAGAATTAGACTGATCAGAAGAATAATACAGGAACAAATTGACCATTTGTACTAAACTTATGAAGCGTGGTGATATGATAAACATGGTACCAAACTGGTTAGCATTAAAACTAATTTCCCTGAGTGGTGAGTGGATATTGTTGCATAAAGAGGGACAAATAATTTTTCCTTTGGCAATCATTATTAGAACATTTTGTAATGCTTCAATTTTCAATGATTTATGTTCTTTGCCATTTTAATAAATGAGATACACCATGTTTCACAGTTTTATTTGAAAAGAGCAATGATGATATATGTGTATTTTTTATAGGACTGGAACTTCCTTTTATGATGATGCCCCACCCTCTAATTCCTGTCAGCCTACCTCCAGCGTCTGTCACCATGGCAATGAGCCAGATGAACCATCTCAGCACCATTGCAAACATGGCGGCGGCAGCTCAAGTTCAGAGTCCCCCATCCAGGGTTGAGACATCTGTTATTAAGGTAATTGTTTTCTTAGATGATTGTTTTGGCTTAAACAAACATCATCTTAAACTACCATCTATCAATCTGTGTTTTTATTCTACAATTCTAACTTCAAAACAGCTAGGTGATAGTGAATAAATTATGAGAAAAACCACACATAGTAATTAGAAACCGGGTAAAACCAGGGGTACAATATTAGGTTAGGCTAATCTTAAGGTCTGTATTGTCTCTACTAAGAGAGAGATGGACATGGGACATTAATTGATATATTTCAAATTGCACATATATTTAAATGTATGGCTGTGTGTATGAGGGCATGTGTGTGTGTGTATAAGTGCATGTGGTGTTGTGAGCCTCAAGGTGTGGAAAAGTACTTGATCTGTTTTTAGAAGACAAGAAGTATTAAATTATGATTCTGCCACTTAATAGCTGTGTTGCCTTGGGTGTGTGACTCAATCTTTCTGATTCTATTCAATATACAAAAAATAGGTAATGCAATGTAGGTGTAAAAACTAAACAAAATGATAAAAATTCAATGTTTTTTATACATTCAAAAATACACTACATGTGAAGATAACATTATTGTTGTACAGAAATCACGTGTGTATACACAATTTTCTCTCTCTCTCTTCCTTTGGGGAGCGTTTGTGTACACCCTTGTGGGGTATATGTATATGTGTATACATATATACACATGTGAAATGTGTATGTGTATACTTTTCACTTATATGTGTACTGAAATCAAATTACTTCAAGTGCATTGTTAGAATATATTATTAATTTTTAAACTAAGTAAAAGATACCTTATGCTCAACCTTATCTGACATAATCATTACTTCCTTTTTTCTGAATATAATACACTTGAGTTTAAGGGAGCCTCTGGAATGTGTCTTACATAAAAGGACCTGTTAACAGTTCTCATTCATTACTGATAAATATGCAAACAAATATAGCCATTTTGGGAGACAGTTTTGTGGTTTCTTACAAAACTAAACATACTCTCACCATAGAATTGTGTGTTTTGCTAGCTCCTTGGTATTTACTCAAAGGAGTAGAAAATTTATGTCTATACAAAAACTTGCACATGGATATTTATAGCAGCTATTTTTTAAAATAATTGCCCATGTTTGGAAGCAAGATGTCTTTCAAGATGTCTTTCAGTAAGTGAAAGGCTGAAAAAGTGGTACCTCCATATGTTATGACTTTGTTAAATTAATATTTATTAAGTGGAATATAGGGTACCTAATGGTAAGCCATGCCCTAATAACAGACCATAAGAAAAACTAAAATAGAGAACTTTATTACTCATGAGTCATGGAGGAAGTACCAAGTTGAAAATACTACACAGTATATGATTCCAAGTGTATGACACTCTAAAAAAGGCAAAACTATTAGAGATACTAAAAAGATCAGTGGTTGTCAGGGGGTAGGGCAGGGATGAATAGGGAGAGCACAAGGAATTTTTAGGGTAATGAAAATGCTCTGTATGATACTATAATGATGGATAATGTCATTATACATTAAAAAAATAAAGGCCTTGTGACTACTTATATAGAATATTGAATAATATGCTAATAGCAATTTTTCTTATAATGTTCTATAAAAAAGATGTGTATTAGTCCTTCATATCATATTTCTAAGTATCCATACCAGGAAGATTTTATATATATGTATATCACAGAACACCCTAATCAACTTCTTAAAAATCTTTAGCTGAGAAAATGTCAATGAATGCTACATTGTCATCAGCCAAGAACTGAGCAGATAACTTTTTAAAATTCTTCTTTACTCTAAGTGACTTTAAGAGAGTTTCTTTGTTACCAAAGAATTTGTTAATCAGTGTCACTGCATAATTCAATTTATGATCATTTTGGTAATACTTATTACAGAATTCGACATTCTTATTGCCTCATTCACTGTAGTGAATGAGAGGGAGATTTTTGACTGAAATAAAAAGCCTAAATGTTCCTACCATTGTACTCAATAGTTATTTAAAAGGAAAACAAAAGGTATTAAGTATTAGTAGAATGTGATTATTCTCATTTTTTTAATTTAGTAGTTATAATTTTCACTCTTGAAACTGGGAATTTTTATAATTATATAATTTTATAATTATAATAGATATACATTATATATATGGATTTGAAAGACTCTAGTTACATTAGGAAACTTGATTTATTTTATTTTTTCAATACAGATATATTTTTAAAAGAGTTTGTGTTGTATTGAATGTTAATTAGAATACTTAAATACTGAAACTTCCTTTAATAAATCCTCGGTTGTCAGTTTAGGTAAGTAGGAGGAAGCAGTTGGGTTTCCTCTGGAAGGCATCTTTAGAAAACAGTGTGGATTATTGAAAAGTCAGCAACATTCCTGTGGTTTCTTAAATTAAGGTTAGGAGTGGAAAGGAGAAAGATAGGGAGAAAGGAAGGAAATATGCAAAAAGGTAATAAGAAAGGGATGGAGCTCTGTGACTTGAAATGTGTGCCAGCCCCTCCTACATTATAGTGATATCCCATTTCCTAGTCTCTTGGGGCAAATATTTTCAGAAACTTGGCTATGGATAGATTAGAGGAAATTCTGGACTTTTGAATACAGTGGTGGTATAAATGATCATAGCGGCTAAATAAGAAACAATGGCTCTAATTAAGAATAATTAGAGAAAATAAAGGCTGATAATTTTTCAGTTGTATGTATCATTAATTAAAAAAAAAAAAAGCTGGTAGTTTTAATTGACAACATCAGAGTGAAGCTCCGTCGGCCATTGTGGAAGTTCTGAAGAGCCTATCTGCCCCTTACCTCTGAGGCTGGCCACCTATATATTTTCGGATTTGATGCTGAGAGGTAAAAATCACAGAGAAGAAACATGTTTCAAGAAAAGCATGAGACAATGCTAATAATTTTTGGTTAAAAAAATATTTAGGCCTGGGAAAAATTGAGGGTATGGCCTCAGAGAATAAGGATGAGGAATAGGTTCTTAAAGAATTCCAAATATTAGAAAAAACAATTTAATACATCAGCCTGCCTAAATTTATATATAGTAGACTTTATAGCACAGTGTTTTGTAAACTCCCATGATATATATTAGTTAAACTTAATTTGGGGGAAGTTGTATTTTCCCCAAAGGAAATGTTTGACTCCTATGTCACATTAAATAGTATGGGGCCCAAGTGGGCAATTAGAATAGTGCTTGCAACTTTGTTTGCCTGAAAAGGTTCTAATTATGAAGGCTGATTAAAAGTGAAATGTTAAATACCAAAGATTTACCCCCATCTGTAGGAATCATAAAACAAGAGAAATAGCCTTTGAAGAGAAAAATAGAAGTTTGAGGGGTTTTCATGTGCTGGAATGTACCATTTACATTTTTTGAGAGTAATGACAAGAATTAAAATGGTAAATCAACCTCCATGAGAATGGCAATAAGAATTCATAGGACAGAAGAGAAGTGAAAACAATGCACTCAGAGTTACCTATTTTAAAGCATTCTGTCCTTACTTGTTTCTAGGAGGTAAAGGAGCTTCAATGACTTTCTCATAAACCTATTTATGAGAATGTAGATACCAGTACATTCAGTGGAGCAGGGTCCGAAATTCACCCCATATCCCCAGTTTTGGGCATGGATTGTGAGTTAAGACTGGTTTTACACTTTTAAGTGGGTGGGGAAAACATATAGGAAGGAGAATCTTTTGTGACACATGAAAATTATATGAAAGTCAAATTTTAGTGTCCATAAATAAAATATGTCTGAACTTAGCTACACTCTTTATATAATGTCTATGGCTACTTTTACATACAAAGCAAAGTTAAATAAAGTATTTACTAGCTGACTTTTTACCAAAAAAAATTGCTGATACCTGCATTAGAGCTCCTATTAACTCAAACACATTGAATCAGGCTGTGGATAATTGAGACAGCTAAAACTAAACTCTCAACATGATGGAGCCCCAGATTTTGATGTTGAAAAATAAAAGGATTGAAGAAAAGAAAATTACATAGATGGAAGACAGCTATAGCATTGTTCCTTGCTTTTTTTTTTTAAGAAGTTACCTTTTTGTAAGGGAAATTTACATTTTTTTAAACATTTTATTTATTTATTCATGAGAGACACACAGAGAAGAGGCAGAAACACAGGCAGAGGGAGAAGCAGGCTCCATGCTGGGACCCAACGTGGGACTTGATCCTGGGTCTCCAGGATCACACCCTGGGCTAAAGGCAGGCATCAAACCACTGAGCCACCTGGGCTGCCCCTGTTTCTTGCTTTAAATGCAAGCCTTCATGATAGAATCTGCCAAAGTGTTAAATTTAGATTTTCTCCTGCTGATTGGTTTGGACTACTGGAAATAATTTAGTAAGATAACTTTGAGGAGGAAATGGTCATATAATGTTTAGACAGTCATTCTAATTTAAATCCCTAATAGCCAATTGCCTGTAAGTTAAATTACTATAGGCTCTGTATTAGTCTATTACGTATCAGTGAGACTCATGTATTTTTGCTGTTTAATGTTATGAATGAAGAGACATAGACTTGAGATGTCAGATGGCATATAATCCAGCTTTCCCCATGGTGGACAAATTATTCTTGCCTACTTCCTACCCACTTTTATTTATCTAAGCTTTTGTGGGAAGTCTCTTCTATTTTCAGTAAATTCAAGAGTAAGGATGGTCCACATTAGCATCTACCTTAACTTTATTGCATTCTCTTGGAAGAAAAAAGGTCTGCTAATTCTTCTGTGTGCTAGCCATTTAAATAAATCTCTGCTCTAGTATCTATAGTGTTTCTTCCTTCCAGACCAAATATTCTAATTTACTTTGACCATTCCTCATCAGGCTTCTTGGTTGATCTTTTTTAAATCACCCTCTTTTCTCCAACCTCTCCCATACAATCTTCTAGAACTGAATAGGCCAGTGAGTAGACACTGGAACTAACATATGCCTCAATTTGGATAATAGTTTATAAATGTAGTCATAATTCATAAAACTATTTTACTAGTTGAATACATGACTCAGTATAATTTCATGCCTTTCAACACAAAATTTTACTGAGCCAGTTCTTTTTTTTTTTTTTTTTACTTTTAGTTTTACTAGGAATTTGCATTTATCCACATTAAATATATTCCACAGTCTACTGATTTAGGCTCCTTATATGCTTATTTTTTTATTTGAGTATAGTTGGCCACAGTGTTATATTAGTTTCAGTACACATGGTATTCAACTTCTCTATACATCATGCTACAATCACAAGTGTAGCCACCATCTGTCACCATACAACAATATTACAATATCATTGACTATATTCCGAATACTGTGGCTTTTATTCCCATGACATATTCAATCCATAACTTGAAGCCTCCTCTTCAGATACTTTTGAATCTTAACATTCTAAACTATCATCTTAGCTATTTATATAATCTTTGTATCATTTCCAAATTGTAAAAGGATGTATTACTTGTACTACCTTAAATCACTGATGAAAATAAACAGTATAAATCAAGAGATCAATTCCTCTTGTCATTAGAGAATTCCTAATAGGCTGAAATGTTCTACTAATTGATTCTCTTTAGGTATCATTCATCAAGTAACCCCAAATCTCCCTGAATGAATCAATAATTTTCTCACATTTTATTTAATAAATTCACAATGATATCATAAGGACTTAGAAAAAAAATGGTTCTTGTTGAAAAAAATAAAATTAAAAAAAGAAAGGCAATATGTTTCAGTGGTTTAGAATAGATTATGGAGGAAGACTTCTTGGGTTTTGCCACCTGCTAGTCATGTGACCTTAGACAAGTTACTTAATATCTCTGTCTTTGTTTTTTGTTTGTTTGTTTGTTTGTTTGTTTTGTTTTGTTTTTTCCTGCACAATGGGGTTAATGACATTCCTTCTTCATCAGGTTGTTGCACTGATTAAATTAATGTTTATAAATAACATTAGAAGTTTCTGTACACTGACATTATCATCTCCTATTATCTCCCCAAATATTCATAATCATCTATTTAAAAATAAGTTCTAGAATCTTATAAGAAATGTGTGTCAAGCTTTTGAAATAGAGTCAGAATTGTAAAGTAAGTACTTTTTTTTCTTGTTCAGCCCTCTTCACCTAATAAAAGCACTGCAGTTTGTTTCTTTGGGGAGTAGGGGGTGGGGGCTATAGTGCAGTGGTATACAAAGCAGATTTTTAAATGCATTTTTTTCAGATGTCATTTTTTTTTTAGGGATAGTATAGAACTGTTTTCAAGAAATTTGGCAATATTCAAGTTATTCTACATTCTTGAGTAAACATCTTTCTCTTATGCAATATTACAGGGTTTTCTGAGAACAAGGAATATGACTTAAATTTTTTAGTCTTCTCCACCACACTCTTGTGTCTGTGTGTGTGTGTGAGAGAGAGAGAGAGAGAGAGATAGAAGCAGAGACACTTTATGACATTCTAATTTAAAAAAATTAAACATTGAAAAAAATTAAATACAATGTATAAATTTCCACTCTCTAATACTTTCCCTCAAAGTAGGTCCTAATGTACTATATTGGTTAATAGGACTTTTTGTGCAGGAAGTTTAAAATGTTTAAATATTATAAAAACTAGAACCAGAGTGACCTGATTCTCAAAGTACATGAAAATCCTAGAGCAAAGTCATGTCCCTTATGTTTGTTTTTAGGTACAGAATAGTTTATTTTGGGGCAATCATAAATAACTCTAGATGCATGTATTAATTTTAGACATTTTTCACAAAAAAAGACTTCATATAATTTTAATTGGATTAGAATAAAAGTAAAGTATATTCTCTTAATGTTTATTTGGGTGTTGATATTAAATGTGAAAAGGATGCTCACAAGAAAAAGAAGGTATTAAAACATAACCAACACTAAGTATACCCTACAGCAGTGTGTTTAAACAAATCACAGATATTTAAACCCATAAGTTCATAGTAATATTAAAAAAAAACGAACTGAGTTCACCTTTGAAATCTAGGGAATTGATTATTTTAAAGGACAAATAAAGGTTTAAACAAAGGATAAATAAAAGGGTGGAATCAAGCATTTTCCTGGCTTTCCCATACAAACTGTTCCTCAGGATTACCATTAATTCACTAGGGGAACTTTCTGTTCATACAAATCTTCCAGCCAAAAAGAATAAGGAATGATATATTTAGAATGTCACCAAATTGCCAGTCTTAATGAAGTGGCACTTAGGCCATGGTCATCAGTGGGGGCCAGCATCATAAAATGCAACCAAGCAGACATTTATATGCATGGAGGCATGCAACACTATCTATGAAGTAGTCTCGCCTCAAGCTCAGCTTGAATCAAGGATCCAGATTTAACTATGTAGGACATTCAAGGTACTGAGGAACATAGAGATGAATTACACCCTTAAGGATTACTCCCCCTTTCTTGAGTATGGGAAAGGAGGAAATCCTATCTTTTCTTTAAGATACTAGTATTTATTACTACACCAGGATGAATTATATAATCCCTGAGTCAAAACTGTATGTTGTTGTTTAAAGTAACCATAGGACTTTATACTAACAAATTGTAATCTGAAATCATGAGGCTTCCTGAATCTTCATATAGATGCAGGGAAAAAATACAGTCCTCTACTTCTGCTGAATAAGTTTGAAGAGACAGTAGGAGAATAATACTAAGTTGTTTATGATTATACTCATGGGTCCTACCAGTTTCACATTTAGCAACATTAAGTGTTTCTTATGTATCACCACCAAAACAAATAAAAAGAGCTATGTAAAAATCCCTTGAAGCCTCACATTAGAACTTTGAGTCATGGAGTTTTGATGGTGCCTGCCTGATTCTCTATCAGATGTAAGTATTATTAGCATCATTTACTATGTCTTCCAGAATTACTTTTTAACATTTTCCCAAATCCAGAATCCCATTTCTACTATTTGTTTCCTCTGAGCATTTTTTTTCCAGAACAAGGGAATTTAGAGGTCATGCTTAATCAGTGTATACATAAGATTCTGGACTCCACTAACATTTTCTGTTTTATGATAGACGCTCCATGAGGGAAAGGATTTTCATCAGTTCTGTTTACTTACACATAACCAGAACCTGGGACACCAACATGTATTAGATGTTCAGTAAATAGTCTGTAAATAAATGAATTTAAGTCTGAGTTGTCTTAAAGCTCATGAGTTTGGGTTAAAAAAAGTACTAGGCAACTTCAATTTTGTGAGTTAAAAGTATATCAAGATAACATTTAATGTTAGAAATATCTTCTCCCCACTTCTATAACATATTCAGTGATGGAATCTCTGACTGATAAACATGAAAATTCAGATGATTAAAAAGATAGTAACATAAAGTAAAGCTAAATGAAATAATTCTTTAGAGAAATCAATTGCAATTGAGTTGTGATTATTTTGACTTCACTAAAAAAAATTTTAATTTGATAAAATATAATGCATTTTGTGATGGAGAGGAGGCAGCTGAGACAATGTAATTTTTAAACATTCAACTGCACATATGTAATACTGAACATTTTATACTTTTTAGTTTAGAATTTTGGAATACATTGTTTGGAATTCTACCTTTGATTCTGAATTATCTGAGAGACTAATACTTCTTGTTCTGCCCAGAGGCAATAAATGCAGCTTTTTCTTTATTGTTATTCTGCTACCATTAGTTTATTAGTATGACCTTTTTTTTGTGAGAGGGTATTCCTCTTAAATTTTCATTTATTATTGTGGCTGGTTTTATAAAGATGGAACATTGCAAAGGATTGTGTTTTATTGATTGGAGTTATGATGCAGGACTATAAAGCAGTGTGTTGAAGTATTAAATTAAATATTCTTCCCCTTTGTCCTACTTCAGGCCCATCTTGGAGGTTAAAGGGTATTACACAAATGAAATGATAAATCCAGTTTACATAGTTTCCCTATAGACATTGAACTGCTTCTTTCTTATTATGTCTGAATAAAACTCATTATCTATTTTGTTTCAGTAATAATTATGAGATTCTCTCCTAAGCAATTCTTTACTGTCTCCATTATTCTCCATCTTATAGCATACTCTGGAAAGGCAAGCATATAAATATGATAAAAGAATTAAGCTGTTGAAATAAATTAATTTATTGTGCAACAATGTATTCAAATCTTACTTGCTCAGTGGATTTTACTTTAATGAAATTCTTCAAAGAACAATACATCACGTTCCAAAGATTGAAATTATACATTAAGTGAAATGACTGAATATGTTGTGTCTCAATTTATAGAAAGTTTCAATTGAATACTTGGCTTTTAAATAATAAAATTTGCATAAATTAAAATATTTTCTTTAAACGAAAGTATTAAGTATTGTCTTTGTCCTTTGTTCTTAGACAAACAATTATAACTAAAGGAAAAATAGACTAAAGCTATATTAAATACAATTTCACCTACATTTTATAAACCTTAAATTATGCTTTCAAGATGTATTATACATTAGATTTAAATCCAGTTTATTTTTTAGCTGGTTTATTATATGATGTTTTAGAGTATTTTGAATGTATAAATGAATAAGTGAATAATGCATGAATGCAAAGAATCATCAAGGAAAGCTTTGACAGTTAAATATATTGACTAATGAAATAATTTTTATACTTTGTGGAAAATAAAACGACTAATTGTTTTTAATGGCATAATCATTGTTGCTAGTATTTTATGAGTTAAATATCTCAGGAAAAATCAGTTTCTCATGCTTTCCATTAGCACCAGTAAGAAATATATTATGACAGGAAACTCAAGACTTGCAAAATGACTTCAGAGGGATTGATTTATTTCAAGATTGCACTTTATCTCTGTGCATCCAAACATGTGCCACTGCATATATGATCACATACATAACTATTATGAGAAATATTAAAATGCAGTGATGAATAAACATTGATATCACTGACTTTTTGAAGAAAATAGAATGGTTAAGTTAGAAAATTTATTTGTCAGTTAAAAATATAAAATGTTTGTTTTCAAAAACATACCATGTACTTTTGTGTAATCCAAATATTGAGAACCAGATGTACTAGGAATTACCTTTCAAGTTTAGACAAATTTATGTGCCTATTTATTAGATTTTTAGAAATCAAGGTTAGACTCCTTATAGTATATCTCTGGTCATTTATGCAGTTAGCATTAGCTTAACTTAATACATCTATGCAGACTTTAAAAGAATTCTATACAGTATTATACACAAGCGATTAAGAACACTTCCTTCAAGACATATCTGAGCAGCTACTCGAAAGACACATTAAGCGCACTGTTGTTTCAAGTAGTTAAGAACATGACCTAATTGCCATTTGGGGGTGGGGGGCAGTGAGAGGATTAACAAATTGTGGGATATTTGTGCAGTTGAATATATTCAGCAGTAGAAAAGAATAAACTAACGACATATGTAATAACATGGATGAATCTCAAAAAAAAAATTGTGAAGAAGAAGCCGGCACGAAGTGTGTTCTGTATGGTTTCATTTTTATGAAATTCTAGAACCAGCAAATCTATTTTATGGTAATAGAATTCAGAAAGTGGTTGCTTATGGGAACTGGGAGGAATTGAATGGAAAGGAACAGGAGAAATCTTTCTGGGGTTATGAGAATGTTCTAGATCTTGACAGACTCGTTAAACTGAACACATAATAAATGCATAGTGTGCTTCATAGTTTAGGGTAGAGGTGAATGTTAAGAAAAAGGATTTATAATACCAGCTGCTTTTAAAATTATAAGATAGGAAGTAACTTTCAGCATCCAGATGTGACTTCTCTATTCTTTTAAATCAAATGTGTATTTCTTAGAAACTTAGGTCATTTGTTTTTCATGTAGACTAAAGAACTCATATCATTTAAAAGTATACTTCCTTTGGGGCACCTGGGTGGCTTAGTTGGTTAAGCAGCCATCAGCTCAGATCCTGATCTCAGGGTTCAGGGATCGAGCCCCACATTGGGCTCTCTCTGTCCTTCACCCTGCTCATTCTCTCTCTCAAATAAATAATTAAAATCTATTAAAAAAGAAGTTACCTTCTTTGATTTATTTAGTTGGGATAAATAACTGATAATATCACAGTTATTTTACACAACTACACAGATGTCTCACATTTCTAGAGACTAGAGGTCTGTAATCAAGAGGTCAGACATGCCACATGCTCTCTTTGAGCCTCTAGGTAAAATCCTCCTTTGCCCCTCCACAGCTTCTGGTGGTGGCTGAAAATCCTTGGCATTGTTGGCTGGCAGCTGCATAGCTGCAATCTCTACCTCAGTACATGACATTGTCTCTCGTATCTTCACAATGTCTTCTTGTAAGGACACCAGTTTTTGTTGTAATAAAAACCCACTCTAGTATCACCTCATTTTAACTAATTTCAGCTGCCAAGACTCTTTTTCCCTATGAAGTCGCATTTACAGGTACTGAGGATCAGGACTTCATTCCTCTTGGGGACACAATTCAACCGCTAATACTCAGTAAACCAGAATCTCTGGGAGGAAAGCCCAGGTGTAGGCATGTTACGAACTTCCCTGGTGATTCTAATGCAGAACAGGACTGGGAACCATCACCAGGCTGTTCAAAGCTCTGACACCAATGATACGTATCACCTTCATTCTCACTGGTCAATTGATGTCCCACAAGTCAATTAGATCTTAGAACTTTTTTCCTTTAAAGTTTTTAAAGTCTGCTTTTTTAATACTTGCATTTTTTCACCTGAATAAGGAATTACTTATTGATTTATTCCATATCATTTAGTTTACTTCTAAGCTTTCAAATATTAATTATTGAAAAGACAGTCCTTCGAGGCCTATGTGCCTTGATATCTGAAGGTATAAATATCTTGTTGCTCAAAGAAGAAAATGTTAATAAGTGGAGTATCTTATTTCTTAATCTGTAACTCCATTTATAGAAGTTCATTGGAGACAGTTATATGATATATTTGCACATTAGTCTAATGGGGAAGGTTCAGGGCTTGGCAGGAGAGATGTGGAGTGGGACCTAAGTGTTAACAATAGTATCAGGAAACATGATACCAAGTTTCCCTGGGATACAACTAATATATATTTCATGAATTTCCCCTAATACATATATGTGGCTGAATTGGAGCTTGGAGAAGCAGGTGGTCTGCAAATTATTAGAATCAACAAAATTATTCCAATGTGAAATAATAATCGATTTCTAGGATGCCTTAAAATGTGACCATCCAGGTGTGTCCAGAGCAGTGCCATGATGAAAAAGCTGTTAATAACCCCTCTAGTGTTATTATTATGGTCACATTGATAATTTGTGTGTTAAATGATCCTTAGACACTAGCTGAAGCAATAGAACATAGAGATTTCTTTAAGTTGATAATCGTCTAGAATTGGAACCTGCCCTGTTCTGTTACTTTGTTGTTGTCTAATGGGTTCTAAAAGGGTTGTCTCCCTTGGCCTCTCTTTGTATCCAGAGAGGGGAATCGACATTTGCTGTTACTGCATGCCCATAGAACCAGTGTCCTAACTAGCCTTTCCCTCCTTTAGCTTCGCAGGAGATAAAAAGGTGAAAATGCCAATGAAAGATGAATTTATTTCCTTTACATTTCTTTTGTACTGCATGAGCAGGAAATCAACATTCATTAAGTACAGTTCCCATGTATTTACATCTTTTCTCCCCCAATTGCTTCCCGTGGTGCCGCAGGAGCGCGTCCCAGACAGCCCTTCGCCTGCCCCCTCTCTGGAGGAGGGCCGGAGGCCTGGCAGCCACCCTTCATCACACCGCAGCAGCAGCGTGTCCAGCTCCCCGGCCCGGACCGAGAGCTCTTCTGACAGAATCCGTAGGTCTCATACTTTTACTTGTCACCGCTCTAAACTTTATTAGGTGCAGCTGGCTTTTCTAATCAAAATGCCCTCATTCCAAATAGATCTCAGATGTATCATGTTCTGAAGCTCTGTAGCAATAGCCATCTCTCAAAATTATGTTTCCCAGTTTGCAATATCATGAGGTATGGTGCTACATTAACAGGTTCTGATATAAACTCCCTCTCTTTGATGCCACACATAAAGGTCTGAGCAATGAAACAGAGAAAGTAACCTTCCCGATTAGTTTCTGAAGTAAACACCTCCAACTCACAGTTACCTAGTGGCTGTGATACTCAACTTTATTCCTCAGTCCCACCCCCTGCCAGGTTTGGAAATGTATCAATTATCAGAATTCACCTTTGCATTGATAAACATAACCAGAAAGAGGAATAAAAGAAATGGAATTCAAAACAATTCATTTAAGAAAAAAGTCTTGGTCGTTCTGATGATCAATGGATTAAAAAATTTTAAATTGCTTGAATTTTAGGATTTGAATTAGGAAATCAATGATGCATATTATTGTCAGAAATTATTATTGTTAAATTCTAAAAAATAGGGGCTCTATTTTATTTCATGATCACATTTTCAAACATTTAACCGAGAAAATGAAGAGTAAAGTTAAAAATGCCATTTAATTAACTGATTACTTTGTATCTGTATTTTGTGTCAAGAATCTAGTATTGTTTTTCCAATACAATGAACATATTAACAGTGATTGTGCTGGTTGACAAAATCAATTTCTATTGTATCCTCTCCAGGATTTAGTTTATGTTAAGAAATCATATTTGTAGTATAAACTTCATCTAATTACACATAACCTGCTGAAGTTATTTGGTTGTTGAGATTATTTTTATAATAGGAAAATATTTGCTAGAAAGTGACTTTGTAATCATAAAGGAACATTTGTATAAACAGAAATCCTTTCTATGGATGCTATTGAGATAGATAAGAAATTCTAGGTTAAATTGTATGTAATACCATTATTTTTAGAATGGTTAATAGTTAAATAGTTTATAGTTCAACATAATTCTAAATATGAATACTTGATTTGGCCTGTCTAAAACATATTTCCCTAATTTTGTAAGAGATGATGATAACTGTGTATTAATAAAGCTGAATATAACTATTTCCAAACCAATGACATTTTTCCATGGCTGGCAAATCTTGGCTCCCACAACCTCAAACCATTTTTCATGTAAAATAATTTCTCCATGCTTATGTACAATGCTAACACTAGAATCAGAAATTTCATGATGCATATTGGTTTCATTTTTAAAGCTTTTATACGATGTCATCATTGAAAAGACACTGTCCTTCTAGAGAAAGAAAAATATTTTTTCACAAGACTTAAATGGAAATTATGGGCAGATAGGGAACAATTTGAAAGAATTTTGTCATACATTCATGTTTTAAATTAATCATTGTATTCTTTTTTTTTAATTCTTGATAGAACAAAGAAATTTTTGCATGCTTGGACTACCATAATTGTCCAAGTGGAAGTATGTACACATGCACACACATGAATGCATATACACACATATGCATATATGCAAATACATGTTCATGTGGATACATATTTTAACATATTTTTTTGAAAATTAGACCAACACAGACATTTCAAAAATAGTACAAAGAATTATTTCACATTCATCACTCAGATTCACGTAATCATCAGTGTCTCTGAAAGAGGTAACCTTGATAAAGGCATAATGTCACCCCAATGACTGTATCATGGACATGGACATCATGCTCCTTTACCTCAAATATGTCATTGTTGATTTTCTCAAAACAAGGAATTTCTCTTACATAACCACAGAACAATGATCAGAATCAGGAAATTAAGATTATTATAGTACTATTCTCTAAACTATAAATCTTTTTCATATTTCATCAACTTTCCTACCACTATATGTATTTTTTCTAATATTATTAATAGCAAATTTTTTTTTATTGGCCCAAAAGTCAATCCAGGATCCCATGTTGCAATTATTTGTCATAATCTTTTAGTCTCTTTTAATCTGGAACAGTTCTTAAATTTTTTTGTCTTTCAGTATGTTGACTTTTTTTTTTTTTTTTGAGAATATAGGTCACTAATTTTATAGGATTTCCTTCAGATTGGATGTTTTTGTTATTTCATGATTAGATTTAAATTATGAATCTTTGGCAGGAATCACAGAGGCATGATAGTATGTCCTTCTCAGGGCATCATTCCAGGAAACATACGCTATTCCTCCAATACTTGTCATAACTAGCTCTTGGTAAAGATGGTGACTACCAGATTTCTCGACTGTAAAGTTATTCTTTCTTTTTAAACCTTTGTAGATGATAAGTAATAATAATAAGTCTTGTGAGGAGATATATTAAGACTATATAAATATATTTTTCATCAAACTTCAATTCCACTCCTTTTAGAATCATCTGTTGAAGATACTTCCCTCACACAATTATTGCTATGGTGATTTCCAAATGATAATTCCTAATATAGTCTTATGATATTTTCCAAAAAGAAAAAAATCTCTTTTTCCAGAGAAGGTTTTTATGGAATAAGCATTCATCCAGTTTTTTGCACAAAGCCATGATTTTCATGGGCAATTTATTAAGAAGTTTATTGACTGGAGTTTGAAAATCATACAGGTGTTTTGTCATCTACTTTATTACTTTAATAGTGTCAGGTTATTGTTAATAGTTCAAGAAAGTGACAGGTTATTGTTAATAGTTCAAGAAAGCAATTACTGTTTTTATTCATTCAACTATTCAATAGATATTAATTGGGTACTTGTATTTTCAAGTTATTTATTTATTTTTTTAAGATTTTATTTATTTATTTGAGAAAGAGTGAGCAAGAGAGAGCACAAGTGAACATACTCCCTGCTGAGCAGGGAGCCCAACTCAAGGCTCAAGCTTAGGACCCTGGGCTCCAGATCGTGACCTGTGCCAAAGGCAGGTGCTTAACTACTGAGCCGCCAGGTACCCCTGTTTTTTCAAGTTTGAGTTGAAATCCAATTTTTAAAGAAATACTTTGGTATTTGTGAAACCTCGTGTTTTATTGACCAGAATAGGATATGAATATTGAATCAGTTATGTTAGTGCTTTAATTTGTTGAAAGTTAACAACTTTTAGTGATTGTAGTGGTATGGCCTTTCAGAAATATTCCAGATATATTTTTAAAAATGATATTCATTGTGAAATAAAAAACAAGATAAAATGTTTTCATTTCCAGTGTTTTTCTGCTTATCTTTAAGAATTATCATGGTTATCAATTCTTAGTGTTATTAGAGATAGATAACAATGCTAGTTTCGACTACTATATTTTATTTATTTTTGAGTCCAAATGAGTTTAATTAATTTGTTGGAATATTGTATGTTATGATGTTTTTGTCTTTGTTCTTTTGTTTTGGGCTTGACAGCTGTCCATCAGAATGGGTTGTCCATGAACCAGATGCTGATGGGTTTATCACCAAATGTACTCCCTGGACCCAAAGAGGGAGATTTGGCTGGTCATGATATGGGACATGAATCAAAAAGGATGCATATTGAAAAAGGTAATATATGATTATGTGGCATTGTTTTTTCTTGCTCAACATGTTGACTAGATTTTAATCACAGAATGAGGTATACTTCTGTCTCACAAAAGATGGCATATAAACATTTTAAAAACTTGCAATATTAGTTAAAAATTAAGCCTTTTCAGCAAAAAAGAGGTATGAATGAAGATCTGCTACTTTTCCTTATACAACAGGTAGGTGGTAAGTTACTTTCCAATACATTAAAAAAGTGAACAAGTGTTTGTTTTATGGTTATCACTGAGTTTCTAAAGATCTACTATTTGTCTTTCTCAATGCTTGTAGGGCCAAATGCCATTTTTCTGTACCTGATAGAGCTATAGCAATATACAAAGGATTATTATGCATATTTTGGATTAGAATGTACATGGTTATCAGACCAATCAGGAAATAGGAGTGAATTTAACTGAACAATGTATTAGTTGTTGCTTCAAAATTATGTATAACAAATAACAAAGCCCAGATGGTAGACAGCTGAAAGTTTTCTATTTATATTTCATTTGCATCAGCCTAACCCATTTTCACAGGCACATATTGGTATTTTCATGCCCTATTTCATAAAGTACTTTTATGAAGAATTTATTTTTGTTTTATTTTATTTATTTATTTATTTTTGTATATTTTTTATTGGAGTTCAATTTGCCAACATACAGAATAACACCCAGCGCTCAGCCCATCAAGTGACCCAGCAATTGCTATATTAGGGATTTACCCCAAATATACTTTTATGAAGAATTTAAATATTATTTTGGTATGCATATTAAAAATTTGTGCTAGTAGATGCAAATTTATTTTTTTCAAATAGTGAGGTTTGAATTGTGACTATAAGAACCCTTCCAAATCTTATTCATCTTAATTTAATATTTTTAAAATTTCATTAATATAAATTGGGTATTTTGACTATCTTTTTAAACATGAATACCAAATAATCAGTGTTATGAAAGGATTTATTCTTTGGAAAACATAATTACATATAAAGCACAATTTTCTGTCAAAAAGGAAAATAAATAAAATTGGATATTTAAAAATTAATCAAGCAGAAAGAAATGATTAGAGGAAGACCAAGTTAAGATCTGGCAACTTTTTTCCCCCAAAAAGTAAAAATGTTTATATAAAACCTTTTTCCATTCAACATAAAAACAGTCATGCTGAGCCCTTAGGGAGAAAGAGTACATTTCTACAAATTAGATTATCTGTATTGTGGAATGTCAGTGAGAAAATGATAATCTTTTCTAGGTGCTAATATGTCAAAATCTAGGCATAATTGAGAGCAGCATTAAGGCAACTTTCTAATTTTTTAATTTGAAATTTGATATCAAAAGCTATCACTAAACTAGGTGTACTAGCCAGAGGTCTCTAAATACTTAATTCTAGCTTTTTTCACAATCTCTTCTTCAATAGTAAGTAAAAATGTTACATGTACTGTACCTTACATATATTTTGACATATACCAGAAATATAAAAATTAGCATCATTAGAAAATATAAAGCTTCATAAAAGATTTAAAGTTTAATAGTATTTAAATAGGACAATTCATCATATAGGTTAAGCAGCCACTCTCCATCAAGGTTCTGTGTAAGAATAAAGCCCTAGAAGAAAATAAAGTGAGTGACTCATTTCTCAATTTTCCCATGGATACTACATAAATAGTTTCACTTTGAATGCGTAAGGGGAAAGTTAATTTATGACATACAATGGATGTCAGGATATTAGGCTTAATTCTCTTGCAGCACCTAGTGGAGAAGGGCTGGGAATAAAATGCAAAAGCCCAAATGTGGTGGTGAGAACACTATTGAAGGCACAATCAATAGCATAATTGGCATGAGTTCCACTGGAATTTTGGGTAGATAGCTTTGTATTACCTGAGGCTTCAAGTTGAGTTTACCTACTATTTTCCTAACTATTACTTTTATCATGAGTTCTGTCTATCCATTTATCTATTTTTAAAATTAATTATTACAATTTTGCCACCTTGGAGCCTTTCCTGAGATACCATACTAGGTTATTTGAAGGGACCCACTTCTGTTTTTCCCATATGCCTGGTCCAAAAATCTTCACTACAATATTTGCCTTGTTGTTTAGAAGTTATATCTCCATTGGTCTACTCCCAATATTAGACTGTAAGAGTCTTACAGTCCTGTAAGAGGACTTAGAGTCCTCTGTGTTTTCCTTAGTTTAAACAGACTAGGCAATCAGTAAATTCATACTGATCTGAGCTGAATCATTAAGTGATTCTAAGAGATGGTGAAAGAAAGTTAAAACAACTATAAAGATTACACAGATTAATAGGATAGCAAAGGTGGAATTATAGAACTTTTAAAAGGTCCATTTACATGAAAGTAGGATGTTCTGTATACACAGAAACTTTCTATATCACTAATGGTACTTCTCACCATATCGAAATTTTTCAAAAGATTTTGCTGTCAAAATAAAGACCTTGACTATATGCCAGTGGTTTTCCAAAATTTTAATATATATTTTATAGGGGAAAATAAATTATTTTAATATTCTTCCTAGAAATATAAAACTGCCATTAAATGCATGATTTCAGATGTAATTATATAATCATAGAAATTGTGATATTGATACTAATTATAGTAACTTTTGTTATATGTTGCTTTTTCTTTTGTACACTCTCTTTTATCTGTTTTCCAGCATACGGAATGAACAGTAAATATTCATGGCTTTCTAGATTGATAGAGCCTACTAAATTAAAAATTGTTTTCTTTCATGACTACATTTATCATGCGTCTCATACTAGCCCTGTAACTTTCTTACCACTTGTTTTAATACAGATATTAAATTAGAGACATTTGTTAATTTAGAGACATTTGTAGAGAAATTAATTATATGTTTGTGTCATTTTAGGCTCAAACTTCTTATATGTAATTTGCTGCTTCCCACTTTAAATCATTCAAAAGATAATAATTCTGTAGAAAACATTGATTTTAAAAGTAGATACCAGGGACGCCTGGATGACTCAGCGGTTAAGTTCTGCTTTCATCTCAGGGCCCTAGAATTCAGGAATGGAATCCCACCCACACTGGACCCCCTGAGGGGAGCCTGCTTCTCCCTTTGCCTGTGTCTCTGCCTCTCTCTCTCTTTCTCTTAGTCTCTCTCTCTCTCTCTCTGTGTGCCTCCCCTAAATAAATAAATAAAATCTTTTTAAAAAATAAAATAAAATAATAAAATAAAAATAGATCCCAAAATTAATTTGTATGTTGAGAATCAGTGTGGTCTAAAATCTTAATCATCCGTAACTTTTAAGTATTTTAAAATCTTATTAATATTAAAAAGCTGTTTGCTCTATTAGAATATTTCTGCCACCTTTAGCTGAAGACATTCAAATTTACACCTTGTTTTTATTTTATTTTATTTATTATTATTCTTAAAGATTTTATTTATTCATGAGAGACACAGAGAAAAAGAGAGAGAGAGAGAGAGAGAGGCAGGCAGAAGGAGAAGCAGGCTCCATTCAGGGAGCCTGACAAGAGACTCGATCCCATGTCTTCAGGATCACACCCTGGGCTGAAGGTGCTAAACCGCTGCGCCACCCAGGCTGCCCCCCCTTGTTTTTAAAAATAAAAACACTGATAGGTTTTTGAACCTCGGAAGAGTTTAAGGTACATTCAAAATGTAAATGTGAAAACTGAGTATATCAAGAAGGAATAGGTGTAATATCGTATCAGTCATCCCAAATTTAAGGAGAAATACTTTAAATATTATAAACTTTTACTAAAATAAGGACTTTGTCAAAGATATGCTCTGAGGAAAACTGTGGTACAGCTTTGGCTTCAAAACCAATTTTATGGGGGATCCCTGGGTGCTCAGCGGTTTAGCGCCGCCCTCAGCCCAGGACGTGACCCTGGAGACCCGGGATCGAGTCCCCCGTCGGGATCCCTGCATGGAGCCTGTTTCTCCTTCTGCCTGTGCCTCTCTGTGTCTCTCATGAATAAATAAATAAAATATTTTTAAAAATAACAATTTTATGTTTTCTAAACCTTTATAAACAGATTCCAATTTCTCTAGAGCTTTCTGGACTTTAAAATCATTGCTGATCTTTTCTCTCAGTCTGAATTTGGTGGAATAGGCAGTAATAATTGACATTTCAGTTATATAAATAGACTGACTCACTGTTCTTTTATGCAGCACCTCTCTATTCCCTGCATATTTGTCCATTAATGCTAATTTATGGTATTTCTTATGTGTAATTTGTTTCTTGGTTTTTCTTCAATTGCTGCTTTTTTCAACAATTTTTTGAACGTGTTTTACACCTTTGTGTTGTTTCATATCCATATATTTTGTTATTATGGAATTTATCTAATTTTTAATTTACCAAAAATTATATATACAATACAGATAAGCTTATAGTATGAGCTTTTTCAATTATATAAAAGTTAAGCATGTATGGTTAAACTAACTGTGAAATACCTAATTTACATTAATGAATTTCAGTCTTGGACTATGTATACTGAAATGACATCATCAACTGGTAAATATCTACTGAGTGACAGATATGTGAAATAAATCATGAGATACAAAAACTTATCCTTTCTCTGTTCCCTTCTCTCTTTCTCTCTCTTTTTGCTCTATTTTTTTCTTAATACATCTCCTAATTTTCCCTATAGTTGAGCCTTTTGCCTTTATTTGTTTTAAAAAAAATATGAAAAATTTCTTTCATCAGTGACTCTTGAGCACTTTCTTTCATTGGTAACTCCCACCATTTTAGAAGCAGAAATAATTTAAGAAGCAGCAGGAAATACAGAGGACTTGCTTCAGGCCATCAAGCATTTGTTTCGTGGCATATTCTGTTCACTTGGCAGTGCTCAAGATTTCCAGTGGTCAGTGTGCTTCTATAAAAGGTTTCTTTTTGATACTTGGAATTGGAGGTCAAGGCACTAGAGGCAAGAAAGTGGTTTGCAGGCTGACCATATTGGCATTTCCTCTCCTTGATGTTTGATTCTTAGCCTCCAACCTTGTGGACCGTTTTCCTACAAAACATCTTTTTTAATGACTATGCCATCCCTTTTCTCAAGTTTTTGGAAATAGTTTTTTTGTAGTATATTTCCTTTTGCATATTTCGCAATGTTTAAAGATTCTAATTTTACTTGAATTAGAACTGATCTTCAAAAATGGCCTTCTTTTACATTCTAGATCGACATCACACAAATTAATTGTTATTTTGTTATATACACATATATCACAAACCTTAAGCTGTTAGTAACTCTTGTGACAGTAAGATGTGTATAGAGTAAAGGCCTCTTTTCTTTAGAAATTCCTGTATTTGGATTATGTTAACACATATAGATAAGGCCATGAGTATTTTCATTTGAAAATTCTCTAACACTGTAACTTTTCCTTCATTTCTATTCTTAAGATATAATTTCTCATGGACTATATCAAAGTCTTTTCTAAAATATCCTCTCTAAATACTTAATAACCTGACTTTACTCTTCAGTTTCCAAGTGTGTAAAATAAAGATATTGAACTTAGTGTAGATACTTTTAATTCTGTGATTCATAACACTGCACAACAACAAACTTCTCTGAATTCTAGAGCTTTTCTTAAGCAGATGGCAGGTTTCATGTGCAGTCACAGCTCAGGTGAAACTTTATGAAGGCACTGGTTTATTATTTTATGAATTAACATTCAAGAAGCAGAGCTTGCAGTAACACTTCAATGACAACTTAAGAAAATTCTTACTGTGAGAATCCCACAACATACCTGTAATGCAGTTGGTATAAATGGTCCTAAATAGGAATATTGAAAACACGATGTTTTAGAAAATGTTTTGATTTCATATGACAACATTGTAATATGCATAGTTTGGGGAGGGAAAAAGTATTAAAGTAACTATGTTAATCAGTTATTTTCTATATCAATGACTATGAAGGTAACTGGCCGAATAAATTTTTATGACATTGAAAAGTTTTAACTTACTCAATTTTATTGAGCCTAAATTTATTTGATAAATGTGTTGAGGAGAAACAAATATGCTTGGCAAGTAAAGCATAAGAGATATTGGGTATTATATATGGATGGACCACAATAGAATAGGTCCCAAATCAGATGAAATCCTCTCTGTTGGGTTAAAGTTTCATCTTTGGACCACTGACACATGCCACTTATAATTTAAACTACTTCAATTCTACCTAGAGTAAAATTTACAATTTCTATGAATTTATTATTATATAATTTATATGGA